>NC_088413.1:42504600-43104600 GCF_034236695.1 Oncorhynchus nerka
GGGAAGGTTACCAAAACATTTCTGCAGCATTGAACGTCCCCAAGAACACAGTTATTTAAAAAAAAAACGTTTTTGCTTTGCCATTATGGGATATTGTGTTTAGACTGATTACGGGAAAAATACAATTTAATACATTTTTAGAGTAAGGCTGTAACGTAACAAAATAGAAAAAGTCAAGGGGTCTGAATATTTTCCAAATGCGCTGTAGATGCTGTCGGTCAATGCAATTTAGATGTCCATGTAACTGGGATTCCCAACCCAGCCAGTTCATATAGTATTTGATCTATTCTGATATTTCATGTGGTGTAAGTGGAGGCATTCTTGATCTTAGCAGATTCTCTCCCTAGTAACTACAGAGACAGGAATAGCCTTGCTCTGTTCACTGCTTCTGTGAGTGTGTGAGTATGTATGTATGTATGTATGTATGTATGTATGTATGTATGTATGTATGTATGTATGTATGTATGTATGTATGTATGTAATGTAATGTTATGTATGTATGTATGTATGTACGTACAGTGGGGCAAAAAAAGTATTTAGTCAGCCACCAATTGTGCAAGTTCTCCCACTTAAAAAGATGAGAGAGGCCTGTAATTTTCATCATAGGTACACTTCAACTATGACAAACAAAATGAGAGAAAAAAAATCCAGAAAATCACATTGTAGGATTTTTAATGAATTTATTTGCAAATTATGGTGGAAAATAAGTATTTGGTCACCTACAAACAAGAAAGATTTCTGGCTCTCACAGACCTGTAACTTCTTCTTTAAGAGGCTCCTCTGTCCTCCACTCGTTACCTGTATTAATGGCACCTGTTTGAACTTGTTATCAGTATAAAAGACCACAACCTCAAACAGTCACACTCCAAACTCCACTATGGCCAAGACCAAAGAGCTGTCAAAGGACACCAGAAACAAAATTGTAGACCTGCACCAGGCTGGGAAGACTGAATCTGCAATAGTTAAGCAGCTTGGTTTGAAGAAATCAACTGTGGGAGCAATTATTAGGAAATGGAAGACATACAAGACCACTGATAATCTCCCTCGATCTGGGGCTCCACGCAAGATCTCACCCCGTGGGGTCAAAATGATCACAAGAACGGTGAGCAAAAATCCCAGGACCACACGGGGGGACCTAGTGAATGACCTGCAGAGAGCTGGGACCAAAGTAACAAAGCCTACCATCAGTAACACACTACGCCGCCAGGGACGAAAAGTGTGAAAAGTGCAAATCAATACCAGAGCAACAGCAAAGGACCTTGTGAAGATGCTGGAGGAAACAGGTACAAAAGTATCTGTATCCACAGTAAAACGAGTCCTATATCAACATAACCTGAAAGGCCACTCAGCAAGGAAGAAGCCACCTCTCCAAAACAACCATAAAAAAGCCAAACTACGGTTTGCAACTGCACATGGGGACAAAGATCGTACTTTTTTGAGAAATGTCCTCTGGTCTAATGAAACAAAAATAGATATGTTTAGCCATAATGACCATTGTTATGTTTGGAGGAAAAAGGGGGAGAACACCATCCCAACCTGGAAGCACGGCCGTGGCAGAATCATGTTGTGGGGGTGCTTCGCTGTAGGAGGAACTGGTGCACTTCACAAAATAGATGGCAATAGAAGCAAAATTATGTGGATATATTGAAGCAACATCTCAAGACATCAGTCAGGAAGTTAAAGCTTGGTCGCAAATGGGTCTTCCAAATGGACAATGACCCCAAGCATACTTCCAAAGTTGTGGCAAAATGGCTTAAGGACAACAATGTCAAGGTATCGGAGTGGCCAACACAAAGCCCTGATCTCAATCCTATAGAAAATTTGTGGGAAGAACTGAAAAATAGTGTGCGAGCATGGAGGTCTACAAACCTGACTCAGTTACACCAGCTCTGTCAGGAGGAATGGGCTAAAACACCCCCAACGTATTGTGGGAAGTTTGTGGAAGGCTACCCGAAACGTTTGACCCAAGTTAAACAATTTAAAGGCAATGCTACCAAATGCTAATTGAGTGTATGTAAACTTTTGACCCACTGGGAATGTGATGAAAGAAATAAACGTTTAAATAAATCATTCTCTCTATTATTATTGTGATTTTTCACATTCTTAAAATAAAGTGGTGATCCTAACTGACCGAAGACAGGGAATTTTTCAAGGATTAAATGTCAGGAATTGTGAAAAACTGAGTTTAAATGTATTTGGCTAAGGTGTATGTAAACTTCCGACTTCAACTGTATGTGACCAGAGGCTCGGTTTGATTTACATTTTAAAAATTATCGCTTTAGTACCATTTTCGCAAGTATGTGGTAAGCTTTCACAACTCTTAGTACAAAACTCAGAACTGGTCACACATGTAACGTAGCCAGTCTTTCTTTCAGAACCTGTCATTGTGCCGTCATTTATGGGCAGCAGCATAGCCTAGTGGTTAGCGCGTTGGACTAGTAACTGAAAGGTTGTAAGTTCGATTCCCCGAGCTGACAAGGTACAAATCTGTCGTTCTACCCCTGAGCAAGGCAATTAACCCACTGTCATTGAAAATAATAATTTGTTCTTAACTGACTTGCCTGGTAAAAAAATACAATTTGTAAACATCTCTCAAGTTATTTGTAAAATGTAATGAGAACATTGTTTTAATCACAATTAGATCTTGTCAATTTTGTCGTTTAACAACCAGTTAATCCAATAGCAAACAATGCAAGATACACGTTTCAAATCACCCTTAGAAGTGCTGGAAGTAATATGCTACAGTACTACATTACACAGTTCACATTAGGCAATATACTTACTTACATTACCCAACAAAATTGACAAAATCTATAATTTCTATAATATCTATCAAATGTGTAATCAAAGGTGTGATTAATGATGACATCCTCTACAATCATTCATGCAACAAACAAAATGTGTACTGTCTAATTAAATGAAACAAATTAAATGAACTCATTCATTTGCGTCAAGCCTGTCTTGAGCATTTGGCCATAAATTCTCATCCATATCACTGTGAATGTCCTCATTGTTCATGCGCCGTGGGAAAAACCTTTAGGCATGGCGAATCCAAGCTTGACATTGATGTCGTCACATGCCTCATCCATGGCCAGAAGGAGGGTGGCACGTCACAGGATCGCGAACGTACACCTTCCACCTCCATGCTGAAAAAGGAGTGTATAAGAGCAGGTATAGGGTCACGAATCAGGGATGGCCCCAAAACCATGCCTGAACCACCTCTGCATGGTTGAACTTGACATTGTCTCACACAATGACATAGGTGACCCCTTCACCTTGACAGGCCTGCTCAATTTCATTGAGAACCACAATGAGGTGTTCAGAGTTGTAGGATCCAAGCAATGGCTTACGTCCTACCACACCATCTTCAGAGATAGCTGCGCACATGGAGATATTTGCCCCACGTTGTCCAGGCACTTGGACGGTCGATGAGTTTCCACCCACAGAGCGGAGTTTTGGCCAGGTTGCAGCCCACTTCATCAACAAAGATGTACCTGTGATGGTTCACAGCAACATCAAGCACTATCACCCTCAAAAAATATATATTTTGGTTCGTTCTTTTTCAGTATAGTTACAATATGATATTGTGAAGTAACATGTGCATTAATAGTAACAGTAATACAGTATATAGTGCTGTACCTGAACATACTTGGCCCGTAGTTGTTTCACCTGGTCGTTGTTTTCTCTCAAAAGGCAACAGGTCAATTTGTTTCATAGATATCTGGTGCCTCTTCAAAAGGCGGGCGATTGTTGGAAGGCTGATGGATGCCAAACTGGCAAATGTGTCATCGTTCTCCTCAATGGTCTGCGTTTTTCAGACAGCCGTATGTCATTCCTGGCCCTCACGCTTTCCAGCAATGCCCACTCCTGCTGATCGGTCAGCACACGGCCATGGGGTCTTCTGTCAATGCTGAGGATAGAACAGAGTATACTTCCAATAGATCATACTGGAACGATACTGTAACATTTTGTGAATTGACATGCATTACAATATGTAATTTACTGTAAATGTAATGGTAAAGCACAGTGCATACCCTGCAGACGTACCGGCCTAGACTTCATTAGACACAACAGTACCCTGCCCCCTGATGCCCACCTCTCTGATGGACCCCTTGTCCGCGAGCTCTTTGATTTCTTCCTCTCCCTTGCTGTCTATCCTGCTCCATGTTAAAATAAATTGCAAGTGTTCACACACACACACTTTTATATGGGCACCAATTGTGGTTACCACTATCTGAAATCAATTAGTAATAACCAGTAGTCATTATGGTTATCATTTATCATACATGTAGTTTAGATATTTATACTTTACCAACACATTTTATTTCTGTAGTTCTCAAAATCCATATATAGTAGACCAACCAGTTTAAATTCTATAGGTTTGCCAAACTGTTAAGTGATTAACCCCACCTCTTTAAGGAATACCTAGGATAGGATAAAGTAATCCTTCTCACCCCCTTAAAAGATTTAGATGCACTATTGTAAAGTGGCTGTTCCACTGGATGTCATAAGGTGAACGCACCAATTTGTAAGTCGCTCTGGATAAGAGCGTCTGCTAAATGACTTAAATGTAAATGTAAATGAACCATTAAACCCAGTTGGATTAAGCGATGGCCAAACGTATTTAAACAAATGAGAAGAGAATCACATGAAAAGTATTGTGAGCAATGCATTGTGTAAGGCAATTACAGGCAATTAAAGGTATTTCTAGAAAAAGTTACTGTGTGATTTTGTGTTGTACTTAGTCAATTAAAAATGTGCTAAAAGTTTTGAAAAAACAGCCCTTTTTAAAGATTTGTTTTGAGTTTTGTACTAAGAGTTGTGAAATTTTACCACATACTTGTGAAAATAGTACCAAAGCGATACAAAAACAGTAATATTTGCATTATGAACTAAGCGTTGTTGTGCTGAAGGACACACACACACATTGGTCCCCCTCCATAAGAACGTTCCCTTTGTAGCGAGACAAAGCTTCCTCACTCAGGAATTCTGTTCGTCCGTATGGGTCAAGTCGGAGCAGCAGGAATTCTCTGGTAGTGTTGGGTGTGCTGACTGAGTGGAACTGTGTGTGCCTGTGCACTGTACACTGTACACTGTACACTTGTGTGTGTGTGTTTGCCAGTCTGCTGTTCTTGCTTTTAAAGGGATCTCAGAAGCTGAGCACTGTTTTCCATCACAGTTCCCATCAAATTTAGAGAATCCAAATGCTGCCCAGGAAAATGTGAACACTGAGTCTAGGGTTTGGAAAACCAGTATTCGACAATCACAATCATTATCCAGGGATGTGTCTGGGACAGTTTGGAATTGTTAGTCATCGAGGAAAACACAATGTACAGGTACAAAATGTGAGGGATCCAAAGGGTTGTGCTGTTACAACAACAAATGGAATTCAAACCACAACCACAACCATAAACGTAACTCATACTCTAACTGTAGCCAAATCCTAATGCTACAGTAGAACAAGACCCAAAAGCTCATGCACTTGATGGTCATAGTTCTGATGCTATCGCCACTCCTGTCCTTTCTAGCGTGGCCATTAAGTGGCTACCTGACTGTGTAGCAAAGCACAGTGCTAACTAGATAGTGTATGACTCTCTCTCTCTCTCTCTCTCTCTCTCTCTCTCTCTCTCTCTCTCTCTCTCTCTCTCTCTCTCTCGCTATCTCTCTCTCTCTCTCTCTCTCTCTCTCTCGGGAGTCTGGGTTGTATATCCCAAAGGGCACTCTATTCCCTATATAGTGCACTACTTTTGTCCAAAGCCCAATGGGCACCCTAGGCACCTAAGTGTCTTTTGGAGACTCAGGCGTAGCCAGCATGCTCCGTAGAGTGGTACTCCTCTATGTGTCCCGGTGAGGCTTTATATCTCTGCTCTCTCAATACACTTCTTTACTAAAAGACTTCTCAACATCCTCTTTTACTTCCCTCCCTCTGTTTATCTTGTTCCCCTCACTTTCACTCTTTTTTCCTATTTTCTTTCATCATGTCGATCTCTAACCTCTCTTCTCTTTCTCCTGCCCCTCTCTCTATTTCTTTCCCCTGCTCCCCCTTCTCTCTCTCTCTCTCTATCTGTGTCCATGGCCCCTTGTGGGGATTGAGCTCCGCCTATATAGGACACACTAACCCCAAACCTGAAATCTCTGGCTCCTGATTGGATGCCGCCTCCCGAGCAAACAGGAAGTTCAGGGTTTCTACTAAATACCCAGAGGCTCGGTTACCATAGAGACAAAGATAAGTGGGAGAGTGAACAGTGCTCTCTTTATTTCTGCTTTATGAAGGTCATCTCAGGTTCTCTCTTCTCTCCCATCTCTCCTTTATGTTTCTCTTTTGTGTTTCACTGAACCACCTCCGTCCGTCACACATTCTCTAGTCTAGTGCGTGCCTCTGTGTATGAACGTCCTGGACGCCCAAACCAGTATTTCATTTCAGAATGGATAAAAATGTGGTTAAAGTTAAAGTTAAGGTAAGGGTTAGGTCATGGTTAAGGTGTTTGGTTGGGGTTAAGGTTAAGGTAAGGGTTAGGTCATGGTTAAGTGGTTGGGTTGGGGTTAGGGTAAGGGTTAAGTCATGGTTAAGGGGTTGGGTTAGGGTTATGGTAAGGGTTAGGTCATGGTTAAGTGGTTTGGTTAAGGTAAGGGTTAGGTCATGGTTAAGGGGTATGGTTGGGTTTAGGGTTAAGGTAAGGGTTAAGGTAAGGATTAGGTAATGGTTAAGGTGTTTGGTAGGGGTTAGGGTTAAGGTAAGGTCATGGTTAAGGGGTTTGGTTGGGGTTAGAGTTAAGGTAATGCTTAGGTCATGGTTAAGGGGTTTGGTTGGGGTTGGGGTTAGGGTTAGGGTTAAGGTAAGGGTTAGGTCATGGTTAAAGAGTTTGGTTGGGGTTGGGGTTATGGTAAGGGTTAGGTCATGGTTAAGGGGTTTGGTTGGGGTTAGGGTTAGAGTTAAGGTAAGGGTTAGGTCATGGTTAAGGGGATTGGTTGGGGTTGGGGTTAGGGTTAAGGTAAGGGTTAGGTCATGGTTAAGGGGTTTGGTTGGGGTTAGGGTAAGGGTTAAGGTAATGCTTAGGTCATGGTTAAGGGGTTTCGTTGGGGTTGGGGTTAGGGTTAAGGTAAGAGTTAGGTCATGGTTAAGGGGTTTGGTTGGGGTTGGGGTTAGAGTTAAGGTAATGCTTAGGTCATGGTTAAGGGGTTTGATTGGGGTTGGGGTTAGGGTTAAGGTAAGAGTTAGGTCATGGTTAAGGGGTTTGGTTGGGGTTAGGGTAAGGGTTAGGTCATGGTTAAGGGGATTGGTCGGGTTGGGGTTAGGGTTAAGGTAAGGGTTAGGTCATGGTTAAGGGGTTTGGTTGGGGTTGGGGTTAAGGTAAGAGTTAGGTCATGGTTAAGGGGTTTGGTTGGGGTTAGGGTAAGGGTTAGGTTTTGGCTAGTCGGTTTAAGCATCAGCTGTGTCCTTATTGTCTCTCCCGTTGACCCTGTCCCTGTATGGTTGGTTCACTGACCATGTTCTACTCAGCTCCTCTCCTCCAAAGTCACTGTGTGTGTGTGTGTGTGTGTGTTTACTTGCGTATGCATGTGAATGAATGACATGAATCAATGAATTACATTTTATTTTTGAGTCAATTCGTCAGTTGGCAACCCATCCCTTACGGGATTAATTGACAGATAAACAAATGTAACAATAGTTCACGGTGATAATTCAGTGATAATTCTTCCGGTGTTCTGTGCAGTGCAGAGAATTAAAAAGAAATCAATTCATAATAGTAAATAAGGTTATTCAAACAGTAATAATAACCCTAGAGCAGTAAAAGATAATACAAATAAATAAACACAGAAAAATGTGTGTGTTCAGTCTATTTCTACGCTGTGATGTCAGGATGGGCGTGTGTGTGTGTGTTTTGTGTGTCTAAAACAGTGATACGGCTGGCGGGTCGTTAATTGATTTCATGAGTATTGTGTCCCACAGGCTCTCAAACTGCCTCTCCATTCAATAACGTTTCAAGGTCTCTTTCTCCCTCTCTCTTGCTTCCTCTCTCTTTTTCTCAGTCTTTCTCTCTTTCTAACTACTGGAGTTGGGCAGCATTATCATTGTTACTGCAGTGCTTCCTGTTGACGTTGTGTTAACGGGGAAAGGCTTCTCGGCAGGAAACCTGTCAGGCACTGTTATATGTGCGTGTATGTGTGTGGCACATCTCTTAGTTAGTCAAAGATAGGTAGGAATGGAGACAAGCCGTATCTCTCTTTTCCTCTAACTCTCTCTCTCCTTCTTCCTCTCTATCTTCCCTTTCCCTCTTTCTCTTAACTTCAAGAAATCTCTCCAGTGTTGATGTGGCAATTTTCCCTCTCAGTTGACACACTGTTGTTGCTATGCAGTTTTGTGAGAACAGTTCAGATCTGTCTTCTCTAGAAGTTCTTGTGTCTCTCCCCTGGATGTCATGCCATACTCTCAGACATACTTCTACATTCCCTTCATACTAATACCACACTAGCTCGCTAGCTGAAAAGGGGCCATTATGGCTCTGATATGGTTGTCAGTTGCATCCTGCTCCACTGGGAGAGAATGGGAGGAAATGCAACTGCATGCTCAGAGCCACAACACGAGGACCACAGCCTACTGACGCAGCATTTGTTTTTGAACCATCTGGCTGTGGTTTGATATGTTGACTAATTTGACTAGTCCCTTCGTTGTTTTTTGTAAAACACACAGATTTAATCAATATGAATAAGAATCCTCTTTGTCTGATGATCTTAACCATTCTAAAAACAGCCAATAGCTTGTGAACATACCTTGTCGCCACGCCCCCTTATGAATAGGTAATTAATCTGAGGAAAAGGATCTGAGGAAAAGGATGTGTGTGTGTGTGTGTGTGTGTGTGTGTGTGTGTGTGTGTGTGCGTGCGTGCGTGCATGTGTGGGTGGGTGTGTGTGTGGGCGTGCAGGCCTGAGTGAATGTGTGTATGCAGGCACACGCTGGGAGGTTCAACCCATCAATGAAAACTCTTCAGACCATTCACTGCTCTCCTCCTCCGTCCCTCCCTGAGTGTGTGTTCATTCACAGTTGCTCCCCGGAGAGACACCGCCCTGATTGTCTACGGAAACTGGTAGGCAGACCCTATTATTGACACACTTAAATGGAGATGTACACACACACACACACACACACACACACACACACACACACACACACACATACACACTCCTTACCTCCGTCTCATCTGAAGGACTCTGGAGGATCAAGTCAATTCCATCCCCAGTGCAGAGAGCATTGCAGAGCAGGCAGCCTATCATCAGTGTCATATTTCACCGGTAGTGCTTTCATTTGGGCTCTGTCACCTAGGAGACAGCTCCACCGAGGAGTGGATAAACAACTCTATTTTACCGCCTGCTCCTCCTCTATCTCACCCAACGCTGAGGGAAGCCGTGAGGGAGGGACTGAGTTAGGGTATATATGATCTCTTCCTGACTGATAAGAAGAATGGCCACATACATGCACGCAGACACACACACACACACACACACACACACACACACACACACACACACACACACACACACACACACACACACACACACACACACCTAACACGGCATCCATCACCATACCCACTCATGCCACTACATCCTCCCTCCCATTTCTAACCGTTCCCATCGCTCATTCCCTCCTGTTCCTAACCATTCCCATCTCCTCCATACATTCCCGGTGAGACACTCCAGTCTTAACATATCCCATTGTTTCATATCCGGGATGGGAGGTGCATTGATTCAGCGCTCCAGGAGGTGGTTTGGAAGACTAGTGTTTTATCCTGCCGTGCACTAGCTTCCCATCAGGCAGCGTTATTTATTCAGAAAGGAGAATATCTTGCTGTTGGCGTTGTCAAAGCAGCTCTCCCTGCTTTCCTTTTCATGTGCAAATCACCCTGCAACGATACGGTACAGACGCATTCACAGCATTCATGACATACAGAATAGAACACACACCCAGACACTACAAAGCCCTGTGTCTCTGTGTCTTCAACATTCCTTTACAACATGTGGTTACACTGCCCTCCTCTCCTTCAATTGCTTTCTGTTTGAGACAGTAAACCTGATACTACACTCCCACACTCCATTTTGTCTCCTTTCCTTTCCTCTCCTCTCATCCCCTCCCCTCTCCCCTCCATTTTCCTGACCTCTCCTCTCCTCTCCCCTCATCCCCTCTCCTCTCCCCTCCACTTTTCTGACCTCTCCTTTCCTCTCCTCTCCTCCACTTTCCTGACCTCTCCTTTCCTTTCCTTTCCTCTCCTCCACTTTCCTGACCTCTCCTTTCCTCCCCTCTCCTCCACTTTCCTGACCTCTCCTCTCCTTTCCTTTCCTCTCCTCCACTTTTCTGACCTCTCCTCTCCTTTCCTCTCCTCTCCTCCACGTTCCTGATCTCTCCTTTCCTTTCCTCTCCTTTCCTCTCCTCTCCTCCACTTTCCTGACCTCTCCTCTCCTTTCCTCTCCTCTCCTCCACTTTCCTGACCTCTCCTTTCCTCTCCTCTCCTCCACTTTCCTGACCTCTCCTTTCCTCTCCTCTACTTTCCTGACTTCTCCTTTCCTCTCCTCTCCTCCACTTTCCTGACCTCTCCTCTCCTTTCCTCCACTTTCCTCTCCTGTCCTTCACTTTCCTGACCTCTCCTTTCCTCTCCTCTCCTCCCCTTTCCTGACCTCTCCTTTCCTCTCCTCTCCTCCACTTTCCTGACCTCTCCTCTCCTTTCCTCTCCTCCACTTTCCTGACCTCTCCTCTCCTGTCCTTCACTTTCCTGACCTCTCCTTTCCTCTCCTCTCCTCCCCTTTCCTGACCTCTCCTTTCCTCTCCTCTCCTACACTTTCCTGACCTCCCCTTTCCTTACCTCTCCTACACTTTCCTGACCTCTCCTTTCCTCTCCTCTCCTTTCCTGACCTCTCATTTCCTCTCCTCTCCTCCACTTTCCTTTCCTCTCCTCCTGTAATACCTTTTTCATGTCACAGTGGAGTGTTCACTGCTCCTCTTGACCTGCTCTCAGCTCAATGAGCTCCATCTGGAGAGGAGGGCTGGAGGTTAGGAGGCATTCTTCAAACAGACATAAGCCCAGTCTCCATTTTCCTGACCTCTCCCCTCCCCTCTCCCCTCCACTTTCCTGACCTCTCCTTTCATCTCCCCTCCTCCACTTTCCTGACCTCTCCTTTCATGCACACACACATACACACACTGGGGCGGCAGGGTAGCCTAGTGGTTAGAGCGTTGGACTATTAACCGAAAGGTTGCAAGTTCGAATCCCCGAGCTGACAAGGTACATATCTGTCGTTCTGCCCCTGAACAGGCAGTTAACCCACTGTTCCTAGGCCGTCATTGAAAATACGAATTTGTTCTTAACTGACTTGCCTAGTAAAATAAAGGTACATTTAAAAAAAAATCTCCCCTCCTCCACTTTCCTGACCTTTCCTCTCCTCCACTTCCCTGACCTCTCCTTTCCTCTCCTCTCATCCCCTCCACTTTCCTGACCTCTCCTTTCCTCTCCTCTCCTCCACTTTCCTGACCTCTCCTTTCCTCTCCTCTCCTCCCCTTTCCTGACCTCTCCTTTCCTCTCCTCTCCTCCACTTTCCTGACCTCTCCTTTCCTCTCCTCTCCTCCCCTTTCCTGACCTCTCCTTTCCTTTCCTCTCCTCCACTTTCCTGATCTCTCCTCTCCTTTCCTCTCCTCCCCTTTCCTTACCTCTCCTTTCCTCTCCTCTCCTCCCCTTTCCTGACCTCTCCTTTCCTCTCCTCTCCTCCCCTTTCCTGACCTCTCCTTTCCTCTCCTCTCTTTTCCTGACCTCTCCTTTCCTCTTCTCACCTCCACTTTCCTGACCTCTCCTCTCCTTTCCTCTCCTCCTGTAATACCTTTTTCATGTCACAGTGGAGTGTTCACTGCTCCTCTTGACCTGCTCTCAGCTCAATGAGCTCCATCTGGAGAGGAGGGCTGGAGGTTAGGAGGCATTCTTCAAACAGACATAAGCCCAGTCTTGAGCACCCTTGATGGGCTAATCAGATGTCGGAGAGGGCCCTAGGAGTGGTTGTAGACATAAAAGAACCTGCCCAGCTCAGTACAGTATAGTGTAGTGACCTTGGCCCTGTTCAAATAGCTTCCTTTCTTCCTTCCTTCCTTGCCTCTTTCCCTCCTCAGTGATTTTTTTCCAGAACTATTAGGACAAGGCCCAAAGCTATTTTGATCGGAAGGCGATACAGTAGGCTGGCCTTGTTCAGAGTATTGTGTCATTGAAGGACTAGACTGAATCCTCATCTCATTGAGGGCTATTCTTCACTGTGGCTGAGTGGCCATTGTGCATAGCTACCGCCTTTCTTCCTTCCGTAGGTAATCGAGAGGCTATCCTGTCACGATGATTATACTATTCAGATGATCTGAGTGAGTCTGCAGAGACTGAGATGATGAGTGGGAGGGACTGAAGAGGAACTAAAGGGTCTAGAGTGGTGACATGGCTTCCTTGTCAATCCTCTCTACCTATAATAACACGGGATATGTACACAGCGCTTTTCAAGGACCCAAGGTCGCTGTTCAATTGCAGAAATGGCAAGACAAGAAATAAAAAAAATAAAAACAGCAAATCACCAGAATAAACAGGAGGAGTATGGAATAGGGTTCAAGGAAGGGAAAGGGTATGATATGTCAGTGGATGAGTGAGCGAGCAGGTGTTATGCGCGCGTGTGTGTGTGAAGATCTTTAGGTGGGACTGAAAGAAGGTGATGGACTCACGGATGACTGAAGGGAGGGAGTCCCAGAGCCTCGGCGCAACCCTGGAGAAGCTCTGGAGCTTGGACCTGGGATGACAAGGTGGCCTGCTGTGGTAGAACAGAGGTAGTGTGTGGGTTGGTAGGGGACAAGACGGTCTGAGAGGTAGGGGTGGACAAGGTGGTGAAGAGTTTTTTAATGCTCGGATTTCTCTCCTCATCTCTTTTATTCCCACTATCTCTCTTTCTCTCCCTCTCTCTCTCTACACCCCTGTCTATCCCTCTATGCCTCTCCTGTCTACCTCTGGGCCTGTACGGTCCACTGCTTTGTATTGCTCTGACTAGGCTGTCCTATAGCTGGCGTGCTGAGGCTAATGTGATTTGAAATGTAATCATGTTTGCGAGGGAGCTGATTAGTGACTGAATGTTTTCGCAGGCTGCCGGTGACCCACACTGTCTGTCGGTCGTTGGCTGATGGATAAATTGTCATCTGACACAAAGATTAACCGCTGATAGGTGCTCTGGGATTTACAGTGGCTGTAACTGGATGCAGAGAGAGAGAGAGCTCTTCACTTATTACACACCGCTTCACATAGGGTTAATTCATAGAAATAGAATAGGATTGCACCTTCAGTGACACACTGTCCAAATCAAATCAAACTTTGTCACATGCGCCGAATACAACAAATGTTATAAAACACACAAAGCGTTGAAAATTAAGATTTGAAGGAAGGAGTCTGTCATCCCTAAATGTTTTGTAATACGCTTTATTCCAGAACACCTTTCCAAGATGTCCGCTATAGAGTCTATGGTTTCCATTCTATACTGATGAATGAAAAAGCTCTATCTAGTATCTCTATGTGTGATGGGAGGCCTGTAAAGAATCCTGGCAGATCACCAGGCCAAGGTTACAGCTGAGGGGTAATGTAGAGTGAAGTCCCCTGAACATGGCTTCGTGCTGGCCCAGCAGTAATGTTGAACACACACACACACACACACACACACACACACACACACACACACACACACACACACTAACTATGCACACACACATTGTATGCGCACACACATACACACACTAACTAACGATCAGGTGGAGGGATCTGCAGTTTTCCGGAGCGTGCGTATGACATTAACCTCTGTGGTGATTGGCTGTGTCAGCGAGAGGAGAGAAAGAGAGAGCGGAAGAGTGACAGGGAGAGAAAAGAGAGAGAGAGGAGAGAGTTTTATTAGTCTATGTACAGGATACACATGGTATACATCGTCTAAGGAAGTGCTTACTTAGATGCTTGCTTATTTTAGAGAGAGACAGGGTGCCTTGATAACTCAATACTGCTCTGATGCTGAAATTATCTCGCCTGCTGACTCTAAAAACCTATTTTCTCCCCATCTTCTCTCTCCATCCCTCCCACCGTCCCACTCTCTCCTCAAGCTCTCCCTAACTCCCTGGACACCGACACAGAAATACAAACAAAATGCCTGTTCTGCAAGTTTATTTTTGTCCATTCTAAATTATTGTTGATGTTGCTGCTGAGTAATTCCAAGAGAGTGCTTCTCCTGGGGCCTGTGTCATTGCTTTTTGATTAGGTATTGAATGAATGCGCTTTCTAGTTTTCTACACAGAAGGAATATTATATGAAATGTGTTTGATGTGTGTGTGGGTGGATATGTGTGTGTGTGTTTGCACTGTGTGTGTAGATACTGTAATTGCAGGTAGTTAGAGACCTGAGACAGCCAACAGCTGTCAGTCCTCACGGCTCTTCCTGTCTCGTCTCCAATCCTTGTTTATCCGGCACTAGGCGACAGCAGATGTGTGTGTGTGTTTGTGTGTGTCTGGGCAGAGGTGTCGGCGTCGAGTACACACACCTGTCCTCTTCTCCTCTCATCCCTCCTCTCCTACTCTGATTCACCAATCAGAGGATACGATGCACTGTAATTAAAGCCACAATGTCTAATCAATGCTGGGCTAACTCCTGGACTGTCACATCATTACACCATACGCATCATCACCTGGCGCCCTCCTCAAAATCAGCATCATCAACATGTGCCTCTGCCAACCCTCACACTCCAATCAAGATGTGCCACTAATCCCTATTCAGATATTGTTCCCCTGTCCTCGAGTGAACAGCGGGCGGTGAGAGCTGTGTGTGTACACACACACACAATCTCTCTCTCGCTCTCTCTCTCGCTCTACAGTGGGTCCCAGTGGACCCTTTACTTCAAACACACCCAGAGCGTCAAAGACAAAGCAGCTCACTCAGTATCACTGACTGGCTGTGCTCAAATGAAACACGCAACCACGAATAAACAGACTGAATGGAAGGATCTTTCTCATCCTCTGGAAGTTATAGGGCTGCTGGGTATTTAAGTAGCCTAGTGGTTAAGAACGTTGGGCCAGTATCCCCAAGCTGACGAAGTAAAACATCTGCCGATGTGCCCTTGAGCAAGGCACTTAACCCTAATTCCTCCTGTTAGTCGATCTGGATAAGAGTGCCTGCTAATAGATTAAAATGTATGTCCTTTGCTGTAAGTGAATTGCCTATATCAGTGTCTTGCAGCTTGGCTGAATAGACTACAGTAAGCTATAAATTGTGTTTTGTACAGCGTCCTGTTTTGAATCTATTGTGTTAGGAAGCAGTGTCTTAGGGTTACAGTCAGTGTCTTGGGGTTATAAATTAACTGTATGAGTAGACTACCGTAGATTAGGCTTTTGAATGGAGTGTTGTGTTAAAAGGACAGTGTCTCCAGTATGTTCCTATTCATTAGTGTGTGTCTCTGGGATCTGTGTGTCCATGGATCCTCTCTAACCATGTTTACGTCCCCAGCCGACATTCTGCTACACAGCCTTATTCAATTTACCTTCCTCAGGGCACGCAGCAAGCCCTGTTTGTGTGTGTGTGAGTGTGTTGTGAGAGCGTGTGTGTGTGCTTATGTGCAACAACATGTTTGATCACAAATCGTTTTTTTCTCTGTGTGTGTGTGTGTGTGTGTGTGGGGGGGGGGGGGGGGGGGTGTTATGCAACAAGGTGTTTTTCCATCATTTTGCCATTGTAAGCACTAACTAAATTACGTGCTGTATTTCGAATGGTACTGTAATTCCATCCCGCAGAATACAGTAATGTACTGTTTATGAAGCTCCAACAACCTTTTGACCACTAGTGGGTTCCTGGTATTGTTATTTCTGACTCATTAACATATTTTGAAGTATTTTGAGGCTATATTTGTCGCACCCATTAGGTGTGAATGCTGTACCAATTTAACTGGGCCTGGTTTCCCAAAATGCATCTTAAGGCTAAGCTCATCGTTAGAACTTTTGTAGGCGCATCGTTAAATCTCTGAACTGTTTCCCAAAACCATCATTACTAAAGTTGTCCTTGTAGAACAGATGAGTGTATCGTTAGATACTTTTTTGCCCCTCCGCTTCACTTTAAACACAGAAGATCTCTGCTTAACACAGAATCAACATGTTTATCTCGCTCTCTGTGACCGACGATAACTTCAGAATTAAGTTGGCTACAAATACAAAATGTTTTTGCAATTGTTATAAACCGATGATAAAAGTATGTTTCAAATGAAAACTGAGAAGACTGTAGATAAATAGTCCTAAGGTATAGGCTACATGCCTATATATTTCAATCATATTAAAATAATTTCATGTTTATATTCAATTGACTTCTATTTAGCCAATTGTAGGCTACTGTCTGTCATTTTTGCCTCAATATATTCCATGATGTGTAACATGTGCACAATGATGTGGCAAATCTTGATTGAGAGTATTTTTATAGGGTAATTATAGGTTAATGCTCATAAGCATTAGAATAAGCCTGCCTCGATATTTGCGGCCGTAGGTGATATCTCTCTGGAAGTTGATCCGTCATCAGTATTATGGAATAATTCTACTGTTAAGGTAATACAATATTTGAATGGGGAAAACTGATCTGAGAGCAGCGCTGCATTTCTTTTGATCCTATCAGTATCGACACCTGCTTCAATAGTTGGCAAACGTTCTTTCGGCTTGGTGTTTTAGGAAAAGCATGCTACATCTCCGGTCGTCGTAGGAACGATGCATCGTTAAAACACTCGTAAGCCTAAGTTCCATCGCTATTGGGAAATTGGGCCCTGGTATGTGGTAGTGGTGCCCCATCAATTTAAAATGTATAGAGGACAGATTGGAGTGGCAGCAAGTCTTAAAGCTTTATTGGTTGAGCATTTTGCCATGTCCTTTTGGTCTGTTTGGCCTTGTTGTCACTGACAGTTTGGAAGTCTTTGCTAAGGCCTCGAGAAGTGCAAGTGATCTAAAACAACAAATACTCATTGATATGCTGTAATGTGTAAACACATTACCTTCCAACCAACCCGCTTGCACCAATCCCATGTAATTACAGTTAAATACTGTGAAATAAAAACCACATCTCCCCTCAATGAATTGAATGAATCATCCATTCATTCATTACAATTACAGTATTTACTTAAAAAAAAAAATCTACATTATTATACTGTGTTTCATTAGACAGTACTTGCTTTGATACTGTATTTAGATTACAGTAGTTGTACCGCAATATACAGTAACTTAATTACCACTAGCTGCCTGTCAGTTACTGTTAAACTCACGGCAACCCTTTTAGAGTGTAGCTCTGTCTATGAATTTGAAAGTGGTTGCCTTTCTCAAACCCCATCCCTCAGCGTTTTATCAAAACAGTGGTGGGGTTTGGCTTTGTTATTGTTTGAACTGCTGATTGCCCCTTTAACTAAATCCTCTCATGCCTGGATAGTTCTCACTATTAGCAGAGCGAAAGCTGGGCACTGGCATTTACGCATGGATGACGAGTGTGTGAAAATGTGAGTGATTGTGCTTTGGTGAGAGAGAGAGTGAGAGTGTGTGTGTGTGTGCATATGTATGAGCAAGAAAGGGTGTGCGTCTGTATGAGCATGTGTGTGTGTGTGGGTGAGCATGTGTGTGTCTGCATCAGCATGTGTTTCTGTGTGTGTGTGTGTCTATCCATGTGTGTATATCGGTACGCACATGTGTGCATGTTGTTTGTGTGCACACACATGCGTGTCTGTGTCTGTATGAGGTTGTAACAGTAAAGACCGGCAGCCTTTCCCATCTCATCGTGGTCAGTGACCTTCTGTTAAATGTTACAGCTGCTCCAAGTGTGCCCAAGTCCTATCCATGTTTCTATCCCATAACAGCTACATCACTGTCCCCGTACCGCTATCATTCATGTCCCTCTCCTCCCCATTGTGAGACAACACGTTACAGTACAATACTGTAAAATTGACTTTATTAAACTTATTTTTATGCTACCGTAATCAGAATGAATGAATGGATGGATGAATGAATTTAATTGAGGAGAGGAGTTTATATTTCACAGTATCTTACTGTAATTACAATGGATTGGTGCAAGTAGGTTGGCTGATAGGTAACATGTTGACACATAACAGCATATTCATTAATATTTGGTGTTTTATATCACTTAACAAAGGCTTCCAAACTGGCATCAACCAGGGCGAAACAGACCAAGAGGACATGGCAAGATGCTCAACCATTAAAAAAATTCTGCCAATCCAATCTGTCCCCTATACAATTTAAATTGATGGGGCACTGTAAACACAGAGGAGTTAAATTGGTACAGCAATTCCCTCTTAATGGGTGCAACAAATATAGCTTCTTACAAGGTAAGCCTCAAAATATGTTAATGCACCAGAAACAACAATATAACAAGTGGTCAAAAGGATTTTTGGCAGTCAGACTGTGGGATGGAATTACAGTACTATTTGTAATACAGCAATTATTTCCCTGCCCACAACATTGCACCATAATATACAGTATATTGCCGTAAAACATTTTTGAGTATTTCAATGTCGATAATACCCCAAATTATTTATAAATTAAAGTTGGCCGTTACAATGTTTGTAGTGCACTACTTTTGCCCAGGGCCTGGTCAAAAGTATTGTACAATAAAGTGAAAAGCGTGCCATTTGGGACACAACCTACATGTTCGGGTCTGTGTTATTGGGGATATGTACCCCTCTGCTGGGCTGTAGGGAGACGTAGGGATCTACATCTGGTCTTGAGATATGGACATATGGTTGTATAACTAGAATGGGCTGGAAGTAAAGCGAAAGAACAAGTACATTTTCACCTTTGATCTTACGGAAGTTGGGAGGAAAGGGGGAGGGAGAGAGAGAGAAAGAGAGGAAGGGATTCAAAACAGCTAATTTACTAGCAGCGTAAAGGAAATGTGAAATGTGAATGTACCATTCAAGACTACTAATACAACACACACACACACACACCACCACCACACAGACACGCACAGGCAAGGGAGAGAGAGAATGTGTAAAAAAGAGAGCGATGAGTGCATTTATCCAGACAACTGTGGTTAAATGATATAGTTAATGCATTGGTTGTGGCATACAGACAGCGATCTGACGATGTGTGTGTGTGTGTGTGTGTGTGTGTGTGTGTGTGTGTATATGTGTGCGATGAAGACGAATGCCTGCGGTCCCGTGGGGTTCATGGGTGATGGAATTAACACGGCTTGTCACTCGCTGCCCAGCCGCCTCCCGTTGCCCTGGCAACAGACACCTTGGTGTTCCAGAGTAACCATGGTGACACAGTTGCAGAGAGAGGAAGAGGGAAAGAAAGAGAGAGGGACAGCTGAAGAGAGATTCAGAGACAGAGAGAAAGGAAGACAGAGGGGGGGCAGCGGGAGAGAGATACAGAGACACCAAGAGAGAGAGAAAGGAATAGGCTGCCTGTTGTCCAGAGAGAGAGAGAGAGAGAGAGAGAGAGAGAGAGAGAGAGAGAGAGAAAGAGAGAGAGAGAGAGAATTAAGGGTAGTGGGGATTTAAATACTGAATCACAAGCAACAACACAGATAATTTAATGATCACTGTTTGGGAGGGGTGTGCTAGCTGGTTGATGCTAACCCTGTTGGTCAACTCCTGTAAACTTTTCAACAACGTTACGCTGCAGGCGTGATTTTATTAGAGAGAGAGTGAGAGGAGGAAGGAGAGAGTGAGAGGGAGGGAGAGAAGAGCAAGAGAACTAAGGAAAGGCAAAGAGAGCGAGACATGGAAAAATAGTGAAAGCGAAAGATAAATTCTGTGTTGAAAGCAATATTGTTGATGAATGAGAAAGATGCATGAGCCTCCAGGCGAGATGTTTCTGAACAGTTAGAGACAGTAGTGGGAGGGTCCAACTGGGCAGTTTGTTTAACAACCACTTAACTCCCTCAATGGAGCTGGGATCCATGTTATGAGGCACATGCTATCTATCTATATGTGAGTGTGTGCTTGCCTGTCCACATGCAAGCACAGGCAGATCGCTCAAGAGAAATTGGACCTCTATCCCGTCTATCTGTCCTGAGGACGTCGGGACCGGACCGTACGTACATATCCCAACCAGAAGCCACGGATTACAGGCAACATCCGTACTAAGCTCAAGGCTAGAGCTGCCGCTTTCAAGGAGCGGGACACTAATCCAGATGCTTATATGAAATCATTCTATGCACTCAGACGAACCACCAGACAGGCAAAGCGGCAATACAAGACCAAGAGTGAACCAGCTCTGATGCTCGTCGAATGTGGCAGGGCTTGCAAACTGTAACAGATTACAAAGAGAAAGCCAGCTGCGAGCAGTCCAATGATATGAGCCTACCAGATAAGCTAAATAACCTTCTATGCTCACGTCAAGGCTAGCAACACTGAACCATGCATGAGAACACCAGCTGTTCCGGACGACTGTGTGATCATGCTTTCCGTAGCCGATGTGAGTAAGGTATTTAAACAGGTTAATATTCACAAGGCCGCAGGGCCAGACTGATGAGACAGCCTACAGGGAGGAGGTCAGAGAACTGGCAGTGTGGTGCCAGGACAACAACCTCTCCTTCAATGTCAACAAGACAAAGGAGCTGATGGTGGACTACAGGAAATGGAGGGCCGAGCACATCCAGATCGACAGGGCTGTAGTGGAGCAGGTCGAGAGCGTCAAATTCCTCGGTGTTCACATTACTAAGGAATTATCATGGTCCACACACACCAACACAGTCATGGAGATGGAACGCTCCCTCAGGAGGCTGAAGAAATTCGGCTTGGCCCCTAAGACCCTCACAAACTTTACAGATGCACCATTGAGAGCATCCTGTCAGGCTGTTTCACTGCCTGGTACGGCAACTGCACTGTCTACAACTGCAAGGCTCTCCAGAGGGTCTGCCCAATACATCACTGGGGGCACACTGCGTAGCCTCCAGGACATCTACCGCACCCGGTGTCACAGGAAGGCCAAAAAAATGAATGTTGACCCGTTTAAAGGTCTTGCTCACATAGGCTACGAAGAGCGTGATCACATAGTCATCCAGAACAGCTGGTGCTCTCATGCATGCTCCGGTGTTGCTTGCCTCGAAGCGAGCATAAAGTAATTTAGCCCATTTGGTAGGCTCGCGTCACTGGGCAGCTCGCTGCTGGGTTTCCCTTTGTAGTCTGTAATAGTTTGCAAACCCTGCTACATCCGACGAGCGTCAGAGCCGGTGTAGTAGGATTCAATCTTAGTCCTGTATGACGCTTTGCCTGTTTGATGGTTCGTCTGAGGGCATAACGTGATTTCTTATGAGTCCGGATTAGTGTCCCGCTCCTTGAAAGCGGCAGCTCTAGCCTTTAGCTCGGTGCGGATGTTTCCTGTAATCCATGGCTTCTGGTTTGGATATGTACGCATGGTCAATGTGGGGATGACATCATTGATGCACTTATTGACTGTAACATATTCCAGTCTGTGCTTGCAAAACAGTCCAGTAGTTTAAAACCTTAACCTTGTAAATTTGGCATTTTTGAGCAACTTTGATATTTGATGTTTGGAGAAAATTAACAATACTGAGCAGGAGGAGTCAACCCGTGGTGTCAAAAACACTTTGGAATTTGGAGAAACATGGAAAAACATTATATTCTGCAGTGAGACTGTGTTTTTGTTTGTGTTTGTGAATGTGTTTGTGAATGTGTATGTTTGTGAAAGTGGGCAAGTGTGAGTAATGTACGTATGTGCATGTGTATGTGTGTATGTGTTTAAAAGTGGTCATTGCTCTGAGCTATAGCCTATCTCTCTGTCCTGCTCAGATAAGGAGAGTGGATAAAAGACAGCCGTGCATTCAGCAAATTACTACCTCTTCCACTTCAGCTGCACAGCCAATGACCTTCGGCCTCTAGCTCACCCCTCTCCCCGCCGCCCCTCTCCTCCCTCCCCTCCCTTATCTCACTCCTTCCTTCCCTCCCTGCCTTTGTGGAGGACTAGCAAAGCTCTAGTTTGGTGTTGTTGCTCAGACAAAGACACTGCAGCAGCACTTTTGATTCAAACACAGACACAGATGGCGTGAGTGAGTGAGTAAATGCAAGGTGTTGAGAGAGAGGCAAGAAGAGTGGAAGATCGAAAAGATAAAAACAAAGTGAACTCCTCTCTTTCTCTTCTCTCTTCCCTTCTGTTTGTTTTCCCCGTGTAAACATGTGACGTCATCACAGGGTGCTTTTACGGAGAGTTACTGGTGTGTGTTTGTGTCAGGCCGCTGGCCCTGTGCCAATCAAACGAGCCAAGGGTCGGCACTCGTCCGACAGGTTACTGGGGAAAGACATGTGACATCTGCTCAAGGGTCAGTTACAGAAAAGCACACACACTGGCTCCACGCTCCTCTGTCAGGTAAACATAGGGCAGATGAGTCAAGACTTGTCTGAGGTTGAAGCAGGTTTCCCAGTGTGTGTGTGTGTGTGTGTGCTTTCACTCAGTCACATTGCTTTGAGGTCACAGGGTGTTTTGATGAGCGTGTTGTGGATGTACGCATGAGTGTTGATTTCACAGCAGTGGAAAGAAAATCAGGACTTATCAGGACAGGTACTCAGAGCATGCGCTGACTAACTGCCAAGTGTCTTCACTGACATTTTCAACCTCTCCCTGGCCCAGTCTGTAATACCTACATGTTTCAAGCAGGCCACCATAGTTCCTGTGCCCAAGAACACCAAGGTAACCTGCCTAAATGACTCGCGTCTGTAGCCATGAAGTGCTTTGAAAGGCTGGTCATGGCTCACATCAACACCATCATCCCAGAAACCCTAGACCTGCTCCAATTTGCATTCCGTCCCAACAGATCCACAGAGTGTATATGCGCAAGGAAAGAAGCCTGAACTCATGTCCAGGTAGGGACTGTTACAGTCTGACTTTTCACATGCTTTCTAAATGATGATTATAGGTACTGTAGTCAAGCTCTGGAAGTCTATCTGGTTCATAATGACTGCTGTAAAAGGACATTTACTGTAAGTGTATCTTCAAGTACAGGGTGGCTGTTTTTTCTCTCACTGACCACAGTGGGTTAGTCATAGGAGTGAACTAGTGTGCCTCTCTCAACAGCTGAACACAAACACATTTAGACCTGTGTGTGTGTGTGTCAGACCAGGGATAACTATAGTTCGATAGAGTTCAGGCATAACTGAATGAGCAACAGAGACATTTACATTTACATTTAAGTCATTTAGCAGACGCTCTTATCCAGAGCGACTTACAAATTGGTGCATTCACCTTATGACATCCAGTGGAGCAGCCACTTCACAATAGTGCATCTAAATCTTTTAAGGGGGGGTGAGAAGGATTACTTCATCCTATCCTAGGTATTCCTTAAAGAGGTGGGGTTTCAGGTGTCTCCGGAAGGTGGTGATTGACTCCGCTGTCCTGGCGTCGTGAGGGAGTTTGTTCCACCATTGGGGGGCCAGAGCAGCGAACAGTTTTGACTGGGCTGAGCGGGAACTGTACTTCCTCAGTGGTAGGGAGGCGAGCAGGCCAGAGGTGGATGAACGCAGTGCCCTTGTTTGGGTGTAGGGCCTGATCAGAGCCTGGAGGTACTGAGGTGCCGTTCTCCTCACAGCTCCGTAGGCAAGCACCATGGTCTTGTAGCGGATGCGAGCTTCAACTGGAAGCCAGTGGAGAGAGCGGAGGAGCGGGGTGACGTGAGAGAACTTGGGAAGGTTGAACACCAGACGGGCTGCGGCGTTCTGGATGAGTTGTAGGGGTTTAATGGCACAGGCAGGGAGCCCAGCCAACAGCGAGTTGCAGTAATCCAGACGGGAGATGACAAGTGCCTGGATTAGGACCTGCGCCGCTTCCTGTGTGAGGCAGGGTCGTACTCTGCGGATGTTGTAGAGCATGAACCTACAGGAACGGGCCACCGCCTTGATGTTAGTTGAGAACGACAGGGTGTTGTCCAGGATCACGCCAAGGTTCTTAGCGCTCTGGGAGGAGGACACAGTGGAGTTGTCAACCGTGATGGCGAGATCATGGAACGGGCAGTCCTTCCCGGGAGGAAGAGCAGCTCCGTCTTGCCGAGGTTCAGCTTGAGGTGGTGATCCGTCATCCACACTGATATGTCTGCCAGACATGCAGAGATGCGATTCGCCACCTGGTCATCAGAAGGGGGAAAGGAGAAGATTAATTGTGTGTCGTCTGCATAGCAATGATAGGAGAGACCATGTGAGGTTATGACAGAGCCAAGTGACTTGGTGTATAGCGAGAATAGGAGAGGGCCTAGAACAGAGCCCTGGGGGACACCAGTGGTGAGAGCACGTGGTGAGGAGACGGATTCTCGCCACGCCACCTGGTAGGAGCGACCTGTCAGGTAGGACGCAATCCAGCGTGGGCCGCGCCGGAGATGCCCAACTCGGAGAGGGTGGAGAGGAGGATCTGATGGTTCACAGTATCGAAGGCAGCCGATAGGTCTAGAAGGATGAGAGCAGAGGAGAGAGAGTTAGCTTTAGCAGTGCGGAGCGCCTCCGTGATACAGAGAAGAGCAGTCTCAGTTGAATGACTAGTCTTGAAACCTGACTGATTTGGATCAAGAAGGTCATTCTGAGAGAGATAGCGGGAGAGCTGGCCAAGGACGGCACGTTCAAGAGTTTTGGAGAGAAAAGAAAGAAGGAATACTGGTCTGTAGTTGTTGACATCGGAGGGATCGAGTGTAGGTTTTTTCAGAAGGGGTGCAACTCTCGCTCTCTTGAAGACGGAAGGGACGTAGCCAGCGGTCAGGGATGAGTTGATGAGCGAGGTGAGGTAAGGGAGAAGGTCTCCGGAAATGGTCTGGAGAAGAGAGGAGGGGATAGGGTCAAGCGGGCAGGTTGTTGGGCAGCCGGCCGTCACAAGACGCGATAATTCATCTGGAGAGAGAGGGGAGAAAGAGGTCAGAGCACAGGGTAGGGCAGTGTGAGCAGAACCAGCGGTGTCGTTTGACTTAGCAAACGAGGATCGGATGTCGTCGACCTTCTTTTCAAAATGGTTGACGAAGTCATCTGCAGAGAGGGAGGAGGGGGGAGGGGGAGGAGGATTCAGGAGGGAGGAGAAGGTGGCAAAGAGCTTCCTAGGGTTAGAGGCAGATGCTTGGAATTTAGAGTGGTAGAAAGTGGCTTTAGCAGCAGCGACAGAAGAGGAAAATGTAGAGAGGAGGGAGTGAAAGGATGCCAGGTCCGCAGGGAGGCGAGTTTTCCACCATTTCCGCTCGGCTGCCCGGAGCCCTGTTCTGTGAGCTCGCAATGAGTCGTCGAGCCACGGAGCGGGAGGGGAGGACCGAGCCGGCCTGGAGGATAGGGGACATAGAGAGTCAAAGGATGCAGAAAGGGAGGAGAGGAGGGTTGAGGAGGCAGAATCAGGAGATAGGTTGGAGAAGGTTTGAGCAGAGGGAAGAGATGATAGGATGGAAGAGGAGAGAGTAGCGGGGAGAGAGAGCGAAGGTTGGGACGGCGCGATACCATCCGAGTAGGGGCAGTGTGGGAAGTGTTGGATGAGAGCGAGAGGGAAAAGGATACAGGGTAGTGGTCGGAGACTTGGAGGGGAGTTGCAATGAGGTTAGTGGAAGAACAGCATCTAGTAAAGATGAGGTCGAGCGTATTTCCTGCCTTGTGAGTATGGGGGGAAGGTGAGAGGGTGAGGTCAAAAGAGGAGAGGAGTGGAAAGAAGGAGGCAGAGAGGAATGAGTCAAAGGTAGACGTGGAGAGGTTAAAGTCGCCCAGAGCTGTGAGAGGTGAGCCGTCCTCAGGAAAGGAGCTTATCAAGGCATCAAGCTCATTGATGAACTCTCAGAGGGAACCTGGAGGGCGATAAATGATAAGGATGTTAAGCTTGAAAGGGCTGGTAACTGTGACAGCATGGAATTCAAAGGAGGCGATAGACAGATGGGTAAGGGGAGAAAGAGAGAATGACCACTTGGGAGAGATGAGGATCCCGGTGCCACCACCCCGCTGACCAGAAGCTCTCGGGGTGTGCGAGAACACGTGGGAGGACGAAGAGAGAGCAGTAGGAGTAGCAGTGTTATCTGTGGTGATCCATGTTTCCGTCAGTGCCAAGAAGTCGAGGGACTGGAGAAAGGCATAGGCTGAGATGAACTCTGCCTTGTTGGCCGCAGATCGGCAGTTCCAGAGGCTACCGGAGACCTGGAACTCCACGTGGGTCGTGCGCGCTGGGACCACCAGATTAGGGTGGCCGCGGCCACGCGGTGTGGAGCGTTTGTATGGTCTGTGCAGAGAGGAGAGAACAGGGACAGACAGACACATAGTTGACAGGCTACAGAAGAGGCTACGCTAATGCAAAGGAGATTGGAATGACAAGTGGACTACACGTCTCGAATGTTCAGAAAGTTCAGCTTTCGTAGCAAGAATCTTATTGACTAAAATGATTAAAAATGATACAGTACTGCTGAAGTAGGCTAGCTGGCAGTGGCTGCGTTGTTGACTTTGTAGGCTAGCTGGCAGTGGCTGCGTTGTTGATTCGGGGGCTAGCTGGCTAGCTAGCAGTGTTGATTACGTTACGTTGCGTTAAAAGAACGACAATAGCTGGCTAGGTAACCTAGAAAATCGCTCTAGACTACACAATTATCTTTGATACAGAGATGGCTATGTAGCTAGCTATGTAGCTAGCTACGATCAAACAAATCAAACCGTTGTACTGTAATGAGATGAAATGAAAATGTGATACTACCTGTGGAGCGAGGCGGAATGCGACCGGGTTGTTGAGTTCTAATCGGTAGACGTTGGCTAGCTGTTGGCTAGCTAGCAGTGTCTCCTACGTTGAGGACGACAAATAGCTGGCTAGCTAACCTCGGTACATTAAGATAATCACTCTAAAAACTACACACTCTAAACTACACAATTATCTTGGATATGAAGACAGCAAAGACAACTATGTAGCTAGCTAACACTACACTAATCAAGTCGTTCAGTTGAGGGTAATAGTTTCTACAGTGCTGCTATTCTTATTGACTAAAATGATTAAAAATGATACAGTACTGCTGAAGTAGGCTAGCTGGCAGTGGCTGCGTTGTTGACTTTGTAGGCTAGCTGGCAGTGGCTGCGTTGTTGATTCAGGGGCTAGCTGGCTAGCTAGCAGTGTTGATTACGTTACGTTGCGTTAAAAGAACGACAATAGCTGGCTAGGTAACCTAGAAAATCGCTCTAGACTACACAAGCTAAGAAGAAATTGCTAAGATTAGACAAATCAAACTGTTGTACTATAATGAAATGTAATGAAATGTAATGAAAAGTTATACTACCTGCAGACCGAAGTGCAGACCGAAGTGCGGATGCGACTGCTCGCTCCAACCCGGAAGTAGGAGAGACAGAATGCAATGTGGAATGTTATTAAATAGTTTGGGGTATGGCCTTTGTCTCTGGGGAATGGTCCTCGGCGCCAGATACTGATGACAGGTAGCTCTTTGCTGGGCAGCTGGCATCGAACCCCCCCACTGGGGGAAAGGCATTGAGGGGAACGTGCATTATTGTGCCATGCTTATAGGTTAAAGGTAAATAGGTGAATAACATTCCATGCATGGCTAATAGGAAGAAGAGAAGAACGAGACACTATGCTGAGGATGATACATTTACATTACATTTACATTTAAGTCATTTAGCAGACGCTCTTATCCAGAGCGACTTACAAATTGGTGCGTTCACCTTATGACATCCAGTGGAACAGCCACTTTACAATAGTGCATCTAAATCTTTTAAGGGGGTGTGAGAAGGATTACTTTATCCTATCCTAGGTATTCCTTAAAGAGGTGGGGTTTCAGGTGTCTCCGGAAGGTGGTGATTGACTCCGCTGTCCTGGCGTCGTGAGGGAGTTTGTTCCACCATTGGGGGGCCAGAGCAGCGAACAGTTTTGACTGGGCTGAGCGGGAACTGTACTTCCTCAGTGGTAGGGAGGCGAGCAGGCCAGAGGTGGATGAACGCAGTGCCCTTGTTTGGGTGTAGGGCCTGATCAGAGCCTGGAGGTACTGAGGTGCCGTTCCCCTCACAGCTCCGTAGGCAAGCACCATGGTCTTGTAGCGGATGCGAGCTTCAACTGGAAGCCAGTGGAGGGAGCGGAGGAGCGGGGTGACGTGAGAGAACTTGGGAAGGTTGAACACCAGACGGGCTGCGGCGTTCTGGATGAGTTGTAGGGGTTTAATGGCACAGGCAGGGAGCCCAGCCAACAGCGAGTTGCAGTAATCCAGACGGGAGATGACAAGTGCCTGGATTAGGACCTGCGCCGCTTCCTGTGTGAGGCAGGGTCGTACTCTGCGGATGTTGTAGAGCATGAACCTACAGGAACGGGCCACCGCCTTGATGTTAGTTGAGAACGACAGGGTGTTGTCCAGGATCACGCCAAGGTTCTTAGCGCTCTGGGAGGAGGACACAATGGAGTTGTCAACCGTGATGGCGAGATCATGGAGCGGGCAGTCCTTCCCCGGAAGGAAGAGCAGCTCCGTCTTGCCGAGGTTCAGCTTGAGGTGGTGATCCGTCATCCACACTGATATGTCTGCCAGACATGCAGAGATGCGATTCGCCACCTGGTCATCAGAAGGGGAAAGGAGAAGATTAATTGTGTGTCGTCTGCATAGCAATGATAGGAGAGACCATGTGAGGTTATGACAGAGCCAAGTGACTTGGTGTATAGCGAGAATAGGAGAGGGCCTAGAACAGAGCCCTGGGGGACGCCAGTGGTGAGAGCGCGTGGTGAGGAGACAGATTCTCGCCACGCCACCTGGTAGGAGCGACCTGTCAGGTAGGACGCAATCCAAGCGTGGGCCGCGCCGGAGATGCCCAACTCGGAGAGGGTGGAGAGGAGGATCTGATGGTTCACAGTATCGAAGGCAGCCGATAGGTCTAGAAGGATGAAAGCAGAGGAGAGAGAGTTAGCTTTAGCAGTGCGGAGCGCCTCCGTGATACAGAGAAGAGCAGTCTCAGTTGAATGACTAGTCTTGAATCCTGACTGATTTGGATCAAGAAGGTCATTCTGAGAGAGATAGCGGGAGAGCTGGCCAAGGACGGCACGTTCAAGAGTTTTGGAGAGAAAAGAAAGAAGGGATACTGGTCTGTAGTTGTTGACATCGGAGGGATCGAGTGTAGGTTTTTTCAGAAGGGGTGCAACTCTCGCTCTCTTGAAGACGGAAGGGACGTAGCCAGCGGTCAGGGATGAGTTGATGAGCGAGGTGAGGTAAGGGAGAAGGTCTCCGGAAATGGTCTGGAGAAGAGAGGAGGGGATAGGGTCAAGCGGGCAGGTTGTTGGGCGGCCGGCCGTCACAAGACGCGAGATTTCATCTGGAGAGAGAGGGGAGAAAGAGGTCAGAGCACAGGGTAGGGCAGTGTGAGCAGAACCAGCGGTGTCGTTTGACTTAGCAAACGAGGATCGGATGTCGTCGACCTTCTTTTCAAAATGCATACAATGATACATTTGTATTCATTCCCACTATGCCCGTAGTATAGGAAACAGAATGAATGATGTTATTGCTGCTTGATAAAGTTAAATGAGCATTCAGACCAGCCTTCCTATTTGAACTTTCATAAACAAAAATGTTAACTATGCCTTGTGGAAAGTAACTACTTTGGATGTGATTACAACTATTCCCCCCCCCCCTAAAAAAAACAATTGAACTTTTTAAAACTATTTCAATACAAATCTCAGAAAGTGACTACTTTTCAAAACTATTTGAAAACAGATCTCAGAAAGTAACTACATTTGTAAACTATTTGAATACAGATATGAGAAAGCAATTACTTTAAAAAAACACATTTGAATATAGATCTCAGGAAGTGACTACTTTTCTGAAACTCTTGAATTTGCTGCCTTCGAGTAATGGCAGGGCTGTATCTGGAACTGTATGTTGCTGTTAGAAATAGAATGAATAGACCTACTATTCCAATCTATCTGACAGTCATATTTGATCTACACAATACGTTTCTATCTGAACATGTTGTAAATGTCCCTTCTCCTAAATGTCTATTGCCACAGGTGTACATAATCAAGTCAAATCAATTAACCAATTATATTTTATTGATAAGTATAAATACCTTGTGACGCTCAACTACTGTATGACTCTTTCAACATGCCACTGAAAAGATTGAAAGCTGCAATGAAATTAATGATACCTGAATATACTGTAGAGTAATTCAAAGCCATTTGCAAAGATTGCTAACAGCAAGTTGGATGCTTAGCAAAAACAACTTTGAACCTCTTTGTCCATCTGAGGGTAAGTGTTCTTGTTTCAAACACACACTATACCATCTTTAAAGCGATGTTTCTCTCAGAATACAAACTAACATGATTTTCATCCTACCTTTTCTGCTGATTCAAAGCGGCAGTTTTCGGATATGTAGTTTCCTTTCAACACTTAATAGCCATATTTTGTTAGTGCTAGCATTCTCAGTAACACTTAACATTACACTAGTCTTGTGCCTGTGTAATTAGAGCATAATTTTATTAGCATGTCACATAATACCGTGCTAATTGCATTTTAATTGCATAGCAATGAGCTGAGAGTTTTTGTAACTCTTGTGACTGTGGTGACTGTGACTTATTTCACTTAAGTAATAACTCCTTTATCATTGATGGAAAGATCTCATGATGCCAAGAATAGGGGTGTTAACGCCGGTGTCCTGGCTAAATTCCCAGTCTAGCCCTCGTACCATCATTGCCACCTAATCATCCCCAGCTTCCAAATTGGCTAATTTATCCACCTTCATCTCCCCTGTAACTATTTCCCAGGTCGTTGTTGTAAATGACAATGTGTTCTCAGTCAATTTACCTGGTAAAACAAGGGTAAAATAAGGCATTTTAAATAAATATCATGCAATTATATAGCAATTTCCAAAGTTCTATGTAACAACAATTTTGCTATCATAATAAGCATATGTACATATGCTTATTATTACAACATATGTAAAATAACTTGATGTCAAGTCTTACCTTATTACCTTATGTCTTACTCATTATGAAATTATATTTGTTACTCATTTCGAACATGAAAAAGTGCTCAACTCTAATGTTGAGGTGATGTCCCTCGTGTATTTAATTCTTGGCAACAGGCTATATTAAAATTCATATCTAAGAGCCCTCCAAAAACCATATGTTTATGATCATATTTTTAGACCAATTCAACTAATTGTTGTAGTTTTTGGTTCTTCGTCAAATACAGTTGAAGTCGGAAGTTTACATACACTTAGGTTGGAGTCATTAAAACTCATTTTTCAACCACTCCACAAATGTCTTGTTAACAAACTATAGTTTTGGCAAGTCGGTTAGGACATCTACTTTGTGCATGACACAAGTAATTTTTCCTACAATGGTTTACAGACCGATTATTTCACTTATAATTAACTGTATCACAGTTCCAGTTTGGGAAATTCCAGAAAAGGATGTCATGGCTTTAGAAGCTTCTGATAGACATCATTTGAGTCAATTGGAGGTGTACCTGTGGATGTATTTCAAGGCCTACCTTCAAACTCAGTGCCTCTTTGCTTGACATCATGGGAAAATCAAAAGAAATCAGCCAAGACATCAGAAAAGAAATTGTAGACCTCCACAAGTCTGGTTCATCCTCGGGAGCAATTTCTAAACGCCTGAATGTACCGCGTTCATCTGTACAGAAAATGGTACGCAAGTATAAACACCATGGGACCACGCAGCCGTCATATCGCTCAGGAAGGAGACGCGTTCTGTCTCCTAGAGATGAACCTACTTTGGTGCGAAAAGTGCAAATCAATCCCAGAACAACAGCAAAGGACCTTGTGAAGATGCTGGAGGAAACAGGTATAAATGTATCTATATCCACAGTCCTATATCAACATAACCTGAAAGGACACTCAGCAAGGAAGAAGCCACTGCTCCAAAACCACCATAAAAAGCCAGACTATGGTTTGCATCTGCACATGGGGATAAAGATCACACTTTTTGGAGAAATGTCGTCTGGTCTTATGAAACAAAAATATAACTGTTTGGCCATAATTACCATCGTCATGTTTGGAGGAAAAAGGGGGAGGCTTGCAAGCAGAAGAACACCATCCCAACCGTGAAGCCCGGGGGTGGCAGCATCATGTTGTGGGGGTGCTTTGCTGCAGGAGGGACTGGTGCACTTCACAAAATAGATGGCATCATGAGGAGGGAAAATTATGTGGATATATTTAAGCAACATCAGTCAGGAAGCAAATGGGTCATCCAAATGGACAATTTTTTAATTTAATTTATTAGGTAAGTCAGTTAAGAACAATTTCATATTTTCAATGATGGCCTAGGAACAGTGGGTTAACTGCCTGTTCAGGGGCAGAACGACAGATTTGTACCTTGTCAGCTCAGGGGTTTGAACTTGCAACCTTCCGGTTACTAGTCCAACACTCTAACCACTAGGCTACCCCAAGCATACTTCCAAAGGTGTGGCAAAATGGCTTAAGGACAACAATGTCAACGTATTGGAGTGGTCACAAATCCCTGACCTCAATCCTATAGAAAATGTGTGGGCAGAACTGAAAAAGTGTGTGCGAGCAAGGAGGCCAACAAACCTGACTCAGTTACACCAGCTCTGTCAGGAGGAATGGGCCAAAATTCACCCAACTTATTGTGGGGAGCTTGTGGAAGGCTACCTGAAACAATTGACCCAAGCTAAACAATTTAAAGGCAATGCTACCAAATACTAATTGAGTGTATGTAAACTTCTGACCCACTGGGAATGTGATGAAAGAAATAAAAGCTGAAATAAATCATTCTCTCTACTATTATTCTGACATTTCATAATTCTTAAAATAAAGTGGTGATCCTAACTGACATAAGACACAGACATTTTTACTAGGATTAAATGTCAGGAATTGTGATAGACTGAGTTTAAATGTATTTGGCTAAGCTGTATGTAAACTTCAACTGTATTTGGCAGCAATTTATTATAATTTATTTTCAAATAACTTTTCAGAGATGTATTCAAAATACTTTCAAATATGATTTGTTTTTCTGAGACCTTTATTTGAATATCAATAGTTGCCTTTTAGTTGAAACTCCAAAGCCTCCAACGAGCTTCAGAAGTTTGCATTGATTGATGTGGTGTTTTATTCATTAGGGGTTAAAGGTAAACTCAGCAAAATGACGTTGCATGAGCAGCACCGCCGATATTGCGATGAGCAAGATTCAAAGAGTATCTGTGCATGTGCATGGGTTCACTTCACGCTCTTACAACGTGGTCGCCACTGGACCAAAACAGCAGAGAAGTTGAGCCTCGCACTCCAACGCTCTTAGTAGTTGCGGAAATGGACCCACTATGCTGTTTACTTTGAGCATCTATGTTGTATCCTGACTCTATCTTTAAGACAAAATAGAGAATAGAATAATAAGGCATGAAAAACATCTTTCCAATGCGGCCCTCACGTGTGCATGTCTGTTTGTGTGTGTGTGCGTTTGTTATATACAAACGTGTCCATGTACTTCTGAAGTACTATCAGTAGCTGAGTTGAGTATTTATTTACCACTGGCATGAATAGCCTCCTTACACTCCCCCACACCCACGCGCACACTTATAATTAGTCATGTGCTTGAGTGTGTGTGTGTGTTGAGGTGACAGTTTGGCAGTTGGTTGGGGGTATGAGAGGGGCAGGCTTGGTCTATTCAGAGGGGATTGGTCCTTTGTATTTGGCTAGGGGCCCTGGCCTGACCTGCAGGAGAGTGGTCTGCCATACTCAAAGAGACAGAGAATGGAGGAGAGAGAGAGAAAGAGCGAGAGAGAAGTGGAGAGAGAGGTCATGTACTTTAGGTCATGTACTTTAGTATAGTTTGCTCTCCCTTTAATGTTTTTTTTTTTTGAATGAGTCGAAAATTAGTGACGCAGTTATTTCTTGTGTAAACTGTTGGAGGTGTGTGTGTGTGCGGATGAGTTGAGTGTCGAGGAGTGTGTGTGCAAATGTTAACAAGTGAGAAGAGGAGTGTGGTTGATTAGGAATGTTCTAATGACTTCCCCCTGTCATGCTTCTTTGATTTAATAACAATCACGTGTCACTATTTCAACCTAAATTACCCACAGGTCTAGTATCAGCTAGTCCTTCTCAAATCCTAACCTTCACTTGCAAAAGGTTGCATGTTTGAATCCTGATGATAAAAAGTTGTTTTTGTGATTTTTGTTCTAAGCTTATCCCAAACTTTAACCTTTACCTTAACCATTCGGAGTTCACTCTTGGTGCAAAAGGTTGACTGTTCAAATCCAGTGATAGAAAGTTGTTTTTGAGAAAAAATGTTTAAGCCTATCCCAAACCTTAAACGTTACCTTAACCATTCGGAGTTAATGCCTACCCTTAAGATTTTGGAATGAATGCCTAAACTTAACCCTAACCTTAATAATTCAGAGCTAATTCCTAAACACTTCCAAATGTAACGTTTGGAACAACATTGACATTTGAAGTTTGAGAAACATGGATGAATGACTAATTCTGACGTGAGACTGAGAGCTTGTTGCAGCTCAGGTCCAACTGACCTAAAGTCAGTTTGGAGTTTTACCGCCTAATGCAAGTGAAGGGAACAGTGTTCACTGTTGCCCCTAGTGGCCGGGTTTCCACATCATCCCAAAGTCCTCAGGCATGGATAGAGGTCTAATACTGACTTGTATATCACAGGTGACCTGGCTGCTGAACACATAGACCTACAGCATGAGTGAGGAGATGGTTATAGCCTACTGGTAATAACCCACTATTATAAAATAAACCCTGTCTTAATTTAAGTCACTTTTAGACTGATTGAAAATGCGAAATGTTGTAACAGAATGAGCCTATAGTTATATTACAGCTTTACATAATGTATTTTCTTTGGCAAAAACAAATGAAAGGCACCCTCGATTTGCAAAAATTAGTTTATTAAAATGATCCAGGGGGCATGACACCCAAGGCACATTTTAGCATGTTCTCCACCTCTTCTCCAAAACAAATGTTGATGTATTTGTACAGCTGCTATTTGTGCCCTAAAACACACTCGACTTCATTATGTTCACTTCTTTACTTTCAAGCTCAACACCACGCTTTGTGTGTGTGTGTGTGTGTGTGTGAACTACCAGCCCCAAGCTTTGCCACGCGGTCATGTGTGGACTTCTAATTTGCTGACGAGCAACTCTGTTCTCCTCTCTTCACTTGCATGAGCCGACGAAACACACGCTCTCACACACACACCTTATGCATTGGGGACGGGGAAGAGCTCAAATAACCGCCGAGGACTATGATTTCTGACGGGACTTGGTTCGATTTGTCTCTGTAAACCTCGGTGTTTGATTCTGGGTGAGGATTACAATGCAGGATTGTAAAGTAATTTACGCAGAGGCGGTTGTTCCAAAGACGTGTTTTGTCTATGCCTCGCAATTCGTATATCGTCAGGTCGCCGAATGAGAGGAAACAGAGCTTGGAATCATCATTCATTTTGCTGTTACAATGTGTTGTTGGTGGGATCATTTGTGGGATGGATGATTCCACTTGACGAGTTAATCTTGTCACTGACCAATTAAATAGGCTCCATATCGCGTAGTCTACGTAGGCTATCAATCACAGTCGTAGGGTACATTTGTCAAAATACCCTAAATATAATCTACTTTCATTAAAAACGAATAGTATAAATGTACACTATATTGTAGCTTATTTAGTATAGGGATGACAGTAGGCTAGGGCTATCGTTCTCCCAATGCCCCCCCCCCCGTTATTTTCTATCATTATAGGCTTACTGTTTATAACGGGGCTTTGAAGCATTTGTATGACACAAGTTCGCAGCAGGCTAAGCTCGGCTCCCACGGTTGGTTTTGAACTTTTAAACTATAGTCTAGCTCTTACGGTCAACGTTTAAATGCCGTAGCGTATTCTCAGTTCAAATGTAGATTTGCGTACACCAAGACACGCAGTGAATAAACTGCCAAAATATTGACTTCTGTGCGCCTGTCGTGTTGGCCAACTGGTTTAGATGGACCATTGACATAGGCTCCTACTACCTGTAAGGTTTGGCTGTGAACTACTGTATGGCATCAATGACATGACTTCGCTGCCCACTCACCTGTGCGCAGTCAAGAGAAAGGCGAGAGTTTTAGAAATGCATTTTTAAAATGAGAGTCTTTGGAAAAGGGTGATTCTCTCGCCGGGGTTGTGGTAGATAGACAATTCTGATAATTAGCTGGCCCCAAACCGAGCGCCCTCTTAACAAGGCAACCCCACACAATGACATTACCTCGACTGTCTTGTCAGCTGCTGTAACATCATTTATTTTCCGCTTAGAAGAGGCTCCTGGGATTGTTCTTCCAGCAGTACCAAATTGGAAACAAGTTGTCCTCATCACCACTTGAGTTAGTGAGTAAGCTATATATTTGTTTTTATTTTTCACTTCTAAAAGTGATTAAAGAGTGCAATAGGCATAGGCTGCAATCTGTGGGAATGCTACCTGAATAATTACATTGCATTTGTAGTGCAGTGTAGGGCCTATCTGATTATCAATGTTCTTACGTGGGACGTGTCATCCCCAGAAGAGTCGACATTCCCGCAGCGCCTAGCCTAGTTCAATACACGATGAGCGTGGTGTGCTGGTGTGCAGCTCAACCGCTGTCTTTTGAAGCCATTTCCAGTGAAAACGGTATGGCGTTTAACCACTGGAACCGCAAGACGAACGCGTTTGCTTGCGTCTCTTATGTAGCCATTTTTCTTTTAGGAAGAAGAAATCAGCTCGCCGTAATTAAAGGGAGCGCGTGGTCCAATCTGGGTGCTGCGTGTTTACCATGGCGTGTAACTGTTAAACCGGCCCGGGTTTCATCTGCCTCTGGTGGAGCATGACTCGTTTTATAACAGGGGGAATGAGTGTTTTATTTTTTCAGAGACTGCTGTGGTAAAACAAATCCTCAGATACCGGCGGATTAAACCATATAAACATGACTGTTACCTCAATTAAATACGCAGTGATGAGAACGAGAGAGATTGAGAGAGAGGGACAGATAGTATAGGGAATTTGAGAAAGGGAGAACGAAAGGAGGGGAGAAAGATAGACAGAGAAAGAGTGAGGGAAAAGAGATAATGTGAGTGGGGAGAGAGTCACTCACTCACTTGATGTACAGTGTTTAGTGACAGCTGTGGGTAAATCAATCATAGAGACACGGGATTTGAAAGGTTGTCTGGTTATTTGAAGGTTAGGGCTACAACGGCCTGGTTATGTGAAGGTTGCAGATTAGTTATATGATGGTTATGACTTGTGTGTGTGTGTGTCATAGAGAAAGGCATCTGCAGTACTTGACTGTATGGTGGGTGTCTGTTTTCCACAGACCTCACTGCCTGAAATACTCTACATAACTCCACTGACAGAGACAGAGAGAGAGAGAGAGAGAGAAAGACAGAGAGATGGGGTTGGGGAACAGAGAGCGGTCGTGGACTTAAGTATAGTTTTCAGTATAGGATGGTAGTGTGTAAAGTATGTCAGTGTGTGAGTGTGTGGGATAAATGTGGAGTGTTTAGAAGAGTCAGGTTACATGAGGTATGTGAGTGTAAAGTTGTGTTTTCCAGCTAGTTCTGTGCTGTTATGATAGAATGATAACAACAACGATTATATAGTAACAATAGTAACACAAAAAATATTTTTTAAAGTCTCTCTCTTTCTCCCTCCATTACCTGACTGTCTAACACTAACACCCCCTCTCTCTGTCTTCCAGGAGTCTAGGTGGTGGTGTCCATGGGTCCCGTCATGCCCCCCAGTAAGAAGCCTGAGGTGTCTGGCATTAGTGTAGCCAGCGCCAGCATGTCCCACCTCTACCAGACCGGCTCGCTGTCCCGCGCCCTGCAGGAGGCTGAGGAACTTGACCTGGTCCTCCCCGTCCACCTGGCCCTCCCCTTGGCACCCCTCCCCGGTGGGGCCGCCAAACCAGAGAAAGGCACCGCCACCCCGGGTATGGAGGACGAGGAGTTGACCAACCTCAACTGGCTCCACGAGAGCAAGAACCTGCTCAACAGCTTCGGAGACCCCGTGCTGCGCAGCGTCAGCCCTGTGGGCGGCGAGGGGGGCGGTACCCGCGACGGGGACCCTGACGACACCCCGCCGTCGCCGTCGATGGTGGGCGGGGACCTTCCATACGATGCCCAGCGCAACCCCAACTGTAAGCCGCCCTATTCATTCAGCTGTCTGATTTTCATGGCGATTGAGGACGCTCCATCCAAGAGGCTGCCCGTGAAGGAGATATACAACTGGATCCTGGAACACTTCCCCTACTTCGCTAATGCTCCCACAGGCTGGAAGAACTCTGTCAGGCACAACCTATCCCTCAATAAGTGCTTCAAGAAGGTGGACAAGGACAGGAGCCAGGTAAGAAGTAGGAGGAGGAGGAGCACACACAGATATTCATGTAGCACGCGCGCATGCATATTCACATGATTCATGCACATACAGTTGAAGTCGGAAGTTTACATGCACCTTAGCCAAATACATTTGAACTCAGTTTTTCACAATTCCTGATATTTAATCCTAGTAACAATTCCCTGTTTTAGGTCAGTTAGGATCACCACTTTATTTGAAGAATGTGAAATGTCAGAGTAATAGTACAGAGATTTTTTTTCAGCTTTTATTTCTTTCATCACATTCCCAGTGGGTCAGAAGTTTACACACACTCAATTAGTATTTGGTAGCATTACATTTACATTGTTTAACTTGGGTCAAATGTTTCGGGTAGCCTTCCACAAGCTTCCCACAATGGGTTGGGTGAATTTTGGCCCATTCCTCTGACAGAGCTGGTGTAACTGAATCAGGTTTGTAGGCCTCCTTGCTCGCACACGCTTTTTCAGTTCTGCCCACAAATGTTCTATAGGCTTGAGGTCAGGGCTTTGTGATGGCCACTCCAATACCTTGACATTGTTGTCCTTAAGCCATTTTGCCACAACTTTGGAAGTATGCTTGGGGTCATTGTCCATTTGGAAGACCCATTTGCGACCAAGCTTTAACTGATGTCTTGAGATGTTGCCTCAATTTTTCCATATCATTTTGCCTCCTCATGATGCCATCTATTTTGTGAAGTGCACCAGTCCCTCCTGCAGCGAAGCATCCCCACAACATGATGCTTCCAGCCCCGTGCTTCCCCGTTGGAATGGTGTTCTTCGGCTTGCAAGCATCCCCCTTTTTCCTCCACACATAACGATGGTCAATATGGCCAAACAGTTATATTTTTGTTTCATCAGACCAGAGGACATTTCTCCAAAAAGTACGATCTTTGTCCTCATGTACAGTTGCAAACCAGACAGAATGCGTCTCCTTCTTCAGCGGTATGACGGCTGCGTGGTCCCATGGTGTTTATACTTGTGTACTATTGTTTGTACAGATGAATGTGGTACCTTCAGGCGTTTGGAAATTGCTCCCAAGGATGAACCAGACTTGTGGAGGTCCACCATTTTTTCTGAGGTCTTGGCTGATTTCTTGTGATTTTCCCATGATGTCAAGCAAAGAGGCATTGAGTTTGAAGGTAGGCCTTGAAATACATCCACAGGTACACCTCCAATTGACTCAAATGATGTCAATTAGCCTATCAGAAGCTTCTAAAGCCATGACATATTTTCTGGAATTTAAAGGCACAGTCAACTTAGTGTATGTAAACTTCTGACCCACTGGAATTGTGATACAGTGAATTATAAGTGAAATAATCTGTCTGTAAACAATTGTTGGAAAAATTACTTGTGTCATACACAAAGTAGATGTCCTAACCGACTGGACAAAACTATAGTTTGTTAACAAGAAATTTGTGGAGTGGTTGAAAAATGAGTTTTATTGACTCCAACCTAAGTGTATGTAAACTTCCGACTGCACTAGAGTTTGACAGGGGAACAGGACTCCCGCGGGATTCTGGCAGGAATGGGAGTGAAGTTTTAGAGTCAAGTTCGGGACAGGATCAACAGTCCACAGGAAGGCAGTACAGGAATAGTTATAAACAAGAGTTTTTTGGGGCAGAAATATGTAATGCGTGAAGCATTTAATAAAATAAACCCACTGTAGGCTAGGCCTAATATTGTTTAATAAAATGAAATAAGGGTAATTTCCCCCCTCCCTCCAGCAGCTCACTATTGCGCCTCGCTCCAGTTGTAGCTAGTCACTATAGGCTACCTCAGACGCCAATCTACTGTCAGTAGGCTAAATGATGAAGCCTTCAATAGAGCAATTGCCATGTCTTGTTTCAGCCAAGGACCCATCACTAACGTTGACATTAGAGCCAAGGAAAGAGTGATGTTTTAAGATTTTGATGGAGTTTTCTTTAACAATGACGGAACCGAGTACAGGCTTGTCATTTTCTTTTTTAAATGCTGCTGTTTAATCAAATACGCTACCAATCGGATAGTGGGACAGGCGGCCGGAAGTGGCATAGCTGCTCTACTCCCAACAACTGTACCATCAAGCCCAATTGTTTGTATATTTAACTAAACCTGTGCCATCTGAGGTGAAGAGTGAAATAAAAATAGATTGACTTATACAGTACTACCGCTTAGTAAAAAAAAATACATAGCAAAATGTTAATTTTGTTCGTGTTGTACACGTTCATACAGTTTGTGCACAGTGACTCGGCTGCAGACTCCAGCTTTATGCTGGCACTGTGCTGAGCAGACCATCCTGCTGGGGTCTAGGTCCTCATCCTCCAAGCTTCATCTATCTACATTTAGGTCATTTTAGAATACGCTCTTGTCCTTAGCGACTTGTTCTCCAGTCAGTGCATTTAACTAAGACAGGTCAGACAACCACATGTCAGTCGCATATTGCATTGCTGAAATCATCACGTTCAATACTTCCTAACACAGTAACTTGCATATTTCTGTGTGCAGAAATGAGCGCGGGACGGGAAGGGAGTGAATTGTCATCAGAACGGGACAGGAAGTTCCGTTGTTGTAGAACTGTTGCGGGATACGGACAGTACAGGAAAGTAATTGACAGGACAAGACAGGACAGGAATTCATTTTCGCTCCTCAACCTCTAATACGCACCTGCATGCGAGTACAAACACACACATGCGCACACACACACACACACACACACACACACACACACACACACACACACACACACACACACACACACACACACACACACACACACACACACACACACTTGCCAGAGTCAAGTACAGACAAAACCCTATCCTGGTATCGCCGTGACATGTCATTGATGTTTTGTTTGAATTGTAAATTCCTGCACTGCAGCCAAACCTTTCTTGAAAAATGGACAAGTGTCTTTTCAGATAATTGCTTGATAAATTCATTGCTAATCACTTGCAGAGAGTAAAGTGTCTTTGTTTTCCGAGAGAGATAAATCCGGTACATTGAAAACAAAGGAAACATTCTGTATGATGCAATCCTGCTCTGTGTGCATACATGCATGTGTGTGAACAGTGGCTGACATATTAAGTTACTATGCTTCTGGGAAGTATCAGATGTTCTAATGCTAACGGTAAATTCCACTACTTTTACCAATTTCCACAAAACATTTTCCAAAACACATTTACTTGAAGAACACTGCAGATGCAAAGTTTCGTAACACCGTCATTCGGTTACCAAACTTTGCATCGGTACTGTTCTTCAACTAAATGTGTTTTTGTAACATTTTCAGTGGATGTTGTTAAAAGTTGACCTTGTGCATCGTGTTTTATGGTTTGTGTAACTTTGCAATCATTCGTTTTTGTTTGAAATACGTTTTAAAGTGAGACATCTGAGTCTCAGCATCATTCTGTTAACGTGGAATTGCCCCATATACAGATATTTACTATGACGCCACAATCATCAGTCACTGACTGGGACTGGTTTAATAGATTTACTTGAGTACATTACTGTGTGTGTGTGTGTGTGTGTGTGTGTGTGTGTAGGCATGTGCTTACATACATGCACGTGATCTTGCGTGCTTGTGATTTCTTGTATGTTGGTTTCTGTTGAGTGTGTGTGTGTGTGTGTGTGTGTGTGTGTGTGTGTGTGTGTGGAACAGTAAAGCCCTTCCATGTGACTCACAGTTCGCTGCCATCTGCTTAGGGCTGTATACCTGTCTCCATGGCAACGCCACTGCCATTGTCATGGAAAGCCAGCAGTTGCTGTAGCAACAGAGAAACTTATATGTGTGTGTGTGTGTGTGTGTGTGTGTGTGTGTGTGTGTGTGTGTGTGTGTGTGTGTGTGCAATACTTGTTCTTTTGTTCAGGCATGTTTTTATAAAGTTCATATTTTATGAATAATATTACATGGATCTGTGTGTTTTGATTTGTTTTGTGTGTCTGTGCACTTGTGCGTGCTTGTGTGCATACTAGACATGCATTCACGCACGCACACAGGTGTAGTATGCATAATGCATTCCCTTATCACGCAAGACTGGAAAAATCTGGAAACCAAACTTTGAAATTGGATGTTGAAACCACTATCGACCAATCCGTTTCAATGGTAAAAATCCTGTAAGCTTTTACCGCATATCGTTGTTCCAATCTTTGTTAATGAGTTATTAACGATGCTAACTGACTTGTGTGTGTCAGTAGGCCACTTTTCAGAGTGGAGTGTTTGAATTGTCATGTCATTCGCAGAGCCATTCCATCCATACTATTCCGTTTTTCTGTTTAATGAATGGTGTTTGTAAAAGTTTTCCATGTGTGTGTGTGTGTGTGTGTGTGTGTGTGTGTGTGTGTGTGTGTGTGTGTGTGTGTGTGTGTTAAACTGTTTAATGAATGAGTGGGATGATTGTGTCTGTTTTCATTAGGCATTCAGTGAAAATGCACGAATCTATTAACTACGGTATGGAGAGGAGGACAGGAAAGGACAGGGGAGGAAGATAAGAGAGGTGAGGAGGAGGAGAAGAGAGGACAGGAGAGGAGGAAAGGGGAAGTGTGGATTGGATGAAAATGTGAGGTTTTGTCACTGGTTAAAGTGGTAGTGTGATTGTGGTATGTCGAGGATGTGGTATGTAGAGGTCTTTATGTTGCCTATTGTAAGGGATGTCCTTGTATGGAGTGATGTGATGGTTCAAACTGTGTGTGTTAGCAAGATTCCTGCAGATGCCTGCTGTGTGCGCGTGTTTGTGTGCGCAGGCGCGTTGGTGTGTATGTGGCAGTCAATGTGTCCTTGGTTTCCATGACGCTGTTTATGAACACAATGTTTCAGTTTGACACCTCATGACCGTGTACACACACACACTCACACACACATAGTTTTGTATTGCAATCCTTGTGGGAACCAAATATTTTTTTTCCATCCAAAATTGTATTTTCCAGAACCCTAAATCTAACCCTAACTTAACCATAGCCATAAGCCTAACCTTAACCCCAAACCGTTAACCCTAAAGCTGTACTTAACTCTTAAACCTAACCCTAACCCCTAACCCTAACCTTAATTCTAACTCTAACCGTAAACCTAACCCCTAAGCCTAAAATGGGGACAAGCTCGTGGGCCCAGCTAAATGTCCCCACTTGTCCAAATGTTCATTGTTTTAATATCCTTATGGGGACTTCTGGTACCCACAAGGATAGTTAAACAAACCCCCCCCCTCCCCCCACACACACACACACAAGTTTCATGTTTTTTAGTTATATGTACGGGATACACATGGTATACACCGTCCAAATGCTTTACTTGCAAGTTCCTTCTCGGCAATGCGACAACAATAATAAATAATAAATAGAATAGAATAAACATTTTAGCATAAATATAATACAGGAAGGCACAACTTATAGTCCAATATTTACACGTGTATTGGGGAAGGGGCAATGCTTAAATTGTGCAGTATTTAGCAATCATAACAAGAGCCTGGTAGCAGCATTTGTGATGTGTGTAGCATGAATGTATATATGTGTGTGTGTGTGTGTGTGTGTGTGTGTGTGTGTGTGTGTGTGTGTGTGTGTGTGTGTGTGTGGTGTGTACATGTGGGCTAAGGTGCAGGTGGTTAGTTCAGTTCTGGGGCGGCAGGCCTCATGCTCAGACCTCATGTGCCGGTACCTTCTGCCCGACACAAACACACACAGACACACACAGACACACACAGTCCTATAACTAAGTGCAAATGCCACTTTAGTGCTCTCTCGCTATCTCGCGGTAAACACTGATTTTAACCTTGATTAAAGCCACTGTTTTTTCCTCGTGTTTCTGTGGTGACCATGGCAAATGCAGATTGAATGCCCTGAGTGCCAGGCCGTAAAGATCAAGCCAGATAAGATTGTCAAAACCAAAACCAACATTTCATCTGCATTGAAATAGACCATGTCATTTACAAATAGAAGAGTTGCTCTATATTGACCAGTATTTAGAGGTTACCTTGACAATCTCTGTGTTATTGCTGAGTGAGTGCATGTAAATCTCTCTCTGTGTGTTTTTTGTGATTGTGTGTGTGTGTGTGTGTGTGTCATTGAGATTAATGTGTGTAATGCTTGCTAATGGCTTTATTACTGTTGTAAAAAGGTGTGGCCTTTTAGCTCTGTCAGTCTGTGAGGTTCAGCTGTGAGTGTTTGTGTCCTGTTAGCTGTTTGGTTCAGCAGTTTAATTATTTACACAGGGAAACATGGTCGACACAGAGGGATGAGACACCAAGAGCATCTGCAATCTCTCTCTCTCTCGCTCTCTCAATTAATTACATTGAAAGGGCTTTATTGGCATGGGAAACATGTTTACATTGCCAAAGCAAGTTAAATAAACAATAGATAAAAGTGAAATAAACAATCAAAAATGAACAGTAAACATTACACTCACAAAAGTTTCAAAGGAATAGAGACATTTAAAATGTCATATTATGGCTATGTATACGGTTCTAATGATGTAGAAATAGTTCAAGCACAAAGGGAAAATAAATAAATATAAATATTCACTGGTTGCCCTTTTCTTGTGGCAACAAGTCACACATCCTGCTGTAGTGATGGCACACTGAGGATTTCACCTAATAGATATGAACGTTTACCAACATTTGATTTGTTATCGAATTCTTTGTGAGTCTGTGTGATTTGAGGGACATATGTGTCTCTAACATGGTCATACCTTTGGCAGGAGGTTAGAAAGTGCAGCTCAGTTTCCAACACATTTTGTGGGCAGTGTGCACATAGCCTGTCTTCTCTTGAGAGCCAGGTCTGCCTACGGCGGCCTCTCTCAATAGCAAGGCTATTCTCACTGAGTATATACATAGTCAAATCTTTCCTTAAGTTTGGGTCAGTCACAGTGGTCAGGTATTCTGCCACTTTGTACTCTCTGTTCAGGGCCAAATAGCATTCTAGTCTGCTCAGTTTTTTTTGTTAATTACTTGACACACTGGAATGAATGATCTTTTTGTTTTCTCATGATTTGGTTGTGCCTAATTGTGTTGCTGGTCCTGGGGCTCTGTGTGTTCTGTTTGTGTTCGTGAACAGAGCCCCAGGACCAGCTCGCTTAGGGGACGCTTCTCTAGGTTAATCGCTCTGTAGGTGATTTCTCTCTCTCTCCCTCGCATAGTGGGTGTATTACCAATGGAAGTCATTGAGGTTATGCTGATGCTACTAACAGACATGGACTGCAGCTGTAAACTCTGCTTAATAACACAGCAGCAGGTCAGGACGGATCCTGTGGTCGCTCTGCCCCTAGTCCTCACCCCACCAGGGATCCTCTGCCACTATCCCTGGCCTGCCCTGCCCTCTCACTGATCCCCTGAGCTACCTGTCCCTCTGCCTCCAGGCCCCTGTCCTCCAGCCTCACACTCTGCCCATCTGTGAACTCTTGGGCTAGGTGCCTGCTGATGTGTGCCAAGTCCCTATACCCCCTGTCTCCTACCCTTAGCCCCTATTCCCAGTCCCCAGTTCATGGTCTCTCGCTACCACCTGCCCACTTGGCTACCCCCCCCCCCGCCTGATGATGTGTGCCCTGGCCAGATGTTATCCTCTGTGTAGACAGATGTTAGCCTGCCAGGGTTAGCTGGTGTTAGCACGCACATCCTCTGCTACGCACCCAACCTCTCTCGTTCTTGCTCTCTCTCTCTCTCTCGCTCTCCAGTGGACATAGATCTGTTATAATATTTTCTCGGATCTTCAAACACTGAGGGGGCAGAAAACTCTTCCATTGTTGTGTAGGTATTGTTGGTGGAAGGAGGGGTAATGTGATGTGGGTTTTCATTGCCAAAAATACCCTGCAATCAGTCCGTCTGCTTTTCACACACATACACACAGATAGTGACTAATTCAATTGGGATGTTTTTAATGGGTCAATTTGAAGGATGAGCCTGTAAAATAACTGTAGTTCAGAGATCCCCCTCTGTTCTCTATGTGTTGTGACTCATAGGCCAGGGGAGCTCATGTTAGACTAGACAAGACCTTCAGTCTGCTGGTTTATAGACCTCCTTTTATAGAGAGAGGGGGGTAGAGTGAGAGAGGGCGTAGAGAGGGAGGGCAGAAAGAGGGAGAGAAGGGGGTGGAGAAGACGGAGAGGGATTTTTTTATTGGCCCAATAGTTACATCATTAAAAGTACAAACTTGACTACATTTTAACGGACCTAGAAAGTTAAGAACCAAGCCCCCTCCCGTCTAGGAGAGAGAGAGAAGGGGAGAGGGATACCCCTGGCAAACACCGTTATTTGTTTTCTGTTCATTGGCTGATGAGTCAAATTGTTGCATTCATCCGACCAGCCTTTAACTCTCTCCCTCTCTCTCTCTCAGGAGGAGAGGAGGAGGAGAATGATGTTGTGACAAGTAAAGATAACTGTGGTGGAATGTCATAGCAGACAATGACAGGGGATGAGAACACCATGCTCTCTCTCTCTGTGTGTGTGTGTGTGTGTGTGTGTGTGTGTGTGTGTGTGTGTGTGTGTGTGTGTGTGTGTGTGTGTGTGTGTGTGTGTGTGTGTGTGTGTGTGCGCGCATACACTCCTATGCTAGGGGAGCCCGTGGTGTGAAGCATCTTCTAGCATGGTAACACTGAGTGAGCACTAGTCTGGACAGACTGAAAGAGAGGGAGAGAGGGAGGGAAGACTAGAGAGACGTTCTAACAGTTGAATTTCTGTTAACGAGAGGGGAGATCTCAGTGAAATGTTCACTGTTAATCCTGGCAGCGTGTGCTCAAAGGGGAAAAACCTGAGGTGTTGTCATGCTGGAGTGAATCTTAACGCTTCATGCTTTCTTCACTCTGAGTGGATTTACTTTCTGCAAAGACACGGGAATTGATCCCACAGTACCTTAATACAGCAGAGATTTTAGTGGCTGTGCCAGTGTGACAAAATGGGGAATGTATTCCTAGAAATCAACCGTGTGTATATGTGTGTGTCGGTCCTCTGTGATCTATTCTCCGCACACTACCACTCTTTGAAAGGTGATCTTCACTAATTAGGATGATACAACTAATTAAATGCAGCTAATAATCCTTAATAATCCCCAATCTCTCCCCATATCTTTCCCTCTCCTCATTTTCCCATCTCTTGCTTTCTCTCTTTCAATCTCTCTCCCTGTCTTCCCGATTGCCCTCTCGCTCACTTGCTCGCTCTCTCTCCCTCTCTCTCTCCTAGCCCTCCACCCGGTTCTAATAGAGGGTGGAAGTCAGACTGGATTCAGGATAGGGTTTGGTGTTTCAGTATTCTTTGGCCTGTAGCTTGCTTTAGGTTTGTTTAGTTTGACCTTCACTTGTACAGTTCAAAGTACCCTGTTAGTTGCCAGATTGCTAGTTCACATGGAAAAGTGTTAGACTGTTTTAGTTTTTTTTAGGTTGGGGAAGCAGTGACTCTATGATAACATTGTAGAAGGACACTAGACATGAATTAAAGGGATGCACCAGTAAAAGTAGGGTCACGAGCCAAAACGGGTCCTTGAAAATTGTGCACAGTTGTGTACTATGGCATTCATTTCGTATTATACAGTATGTTACGTCCTGCAAAAACATCAATCGTACAATATGTTACGAATTTGTAAGTGCTTAAGATCCCGGACCGCTTCTTTAACTTAATGGCACTTTTGGAAAGTGCACTGCGTGACTAACTCTGTAAGACGCACTAACCATGTACAATTTGATAGAGGCTTGGAGAGATGCTGTTTGGGGCGAGCTATTTGTGCAGATTATTCTGGATGGGGTGTGAAGTTAGTTGAGCTGTCTCTGCATTTTTGTCTCCATTGACGTTCTCTCTCTCTCTCTCTCTCTCTCTCTCTCTCTCTCTCTCTCACACTTTTGTTCCACTGTGTGAAATGGAGGAAAATAAAGGCTGTAATTAATGAATTTAAATATAGAGAGTCGTCAGTGCTCCATAGATGTATTTCACCTTTATTTAACTAGGCAAGTCAGTTAAGAACAAATTCTTATTTTCAATGACAGCCTAGGAACAGTGGGTTAACTGCCTTGTTCAGGGGCAGAACGACAGATTTTTTACCGTGTCAGCTCGTGGACTCGATCTAGCAACCTTTCGGTTACTGGCCCAACGCTCTAACCCAGGGGTTCTTAAACATTTTTCAGCCTGAGACCCAAATGAGAAATTCTATGTTTTCCTGGAACCCAACCTTAGAAAAATTATACGGAATTTCATTGCCCTTGTGCCATTAAAAAAAAAATGCAATATAGACAAATTCAAATAATGAAATACCCATAAATACATGTTCATGTTTATTTTCCCCCATTAAAAAACACTCTTACACACCTTTCTACGTTGGAACTGTTGCTGTTAAAATACAATTTTTTAAAATTCTGATTTATTTCACCTTTATTTAACCAGGTAGTCCTAATGAGAGGTGTGTGGCTGGTTGAAGTTTTCAACGAGCATGTCTATTCTGTCAGAAGCTTGACTTGCATAGGTCATGTGGTGCCAAACTGGACCAGAACATCTACTGCTTTCTCAGTCAGGCAGGAGACCGCTTCCTGCTGCAGATGAGCAACCCAGAACTGTGTGTTTGTCTCAAACAGCATATTGCTTCAATCAGTTTATTCCAGTTCAGAATAAAAATGATTACTTGTAACAGCAACAGTTCCAACCTAGACTTGTTTTCAACAATCATTTCTACAGTAAAGTAGGCCTGATAATTTTTCATCTTCATCTGAACTGTTTCTTAGGTTTGCTAATTAGCTTGCTTTGGCTAACGTTAGCTATTAGCTGTGTAACGTTACAAGGCCAGGGGATTGTTTGAAAGAGAAACTCAAATCTACTACTATGAGAGGTAGTACTCCCTTATTTCTGCTTATCATCGCCTGTTATAAAATTACAACAATGCCTTGCTAGTTGACTTACTTTTCCACTTTCGAAGCACTGTTTCCTGAAGCACTGTTTCCTGAAGCATTCTGCCCTGTTCTGAAATAACTCTCTGGGTTTACCGTCACGCTGTGGATGTTTGGTCAGGACGTGTCGTTTTATTCATTTGTTCATTTTGAGAGACTCATTACTAAGCACTTCCCCGCACAAAACACATTGTGGGCGCTCTTCGTTATTTCTCAAAGTTTGTATGAAAGAAACAAGAAGTCATCACTGTATTTGCGTTTCATGACGATTGAGCTCAGTAAGAACTTGTGGCTTAGCAGGAGTCCATTTCGTGACCGCGGTGAGTGATGGCGAGCTGGAATAACAGGTCAGTGGCTTGAACGACAGCACTGCAGCGTGTGGCTCGCGGAGTGATCTTCAACACAACTGCGGGAAAAAAAATCCAGTAAACAGCGAAGCACATGGGCATCTCCCACTACCTCTACCTCTCCCACTCGCGCTGCTGCCAAACTGAGCAGAGACCGCTGATAAGCAGAGACCGCTGATAAGCAGAGACCGCTGATAATCCGAGACCGCTGATAATCCGAGACCGCTGATAAGCAGAGACCGCTGATAAGCAGAGACCGCTGATAAGCAGAGACCGCTGATAAGCAGAGACTGCTGATAAGCCGAGACCGCCGATAAGCCGAGACCGCCGATAAGCCGAGACCGCCGATAAGCAGAGACCGCTGATAAGCAGAGACCGCTGATAAGCAGAGACCGCCGATAAGCAGAGACCGCTGATAAGCAGAGACCGCCGATAAGCCGAGACCGTGGATAAGCCGAGACCGCTGATAAGCCGAGAGCGCAGTGAGCCGAGAGCGCAGTTGCACTTGGCCAAATCAATTCCAGTAATTCGTGAAATAATTAGACATTTAAGTCGCGACCCACATTAACAGGGTCGCGACCCATATTTTAGGAAACGCTGCTCTAACCACTAGGCTACCTAAATCCCTTGGTCCAGGTCAGGACCAGGACAGTGAGGACAGTGTTGTTCCCAATGTTGTTCCTCACAGATCCACCATTCACAGTGGAGGACAGAGCGATGACGGGATGGCAGGAGGAGGAGGTGGAGGGATGAATTGATGGAGGGAAGGATGAGGGTGAGGAGTGGATGATAGTGGGCTCAGGACTGTGTTTTTGAAGTGTGAGAACGGAATAAATGGAATCGGGGAGGGAGGAGGAGAGGAGAGAGGGATGGAGAAGCAGGAGTAAGAGAGGAGGGTGAAAGGAATAGAGTAAGAGAGGAGGAAAATGATAGTGAGCTGTGCTTTTTTTGAGTGAGAAAAGAAGGAATTCAGGGGTAGGAGGGAGGAGGAGGATGATAATAGAGGGCTGTGTTATTTAGCGCGGGGGGCTGATAGGATTAACTGGATGGGCTGTGAGATGGAGGGATGAATCATCAGAGCGAGAGAGGGAGGGAAATAGAGGGAGAGAGGGCGCAAGAGCCTTCTGCCAGAGCCATCAAACACCCGCTTTCACACACACACACAGGCACACACACAAACGCCACACACTCCGCGCAGCACGCCTGTTGCCTAGGATACCACTGTAATCCAACCTCTTCCCCCTCCTCCCTACATCCTCCATTCATTTCTCTGTCTCTCAGTCTCCCTCCTTTCTTTCTCTCTCAGAAGGGGACGACCACTGTAATGCAACCAAGCCCCACTTCGTCTTTCTCCACTCTCCCTCACACCTCTCTCTCATTTGCTCTCCCTCTTTCTCTTTCTCTCTCCTCTCTCCTCTCCCTTTCCCGACTCCCCCCTCAACCGTCTCTCTACCTCTTTCTTTTTTTCTCTCTCTCTCTCTCTCTCTCTCTCTCTCTCTCTCTCTCTCTCGGTTTTTTCCTCTGATGGGGGTTGTATTGAGTGTACTGTCTCAGAGCAGAGAGTTGTGCGAGGGAAAGAAATGCGAGGGAAAGTGCTCTAAAGCCCATCGATTCTTTCCTGATTACTGAACGTTTGGAATTCCAGCTGGCACAGCCCCTTTTCTCCCTGAGAGATGGATAGAAATAATCCCACAACTCAAGAGGAAACACACACACACACACGTTTGTGCCTTTATGTCTTGTGCATAACTTCCTGGTAGACCTGATTGATATTACATTGTGGTAGCTTTTCATTTAAGCATCAGACAATAAACATATTTCCACCTCAAGCTGTCACTAAATTAATGACCCTGTGTGAAATAGGCATTAAAACCTGCCATCACACTAGCTTTCTCTCAATGCCCCACCTCTCCTGCGATTAATTACTGGCTGGTAATTAGAGTCGATTATCTTTGTTTAAAGGTAGCACAATAACTTATTACACATTCAGACACAAACCTGCGCTTTCTGATAATTACAGTAGGGTAGAACATATGTTGGTTTGAAATGAGAAATGTTTTGTGTTTGTTTGGCTTTGTTTGTATGGTTTATGCTCTGATGTACACTTACTTACCAAAAGTATGTGGACACCTACTCATCAAACATCTCATTCCAAAATCATGGACATTAATATGGAGTCGGTTCCCACTTTACTGCTATAACAGCCTCCAGTATTCTGGGAAGGCTTTCCACTAGATGTTGAAACATTGCTGCGGGGACTTGCTTCCATTCAGCCACAAAAGCATTAGTGAGGTCAGGCACTAATGTTGGGCGATTAGGCCTGGCTCGCAATTGGCGTTCCAATTCATCCCAAAGGTCAGGGCTCTGGCCAGTCATGCTTTTCCACCCCCGATCGTAACAAATCATTTCTGTATGGACCTCACTTTGTGCACGTGGGCATTGTCATGCTGAAACAGGAAAGGGCCTGCCCCAAACTGTTGAAACAAAGTTGGAGGCACATAAACGTCTAGAATGTCATTGTATGCTGTAGCGTTAAGATTTCCCCTGTAACTAAGAGGCCTAGCCCGAAACATGGAAAGACAGCCCCAGACTATTATTCCTCCTCCACCAAACTTTACAGTTGGCACTATGCATTCGGGCAGGTATCGTTCTCCTGGCATCCGCAAAACCCAGATTTGTCCGTTGGACTGCCAGATGGTGAAGTGTGATGCATCAATCCAGAGAAAGCGTTTCCACTGCTCCAGAGTCCAATGGCGGCAAGCTCTACACCACTCCAGCTGACGCTTGGCATTGCGTGTGGCTGCTCGGCCATGAAAACCCACTTCATGAAGCCCCAGATGAAACGTTATTGTGCTGATGTTGCTTCCAGAGGCAGTTTGGAACTTGGTAGTGAGTGTTTCAACCGAGCATAGATGATTTTTAAGTGCTACGCGCTTCAGCACTCGGCTGTCCCGTTCTGAGAGCTCGTGTGGCCTACCACTTTGCAGCTGAGCCGTTGCTCCTAGACGTTTCCACTTCACAATAGAAGCACTTACAGTTGACCGGGGCAGCTCTAGAAGGGCAGATTTTTGACAAACTGACTAGTTGGAAAGGTGGCATACTAGGATGGTGCCACGTTGAAAGTCACTGAGCTCTTCAGTAAGGCCATTCTACTGCCAATGTTTGTCTATGGAGATTGCATGGCTGTGTGCTCGATTGTATACACCTGTCAGCAATGGGTGTGGTTGAAATAGCCTAATAGCCTACGGCTGCTCCTCCCCATCGGCACACAACGTCGCCGAAATACTAACCTCCTGTCCTAGATTTCATCATAACACACACCTCCTTCATTACGCACCTGCGGATCATCATGATTCATATCTGGACTCCATTACCTCCCCTTTACATGTTCATTCCGCGGTCGGTATTGTTTCCTGTTCTCGTCACTGTTACACTGTCTTGTTTCATGTTTGTTGTTTTAGTAAATGTTTCACCTTCTTCTCGACTCACAGCGTAATCGTTACAGAATACCGACTCAAACCATGGAAGCAGCAGAAAATTTGAATCTCTCTCAGACGGTCAATGAACAGGGTAATCTTTTATATCAACACCCTGACCAGCTGGCACAACTGGGATTGGCTATGGAGGAGGTTTTTCGCAGTGTGAAACATCTCAAACACACCCGGGAGGCATTGCCTTCATCTAGCGGAGGATACTCTACAACCAGTCGACCCAGTGAGCCAGTACATCAGCCCATTCATCAACCCGCTCAAGTCACCGATACCCATTTATCCCTCCCAGATAAATATGACGGTACACCATCCAAATGCCGTGGCTTCCTACTTCAGTGCTCCCTCTATTTTTCACATCAGAGGGGAACTCCCACCACGAGAGGTTACCCCGGTAATTTCTCTGCTGACTGGGCGAGCGTTGGAATGGGCTATGGCCGTCTGGGAGAGAGGAGAGGAGGAGCTGGATTCTTATGAGGGGTTCGTGGATCTGTTTGTTTAAATGTATTTTGATAAATCCCCCGGTGGGCAGAGAGGGAGGTGAGCGGCTACTGCAATTACGGCAGGGGAGCCAGACGGCTGCTGAGTATGCGCTCACCTTTCGGACTACAGCAGCATCCAGTGGATATAATGAGCCGGCGCTTCGCACGCTATTTAGAAGAGGTTTGTGTGAAGGGGTCCAGATGGAACTGGCCTGTCGAGACGAAAACCTCACCTTGGATGCACTCATTGCGATGGCTATCTGTCTGGATAACCTACTTCGGGAGCGCCGGTACCCTCATCATTTCTCTCCCTCCCTCAGTGAACACTTCGGAACTCATGGAGGTAGGGGTCACTCGTCTCACCGCGGCGGAGCGTCAGATAGAGCTGGGCAAGGAGGGCATGAGCTCCAGAGGTGTCTGGCATGTACAAATCCGGGATCCACATTAGCAAAGGGATGGTCACGTGAGACTCCAGCGCCTAGGGCAGGTGTGAGTATTCCATCTTCATCACTGTCTACTAGGCCCTTGTTGGTGTCCATTACACTAGCTGACTGTCCCTCATGTACTGTGTCAACAGTGTTAGTGGATCCCGGTGTCGCTGGGAACTTTATTGACCAGACCTTGCCTCTTAACATCAACTCATACCCGCTCTCATCTCCTTTCCTGATTCAAGCCCTGGATAGTTGTCCTCTAGGATCCAGGACCGTCACCCACTTCACTCAACAACTCACCCTCACCGTGGAGTCCATTCATCAGGAAAAGATCCCCTTCTTCATCACCAGTTCACAAGATCATCCTCGGCCTCCCTTGGCTTCAATGCCAAAACCCTATAATTTCATGGTCAAGTATGAGAATCACAGACTGGTCACCTGAATGCCGGAGGACCTGCTTCCCTGTCCCCTGTGGTTCCATGTCGGTTGAGATTCCTGTGGTTTCCCTTCAGCCCAACATCCCAGAGGTATACCAGGACCTCCGGGAAGTATTCTCCAAGACCCGCGCTACCTGTCTCCTACCTGTCTCCCTCCTCGTCGCCCCTGGGACTGTGCCATCGAACTGCTTGCCGGTGCAATACCTCCACGCAGAAGCATCTACCCTCTACCCTCTGTCTGTGGCCTCTTGGACCCAGGCCATGGAGGATCCAAGAGGCGCTCCAACAAGGTTTCATCTGCACGTCCACTGCCCCTGCGTCGGCTGTTTTCTTCTTTGTGGACAAGAAGGACAGAGGGTTATGCTCATGCACTGACTACAGACGGCTCAATGAACTTACCACAAAGTATTGGTACCCTGTCCCTCTGGTGCCGGTTCTTCACCAAACTGGACCTGCGGAGTGCTTACAATCTCATCCGCATCCAGGAGGGGGATGAGTGGAAGACGGCATTCAGCACAAAGTTTAGCCACTACGAGTACTTGATGATGCCATTTGACTTAGCCAATGCTCCCTCAGTGTTCCAGGCATTTGTGAATGAGGTGTTCAGGGACATGCTCGGACGCCAGGTGGTCATGTATAACGATGACATCCTGGTCTACTCGGCTAGCCTGGAGGATCACATTCATGTTTGAGCAGCCCTGGAACACCTCCTGGCTAACAACATGTTTGTCAAGGCTGAGAAGTGCCAATTCTACCAGAAGGCTGTCTCCTTCGTAGGGTACCAAATCAGCCCGCAGGGAGTAAGGATGGATGACAAGAAAGTAGATGCGGTTAGGTCATGGCCAGTCATCAAAACAAATCAAATTTATTTATATAGCCCTTCGTACATCAGCTGATATCTCAAAGTGCTGTACAGAAACCCAGCCTAAAACCCCAAACAGCAAGCAATGCAGGTGTAGAAGCACGGTGGCTAGGAAGGCCAAAACCTAGGAAGAAACCTAGAGAGGAACCAGACTATGTGGGGTGGCCAGTCCTCTTCTGGCTGTGCCGGGTGGAGATTATAACAGAACATGGCCAAGATGTTCAAATGTTCATAAATGACCAGCATGGTCGTATAATAATAAGGCAGAACAGTTGAAACTGGAGTAGCAGCACGGTCAGGTGGACTGGGGACAGCAAGGAGTCATCATGTCAGGTAGTCCTGGGGCATGGTCCTAGGGCTCAGGTCAGTTGAAACTGGAGCAGCAGCACGGCCAGGTGGACCGGGGACAGCAAGGAGTCATCATGTCAGGTAATCAACCACCATAAAGGGGTTACAACAGTTTTTGGGGTTTGCCAACTCCTACCGCCTGTTCGTCAGGAACTTCAGCTCTATCGCCATCCCTCTCACCTCTCTCCTCAAGGGTGGGCCTCGTAGGTTGGTGTGGAGCCCAGCAGCCGACGAGGCCTTTTGTCTCCTCACGGGACATTTCACCTCCGCCTCAAACACCCAGATCCTATGTTGTCCTTTGTGGTTGAGGTGGACACGTCAAGAGGTGGGCGTGGGGGCAGTTTTGTCTCAACGACAGGGTAACCCATTGAAATTGTATCCATGTGCATTCTTCTCTAAGAAACTGTCCCCCTCAGAGAGGAAATACGATGCCGGCGATCGTGAGCTCTTGGTGGTGAAGTTGGCATTAGAGAAGTAGAGACACTGGCTGGAGGGCGTCAAGGAACCTTTTGTCCTTCTCACCGACCATCGGAAGCTGGAGTACACACTGACAGCGAGGAGACTCAATCCGCGCCAAGCCAGGTGGGCACTATTCTTCGCCAGGTTCGAATTCACGCTGACCTACTGCCCAGGTTCGAAGAACATCAAGGCCGATGCCCTGTCCCATATCTATGATTTGGGAGAGGGTCCTGTCCAGAGTGCCCCTATAATCCCATCCTCCAAAGTTGTAGCTCCAGTGGACTGGGACGAGGACGTGGACATCCGCCAGGCTTCAGAGAGGGAGCCCACACCCCTGAACTGTCCTCCTGAGCGCATCTATGTTCCCACAGGGATAACGGATCGGCTGCTGACCTGGGCTTTCGTCGCTGGACATCCAGGTATTTCTTACGCTATCAACACCATCGCTGAGAAGTACTGGTGACCCACCTTGGCGTAGGATGTAACTTGTTATTTCTACTCTTGTTCCGTATGTGCTCAAACCAAGTCCCCCCGGAATGCACCAGCAGGGAAGCTCCTGCCACTTCCCGTGCCTCAGCGACCCTGGTCTCATCTATCCATTGACTTTGTAACAGATCTCCCCTCTGACGGTTTCACCACCATTCTGGTGGTAGTGGATAGATTCTCCAAGTCATGTCGTTTAATCCCTCTTCCTGGTCTCCCCGCTGCTCTCCAGGTTGCTGAGGCACTCTTCCAGCAGGTCTTTTGGCATTATGGCCTTGCGGAGAACATAGTCTCCGACCGTGGCCCCCAATTCACATCACGAGGGGCATTCATGGAGAAGCTCGGGGTCACGGTCAGCCTCACTTCTGGGTACCGGCCTCAGTCCAACGGGCAGGTGTAGAGGATGAACCAGGAGCTTGGGAGGTTCCTGAGGAGTCACTGTCAGGACCGGCAGGGTACGATTCCTTCCATGGGCAGACTATGCCCAGAACTTGCTGCATCACTCCTCCACTGGGTTGACCCCCTTCCAGTTTGTTCTGGGTTTTCAGCCGTCCCTGGCCCCATAGACCCCGGGCCAGACCGAAGCTCCTGCGATTGATGAGAGACTCCAGTGTGCCGTCCGTCGTCAAAAGGAACAGGCAGACCGCCACCTCAGTGAGACCCCTATGTTCCACCCTGGGGATTGCGTCTGGTTCTCTACCAGGAACCTTCCACTCTGCCTGCCCTGCAAGAAACTGAGCCCCAGGTTTGTGGGGCCGTTCAAGGGTCAACGAGGTGATGTATAGGTTACAGTTGCCCAGTCGCTATCCTATCTCACCCTGGTTTTATGTCTCTCTCCTCGGGCTGGTGGTTCCTGGTTCCTAGCTGATGCTGTCCCCTATGACACCCCACCACCTCCCCTGGATGTCGAGGGGAGTCCGGCATATGCTGTCAGATCCGTACTGGACTCCTAGAGTTGTGGGGGTCGACTCCAGTATCTGGTAGACTGGGAGGGGTATGGCCCAGAGGAGCAGTGTTGGGTTCCGGTGGAGGACATTTTGGATTCCAACATGATCCGTGATTTCCACCTTCGCCGCCTGGACCGGCCCGCTTCTCGTCATCGGGGTTGCCCCCCCCCCCCCCCCCCCACTGGTTGCAGCATGTCAGGGGGGGTACTTCCCTATACTAACCACCGGTCCTGGGATTCATCATTACGTACACCTGGCATCCTTTATTACGCACCTGCAGATCATCATGATTCACACCTGGACTCCATTACCTCCCCTTTATATGTCCCTCCCTTATGTTCATTTCTCAGTCGGTATTGTTTCCTGTTCTCAAGCTATCTCGCCACTGTTACACTGTCTTGTTTCATGTTTGTTGTTTTAGTAATTATACAGTGCATTCGGAAAATATTCAGACCCCTTGACTATTTCCACTTTTTGTTACGTTACAGCCATATTCTAAAATTGATTAAATCGTTTTTTCCCTCATCAATCTACGCACAATACCCCTTAATGACAAAGCAAAAACAGGTATTTAGACCCTTTACTCAGTACTTTGTTGAAGCACCTTTGGCAGCGATTACAGCCTCGGGTCTTCTTGGGTAAGATGCTACAAGCTTGGCACACCTGTATTTGGGGAGTTTCTCCCATTATTATCTGCAGATCCTCTCAAGATCTGTCAGGTTGGATGGGGAGCGTCACTGCACAGTTATTTTCAGGTCTCTCCAAAGGTGTTCGATTGAGTTCAAGTCCGTGGTCTGGCTGGGCCACTCAAGGACATGTAGAGACTTGTCCCGAAGCCACTCCTGCGTTGTCTTGGCTGTGTGCTTAGGGTCATTGTCCTGTTGGAAGGTGAACCTTCACCCCAGTCTGAGGTCCTGAGTGCTCTGGAGCAGGTTTTCATCAAGGATCTCTGTACTTTGCTCCATTCATCTTTGCCTCAATCCTGACTAGTCTCCCAGTCCCTTCCGCTGAAATTACATCCCCACAGCATGATGCTGCCACCAGCATGCTTTACCGTAGGGATGGTTGCAGGTTTACTCCAGATGTGAAGCTTGGCATTCAGGCCAAAGAGTTCAATCTAGGTTTCATCAGTAGAGAATCTTGTTTCTCATGGTCTGAGTCTTTGGGTGCCTTTTTGACAAACTTCAAGCGGGCTGTCATGTGCCTTTTACTGAGGAGTGGCTTCCGTCTGGCCACTCTACCATAAAGTCCTGATTGGTGGAGCGCTGCAGAGATGATTGTCCTTCTGGAATGTTCTCCAATCTCAACAGAGTACTCTAGAGCTCTGTCAGAGTGACCATCTGGTTCTTGGTCACCTCCCTTACCAAGGCCCTTCTCCCCCGATTACTCAGTTTGGCCGGGCGGCCAGCTCTAGGAAGAGTCTTTGTGGTTGCAAACTTCTTCCATTTAAGAATGATGGAGGCCACTGTGTTGTTGGGGACCTTCAATACCTGCAGAAATGTTTTGGTACCCTTCCCCAGATCTGTCCCTCAACTCAAGCCTTTCTCAAAGCTCTACGGGCCTCATGGCTTGGTTTTTGATCTGACATGCACTGTCCACTGTGGGACCTTATATAGACAAGTGTGTGCCTTTCCAAATCATGTCCAAACAATAGAATTTACCACAGGTGGACTCCATCAAGTTGTATACACCTCAAGCATTATCCATGGTTTTATTTTACCTTTATTTAACCAGGTAGGCTAGTTGAGAACAAGTTCTCATTTACAACCGCGACCTGGCCAAGATAAAGCAGTGTGACACAAACAACAACACAGAGTTACACATGGAATAAACAAGCATACAGTCAATAACACAATAGAAAAAATAAAGTCTATATACAGTGTGTGCAAATGGCGTGCCATGAAAACAGGATGCACCTGAGTTCAAATTTGAGTCTCATAGCAAAGGGTCTGATTTCTTATGTAAGTAAGTTATTTCTGTTTGTTACTGTTTTATACATCTAAATGTCCTGTTTTCACATTGTCATTATGGGGTATTGTGTGTTGATTGCTGAGGAAAATGTTTTATTTAATACATTTTAGGAAAAGGCTGTAACGTAACAAACTGTGTAAAAAGTCAAGGGGTCTGAATACTTTCCGATGGCATTATGGCTGAAATGGAATCAAACACATCAAACACATGGTTTCCATGTGGTTGATACCATTCCATTGACTCCATTCCAGCCATTATCATGAGCCGTCCTCCCCTCAGCTGCCGCTAATGAAGTGTACACACACACATACACACACTTACAGTAGCTGTCAGTAGGATGGTAGCGTCATCAGGCTGTCTCTACTGCAGCATTTATAAGTATTGCATTTCATGGCCTGATAGAGTTTGTGACAATCTGAGTCATGGCCTTAAAGAAGCAGCTCCACTGATGGAAAGCTGACAGAGTAATTAGGTGTGTGTGTGTGTGTCTGAACCTAAAATTACCGCCTGCATCGTTTCTGGCGGAATTGGATCTTTACTCTAAATGTTCCTTTAAAAAATGGTGAAAAGACTGTTTACCAGTAGAGGCTGCTGAGGGGAGGATGGCTTATAATAGTGGCTGGAACAGACCGAATGGAATGGCATCATGGTATTTCATACCCTTCCACATATTCTGCTCCAGCCATTACCATTGTCCTCCCCAATTCAGGTGCCACCAACCTCCTATGATGTTTCTATACTGTTGCTGTGATTCTAAGCATATAGCCCTGCTAGCTGTTACTGCATATTGTCCATAAGTTAGCATGTCTATAACGACCTATAACAAGTTCAGGTGAGTGTGTGCTGCAGGCGTGTGGATGTGCGCACATGCATAATAGCCACCTCTGGCCAGGGAAGGGACATCATATCCCATAATCCCAGTGTTTACCTAGCTAGCGCTGGAACAAATCATTTAGCTTTAGCTTAGCTCCCTGGAGCCCTGGAGCCTAGAGAGAAGGGTAAATATTAGCGGTTATCCGCCTAGCCTAGCACTGTCTTTAAGATCAATAGGGTAGATTTCTGTATTTAGCACCTGATATCACCTGTCCCTCTGTGCAGACTAGTCGCTCCAGTAGACAGGGGCAGAGGCAGTCAGTCACAAGCTCACATACACCCGAGTACACACACTTTCACAATCTCTCTTTCAGTTGCCCTCACACACACACGGCTGTCTGATATCAAGTCACTGAGCCCAAGGTCATGACTATTGATCTAACTAGAACACAGAGCAGTACACATTCTGACACACACACAGACAGACAGACAGACAGACAGACAAGACAGACAGACAAGACAGACAGACAGACAGACAGACAGACAGACAGACAGACAGACAGACAGACAGACAGACAGACAGACAGACAGACAGGGGGGGCGACTATGTCATCTGTTGAAATGACAGACTTTTGACATTGTGAAATTTTCCCCCAACTGGTCTGGTTGCTTTGAGACGACCTGTCCCTCTCATTGGGTATTCTTCACTATATGTTTACTGGAAATTAGAAATCCTCAATGCATCCCTGTAGCAAAGTGCTGATGCTGTCATATGGGGACCATTAAAAAACACACACATTTGTCCGGGTTCTTTATTTCTTTCTGGCCTGGTTTTTACAAGAGGCAGGTTTATCGCTTTACTTATTTCTCATAATCAATTCCTGCTGGAGGCGAGGTGCCTCTCCCAGAGGTATATAGAGCTTATAGCGAAATAGAGTAGAATCGGTCTTATCTGACCTCTGTGCACCTCATTAAGCAACCGTAGAACAAAAGGAAAGAGATGGCGTGAAAGAGGACAAAAAGAGAGACTGGTTACTTCACCTGGTGCTAATGCTGTGACAAACACATACAGGTGGCTATCAGGGAAAGAGGATAAGAAGGGGGAGGCGAGGGGAAGGAAGGGGGTGTGTGTTGTGTCTGTGGAACTCAGTTATCTCTTGTGGATATGTACTGTACAATAATGCGCTATGAAAGTAAATACATCATTTATTGACCTCACGTCGCCAATGGAGAGTCTTGTTATTGTGAATCTGTAAAAACAACTGTTCATTCCAACAATTTTCTCTCTCCCCCCATCTCTCTCTACAGAGCATTGGGAAGGGGTCCTTGTGGTGTGTAGACCCTGAGTACAGGCAGAATTTGATTCAGGCGTTGAAGAAGACACCTTACCACCCTCACGCCCAGGTCTTCTCTACTCCCCCCACCTCTCCTCAGGCATATCAGAGGTAAGACACGCATGCACACACACACACACCCCAGGCATATCAGAAGTAGAGTATAAAAAGGCAGACGGACATGGTAACTAGTGATCCACCCCCCAGTGTCAAGCTCCTGCCTGGTCTCTCCCTCCCCTCACATGACACCCTGCCGTGGACTGCTTAGCAAACGCTGCCTCAGGACGCACCAGGCCGGACCAGAGAGAGAGGAGGGAGGAGTGTTCATGTCAAACAGTCAGGAGAGCGATAGGAGGGATAATGTCAAACAGTAGAGAGAGAGAGATCAGGGTTATACGCCCTGCCGTCGCTCTCCTCTGATCAGTGGTGTGTCCACTGATGTGTGTGTCCAGTCCACTGTAGAACAGAGCAGAGTGGTGTTGGGCCAGCGCCCAGGGTAGCGGAGTCAGCCGAGTGTGCAGGACACAGTAATGGCTTCACTGTAAAAACCCATCATCCTTAACAGGATGTGGAACAAATGGGTGGTCAGGGAGGGATACGGAGAGAGACGGGGGGGGGGGGAGAAGAAGAAGAAGGGATGAGAATAGAAGAGATCTTCTCCCAAATGCTTCAACGCTTGAGGCTACCTTATCAAGGTTATAAGCTCTACTCTTCCAAAGACAGAGGAAATGGAATAACATGGCCATTGTTATGCACGGTGGGAAATTCCTTCTGTAGCAGTTTAAACTGGAATACATGTACTGCAATAATTGCTTGAACATCTGTCGCAATTGTTTACTTTGTAGAGAGAGTGAGAGAGAGAGAGTTTTACTAGTGGATGTTTATGTGTGGAAGAGTAAGCTTGTTTGTTTGACTCTTGCATGATGAATGGGTGCTTGTCTCTCTCTCTCTCTCTCTCTCTCTCTCTCTCTCTTATCGCATCTCTTTTTACCCAACTCTTTCCTTCCCTCCTTCCATGAGCTGGTTCATTTATCTGTTACCCTGGCGGGAGCAGTTTGAACCGGGTGTGAGACAGGTGAGCCGCTCTGGCCGACGGCGAAGTCGCCTCAAAACAAAAGTGACGTAATTAAGCATGTGGAGTGACGAGTCGGATTCCGTGTCTTCAACGGCAAACGCCATTGTTTTTGTCATTAAACGCTTCCTCTGCCGTCCCAATGAAAACGGGTTTGAACATCTATTTTATGGAAAAGAAGAGATGTATGTTTCTGGATGATGCACCATGCTGCCTTGTTGACAACAGGACCGAGCGGCGCAGATTACTGTTTGATTTGAGAAGGGCGCTCATCCCTCTCCACTTTCGTGTAATAGAACTCCCTCTCTCCCTCCATCTCTCTCTCTCTCTCTCTCTCTCTCTCCCCCCGCTCAGAGCAGAATGCTGCATTTTGTAACTGCTTTTTACTCAGCACGGTTACACACACTGACACAAACAAACACACGAATGCACGCTGGCATGCATGCATGCTGGCACACATACAGGCAAAAGCAAACGCACAATTGCATGCACACATGCATCCACGCTCACACACACAAAACAGTTTGCGTTTGTTTACATATGTGTGTATCAAGAAGAGTTAGTACAGCAGCTTAGAGCATGCCAGCATTGACTGAAAGGGAGAGAAAAAGAGAGTCCCTTCTGTACTGCTACTCCACACGGGCCCTGACCAGGCTTTGATTTTGGATGTTTGAAAAGGTTCCCAGAATGTCTACATATGCCTTACTCGGCTCTGACCCCCAAAATTATTGCTCAGCACTGGCGCGAACTCATGATGCTCAGAGGCGAAGCGTGCTGCTCAGCCCAAATTGTGCTGCTCTGACCACTGCACCACGGCAGTTCACAAAGCTCTAGCAAACCGGGAGAATAATTGATGGTTATTTAGTTTTTTAAGCCTTCCCCAAACCATAGCCCTAACCTTAACCACTCGGAAATGCTACCTAAACTTAAACCTTTGAGTTGTTTCTGTTTTAACCCTGTAACCACGTGGAATGAACCCTGTAACCACGTGGAATGAATGCGTCAAAAATAGACATTAATCCATAATACGTCTAATTTCAAAGTGAAATTATGAGATCTTGTTGGCCTTGACAGAGCTGCATTCCTCCACTCTTTCTCTCTCCCTCTCTCTCTCACTCACTCTTTCTCCGTACTGAACAGCTGGTCTGGCCGAGGCTCTCTGCTGAGTGTTTGCCCTTGCCGGGTGATTATAGCTGCCGTTGCTGCGGCAACAGCGACACCTCCATGGCAACGCGTAACCGAGGGAGAGGCAGGTGCGGTTGCATCACCGTGGCAATTTGTTGCCTGGCAAAAAGGACAGGCCATTAGCGTGCAAAATAAGCCATCGTCAAGGCAACACATGGGCTCACCATGGCAACAGCAGATGGCTTTGAGCCTATTCTGTGTGTGTGTGTGTGTGTGTGTGTGTGTGTGTCAGTTGTTAGCTACCTACTTTTGTACATGTTCATGAGGAACCATAAAAGCGTGAATTATGGGAGATGACAAGTGGAGGGCGAATCGCTGGAGGAGATACATTTTAGATGGAGAGAAAGAGGGAGGAGAGGAGAGCTATACGCAAGCACGCAGGCCCGTACGCATGCGCGCACACACACACACACACACACACACACACACACACACACACACACACACACACACACACACACACACACACACACACAGCCGAGAGCTAACAGTTAACCACACCTTCTGCTTCTGGGAAGAAGGTGTGTTCAGCCCTGAGATGGGAAAAACAAAGCACACAAACAAGGAGAGAGGAGGACTAAGGCTGTGTGTGGTGTTGTTTTGCTTGTATTCTCTGGTTACTGTGGTTTGTGTATGTTGAAAGTCAGTCATTCTACAACTACTGTTTTCTGGACAAGTATGGATGGATAAAAATCCATTTAAAAAAAATTGTTTTATCTTTTTATGTTTCATGGTTTTCTATCTCTGCTCAGGTCTTTCATTGTCATAGGAGAGGAACTCTCGCATTTGCAATGGTTTTTTCATGGCTATGTTAGTGTCATGTGAAGGTTAGTGACAGTCATTTCTGGTGTGGATGCTTGTGTGACATGTTGTTTTGGTCTTGATTTCTGGTTTGGTTCTAATGTATCAGACTCCCCTGTTGGTAGCCTGACAACACTACACCTTAGTGTTAGGTAATAGTAGGTGACAGCTCAATGGAAAATATTCTCTGGAGTTTCCCCAATGTGTCATTCCTCCCTGTGAGTGGTGGGTGCGCGCGAGCGTGCGTGTCTGAAATGAATAAAGTCAGAAACGACGGTTCACTGTCGGTTCACTGTCTATCAAAATAGGCACTTCACTATATGACTATATGGAGTGTTTCTCCTCACTCTCTCTGGCAACCCCCCCCTCCTCTGAAATTAATTTCTCTGATTGTCCATAAGAAATAAGAATGTCTCCTTTGTGACCAGAGCGGTGAGGCTGGAGGTGTGGGCATCCTTGCTAGTTTGCCAGATGAGAAATGAAACGTGAGTAAAGGAGTGTTGCAGGAGTCCCTGGCACCAGCAGGTCCTTAGATTAGCTAAAGAGGATTGTGTCTGCTGCCCGTAGGGCGCGGGGCAGCGAGGGAAAGTGGTGGGCAATAGGATTGGAAATTAGATTATGGGAATTAAGAAAAAGGCCTGTTGCCTTCATCGTGGAGCGAGTGAAGTGGAGTGGGGCACTTACAGTCAAGATGAGGACACAATCTGTTTTCCTCAGTGTGTGTGTGTGTGTTACTGAACACATGGAGCGAAGAGTTAACGAAAGGCTGGGGCATGGAGAGGAGGGAGGAGAGAGGGAGAGCGAGGGGAATAGAGAGAGAGAGTTAGAGAAAGTGGGGGAGACGGAGAGAAGGAGAAAGAGAAAAGAGTAGAGAAGGACAGAAAGATAGACATGGGAAGAAGGAAGAGTTACAGAGAGAGGTAATTGAGAAGAGAGAGTTAGAGACAGTGGTGTAAAGTACATAAGTAAAAATACTTTAAAGTACTATTTAAGTCGTTTTTGGTGTATCTGTACTTTACTTTACTATTAATATTTTTTGGCAATGTTTACTTTTACTTCACTACATTCCTAATGAAATAATGTACTTTTTACTCCATACATTTTCCCTGACACCCAAAAGCACACATTACATTTTCAATGCTTAGAAAGACAGGAAAATGGTCTAATTCACACACTTATCAATAGAATATTCCTGGTCATCCCTACTGCCTCTGATCTGGCGGACTCACTAAACACACGTTTCGTTTGTAAATGATGTCCGAGTGTTGGAGATAGCCCCGCTATCCGTATATTTAAAATGTAAGTATACTTTAGCAATTACATTTACTTTTGATACTAAAGTATATTTACGATCACAATACTTTTAGACTTACTCAAGTAGTATTTTTCTGGGTGACTTTCATTTTTTACTTGAGTCATTTTCTATTAAGGTACTTTTTCCACCACTGGTTAGAGAGGAGGACAGAAGAGAGAGAGAGAGAGAGAGAGAGAGAGAGAAGAGAGAGAGAGAGAGAGAGAGAGAGAGAGAGAGAGAGAGAGAGAGAGAGAGAGAGAGAGAGAGAGAGAGAGAATTGTGCCAGAAGCCCATGTGTTTCTCATAAGAACACAAACAAAGAGTGCTGTGCTTGCTGGCCTCCTGTGGCGTACACAAATGTTAGCGCTGCGCTCTCTAGTTCCACTCTGCTCTGCTCGACTGCATCCAAAAACCCCCTCTCCTCATCCCAGACCTAGTACTTACTGACGCACACAACAACACACTCGTTGTATCAAATCACATTTTATTTGTCACAATGCGCCGAATACAACAGGTGTAGACCCTTTCCCAACAATGCACAGTTAAAAAATAATGAAAATGTGCAAATAAAAATAGAAAATAGTAACAGACCACTTTTTCTTACATTACAGCTTTATATTCAAATGGATTAAATCTGGGGGGGTTTTCTCGTCAATCTACACATACAATTTAGAAATTTTGCAAATGTATTACAATTAATAAACACAAGTATTTAATAAACACAAGTAAACACAAGTATTTAATAAACACAAGTAAGACCCTTTACTCAGTACTTTGTTGAAGCATCTTTGGCAGCGATTACAGCCTTGGGTATGACGCTACAAACTTGGCACACCTGTATTTGGGAAGTTTCTCACATTCTTCGCTGCAGATCATCTCAATCTCTGTCAGGTTGGATGGGGAGCCTCGCTGCACAGCTATTTTCAGGTCTCTTCAGAGATGTTTGATCGTGTTCAAGTCCAGGCTCTGGCTGGGCCACTCAAGGACATTCAGAGACTTGTCCCAAAGCCACTCCTGCATTGTCTTGGCTGTGTGCTTAGGGTTGTTGTCCTGTTGGAAGGTGAACCTTCGCCCCAGTCTGAGTTCCTGAGTGCTCTAGAGCAGGTTTTCAACAAGGATCTCTCTGTACTTTGCTCTGTTTATCTTACCCTCGATCCTGACTAGTCTCCCTGCCGCTGAAAAACATCCCCACAGCATGATGTTGCCACCACCATGATTCACCGGGATGGTGCCCGGTTTCCTCCAGACGTGACGCTTGGCATTCAGGCCAAAGAGTTCAATCTTGGTTTCATCAGACCAGAGAATCTTGTTTCTTTGAGAGTCCTTTAGGTGCCTTTTGGCAAACTCCAAGCTGGCTGTCATATGCCTTTTACTGAGGAGTGGCTTCCGTCTGGCCACTCTACCATAAAGGCCTGATTGGTGGAGTGCTGCAGAGATGGTTGTCCTTCTGGAAGGTTCTCCCATCTCCACAGAGGAACTCTGGAGCTCTGTCAGAGTGACAATCGGGTTCTTGGTCACCTCCCTGGCGGCCAGCTCTAGGAAGGGTCTTGGTGGGTCCAAACTTCTTCTATTTAAGAATGATGGAGGCCACTGTGTTGTTGGGGACCTTCAATGCTGCATATTTCTTTAGTAGCCTTCTCCAGATCTGTGCCTCGACACAATCATATCTCAGAACTCTACAGACAATTCCTTCAACCTCATGGCTTGGTTTTTGCTCTGACATGCACTGTCAACTCTGGGACCTTATATAGACAGGTGTGTGCCTTTCCAAATTATGTCAATTGAATTTACTACAGGTGAACTCCAATCAAGTTGTAGAAACATCTCAAGGATGATCAATGGAAACAGGTCTGAATACTTAGCACTTAAATGTGCTAAAATGTATAAAAATATGTTTTCGCTTTGTCATTTTGGGGTATTGTGTGTAGATTGATGAGGGAAAATGTTTTATCTAATCAATTTTAGAATAAGGCTGCAATGTAACACAATTTTGAAAAGTCAAGGGGTCTGTATACTTTCCGAATGCACTGTATATACAAGGAGTACCAGTACTGTGTAAATGTTTAGGGGTATGAGGTAGTTAAGGTAGTATGTACATGTAGGTTGTGGTAAAAGTGACTGGCAATCAGGATAGATATTTAACAGAGTAGGAGTAGTGTAAGTGGAGAGTGTGAAAGTGTGTACGTGTGTGCGTGTCTGACGTCAATATTCATGTTTTGTTTGTGTGTGTGTGTGTGTGTGTGTGTGTGTGTGTGTGTGTGTGTGTGTGTGTGTGTGTGTGTGTGTGTGTGTGTGTGTGTGTGTGTGTGTGTACGTGTGTTTTGGCGTGTCAGTGTAAGTATGTTTGAGTCTGTGGGTAGAGTCCAGTGAGTGTGCAGAGTCAGTGCAAAAAAGGGTCAATGCAATAGTCTGGTTAGCCATCTGATTAACTGTTCAGCAGTCTTATGGCGTGGGGGGATAAGCTGTTCAGGTGGTCCCAGACTTGGCGATCCGGTACCGCTTGCCGTGCAGAAGCAGAGTTAACAGTCTGTGGCTTGGGTCTGAACATTTTCCAGATCTTCCTCTGACACCGCCTGGTATAGAGGTCCTGGATGGCAGAGAGCTCGGCCCCAGTGATGTTCACTGGGGCGTCCGCACCATCCTCAGCAACTCATTGCGATTGAGGGGAGTGCAGTTGCCATACCAAGAGTCTTGATGCAGTCAAGACAGTGGTACAGCTGTAGAACGTTTTGAGGATCTGAGGGGCCATGACAAATCTGTTCAACCTTTTTCTCGACTATACTGATGTGAGAGAACCATTTAAATCCTTAGTGATGTGGATACCAAGGAACTTGAAGCTCCTTACCTGCTCCACTAGAGCCCCGTCGATGTGGATGGGGGCATGCTCGACCATCCGTTTCCTGTAGTCCACGTCAGCTCCTTTGTCTTGCTGACGTTGAGGGAGAGGTTGTGGCCCTGGCATCCCACTGCCAGGACTCTGACCTCGTCCCTCTTTGCTGTCTCACCGTCGTCTCACCGTCGTCTGTCTCCTTAATGTTATCGGATGAATCCCTGAACATATTCCAGTCCATGTTAGCGAAGCAGTCTTGTAGCTTAGTGTACGCTTTGTCGGACCACTTCCGTACTGGGCTTCCTGTTTGAGTTTTTGCTTGTAAACAGGAAGCAGGAGGATGGAGTCATGGTCTGATTTGTCAAAGGGATGGCGAGGGAGGGCCATGCGTGCGTTTCTGTGGTTAGAGTAAAAGTGTATCTGCCAGTTTCACTTCTCTACAACAGTGTGTCTGTTGACTTAAGGATGGATCCTGAGTTCTGGCACGAAGCTCCATCTTTTGTGTGAATCGGGCATTCTTGTCACAGGGAGATTTGGAAGGAATCAAATCAAATGTATTTGTCACATGCTTCGTAAACAACAGGAGAGAGACGATGCAGAGAGAAACAATAGAAAAATAATAACACAAGGAATAAACACACAATGAGCAACAGTAACTTGGCCATATACACAGGGTATCAGTACTTTTATTATTATTTATCCTTTATATAATTAGGCACGTCAGTGAAGAACAAATTCTTATTTACAATGACAGCCTATGAACAATGGGTTAACTGCCTTGTTCAGTGGCAGAATGACAGATTTGTACCTTGTCAGCTCGGGGATTCGATCTAGCGACCTTTCAGTTACTGGCCCAACGCTCTAACCACTAGGCTACCAGCCGCCCCAATACTCAGTTGATGTGCTGGGGTACAAAGTAGTTGAGGAAGATATGTACATATCGGTAGGGAAAAAGTAACTAGGCAACAGGATAGATAATAAACAGTAGCAGCAGCGTATTTGATGAGTCAAAAAAAGGTAGTACAGAGAGGGTCAGTTGTTGAGTTCCACCTACATGTTTGAAGTTAGGATTCTGCCTTTAGTTAACACACGCGTGTGTGTGCACGCACACACAGATCCACTTCTTAGAGGGGCTTCAAATCTGTATAGGGTCACTTCCGTCAAAACAGTAACAGCTGTTTCCATGATACTGGTCCAAGCTCCTGGTTCAAGACTATCTCATGTCACTTTTTACCTTTGAAACTCCAAACTTCAGAGCCTGAACCCAGATGTGTTTGTGCTGTCTTGTCAACTCCTATGGTCATTGTCACTCCAAACAATGCAGAGCTATTTTTATTTGACCTTTATTTAACTAGGCAAGTCAGAACAAATTCTTATTTACAATGACAGCCTACCCCGGCCAAATCCGAACGATGCTGGGCCAATTGTGCACCGCCCTATGGGACTCTCAATCACAGCCGGATGTGATGCAGCCTGGCTTCGAACCAGGGACTGCAGTGATGCCTCTTGCACTGAGATGCCGTGCCTAAAACCGCTGCGCCACTCGGGAGCAGGCTACAAGCTTTAGCCGAGATGCTAATGTTACCAACATCTTTTGTTGGTTTGCAATTCAGTTCCTCTGCTGAAATACAGCTATTGATAAAGCTACGGCCGTAGTTCTCACACAAGTTATTTCTTTGTTCTAAATGACCCTCTGACCTAACCTGCAACCAAACCAAACTCTTTCTTAAAGGTGTGGTCAACTCAGGGCTTATTTCTTTATGTGTACAGGAAATATAAATTACAGACCACAGACACTATTTCTGTCTATCTTGTTGATGCTAACTGCAGTATGAGTTTATATAGCGAGGGAGGAAAAAGAGAGTCGATTGAAAAGGGAGATGTCAAAAGCCCGTCCATGTTTGCATTATTCTGTCCGTACAGCTGAATTGAACAAAACGCTGGGCTCGACTGACACCACCAGTCATGCTGTTACCATGGCAACACATACCTGGGTGGTAACCCGACGCCAAGCATATGTGGACTGGGACTATGAACACTGGGCTGGCCCCTGGTGAACTAACCTCAGAACAAAGCTGAACCACGGCTATTGTATCCCTCCACCTACTGTACTCTACACTGGGTCCAATTGATATTGTGACTTTAATTACAGTCTCAAAGAAGGTCTATAACTTGCAACTTAATAATAAGTCTGTAGATTTTGTGGAGCAATGGTTAAGTCAGTGCACACTATAGGTCACACACACACACACACACACACACACACACACACACACACACACACACACAAATACACTTTTCAACAGAGCCCTCTCTATTTCAGGCGCAGGGGAAAGTAGGGCGCTGTGACTGTGAGAGAGACCCGCGTCTGTGGGAAAACAAAGAGTCTTTTTAAACTTGTGGCAAAGCGGTTGGACCTAGTACAGTCATGTACTAATGGCTCTGTATAATGCAGGCTTACACTACACTATGTCACTGTATAATGTAGGCTTATGCTACACGATGTCACTGTATAATGTAGGCTTATGCTACACTATGTCACTGTATAATGTAGGCTTATACTTATACTTATACTACTTATACTTTTTGGTTCCAGGAAGAACCATTGTCCAACATCAAATGGTGTCACTCCTCCGCGACACTCGTCCCTCAACCAATCCAAAGATAGTACAGTATGAAGATAGGCAAAAATGCTTAAAATTGCTTCTCCAATAGAAATCCCCGATCACACTTGTAGGCAATGTCATGGTGAAGTTGGCTTGCTAAGCTCACGTGTAGGAACACGGCATCTGGTGTCATGGTTGTCTCGCGCTGAACTGCGCATGTGCAGGCCATCAAATCAAAGGAAAATGAAAACGTGTCAGTTTGTCACATTCACGAGGTTGGAGTTATAACATTTTCAACTACTTAAGCCATTGGCTCGATTCTAAGTTGTGCCTTTAGATTTTGAGAAAATGTACAACTAAGGAAGAATCTTTCCCCTCTCTCAAACACCCCCTGCCTGTTCTGTTGGGTCTGTTTGCAAGCGTTCCCAGAAGTCTCGCGATGTTGTGCCTCTGGGTTTAGAAACTCTGTGACCGATTTACCTTTGTAGGATGTGGAACTCATATTCAAATTTGAATATTGAGCATCAGCCATTCAAAAAAGGAAAACATAGTTCCTAATTTTGGACATCACTGCACTCTTCTATAACTCTCTGTGAAATAGGCAGAATAACTAGCTAGCTAAATGATTAAAATGTTGTGACAGAGATTTAGTAGTTTGTAATTTTGACAAAATAAAAACAAACCGGTGGCTATCTCCTGCACAAAATTCTGTGCAAGGACGTTGGTCGTCAGTGCATTGACTTGGTCAGCTGTGTAGTTTATTTTTCAACTGTTCAGTGGAGAATGTGTGAATCAGGCCTTCATGGTCGAATTGCTGCAAAGAAACCACTAGTAAAGGACACCAATAATAAGAAGAGACTTGCTTGGGCCAAAAACACGAGCAATGGACATTAGACCGGTGGAAGTCTGTCTTTTTGGTACTGTACAGTTGAAGTCAGAAGTTCATACACCTTAGCCAAATACATTTAAACTCCGTTTTTAGTCCTAGTTAAAATTCCCTGTTTTAGGTCAGTTAGGATCACCACTATATTTTAAGAATGTGAAATGTCAGAATAATAGTAGAGAGAATGATTTATTTCAGCTTTTATTTATTTCATCACATTCCCAGTGGGTCAGAAGTTTACACACACTCAATTAGTATTTGGTAGCATTGCCTTTAAATTGTTGAACTTGGTTCAAATGAGTTGGGTGAATTTTGGCCCATTCCTCCTGACAGAGTGTCACCTTCTGACCTTAGTTATTTTGTTATGTCTTTGTTTTAGTATGGTCAGAGCGTGAGTTGGGTGGGTTGTTCCTTTTTCTATGTTGTGTTTTGCGTTTGGCCTGGTATGGTTCTCAATCAGAGGCAGGTGTCGTGCTTACCGTGGAGAGAGGTGGCCCGGGCATGCACCGTGTTTTGCTGTGAGTAGCACGGTGTCCCCGGTGCACAGGCATAGCCCGTTGCGCTACATAGCAGCGCCTCGTATCGGCCGGGCTAGAGTGGGCATCGAGCCAGGTGCCATGAAGCCGGCTCTGCGCATCTGGTCTCCAGTGCGTTTCCTCGGGCCGGGGTACATGGCACCAGCCCTGCGCATGGTGTCCCCGGTTCGCCAGCACAGCCCAGTGCGGTCTATTCCACCTCGCCGCACTGGCCTGGCTACGGGGAGCATCCAGCCAGGTAGGGTTGTACAGGCTCGGTGCTCGAGACCTCCGGTGCGCCTCCACGGTTCAGTCTATCCGGTGCCTCCTCCACGCACCAGGCCTCTGGTGGCAGCCCCCCGCACCAGGCTGTCTCTCCGTCTCCTCCCTACAGGTGCTCCCGCCTGCTCAGCGCTGCCAGAGTCTCCCATCTTTCCTGAGCTGCCAGAGTCTCCCATCTGTCCTGAGCTGCCAGGGTCTCCCGTCTGTCCTGAGCTGCCAGAGTCTCCCGCCTGCTCAGCACTGACAGAGTCTCCCATCTGTCCTGAGCTGCCAGAGCCGCCCGTCTGTCAGGAGCTGCCGGAGCCGCCCGTCTGTCAGGAGCTGCCGGAGCCGTCCGTCAGTCAGGAGCTGCCGGAGCCGCCCGTCAGTCAGGAGCTGCCGGAGCCGCCCGTCTGTCAGGAGCTGCCGGAGCCGTCCGTCAGTCAGGAGCTGCCGGAGCCGCCCGTCAGTCAGGAGCTGCCGGAGCCGCCCGTCAGTCAGGAGCTGCCGGAGCCGCCCGTCAGTCAGGAGCTGCCGGAGCCGCCCGTCAGTCAGGAGCTGCCGGAGCCGTCAGTCAGCCAGGAGCTGCCGGAGCCGCCCGTCAGTCAGGAGCTGCCGGAGCCGCCCGTCAATCAGGTGCTGCCGGAGCTGTTCGTTACTCCGGTGCTACCGGAATCGCCCTTCACTCCGGCGCTGCCGGAATCGCCTATCCATTCGGGACCCGTGGCTAGGGTCCCCAGTCCGAGGTCGGCAGCGAGGGTCGCCGCTCTAAAGAGGCCACGGAGGCAGGTTAGGAGGCGGACAAAGACAATGGTGGAGTGGGGCCCACGTCCTGCGCCAGAGCCGCCACCGCGGACAGACACCAACCCAGACCCTCCCCAATAGGTTCAGGTTTTGCGGTCGGAGTCCGCACCTTTCACGTTCTGACCTTAGTTCTTTTGTTATGTCTTTTTTTTTAGTATGGTCAGGGAGTGAGTTGGGTGGGTTGTCCATGTTCCTTTTTCTATGTTGTGTTTTGCGTTTGGCCTGGTATGGTTCTCAATCAGAGGCAGGTGTCGTTAGTTGTCTCTGATTGAGAATCATACTTAGGTAGCCTTTTCCCACTTGTGTTTCGTGGGTGATTATTTTCTGTTATCTGTATGTCCCCTTTCAGAACAGTTTCATTTCTCCTTTGTTGTTTTGTTTAGTGTTCTCGGTTGAATAAATATATGATGAACACTTACCACGCTGCGCTTTGGTCCTCACCTAATTCCAACGACGAGCGTCACACAGAGCTGTTGTAACTGTGTCAGGTTTGTAGGCCTCCTTGCTCGCACACACATTTTCTATACAATTGAGGTCAGGGCTTTGTGATGGCCACTCCAATACCTTGACATTGTTGTCCTTAAGCCATTTTGCCACAACTTTGGAAGTATGCTTGGGGTCATTGTCCATTTGGAAGACCCATTTGTGACCAAGCTTTAACTTCCCTGACTGATGTCTTGAGATGTTGCTTCAATATAGCCACATAATTTTCCTTCCTCATGAAGCCATCTATTTTGTGAAGTGCACCAGGTCCTCCTGCTGCAAAGCACCCCCACAACATGATGATGCCAACCCCGTGCTTCACGGTTGGAATGGTGTTCTTTGGCTTGCAAGCCTCCCCCCTTTTCCTCCAAACATAATGATGGTCATTATGGCCAAACAGTTCTATTTTTGCGTCATCAGACCAGAGGAAAAAAAAAAAAAGTGTGGTCTTTGTCCCCATGTGCAGTTGCAAACTGTAGTCTGGCTTTTTTATGGGGGTTTTGTGGCTTCTTCCTTGCTGAGCGGCCTTTCAGGTTATGTTGATATAGGACTCGTTTTACTGTACCTGTTTCCTCCACCATCTTCACAAGGGCCTTTGCTGTTGTTCTGGGATTGATTTGCACTTTTCGCACCAAAGTACGTTCATCTCTAGGAGACAGAATGAGTCTCCTTCCTGTGCGTATGATGGCTGCGTGGTCCCATGGTGTTTATACTTGCGTACTATTGTTAGTACAGATGAACGTGGTACCTTCAGGCATTTGGAAATTGCTCCCAAGGATGAACCACACTTGTGGAGGTCTACAATTTTTTTTTCTGAGATCTTGGCTGATTTCTTTTGATTTTCCCATGATGTCAAGCAAAGAGGCATTGAGTTTGAAGGTAGGCCTCAAAATACATCCACAGGTACACCTTCAATTGACTCAAATGATGTCAAATGATGATTATCAGAAGCTTCTAAAGCCATGACATCATTTTCTGGAATTTTTCAAGCTGTTTAAAGGCACAGTCAACTTAGTCTGTAAACAATTGTTGGAAAAATTACTTGTGTCATGCAGAAAGTAGATGTCCTAATCAACTTGCCAAAACTATAGTTTGTTAACTATAAATATTTGGAGTGGTTGAAAAACTAGTTTTTATTACTCCAACCTAAAGTGTATGTAAACTTCTGACTTCAACTTTATATAGCTAACTGTAAAGTAATGAGTGGGATATATAGTGTTTAGTTGCATGCTATTTCATATCAATCATATTGCTGCTTGTAGCCTGTAAGTGATGCTTCATGGTCTTACGCTTCAAATCAATTCAAATCAAATTTTAGTGGTCACATACTCATGGTTAGCAGATGTTATTGCCAGTGTAGTGAAATGTTTCTGCTTCTAGATCTGGCAGTGCAGCAGTATCTAACAGGTAATATCTAACAATTCCACAACATAACCTAATACACACACTCCAGTAAAGGATGATCAGTGACAGAGCGGCTAAGATGCAATAGATAGTATATAATAGATAGTGTAGTGTGCTATACATATGAGATAAGTAATGTGAGATATGTAAACATTCTTAAAATGGCATTATTAAAGTGACTAGTGTTCCGTTTATTAAAGTGGCCAATGATATCATGTCTGTAGGTAGGCAGCCGCCTCTCTTTGCTAGTTGCCTTGAGAAGGTGGCCTTGAGTGCTAGTGGCCTTGACACAATCTGATGGCCTTGAGAAAGCATATGTTTTTCAATCTTTCTGTCCCAGCTTTGATGCACTTGTACTGACCTTGCCTTCTGAATGGAAGTGGGGTGAACAGGCAGTGGCTTGAGTGGTTATTGTCCTTGATGATCTTTTTGGCCTTCCTGTGACATCAGGTGTTGTAGGTGTCCTGACGGGCAGGTAGTTCGCCCCCGGTGATGCGTTGTGCAGACCACATCACCCTCTGGAGAGCCCTTTGGTTGTGGGCGGTGCAGTTACCTTACCAGGCAGTCATACAGCCTGACAGGATGCTCTCGATTATGCACCTGTAAAATTTAGTTGGGGTTTTCGGTGACAAGCCACATTTTTTGAGCCTCCTGAGTTTGAAGAGGCGCTGATGTAAGTGGACCATTTCAGTTTGTCCATGATATTTACACCAAGGAATTTAAAACTTTCCACCTTCTCCACTGCTGTTCTGTCGATGTGGATAGGGGGGTGCTCCCTCTGAAGTCAACAATAATTTCCTTTGTTTTATTAACGTTGAGTGAGAGGTGCCCTCACCTCCTCCCTGTAGGCTGCCTCGTCATCGTTGGTAATCAAGCCCACTACTGTTGTGTCATCTGCAAACTTGATGATTGAGTTGGATGCGTGCTTGGCCTGGCAGTCGTGGGTGAACAGGGAGTACAGGAGGGGGCTGAGAACGCACCCTTGTGGGGCCCCAGTGTTGAGGATCAGCAGAGTGTAGATGCTTTTTCCTACCTTCACCACCTGGGGACAGCCCGTCAGGAAGTCCAGGACCCAGTTCCACAGGGCGGGGTCGAGACCCAGTGTCTCAAGCTTCATGATGTTTTTGGAGGGTACTATGGTGTTGAATGCTGAGCTGTAGTCAATGAACAGCATTCTTACATAGGTATTCCTCTTGTCCAGGTGGGATAGGGTAGTGTGCAGGTTGATGGTGATTGCATCGTCTGTGGATCTATTGGGGCGGTAAAGCAAATTGGAGTGGGTCTAGGGTGACAGGGGATATGATCCTTGACTAGTCTCTCAAAGCACTTCATTATGACAGGAGTGCTACGAGACGATAGTCATTTAGTTCAGTTACCTTGGCTTTCTTGGGAACAGGAACAATTGTGGCCATCTTGAAGCATGTGGGGACAACGGACTGGGATAGGTATCGATTGAATATGTCCGTAAACACACCAGCCAGCTGGTCTGCACATGCTCTGAGGATGCGGCTAGGGATGCCATCTGGGCTGGCAGCCCTGCAAGGGTTAACACGTTTAAATGTTTTACTCACGTCGGCCACAGAGAAGGAGAGCCCACAGTCTTTGGTAGTCTGTGGCACTGTATTCTCCTCAAAGTGCGCAAAGAAGTTGTTTAATTTGTCTGGAAGCAAGACGTCGATGTCCACGACTGGGCTTGTTTTCTTTTTGTAATCTGTAATTGTCTCTAGAATGTGGCTTGTTTATCAAGTGTTCAATAAGAAATACCATAAATTAAGAAATAATTGGGAAACAAAACAGCAAATACTTAGAGGTTTTGACTTTATAAAAAATGAAAAAAAATGAAAATGCTATTTAGTACTGTGGGGCGGCAGGGTAGGCTAGTGGTTAGAGCGTTGGACTAGTAACCGAAAGGTTGCAAGTTCGAATCCCCGAGCTGACAAGGTACAAATCTGTCGTTCTGCCCCTGAACAGGCAGTTAACCCACTGTTCCTAGACCGTCATTGAAAATAAGAATTTGTTCTTAACTGACTTGCCTAGTAAAATAAAGGTTAAAATTATAAAAAATAAAAAAACTGTGATGGTATTAATTAACATAATATTATTACGTAAATACTTTGTAAAGAACAGATTTCGAAGCATATCAAATTACTCAACAGCCATTTAGAAACAACAAAATTGATCCAATAATCGTTTTGTTTTTCATTCAAATTTTTCTGGCGGTTTAAATTGGCAAAATCTTGAAAAAGAGAACACAGACACTTGTTTTGTTTTGAGTTTTACACCTTTTTCTGGAAAGAATTTGGTAAACCATGAACAGAATTTTTTAAATTTAAATTAATCGCTAGGCGTCAGCCATCTCTTCACCGTGTGTCACCGCAACGTGTACTCGGCCAAACAGTGAGATCACACATCAAGTAGCCGTTACCTGAGGTAAACCTTCAAGGTTTACGTGGGATAATCTCATTGCTAACAATTGCGAAGCTGGCATTTTGATGGAGAACAGTAGGCTGGGAATAGAAAGTTTGGAAGGTGAGTTGGTGCCACGTGCTCAGTAGAACTAATTGGAGCTGGCAGGGAGAAATGCCCTAAAATAAGGCCTGTTTTTTCGCGATTACTTCAAAACCATGCCAAACAGCTGGGACATACGGTAAAATTATGAAACTGAGCTCCATGGCGGTTGCAATCAACTCGTTTTTATCAGAACATTTTAGTGACTGGCTCAGCTATTGCTGGACAAATCTATGCTAGCTTTCGTGCCCATAGTCAAACTTCAGAAACACTGCTCATTGAAGGACAATAATCTTTAGCTAGATGTAAAATGGGGTGACTAAGACTTCCTCACCAATAAAACATGAACATTATTGACATTTATTGTTCTAGCTTAGATTAATTAATTCAGAAGCATTAATTAACATTTTTGAAGCAGAAATGGGGTTCAGCAGACGATGTCTCCTAGGTAATATTTTCAAATGTTGTGGCAGCACATTGTAGCCGGACTACTTCTGATCTATCCCATGATCCTTTGCGAGGTACGAGACAGATCAGTGCAGGTGGAATCAACGCACTAGTTGATGTAAGACAATGGGTAGAAGAACCCTTTTGAGTTCCACCAAAAAGGGTTCTCCTATGGGGACAGCCGAAGAACCCCTTTTTCTAAGAGTGTAGTGGTGTTTAGTAGCTGGATGTCTCCAAACAAACACATGAATACCAATACAGGAAAAAGGAAGTTGACGATGTTGTTTCGTTGCCAGGCAACTGATATGCTAATGAGGCTGTTAGTCAGTCAGAAGGCTTCTGTGTGTGTTTGCCTGTGTGTTTGTATGCGTGTGGCTCAGTGAGTGTGTGTTTGCCTATGTGTGTGTGCGTGTGTGTGTGCGCACATCTCAGCATTCAGTGTCTCAGCATTCCGACACAGCTATAATTGAAAGTATCCGTTCTCTGTATGAAGAGTGGAGATGTGATGGCCCTCTCCTCTCCACAGCTAAATTATCCCAAATTGTCAGGTCAGACCTAGCCATCTGTCATCGGCGTAGTGCCCTGCTTATCAGGAGATGGAGATGGAGAAACGGGTCGCTCTGTGCTTGATTAAGGTGCCTGTTGAACACGTTTTTTCTCTTCTCCTTTGCTCTCCATCGTTTAAACGAGACGAGTCTCTCTTTCTGAGGCAACTCATCAAGTGTGTGACTTAAGCTGGTGGCACAAACACACACACACACACACACACACACACACACACACACACACACACACACACACACACACACACACACACACACACACACACAAACAAACCATTTTGGGGCTATAATGCGCTGTGCCTCCCTGCTCCACTGTTTGTTCTACAGCTCAATTAGTTAATATGGAGTAAGCAGATTAGCATGGAGCATAGCAGTAGACGGCCTGGCTGTGGCTCTGCTATCTGCTGTGTTACAGGGTGTGTGTCTGTGTGTGCGCACGCGTGTGTGTGTGTGTGTGTGTGTGTGTGTGTGTGTGTGTGTGTGTGTGTGTGCCTCCCTATCTATGTGAGAGGATGGAGGACTCAGATGGAGCTCAGTGGAAGATCAGACTACCATCTGATTAGATCTGGGATTGCTCTGTCTGGCCTGAGAGAGAGGGAGAGGGAGGGAGAGCCAAAGAGAGACAACGGGGAGAGAGGATTAAGAGAGAAAGGGGAGAGAGTGACAGACAAGACAAAGAGAGAAAAGTGATAAAGGGAGTAGGAGAGAGAGAGAGAGTTGTGTCCCGTCCTTATCCCCTCGACTGCAGAGATAAAAGGTATTAGGAGTCTGTTAACCCTTTGAACTCTTATCATACACACACATCGACCCCACACACACAACCTCTCAGAGCAAAGTGGTGTGTGTTAGCGTGCGTACATGTGCGTGCGTGTTTCGATGACTACTCATGTGGTTACAACTGAAAGACCATGGTCTGTTTCTAGTGTGTAAGGCACTGGTTGAAACCACCTTGCTGTGTTTTGCATAGAGATTGAAGAAGGGCTGCTCCAGTGGAATATTCTACAGGGCTGTCATTTGAGCGAATTCAGTCCGAGGCTCTTCCTTACTCATGCTCTCCCTTCTTTCTCTTCTTTCTCTCTCTCTTTTTTCTGCAGCATGTCCAGTCCTCCTATATGGCCAGGGAGTCCCTTCTTCCGAAAAAATGGAGGGGTCCTCCTGCAAGGTACCGTCACATAGACTTTAATATCATGCCTTCTCTTCTCACTCCCTCTCTCTCTCCCGTATCTCCTCCTCGCCCCCACGGTGCACGGTAGGATGGACTGAAACCCCCAACCTTCACTTTCTGATACACTTCAAAGCTGCTGAAGTGAAGTTGGTTCATTTGCATATGCTCTTTAGATATCATTAACCCAGTCTAACGCTCTCTCTCTCTCTCTCTCTCTCTCTCTCTCTCTCTCTCTCTCTCTCTCTCTCTCTCTCCCTCTCTCTCTCCCTCTCTCTGTGTCGATCACCCTCCCTCCATGCAGGCACCTGGCTAGATCACCATAGCCTTAACTCACACTGTATAGATCCGGCATTGGTTCTGCTCTTATAAAAAGGAGCGTCTCTAAGTCCCGAGGTGGCTGCCTTTTTGTGTCTGCTCCCCTCCTCTTTCTCTCATTCAGACGTTATTTTTTTGGCAGGAGGGGGGGGGGTATATAGAGATTCTGGCAGCATCTCTTCAGCTGCTTCTTCCCATCTCTTGTTTTTCCTGCTGTACTGTAATCCGATGGAATGTCTTCTTCTCCTTTCTTTCTCCTTCTCCCCCTGCGGCGCTGGGCATTGAGAAGGGGTTTGGTGTATAAGTCGCCATTGTTCCTTTGTCTCTTGACCAGTTGATCAGTATTCCAAGCTCCTGCTAATGTGATACTGCACATGGTAATGGTGATGCACAGAGAACAGACCTTAATGTGGCTATTGTGGAGCAACCGAAAAAGAGAGGGAGGGAGATCCCTTTTCCTGAGGACAATGCTGCAGTTTAGGAAACAGGGGAAGGAGGAAGGGGAGTTTTGAAAGGAGGCATACAGCTTCTAACGTATTGCTTCATCCCGAAGAGGATAAATATATCTATCTTTCCAGGAGTGTTTGAGGAAGCAAAGGAAAAAAAGTGTTACAAAGAATGGGCAAATGATTCTACTGAAGTGGTCCATTGTTGCATTGAGTCTATGGCTATTGTACAGTGATGTAGAATATCAGAAGAAAGGACACATCTGAAATTGACCCTATTCCCTATAGGGTTCTGGCCAAAAGCAGTGCACTACATAGGGAACAGGGTGCCATTCTGGATGAACCTCGTTGTCTTTGTGTTGAACTTTATTGTCAGTTAACTGGACTCAATCCCCTAGTCGGTTAGGAAGACATGGAGATTCACCTTCTGAAAGTTGCCATGGTAATGGTTAGAGCTGGCCACCTAAAGTATTGTTGCCATGGCTGCGATACGTCGGTAGACATCTTCCCCAAGCTTTTGTGTCTGTGGTAGAGGGCGATGAGACTGTCAAGGTTTTTACTATGGGGAGTTTCATCTTCTAGATCAGACAATGAATTGAGGAGATGAGAACGTAAAGGTATATGGAAGATATAATTGCCTGTTTTGGGTCTTCCCTCTTTCTCCTTTTATTTTGGTCAATTGTATTCCTCTCTCTCAATTATTCTGCCCCTCATACTTCCTCTAATCCCTCTCCATCTATTTATCTCCCCCCCCTCTCTCTCTGCCCCCGCATCTCTCGGATTCTCTCGCATTTAAATGCGGAAGATATATTCAAGTTGATACATTTCATTAAATAAGATTAGAAAAAGAAATAAACAACAAAATGTACATGGATGATGGTTACGCTATGTATCGCTTGTAAGTGATGTACAATGTATATACTTCAGGGAACTAAAGGTCATTGGGATGTCCCTCAGGTTATGGAAATCACCCCGAATAATTCCCAGCTTTATGTCATTATCAAAAGCACAGAAGTTGGGAATTGATTGATCTTATTTGGGAGTATTTCTTACAGTAGAGGAAAAAGTGCATCTCTGTCTCTACCTCCCCTGTAGTGCAGTGACCACATAGCGTTCCTCTTTGGGAAGCCATGTCTTTTTGCATGGCCTTTTTCGATAGCCTACTGGTGGTCGCTGAGCCTGTGTTTGGTCAGGATCTGTCTCTGTTTTGTATCTCTGACAGAGTAGAGATATTCTGACAATTTGTATTCTCTTTTGAGGGCCAAACAGCAGTTTAATGGTGACAAAATGTTTGTGTCCTTTTCTTTATATTTACAATTAAAGGGAATCTTCAGAGTCCAGCTCTGCGTACATTATTTGGTATTTAAAATATATATATATATATTTAGGATATTTCTGCAGAATTCTGTATGTTGATTTTCAATTTTAGCCCAATGCTTATGATCGTAATTACAGATTGGACTCCAAACCTCGCTTCCATATAGTGAAATTGTTCAAATTACACTGTTGACTATTTTGTACCATATTTGGAGAGGAATATTTATTTTTCAGAATTTACTTTTTAAGGAGTAAAATGCTTTACAGGCTTTTTATTTGAGTGGATTTAATGCCAGACCAAAACCTACCAGAGGCACATATTTTTAGTCCTAGGTAGTTGTACCATTGGGCATGTTCAGCCATGGTATTTCCAAATTTGAACGAGTGTCTGCTGCTCTGATTCCTGGCATTTTTCTGGAAAATCACAACTTTGGATTTCCGAAACTTGTGTGTTTTGTCCTATATTTTTATTGTATTTAGATTTTTTTTTGTCCCAGCCCCCGTCCCCGCAGGAGGCCTTTTGGTAGGCCATCATTGTAAATAAGAATTTGTTCTTAACTGACTTGCCTAGTTAAATAAAGGTAAAAAAAAGGGAGAAATTATGCTTTATTCCCAAATAATGTTAAGTGGTTCCTGTAGTTGCTCTGTTGGTGACAGTAGGCCAAGGTCATCTGCGTAGAGCAGGAATCGTACTCCATCTTTGAGGGTGAGTCCATGGGCTGCAGATGTAGACGTTGAACAGAGTTGGACTTAAACTGCACCCTTGTCTCACCCCTAGCCCTTATGCAAAAAACGGTTATTTTATTGTTCAGTTTAATACTGCTTGTGTCGTTAGAGTAAATAGATTTAATGATGTCGTATACTTTACTCCCCTCTCTCTCTCAACCCCACACCTCTCTGATTCAGAGGGGTTGGGTTCAATTCTGAAGACACATTTTGGTTGAATGTATTCAGTTTTGCAGCTGACTAGGTATGCCCTTTCTTCTCTCTCTCTCCCCCCTCATCTCAGTTAGAGATAGCAGGACTATTACAGACAGAGGTACCAAAAGTACCCTGCCCCTGCAAGTTACTGGATGTTCATAGAACACTCCTTAGATATGTGGAGACCTACTCTAATGTGTCACTCGTCTGTCTCCCAGCTGACAGACCGACACACCACTGATACTGGCAGTTAGAGGGAGGAGTGTTTAGTATCAACTCTGCTGCTGTGGAGCCTGGTATTACCTGGAGCGTGAGGGAGGGAGGGATGGAGGGGAAGGGGGAGGGGGTAGTGTGTGTGGGAGGAACATCTGTTGAGAGCAGCGACCGAAACACGATCTGAACTGCTAGGTAACACATACACTCACACAGATAAGTAGAAAGGTGTGCTTCCAGTGTGTGTGTTTGTGATTGTGTATGTATGTGTGTCTCGCAGTCCCTTGCGCAGGCCTTGAGAGAGTTGTTGAGAGGCTGGAGATTTCCTCTGGAGCAGCTGAAGGAGAGGCAGACAAACTAGAGCTATATTATTGAGCCACTAGTACCATGACACACAAACTCAGGTACCCCCCCCACACACACACACACACACTCCTCCCTCAGCTGTGTGATCCAGCTCCGTTCTGAAGCCTCTCACACCTGTCCCAGTCTCATGCACAGGTCACTATTGATTTATGGATTTAGGAGCTTCCCCTGACACCCTGCCAAAAGCCCTCCAAATACACCCTCTCTTTCTTCTCCTCTCTCCCTCTGTCTCTCTCTCTCTCTCCCCTCCTCTCCTCTCTCCTGCTCTTCTTGTTGAGTTGTGCCTCTTCAGTTCAAAGTTCTGTGGTGAGGCGTGTCTAGCTTAGGAATGGCTCAGAGAGCTGGAGTCTAGCGCTATACCCATCACTTTCAAACTGAAGAGAGGGGATAGAGGGATAGAGGGAGGACAGGAGAGGGGATAGAGGGAGGACAGGAGAGGGGATAGAGGGAGGACAGGAGAGGGGATAGAGGGAGGACAGGAGAGGGGATAGAGGGAGGACAGGAGAGGGGATAGAGGGAGGACAGGAGAGGGGATAGAGGGAGACAGGAGAGGGGATAGAGGGAGGAGGGACAGGAGAGGGGATAGAGGGAGGACAGGAGAGGGGATAGAGGGAGGACAGGAGAGGGGATAGAGGGAGGACAGGAGAGGGGATAGAGGGAGGACAGGAGAGGGGATAGAGGGAGGACAGGAGAGGGGATAGAGGGAGGACAGGAGAGAGAATATAGAGGGAGGACAGGAGAGGGGATAGAGGGAGGTGAGGAGAGGGGATAGAGGGAGGGAGGGAGGAGAGAGAATATAGAGCAGAGAGGAGAAGGGATTGGGGTCCAGTAATCCAGACTAGTAATATGACAGCTGTGATACCTAATAGTACAGGTGTGTGTGTGTGTGTGTGTGTGTGTGTGTGTGTGTGTGTGTGTGTGTGTGTGTGTGTGTGTGTGTGTGTGTGTGTGTGTGTGTGTGTGTGTGTGTGTGTGTGTGTGTGTGCTTGCGCGCGTAACACAAGAAGGGTTTCCAGACCATTGATTGACATGTGACATCATTGTATGTGTGCGTGCGCGTGACGTCATAGCTGTGTGTCATGTGACCACATTACAATTTTTGTTCACGAGTGTCCAATTTCTATTGGTGCGTGTGTGTGTGTGTGTGTGTGTGTGTGAGACAGCGCCTCTAAGCCCCTGAACCTATATTCCATTTAGGTGGACTTCTGTATGTTTTTACATCTATTGAATGATGCAGGACCAGTTAGAGCAGAAGGCGACAGAGCAGGACGTATGGCGCAGTGTGTGTCGGTGTGTCGCGTGCCTCTGCTGTCTCACAAGTTAGGAGTGAGTCAGAGGAAAAGTCTTTGAAGTATTCCGCCCACCACTCTGCTCTCAGCAATGAATACATACAATGGACACACACACACACGCACACATATTTCAGCTCTGAGCAATGGCAGAATAAGCCGGGGGATATTTAACTTGCTGATATCGGAGAGAAAAGAATGAAGAGAGAGCGAGGGAAGAGAGGAGTACCGGAGTACCGATGAATAGTTGGAGGAATGGCAGTGGACTGAAGACACAGAATATCACAGTGGAACCACTTTCCGCACTGCACCCTCTCCGATGGGGACACAGACGATGTGGCGAACCCATTTCCATACCACACCCCTCTCCATAGCTGCCTCTGCATGAAACTCACCGCTGTTATGGAGGAACGTAGACCGTTGTCGCCTGTTTCAAGACATTCTGGCAGAACCCGTTTTCTCATCACACTTCAATGTTTTTGTTGTTGTTGTTGTTTTCTTATGCAGACAGTTGGACAAGTGAGATGAGAGAGTGTTTAAGGTGCTTGCTGATGTAGTTCTAAATAGATGTCATATTTTATACGTAAAGCTTTGTGTAATATGTAATAAGGTATGTGTAATATGTGTATTACCGACGTGTCACACGGGAATGCCGTCTGTCCCTAAACAGAGTAAACAGAGAGCGCGAGCATAAAGAGATATCTTTATATTTTTGAAACCTTTATGATTGCAATGTTTACTGTTCATTTTCAATCGTTTTTTTGTTGTTATTGTTGTTTTTGGTTCCTTCTTTTCGGTGTATTTCACTTGCTTTGGCTTGCTTTTCCCATGCCAATAAAGCCCCTTTTCGCGTGCCAATAAAGCCCCTTTTCGCATGCCAATAAAGCCCCTTTTCCCATGCCAATAAAGCCCCTTTTCGCATGCCAATAAAGCCCCTTTTCGCATGCCAATAAAGCCCCTTTTCGCATGCCAATAAAGCCCATTTTCCCATGCCAATAAAGCCCCTTTTCCCATGCCAATAAAGCCCCCTTTCCCATGCCAATAAAGCCCCCTTTCCCATGCCAATAAAGCCCCTTTGACATTTGCCTCCTCTTCCGTTTCTCTCTCCATCGTCCTTCTTTTCCTCCTCTCCCCTTAACTTCTAAGAGTTAGTCACTCGTTCTTCTCTTCGTTCTTCTTCCACAATTAGATATTCAGGAGATGACGGAGGAGGGGGGGGGGAGTGAAAGAGAGACAGAGAGAACAGAGTTTGTAGAAGTGTGTGTGTGTGTGTGTGTAACACTTTTTACTCATTATTCTCCCAGGCACCCAGTGTGTGCTCTGAACGTGGGAACGCCTCCTCTCCTCCCTCCTTTTCCCCTCTCATATTCTCATCCTCCTCTCACTCACTCCTTTTATCTCTTCTTTGTTCCACGAGAGTTGCGTCAAAGACTATGGGACTGAAGACACCCCCCCAATACCTTGTCTTGTTGTTCTGCTCCTTGCTCTCCTCCTATCATAATCTCCTATCTCCTAGTGTGAATGGATTAGGTGGTGTAGTGTGTCCGGTCCAGTTTTAGCAGATCTGATTGTCTAGAAGTGGCCGTTGTCACGTTAGCTACGCGCACACACACACACGCACACACACACACACACACACACACACACACACACACACACACACACACACACACACACACACACACACACACACACCACTCTGTTATGTCAGAATACCCTGGGGGTAAAAGGAAGTGCGAGAGAGGCTGTGGTCACAGCGATCAGTTGGTTACATCATCTCTCCTGTCTCTCTCTCTGTGGGTGGTGTTGTCAGGTAGCGTATTTCCTGCTTCAAAGCATCTCACTGCCTCTTCCTTTTCTCTCATCCTTTTCCCTCTTTTTACCTTCGGAGTGTCACAGTGACTCAGAGGTGTGTGTGTGTGTCTCCACTAACAGCCTTGACCTTGTCTCCTGGGTCTGTCTGTCTGTCTGGGGGATGAAAAGGTGTCGTCACGTCTAGGGGAAATGACACGGCACCGGCAACCCATGTGACAGATCCAGCTGATGGGAGGGAAAGGGGTTGACTGGTTGTCTGGTGTCCTCACACTTATACACCCAGTCAGCATGTCCACAATTAGTACAATTCCACCGCTGCCACCAATGAACCACTGAAAGGCTCTCTGATGCTGCAGGATCTTTATGTAAAGTGGGATGTCATCACACTCGTCTGATGTAGTGGGCTTTCCTGTTTCAGACTATGAAATTCTATGCAGTCCTTGGTTCACCTCGAAGTGTGGGAAGGTCTACATTCTGGTTTTAGTTGACTTCAGTCCATGTTCTGCCCACAGCTGGCCCACAGCTGGCCTGGATTCTGTTATTGGTCACTCCCATTTAGCAGCCAGTCTGCTATTGGTCACTCCCACTTAGAACACCCTCTGCTATTGGTCACTCCCACTTACAACACCAGTCTGTTATTGGTCACTCCCACTTAGAACAGCAGTCTGCTATTGGTCACTCCCACTTAGAACAGCAGTCTGCTATTGGTTACTCCCACTTACATCACCAGTCTGCTATTGGTCACTCCCACTTAGAACACCAGTCTGCTATTGGTCACTCCCACTTAGAATACCAGTCTGCTATTGGTCACTCCCACTTAGAATACCAGTCTGCTATTGGTCACTCCCACTTAGAACCCCAGTCTGCTATTGGTCACTCCCACTTAGAATACCAGTCTGCTATTGGTCACTCCCACTTAGAACACCAGTCTGCTATTCTTCACTGCTACTTGTGTTCTATATTCAGATCTATGGAGGAACATCTGCTATCTTTATTGATCATTTTTCCTCTCTCTCTCTTTCTCTCGTTCATTATCGGGGTGATTTATTATGTGGGTGTAGCGTCTGCTTTTATGACTGAACAGATATGATCCGTAGCTATTGTGTCTCTTTCTGTTTCTGTCATCAAGTGTGAATTGATGAGAGGGCTGAGTGTTGCATCATCTCGTTAAGTCTGTGATCTGAGTGAACAGATATGGGTTGTGCCTGGTAAATGTGAAGCTCATTTCCTGGGTGTCATAGTTAGGCCTGTCACATGCATGATCATATGAAGTTTGTGGGTGCTTTGACTTGTGATGATGATGATGCCTCTTTCCCTATCCCCCCCCTCCTCATGCTCTCCCTCTCCTTCCCTCTCTCTTCCTCTTTCTTACCCAGTTACTTCTATAAATAGGTTTTGAAGTCAGGGGCTGTGCATTGTAACACTACACTGCCTTCCTTTACACAGAGGGAGAGAGCGGGAGAGGGAGAAAGGATGAGTGCGGGAGTGAGAGAGAAAGAGAGAGGGACGGAGATAAAAGGGGGTGGTGGAGGGTAAAGTGGAACGCATAGCAGCGTTGAAAGATATATAGAGTAAGAATGACTTTGCTTATAGTCACCACTCGACTGGTTTCAATTATGGGCTGTAAACATTGATTATGTCTCCCCTCTATCCTTCTTTCTCTCTTTCTTCCCTACTCCCTCTCTGCATGTCTGTCTCCTCATTTTCTCCTCTCTCACTCTCTCTCTTTCCTTCTCTCTCTCTCTGGTATTTCCTGTTCTTGGTCATGTGGTGTGTGTGATCCACCCGGGCTCTGAAGTGAAGTATGTGAAATGTGATCAGTTGCCTTGGCGACAGCAATGCCCCAGCCAGAGAGTGGCAGGAAGGAAGCAGCAACCCACAGGAAAAATCACTACAGTACATACTACAGTATACTACAATGCACAAAACACAACATTATGTACTATAGTATATACTACAGTTTTATTTGACTACAGTATTTATAGTATAGTTAACTGTATTCTACACTATACACTAAAGTCCAAGTCTGCAAAAACACTAGATACTGTAGTGAAATAAAACTAGTGTTTTTGCAGACTTTACTGTAGTATTCACTGTAGTATTTTTTGCTGCACATTTCTGTAATATTTCCTATTGTGTTTTTGTTTTATTATTTTCCATCAGGAAACCTACTGGATAAATACTGAAAGAACACATTTTCCATAACCTGTAAGTAGATTGGTCTGGGATCTGAAGGGACAGTTCACAGCTTCTGCTCTTTTTCTATAACCTGTAGGGAACAAAATATATGGTCTATACTTGGCATGTAGGTTTCTCACTTATGGGTGGCACAAATTTGGATTATGGGGGAGGGGAATGGGCAGGGTATATGTAAATTCAATGCTGTAGTATTTACTATAGTTAAAAAAGTGTTGTGTTTTTGCGGACTTTACTGTAGTGTTCACCACAGTATTTAAATAAATAAAAAGTGAATACTGTAGTATTTGCTATAATATTCCATAGTATGCTACATAAAGCCTTCTATAATAAGTACTACACATGATTGAGTGATACTACAGTGTGTATTATAGTATTCTACAGTATACTACAGTTTACTTTAGAATGCTATGTAAGTACTGTGGTATTCTACAGTAAACTGTCACATTTGTTCATATGGGAAGCCACACAGACATTCCTTTAGAGGGAGAGAGAAAAAGATGGAGAGAGAGGGAGATAAAAGGGAAACAATGAAATCATTGAAGGATTCTGCCCTTTTTTAAGAAACCTTGAATAATTCAGCCACTCTACTTGAAGTAAAACTCCTTGTTTAGAACCTCTCCTCTTTCTAAAAAGGACTTTCTTATTTCTGACAGCTTGTTTCCCAGACCTCTGCTCCTCCATTTCTGTTACACAAGCCTGACAGCTCCCTGTGTGTCTGTTGCTTTGCACGACAGAGGTTGTGGACTCAGAACAGGCCATGGGCCCAAGTGGAAAGGAACATCACATTTCTGCTTTAAATGGATAGTGCAGCCTAAAATCTGAGTTGATCAGTTACCTCAAGATCCTGTCCATATTCTGTATACTGTCGACAGAGTCCGAGGAATTCATCTCGGGAGATTTGTACAGCAAGATGCCACATTTGAGTGAGTGAGTGAGTGAGTGAGTGAGTGAGTGAGTGAGTGAGAGAGAGAGAGAGAGAGAGAGAGAGAGAGAGAGAGACTCATGTGAAATATATGTTAACATTGCCAAAGCACGTGAAGTAGATAATAAACAAAAATGAACAGTAAACATTACCCTCAAATGTCATATTATGGCTATGTACAGTGTTGTAGCGATGTGCAAATAGTTAAATTACAAAAGGGAAAATAAATCAACATAAATATTGGTTGCATTTACAATGGTGTTTGTTCTTCACTTGTTGCCCTTTTCTCGTGGCACAAGGTCACAAATCACGCTGCTGTGATGGCACACTGTGGTATTTCACCCACTAGATATGGGAGTTTATCAAAACATTTTTTTTTCCCGGTTTGTGGATCTGTGTAATCTGAGGGAAATATATGTCTCTAATATGGTTTTACAATTGGCAGGAGGTTAGGAAGTGCAACTAGTTTCCAACACATTTTGTGGGCAGTGTGCACATAGCCTGTCTTCTCTTGAGAGCCAGGTCTGCCTACGGCGTCCTTTCTCAATAGCAAGGCTGTGCTCACTGAGTCTGTACATTAGTCAAAGCTTTCCTTAAGTTTAGCTCAGTCACAGTGGTCAGGTATTCTGCCACTTTGTACTCTCTGTTTAGGGCCAAATAGCATTCTAGTTTGCTCAGTTTTTTTTGTTAATTCTTTCCAGTGTGTCAAGTAATTATCTTTTTGTTTTCTCATGATTTGGTTGGGTCTAATTGTGTTGCTGTCCAGCTTGCTTAGGGGACTCTTCTCCAGGTTCATCTCTCTGTAGGTGATGGCTTTGTTATGGAAGGTTTGGTAATCGCTTCATTTTAGGCGGTTGTAGAATTTAATGTCTCTTTTCTGGATTTTGATCATTAGCGGGTATCGGCCTAATTCTGCTCTGCATGCATTATTTGGTGTTTTACGTTGTACACAGGATATTTTTGCAGAATTCTGCATGCAGTCTCAAATTGGTGTTTGTCCCATTTTGCGAATTCTTGGTTAGTGAGCAGATCCCAGACCTCAACCATAAAGGGCAATGGGTTCTATAAGTGATTCAAGTATTTTTTGCCAGATCCTAATTGGTATGTTGAATTTTATGTTCCTTTTGATGGCATAGAAGGCCTTTCTTGCCTTGTCTCTCAGCTCGTTCGCAGCTTTGTGGAAGTTACCTGTGGCGCTGATGTTTAGGCCGATGTATGTATCGTTTTTTGTGTGCTCTAGGGCAACGGTGAATAGATGGAATTTGTATTTGTGGTCCTGGCAACTGGACCTTTTTTTGTAACACCACTATTTTGGTCTTACTGAGATTTACTGTCAGGGCCCAGGTCTGACAGAATCTGTGCAGAAGATCTAGGTGCTGCTGTAGGCCCTCCTTGGTTGGGGACAGAAGAACCAGATCATCAGCAAACAGTAGACATTTGACTTCAGATTCTAGTAGGGTGAGGCTGGGTGCTGCAGACTGTTTTAGTGCCCTCGCCAATTCCTTGATATATATGTTGAAGAGGGTGGGGCTTAAGCTGCATCCCTGTCTCACCCCACGGGCCTGTGGAATAAATGTGTGTTTTTTTGCCAAATTTAACCGCACACTTGTTGTTTGCGTACATGGATTTTATAATGTTGTAGGTTTTTCCCCTAACACCACTTTCCATCAATTTGCATAGCAGACCCTTATGCCAAATTTAGTAAAATTATTTTAGGAAATCAACAAAGCATGAAGACTTTGCCTTTGATTTGGATTGTTTGTTTATCAATTAGGGTGTGCAGGGCGAATACGTGGTCTGTCGTATGGTGATTTGGTAAAAAGCAAATTTGACATTTGCTCAGTACATTGTTTTCACTGAGGAAATGAACGAGTTTGCTGAGGATTTTCCCAATGTTGCTGTTGACGCATATCGCACAGTAGTTATTGGGGTCAAATTTGTCTCTACTTTTGTGGATTAGGGTGATCAGTCCTTGCTTCCAAATATAGGGGAAGATGCCAGAGCTAAGGTTGATGTTAAAGAGTTTAAGTATAGCCAATTGGAATTTGTTGTCTCAATGTTTTATAATTTGATCATGTATATGTTTCTGCTGTTTGTTCTTTGTTATAGGGCCAAAAAGATTGGATAAGATTGGAGAAGTGGTTTACCCATACATATGTCTCTCTCTCTCTCTCTCAATTCAAAGGGCTTTACTGGCATGGGAAACACGTTTCTTCTGTCTGTCTGTGTCTCTGTCTATTTCTTTATCTATCTCTCTCTGTGTGTGTGTGTGTGTGTGTGTGTGTGTGTGTGTGTGTGTGTGTGTGTGTGTGTGTGTGTGTGTGTCAGTGACAGTAGTAGTTCTGAGTGACTGTGTGTGTGTTTACTCTGTTGAATACGTGTGGTGTTCCTGAATGTAGCTCTTAGAAGGCTGCCTGTGTGGAGAGCTGTTGGTGTGCCTTTAATGTGAAGTGTTGCTAATTTTATTCTCTTGAACACAGCGCTAAAAGGCAGCTTCAGTCAGATGTCGCCTTGTTAGCTGGAAGCCGGGTTGTATCACTTAGTGAATAATAGAACGACTCAAACACAGTTTATCATCACTTGATGGGGGGAATTGGAGAGAGAGGAGAGGTGTCTGCACCTCAAGTCAGTCTGGATGGAGTATTTGGGATGCTTCTGTAATCAGGAGGGGGAAGGGAGGAGGGGAGAGGAGGGAGAAGAGAGCAGAGCAGAGGAGAGCCAGGTCATGTGTATCAACCACAACGTCCTCTACAACCTCTTCACTCTGACCTCAAACACCCTGATTCCTGACCACAATGTCTCACAATGTTTGACCATATAATTTGTGAACACACACACACACACACACACACACACACACACACACACACACACACACACACACACATCCCTGCTCTGACCCAGTAGAAGCCATTCCATTAGTGATAAACACACTCTGTTACCTGGCAACAACATGGATGGCCTATTTTGAACGCTTCAACATCTACATGTCTGAATCTGTCTGCTGCTCCCACAAATATATTCTCCTTTTTCCTGGATGAGAGAGGTGTGTGTGTGTGTGTGTGTGTGTGAGTGTGTGTGTGTGTGTGTGTGTGTGTGTGTGTGTGTGTGTGTGTGCGTGTGTGTGTGTGTGTGTGTGTGTGTGTGTGTGGACCTCTAAATGGCTACAATGGTTTTAGTATAGAAAGATTGCAGGTTCAAGTCCCACTTTGACTGTCCCCCAAATTCACCATGTGTTGGTTTGGAAAAATTGCTTGAGCACTCCTCTTCAGAAGCCTTACCTAAAGTAAGGATCAGGGGAATTGGAGAAGGAATGATACATTTCGTCAAACCTCCAATAAATTAAAGACTATTCTGTTAATGTTGTATTTGTGATGTTCACTCGGTAACCATGAAAGAATCATCATGTTTCTCCTCCTAATCGGCCCGAGCATTGAAATGTGATATTAAAGCTGTTTGTTTGTTTGTGTGTGTGTGTGTGTGTGTGTGTGTGTGTACTCCAGAGAGTCGCTGTGTTCTTCAAGGAAGTGCTTTTGTGTGATGTACTAAGATGAAATAACTTAACAGGCTTCCAGACAACATCTTTCTTTATTCATGTCTATTCTTTCACTCTATACATGGCCACAATCAGTGCTCCTGTATATAGAAATGATTTTGCATTACAGTGGGCTAAAGAGTTACAGTTACTGCAGTGGGGTAAACCAGGGTCACAGAGTGTTTCTTGGTAGTCTTAAACAAATCTACTTTGAAACAAAAGTATACACCTCACACACATGGTTATGGGCTTTAAAAAAGAGGACACCTGTACCATGTCAGATATAGAGTTGAAATGTATTACATTTTGAGTTTGCATCCAAATATTACACTTTACACATATCACAGAAGACTGAAATATAAGAAAACCGTTTGACATAGAAACCCTGGGGCCATCCCGAGTGGCGCAGTGGTCTGAGGCTGTGCCACTAGAGATTCTGGTTCGAGTCCAGGCTCTTTCGCAGCCGGCCGCGACCGGGAGACCCATGGGCCGGTGCACAATTGGCTCAGCGCCATCCTGGTTACGGGAGGGTTTGGTTGTCCTTGTCCCATCGCGCACCAGCGACTCCTGTGGCGGGCTGGGCGCAGTGCACGCCGGCATGGTCGGCACCGCAGCGCGGGCTTGGCTGGGTTGTGTTTCAGAGGACAGAGGCTCTTGGCCTTCGCCTTTCCTGAGTCCGTACGGGAGTTGCAGTGAAATTGGGATAAAAAATAAAAAAACGTTTATTAATTGTGAAAAATATTAATAACATTCCACCCATGAGGCCTCTAGTGGGAGATTTGGTCATTTGACTGCAGGAAATGGTTCTAATGGTTAATGTGTCTGTCTATGCATTCTGTGCACGTGAGCGTTTGTTTGCTTTACATATTTGTGTTTGTGACTCTCTTGATAGTGTCGTTACCTAGGAAGTCAATTCTCTTCCTATGAAAGTGTCTGTCTGTCTGTCTGTCTGTCTGTCTGTCTGTCTGTCTGTCTGTCCGCTCTGTCTGTGTTTGCCACTGCTTGTCTTTGTGAGTAAAAAAAAAAACGTCCTCCCTTAATGTAAAGACCAACTGGAGCGTAGCATAGACCACAGTTTACAAACTCCTCCAGCCCTCTATCTCTCCATCCACCCCTCCGTTCCTCTCTCTGTATTTACTCTCTCACTCCATCCAGGTTATTGTGTTGACACAAAGACCCACAGCACTCCCCTGCCTGGACCAGCTCCTCTCCCTTTTCCTCTCCTTGTCTCTCTCTCCTCCATACCAATAGATAGAGACATTCTAAAAGACAGAGACAGGGCTTTTCAATACAAGGCCAGTCAGCAGTTTGTTTCTATGAATAATCTGCGATTTCTGGGTGTAAGGCACTAGGCGAGTCTGTATTGACTGTATTGTGTTAGGTACTAGGGAAGGTGCCTCCTCTACTGCCTACCCTAAAGGTCCGTGAAAGAGTGTGGGACGCTTCTGGATTCTGTTGTTGTACTGGTCGTTGTCGGGGTATTCTTGACGTGAATGAGGCCCAGGTCCTCACAATGACGGTCTATAGGTCAGTGCATTGACATGACTGTACACAGACAACAGTCAAATGTACAATTATGAATATACCGTTCCTCTCTCCTGCAACTCTTTCCCTTCATCTCCATTCTTTTCTTGTAAATAGAATGTATTTACTTGGGCAAAATAGGAATACAAAGGTTAGGTTAGATAAAATAGAGTATTCCCGTGCTGGTGGAAGCTCCAGTCTTGTATAGAGGATGGACGCGAAAGCTGAAGGTCAATGTATGTTACATTGAAGTCTATGGTGTGAACTGAGGGTTGTCGGGTGTAACCACAGTAACCAGTCTTATAAAGCATCTCCCACCATATCTCAATAGCACTGAAGGTGAAATGACCCTCCATCACAGATCGAGGCTCAGATTACCCTATAACCAGGCTCTCCCCCTAGTGGTAAGAGTCCGTAACATATGTTAGTCAGTCAGTTAGACCTGTCAGGATTGTCCAGTCTACCAGCTCTATTTCTACACTCCTCTGTCTGTCATGGAGGGGAAGCATCAAGTGCGCTGCATTCATCGTGAGGTCAAAGTTCAGAGCAGTATTCCATTCCAGTGAGTGTGTATGGATCTGGTTAGGAGCTGTCTGCCAATGTCCCTGGGTCTCAGATTGGCCTTTGACATCTGGCCTCACTGAGAGCTTCAGTGTTTACCCACATAAGGAAATCCATCCACCATCAGAATGGAAGTAGAGAGCCGACTGCAGGCATAACACAAAGTCGGTCTCCCAAATCGCAACCGATTCCCTATTTGGCACATGACTTTTGACGAGGGCCCATGGATCTTTGGTCAAAAGTAGTGCACTATATAGGGAACAGGGTGCCAGTTGGGACACAGAGAGAGATGATTAGAGATGGAGTGAGAAATTGAGATGGGTTGAACGAGAGTGCTGGATGTAGGAGATGTAGAAACAGATTGAGTTGTTGAGAGGTTAAGTTCTAGAAGCCTAGACAATGTATGCACACAGACACTCAGTAATATCCATAACACAGGTCTGATACTCTTTGAAACTATACGACTTGATACTACTCTCTACCATTCGATTTGACGCTACTTTATAGCACCATTTCCTATCAACTGTGGCATTCCAGTCATTCTTGTATCCGAGCTTAGATGCTCTCGAGCTTAGATACTTTCTCTATAAAGGTCTTTGGCCCATCAGTGTGTGAATGGACTGCCCCATTGTGTAACATGGACCCAGCTACAATGGAACTACAAAGGAGATCTCCCACTAGCCTTTCACCCTGCTAGCCCAACCACACTAATGCCCTTCCCTCTCCGCGTCTCTCTGTCACTTCACATCCTATCACGACGATAGATGGGCAGTGTGTGTGTGTGTGTGTGTGTGTGTGTGTGTGTGTGTGTGTGTGTGTGTGTTGGGGTCAGGGTACCCCCTGTCTGAGGGCACCCCTTGTGCCCTTCTCTTTTCGAGTGGTGGGAGATAAAAGAGGGCATTTTCAACCCAGCTGTTCTATTTAGCCTTCTTCTGGTTGGTTAGCTAGCTTAGCAATGGTCACTATAGCAACCGTAGTTGTATACGGTTGTCATGGCAGTTTGGGGAGAGGGGGTTGCCAAGACAACAATTCTCACTTGCTTGCTTAATGGGCAGGAAGGTGAGCATGATTCTAAACTGATAATATTCCCCCCCCTCTTTTCTTCCCCCTCTCTCGCGCTTTAATTTTGTTTCTCTCTCTCTACAGTCTGCCATCTGCTTTAGATTAGTTCATCCCTCCATCTTTCTTTTTCCCCATTGCGGGGAGGTTGTGTCTCACGTACACCAACGCTGTCGTGTCGCTGGCCAACCGTCCGTCAGAGAGTGGCAGGTGTGCCTGTCAATGCCCTAGCTGTCCCCAATTTCGCCGTCTGCCTCGTCATCACTGTGCCCTCTCTATTGTACTCAAATATCATTCAAAACAAAAGATAATAATCCAAAGATTATAATCTCATCTAATCCATAAAGTGTCTGGTTCATAGAGGAATACCCGCAGAGGTCTGGATCTGTTGACCAACATGGCTCTGAAATGTAACGTGTTACGACAGAGGTGAATGGAGTCCAAATACCCAGACATTGAGGACTGTGATTTGCTAAGACGCGATTGACCCGACCCGGTCATGATGGTTTAACTGTCAATTGAACCCCCTCCTTTCATCTTTCAATAGCATTCTGTCGGGCTCTGTGTGCGCATGTGTGTTTTGAGGAATCTTGACAGGGGTCTTACTCAGGACTAACTAATTGAAGCGGTGTGTGAGGGAATGTGCTAGATAGCCACCCTCTGATCATGTTCAGCAGTCCTTCCTCTTTTTCTCTCTTTTAGTTTGTTGTCCAGTCATATCTTTCCACTGGGTTGACTATGTGGTTATTGGAAAGTGCCTGGGAAAGAAAGAAATGCACTGTCCCACATCCTTCTCTCTGTTTACAATCTGTCTCTCTCTTTATCTCTCTCTTTATTCCGCCTCTCTCTTTCTCTCTCTCTCTCCATGGTGTTCTGTGTGTTTACAAGCCGTCTCCGTCTCTGACCAAACTTAATAAAGCCTTCTATAGATGGAGGGAGGGCCTGGGCCAAGGAGAATCGAGTGTGCATGTTTCCCTGTACGTTTCGCTCTGAGCTACAGTACAATGTCTAGTAGAGTTGTCCTCCTTTGGATTTTCTCTTTTATTCAGACACTATTCACGGTAGGTAGATAGATACAGGGGTGTCGATGTAGTTGGGAGAAAGTCAGAAAATGTCTTGGGTGGGATTCGATCTCACGTCGCTGCTGGCCAATATGTGCAGGGTAGACTGCAGCACTACAGCTCTGCCACGGTCATGGTCATGCTGCACGGTCATGGTATAGCATTGTCTGGGCCTGGATTGTCTGGATATCTGAGTTGGCTGCTTTGCAGTGAATCATTTTCCTTCCTCCCTCTCTTTTCTATCATCCATATCCCTCCTTCCCTCTGTTGATGATGACATTTTGGTTCTTTTCGTTCACATGATCTGCAAACTGCTTGGTTTATTTGTCATTTGGAGTTTCTATGTGTGAACTGTATCATAAAATAAGAGTACTTTATTAATCCAAGAGGGGACATTTTTATTGCACCAGCCAATACATTACAATAAATACACCATAAAAAATCACAACAAGGACACACAGACACTAAAAGCAGCATCATCGTCATCTAAAAAATGGCTAACCCAGGAAATCTTAAGTCTTATTACATACAGCAAGGAAGAACTATTGGATATAAGAGTGACGTCAACGTACCAACATTACGACCAGGAATATGACTTTCCCAAAGCGGATCCTCTGTTTGGACCACCACCCAGGACAATGGATCTCAGAAGCCGACTCAAAACAACGGCGCTGCAGAAGGAGTGGCATCCTGGTCAGGCTCCGTAGACGTGCACATCGCCCACTGCTCCCGAGTGTACTACTCGCCAATGTCCAGTCTCTTGACAACAAGGTAGACGAATTTCGAGCAAGGGTTGCCTTCCAGAGAGACATCAGAGATTGTAACATTCTCTGTTTCACGGAAACATGGCTCTCTTGGGATTTGTTGTCGGAATAGGTTTAGCCACAGGACTCCCCAATGCATTGCGTTGACAGAGATTAACACCTCTCTGGGAAAAGGAAGGGCGGGTGTGTATGCTTTATGATTAACGACTCATGGTGTAATCATAACAACATACAGAAACTCAAGCCCTTCTGCTCACCCGACCTAGAATTCCTTACAATCAAATGCTGGCCATAATACCTCCCAAGAGAATTGTTATCGTCACAGCTATGTACATTCCCCCTCAAGCAGACACCACGGCGGCCCTCGAGGAACTCCACTGGACTCTGGAAACTGGAAACCATATATCCCGACGCTGCATTTAATGTAGCTGGGGATTTTATCAAAGCAAATTTGATAACAAGGCTACCTAAACCTAAAAATGCTGTTCATTGACTACAGCTCAGCATCCAACACCATAGTACACTCCAAGCTCATCATCAAGCTGGAGGCCCTGGGTCTTAGCCTTGCCCTGTGCAATTGGGTCCTGGACTTTCTGACGGGCCGTCCCCAGGTGGTGAAGGTAGGAAACAACATCATCACTTCACTGACCCTAAACACTGGGGCCCCACAAGGGTGTGTGCTCAGACCCTCCTGTACTCCCTTTTCACCCATGACTGCGTGGCCATGCATACCTCCAACTCAATCATCAAGTTTGCAGACGACACAACAGTAGTGGGCTTGATTACCAACAACGACGAGACAGCCTACAGGGAGGAGGTGAGGCGACTCGGAGTGTGGTGTCAGGAAAACAACCTCTCACTCAACGTCAACAAAACAAAATCAAAATCAAGTCAAATCAAATGTATTTATATAGCCCTTCGTACATCAGCTGATATCTCAAAGTGCTGTACAGAAACCCAGCCTAAAACCCCAAACAGCAAGCAATGCAGGTGTAGAAGCACGGTGGCTAGGAAAAACTCCCTAGAAAGGCCAAAACCTAGGAAGAAACCTAGAGAGGAACCAGGCTATGTGTGGTGACCAGTCCTCTTCTGGCTGTGCCGGGTGGAGATTATAACAGAACATGGCCAAGATGTTCAAATGTAAAACATTACGACCAGAGGAGATGATTGTGGACTTCAGGAAACAGCAGAGGGAGCACCCCCCCTATCCACATCGAAGGGACAGCAGTGGAGAAGGTGGAAGGTTTTAAGTTCCTTGGCGTACACATCACAGACAAACTGAAATGGTCCACCCACACAGACAGTGTGGTGAAGAAGGCGCAACAGCGCCTCTTCAACCTCAGGAGGCTGAAGAAATTTTGGCTTGTCACCCAAAACCCTAACATACTTTTACAGATGCACAATTGAGAGTTGGGCTGTATCACAGCCTGGTACGGCAACTGCACCGACCTCAACCAGAAGGCTCTCCAGAGGGTAGTGCGGTCTGCACAACGCATCACCGGAGGCAAATTACCTGCCCTCCATGACACCTACAGCACCCAATGTCACAGGAAGGCCAAAAACATCATCAAGGACAACAACCACCCGAGCCACTGCCTGTTCACACCGCTATCATCCAGAAGGTGAGGTCAGTACAGGTGCATCAAAGCTGGGACTGAGAGACTGAAAAACAGCTTCCATCTCAAGGCCATCATCAGACTGCTAATCAGCCATCACTATCTCAGAGAGGCTGCTGGCTACATTGTGACCCAATCACTGGCCACTTTAATAAATGGAACAATGCCACTTTAAATAATTCCACTTTAATAATGTTTACATGTCTTACATTACTCATACCCTATGTATATACTGTATTTTATACCATCTATTACACCTCGCCTATGCTGCTCGGGCCATCCCTCATCCATATATTTATATGTACATATTCTCATTCACCCCTTTAGATTTGTGTATATTAGGTAGTTGTCGGGGAATTGTTAGATTACTTGTTAGATATTACTGCACTGTCGGAAACTAGATGCACAAGCTTTTCGCTACACTCGCATTAACGTCTGCTAGCCATGTGTATGTGACCAATAACATTTGATTTGATTTAAAAACGAAGTGTTCGTGTTTAAAAGCCTCATAGCACATGGTAAAAAGGATCTGCATAAACGTTCTGTTTTGGATCTGGGTCAAATAAATCTGTCTGCTATCGCACTGCGATGCTCCAGGCTGATACTGTGGAGGGGTTGGCTAGTGTTGGCTTCTATACTCCCGAGGTCCGCTTATCCAGGACAGGGTCTAGTTTGTCCTGGTGGGTGCCGATGGGAGATCCAGCCTTCTTGTTGATTTAGTTTAGCCTGTTTGCATCCACCTCAGTGATGTTACCCGTTGGAGCATTTTTTCAGCAGACATCAAAGGATCTGAGCTTCCTTAAAAGGAGTAGCTTTTGTTGAGCCTTTTTTTTTAACCACAGAGGTGTTCTCCTTCCACTGCAGCTTATCGTCAATCACCACCCCCAGGTATTTGGTACATGACGCCTTTAACCAGCTCATACGTACACTGCATTTGGAAAGTATTCAGACCCCTTGACTTTTTCTGCATCTTGTTTTTCCCACTCATCAATCTACACACAATACCCCATAATGACAAAGCAAAAACAGGTTTTTAGAATTTTTTGCAAAAATAAAAAACTGAAATATTATATTTACTTAAGTATTCACACACTTTACTCAGTACTTTGTTGAAGCACCTTTGGCAGTGATTACAGCCTCAAGTATTCTTGGGTATGACACTACAAGCTTGGCACACCTGTATTTGGGGACTTTTTCCCCTTCCTCTTTGCAGATCCTCTCGAGCTCTGTCAGGTTGGATGGGGAGCGTCACTGCACAACTATTTTTAGGTTGCTCGAGCGATGTTCGATTGGGTTCAATTCCGGGCTCTGGCTAGGCCACTCAAGGACATTCAGAGCCTTGTCCTGAAGCCACTCCTGCGTTATCTTGGCTGTGTGCCCCAGTCTGAGGTCCTGAGCGCTCTCTGGAGCAGGTTTTCATCAAGGATCTCTCTGTACTTTGCTCCATTCATCTTTCCCCTTAATCCTGACTACTCTCACAGTCTCTGCCGATGAAAAACATCCCCACAGCATGATGTTGCCACCACCATGATTCACCGTAGGGATGGTGCCAGGTTTCCTCCAGACGTGACGCTTGGCATTCAGGCCAAAGATTTACATTTTGGTTTCATCAGACCAGAGAATCTTGTTTGAGTCTTTAGGTGCCTTTTGGCAAGTGGCTTCCGTCTGGCCACTCTACCATTAAGGCCCGATCGGTGGAGCGCTGCAGAGATGGTTGTCCTTTATTTATTTGTCTAAAAACCTGTTTTCGCTTCATCATTATAGGGTATTGTGTAGATTTTAGAATAAGGCTGTAACATAACAAAATGTGAAAAAAGTCAAGGGGTCTGAATACTTTCCGAATGCACTGCATGTGTTTATGTGTGTGCGTGTGTTACTGACCCTCTCTCTCCTCTCTCTCCCCTTTATCTTTAGTCCCTCAGGGAGTGATCCGGAACGGAGCCAGGATGATGAGTCAGGGCCTTTACCCAGGAATACGACCACTGCCCATCAACCCCTTAGAGAGCAGGACAGCCGCAGTCAGGTTGGTATACCTGCCATAGAGAGAGACACACATATATGCACACACACTCACACAGGTCTGTGCACACAGTCACACACACACACACACACAGTCATGCAAGTGATGGCATGGAAGCGTTAGGGACAGACATTTAGGAGGGGTGAAAGCTGCATGTTCAGACAGGACACACACATGCTCATATGCTATTATACACTCTCACACACGGAATGTTCTGGCCTGAGGCGGTGACAGCCTCACGTGGAAACACAGTGATTCCAGCTGAGCTCTGTCTCGCTCGGTGTTATAGATCAAACTGTATTCTGGGATAAGTGGTAGGTAGGGACACAACTGACAGCTGCACACAAACGATAACATTATAGCTCAGCATTTTGCTACACCCGCAATAGCATCTGTTAAATATGTGTATGTGACCGATACAATTTGATTTGAAAAACTGTAGTTTGACGTTGTATGAACACAGAGAGAGGCAGCATCCACACATAAACAGGTGCCTTTCAGGCACACAGACGAACACACTCAGTCAGAGCAGAGAGAGAGAGGGTGAGTGAGTGAGTGACTGACTAACATGAATAATAGGTAGGATTTGTCTTAGACTGCTGTGCTCCTCCTATAATTCATGAGGTTTAAATGCACAGTGCAGCCAGGATGGACGGAGACACTCCGAGCTGGGCTTTTAACGACATGCACACTTGCCAGAGTTAGTTGGGAAGCTGCATGACATGATGCAGAGTGACGGAGGGAACATCTTTGACTTAACTTAGCTGGTTGGGCTGTAATAGCTATATATTCAAGGGATTGTTCACTTTTGTTGAAGTTTTAGTTCATTTACAACATACCTATTCCTATTATAGGAAAGAACGGAATAGCCTAAATAAAAAATAGTATGGTAAGTTTTATAATAACTAATGACACCCCTTCCCTGTTAACCCCCCTTGGCGCACTAGCACACAGTACTCATACAATAGTTATAACACTTCATAAAGTTGTTATGACATCAACAAGGTGACATGACATTATGATGATTACCAATGTAGGATATGTAGTGCTATCAGCCAGCTACACCACTGAATTGAATTGAATTAAAGTGAATCGACTCAAATCGAATGTTACTTCATTAATCCCGAGACGGTGATTGATTTGTCACAGGTTTTTATTTTGAATTCACAGCTGTTCCAAAAATGCATAGCAAATAGAGTGACTTTGCATTACACGATTCCCACATCTACCTGATGGCAGAGTGTAGGGTTAAATCCATTAGAATAATCATCCACGTAGCGTTAGCTCTTTAGCTCTGTACTCCGGTCTCTGAAGTGGCCACTCGGAGATGAGCCCAGTCTAATTGAATTAGCTGATGACTCGCTGATTAGCGGTCACAGCTAGCATTGCTCTGTGTGTCTGATGTACTCACTGAAGCGTGTGTGTGTGTGTGTGTGTGTGTGTGTGTGTGTGTGTGTGTGTGTGTGTGTGTGTGTGTGTAAACATGCTACCAACGTAAGTCAAACGCAGGGAGCTGTGAAGTGTGTCTAATGTTGACATCAGTGTATCTGTCATGTCTACGGTCGGCTTCAGTGTATGTGTGTGTACATACTGTGTGCATGTATTTATGTGCATTTCATCTCTGTCTCTGTCTCTCTCCAGATCTGTGCTGTCCGGAGGCTGTCGGAAGCATAGCATCAGCCATCCCGCCTGCGACTCCCCGTTGGTCAGCAGCGACCCCAAGGAGGACCACACTTACAGCACCAACCAATCGGATGACGGCAGCGACTACACTAGCGACTCCAGTCTCCGCAGCAACGGCCCCGTCGCCCGGGATGTCGCCAACGATTCAGACTTCGACGACGAGGATGATGAAGATGACAAGAGCAAGATTCAGCTGGAGATCAAGAAGGAAGAGCCACGCGATTGGCCCATAGACACGATAGACTCCGCCCTTTCCAGCCAGCAGCACAACAAGAAGCGGCATCACTTCCTGAAAGCCAAACAGCGGATGGGTGTGGCTAGTGATACGCTCCCGCTGAAAAAACGGCGCACGGAAAAGCCGCCGGAGAGCGATGACGAGGAGATGAAGGAGGCAGCTGGTTCGCTGCTCCACCTGGCGGGCGTCCGCGCCTGCTTGAACAATATCACTAACAGAACCGCCAAGGGCCAGAAAGAGCAGAAAGAACCCACGAAAAACTGACCCATGAGACTTGAAAGAGAGACTTAGCTGAGAGAGTGAAGATTTTCAAAGAAAAAAAAGGAGAGCGAGAGAGAACGGAAATACAAAACATCACTTTTAATATAGAAATGTATGCTTTCTTTTTTTCAGGATATCAGGTGAATTCTGAATGATTTGTGGCAATATAAAAAAACAATCACTTTGTTTTCCTGTATTTAAAGTTACTGTTTATAGGGTTGATTTTCTTTTCTTTACATTTTTTAAAATGATTTTTTATTTCTTTAAAGGAGATTAAAGCCATAGATGAACCTTTTTCTGATATTCAGCTAAGTTCGCAGGTTTCCGTTGGCTGAAAGTAAAGTGAGCGAGAGAAAAAAAATGAGCTTTTTGAAAAACTGCCCCATCATGGATTGGCTTGGATGTGTGAATAGGAGATCACCTTGTTAATGTCAAAATGTGCCCAATCTGCAGCTATTGCCCTTTACAGTCTCATCAGATGCAGCTAACACTAAGTACATTTCTACAAGCTCATAACTTGTTACTTCAGTAGAATTTACAGGTAAAACGTTATTATGAGGTGCTTATCACAGACTATTTTGTTTTTACAGTGATATACATCATTCAAATGAAATAAAGTTAGTATTCAGGGTCAGATCTTAACCATTGGTGTCTATGGGCTGCATATTTCAGTTAGGATGTGACCATATACATAAACGTCACAATAACCAAGCACAAATCCACATGCTATACTGGCTAAAGCAATGTTTATATTAGTTAACTATTCCACTGAAGTAACACAGGTATATGCTGACATGGATAGGAGTGCCACAGATAAACATTGTTTGGCAAACTATCCCCTGTGTTGGGTACAAAACTTTCAAAAACAATGGCATTCTAATTTGCCTTGGAACTTCCGGTGCTAAAAAGGCGGCTATAAAAAAATATATAAATATATATATAAAACCAAGTTTGCCAGCTCTGTCTTGTCTGTGTGCAAGGAAGCTGCCACAGAAAAAATGTTCCATGAAATTCTGGCAAATTGTTAGCTTTAGTGACTATTAGCCTAGCCAACCCCATAGAAGAGACACTCATCAGTAGCGTAGCCAAGCTCATAGAAGTAACACTAGGTAGTCAGTTTATGTGTGTCAGTGTTGGGACAGTGCCAAAGAGAAACTCTTGGTCAGCCCAGTGATGATGGTAGCACTTCCTTAGCTAACTGTCCTTCTGACCACTAATCACATTTAGCAACCAGCGCTAGCTAGCGTGCCAATGCGGAGGGGACAGTTATGTTTTCACCTTAATGGTTGACTGTAGGACTAGTGGGATGAAGGACACTGGTACAAGTTAGATGTAGGAAAGGCTTCGTTTTTTGACAGGGTGTTCTCTAAATGTAAACTAATTTAGTTCGCTAAAAGCCATAAGCTAATAGTCTAGCAAGCACTTATCGGAGAGGGAAATAACTGACAATATGTCAAGATAACCTCAAAACTGCCTGTGTCCTTTTATGAAAGCAATCAACGTGAATCATTGAGTTATAATCCAGTGACATGATGTAGTGATATTTTTCCTGTGGCACAAACACCTGAATACCTTCATTGGTTGGAAAGGAAATGATGCTATGGAACCTGCCAATTATATTTTGTGTGAGAAGAATAATGATATGACTGTGGAGTTGTTAATTTTTGTGGGGTTTTTTTGTGTGTGTTTACTTACCCACTCTCATGACGTAATAAAGCAATTTCATCCAGTCAGGATAACACTGTATAAAAAGTTAAACTAGATTTTGATTTTCTTTTGAAGCAATGTAGCCAGCAGGATTTTTCCAAATCGTGTTGCATGGGTTCTGTAAAGAAAAAGAGAAAAAACTGTTTTCTATTCAGACAAAGTTCATGTTAGGTAAATAATGTATTTAGCATGAAGCATGAATTATTTTCATATAAGTATCCTAGCGAACAAAAAGGTTCTGCCTCGAGGTTCTGCGCCCATAGGTGTGGAATCCTTCTCTGTTGTTTTGTCTTTTTCTTTTTGACTTGATGATTTGTTTCCTGTCGTCCTTACTCATCTTTGTTTTAACAGTGGGCTTTGAAAAAATACAGTAATAACATCTTGTTCAGGGACAAAAAGACGGTCTGTGGGGCAAATCTCTTTCTGCAATATGAGGATAACTCGCTCCACCCATGGATACAGGGCTAGATAGCAACTCCCTTCATCCATAGTTGACAAAACCAGAATGTCCCAGTGTTTGTATGTAGTCGCTAGATGGCCATGCTAGAAAAGACAACATTTTAAAAACTTCTTGGCATGAAGATCAGTTATTTGTGGACTGAAAGCACCAAACTTTCAGCGTACCTCTGTCCTCTCCAGCATGGCCGTATAGTGACCACTGTGTCTGATGGGTTCTCCCTGATGGCTGAATGTTGGAGCCCATGTGATAAAAGAGAGGTTAGGTAGTGAGTGTCAGTCTTCTGTCCCCCCCCCTTCTCTGTGCCTGTTCTTCCATCACCTCTTTCTTTTCTAAGGTTTTAGCCGTCTTTGATATTTCAGGGTCTTCCATTTTTCAATGACACACGAGTTTAACCGAGTAAGTGTTTTTATGTTGTTGTTGTTTTGGGTTTATTTTGTGTCCCTCGCTATGTTTTTGCCATTTCTACTCTAGCAACTCTTCAGGTCTTGTTGTCAGTATTATTAGGCAGGCTACCATAGACTCGTTGCACATGAAAGTAACACAAAGTAAATGACACAGTACGATGGCAAGATAAATACAAACTCTAATAGTGCATATTTTCACATTATCTCGCCAGATTGCACTAAGATATTAAAATAAAGATATTGTCTAAGTTCAGTGCCAAAGCCTGTAATAATTCCTTATCTACCTGAAATAGAGGACACACATATTTGATCTGTATGTCAAGACAAAAAATGACCAGTGAGCTGTAGCATTTCTATCAGATACCCTTTCTGCGTTATGTGCTATTGATTTTTGTTGAAACTTACCACATTACTTGGATTTTTTTTGTGCTACCGATCATTGCTCATTGGGATGATTTTCATTTATTAGTTGAATATAACACCCAATATCTCATAGTGCACGACTCTTGACCAGAGCTAACCCAGAGCTAACTAACCCAATGTGGCTCTGGTCAAAAGTAGAGCGCTATATGGGAAATAAGGTATCATTTGATGGAGCCCTTATTTGCCCTGGATTAAGATGAGGTGATGAGCTTCTGTCGACTAGACTGCTTTCGTGTGTCAAGCAATGTATCTTCAACTGATAAATATATGATATGATTTATTCCCATTGTTTGTTACGTTATCCTTTGAGGAATACTGCCTTCCTTGGACGGTAACAGTCACTCGATAACTCGTCCTCCAATCACAATCCTTCAGGTGCCACAATGTCGGAGGAGGATGACGTGTTCTCAAAATATTGAATATGAATTATTATTAATGAACTGTCAAAATTAGCCTGGCAAATAATGATATATTGATGAGTCAAAAAAAAGTGTTTCTTTGTTTCATCGTGTTTTTTGTTGATATTTTGTTTGGTTTCTGTCTGTTCAACTGCCATTTTTCAGTTTATTGTTTTGGAGGGGTTTTCTGAGGAGGAGGAGGAGGAGGAGGAGAAGAAAGAGCAGTGGATCGTCAGTTTCAAGTTATTTGTAGTACACTTCACCTTGTAATCATGGAAACTGCATGGTACCTTATGGCACTTATGGCACAAATTCCAATAGAATCGGCTACTATTTGGTCTCGAAGGATCCGTAGTTGTGCTAATCGCTGAAACGACTGCCAGCAATTTCATTATACCACTATTATTGGTAACAAAGAAACAAAATACCAAAAAGTCACCATGTAGTTTCTATGTAAATAACAGGCAGGTGGTGTTCTGTAAAAACATGCTACCGATAATTTCTGTGTCCTGTTTTTGAACCATGTAGTCTTGATGGCATGACCTTACAGCTGATCTGTTAATATGGAGACCGACCTCCGTAGGTGCGCTCTGTATTTCCTTGACGTGTATTCACATTGCCAAAGACCAACTACTTCATCAATTCATGTAAATATCACCTTGTCCATTACTATGACGAAAGTATGTTTGTTTAAAAAAAAAATGGTTTTGTTTTTCCGAAGAAAACAAAAAGCTAACATAAAGTTTCTGTGTTGTATTGTCTTCCAGTTGCAATAAAAGAAAACCGCATTGCAAAAAGTTACTCCTGTGATCATGTTTCTTCACTGTTCCAGTGTCTATGCGGCTTCACACTTTTCAGTGTTAAATTGACATTGTAAAGCATGATTATTTGCATAATTCCCAGTGTGCTTTGCCTTTTGATTGAATTGTAGATGCCACCCATGACTGTATTTGTTAGTGACATATGTTCATACAAATCTTTACACATGTTAGGTTTGCTGAAAATAAACGCAGTTGACAATGAGAGGACATTTCTTTTTTTGCTAAGTTTACATGGATGTTGCATTTATTCATTTCCAGTCCTATGGCGTTCACCAAGTGTGAGCCTACGCAAATATGATATCATTAAGATACATTATTTAAGACGATACAATAAATACAGTCAGTGGCGGTCAGGACAGGTGGGGCAGAGCAATTTATATATAAACTCAGCAACAACAAAAAAAGTCCTGTCACTCTCAACTGTGTTTATTTCCAGCAAAATTAACATGTGTAAATATTTGTATGAACATAACAAAATTCAACAACTGAGACATAAACTGAAGAAGTTCTACAGACATGTGACTAACAGAAATGGAATAATGTGTCCCTGAACAAAGGGGGGGGGTCAAAATCAAAATTAAAAGTCAGTATCTGGTGTGGCCACCAGCTGCACTAAATACTGCAGTGCATCTCCAACTCACTGCACCAGATTTGCCAGTTCTTGCTGTGAGATGTTACCCCACTCTTCCACCAAGGCACCTGCAAGTTTCCAGACATTTCTGGGGGGAATGGCCCTTGCCCTCACCCTCCGATCCAACAGGTCCCAGACGTGCTCAGATCCGGGCTTTTCGCTGGCCATGGCAGAACACTGACATTCCTGTCTTGCATGTAACGAGCAGTATGGCTGGTGGCATTGTCATGCTGGAGGGTCATGTCAGGATGAGCCTGCAGGAAGGGTACCACATGAGGGAGGAGGATGTCTTCCCGGTAACGCACAGCGTTGAGATTGCCTGCAATGACAACAAGCTCAGTCCGATGATGCTGTGACACACCGCCCCAGACCATGACGGACCCTCCACCTCCATATCGATCCCGCTCCAGAGTACAGGCCTCGGTGTAACGCACATTCCTTCGACGATAAATGCAAATCCGATCATCACCCCCGGTGAGACAAAACCGCGACTCATCAGTGAAGAGCACTTTTTGCCAGTCCTGGCTGGTCCAGCGACAGTGATGTCTGGTGAGGACCTGCCTTACAACAGGCCAACAAGCCCTCAGTTCAGCCTCTCTCAGCTTATTGCGGACAGTCTTAGCACTGATGGAGGTATTGTGCGTTCCTCGTGTAACTCGGGAAGTTGTTGTTGCCATCCTGTACCTGTCCCGTAGTTGTGATGTTCAGCTGTGCCGATCCTGTGCAGGTGTTGTTACATGTGGTCTGCCACTGCGAGGACGATCAGCTGTCCGTCCCGTCTCCCTGTAGCACTGTCTTAGGCATCTCACAGTACAGACATTGCAAATTATTGCCCTGGACACATCTACAGTCCTCATGCCTCCTTGCAGCACGCCTAAGGCATGTTCACGCAGATGAGCGGGGACCCTGGGCATCTTTCTTTCATTTTTTTCAGTCAGTAGAAAGGCCTCTTTAGTGTCCTAAGTTTTCATAACTGTGACCTTAATTGCCTAACGTCTGTAAGCTGTTAGTGCCTTAACGACCGTTCCACTGGTGCATGTTCATGAATTGTTTATGGTTCATTGAACAAGCATGGGAAACAGTGTTTAAACCCTTTACAATGAAGATCTGTGAAGTTATTTAGATTTTTACAAATTATCTTTGAAAGACAGGGTCCGGAAAATGTGATGTTTCTTTTTTTGCTGAGTTTATATAATTGTTTGGCTGTGTGCTCATGGTCATTGTCCTGTTGGAAGGTGAACCTTCGGCCCAATCTGAGGTCCTGAGCACCCTGGAGCAGGTTTTTATCAAGGATCTCTCTGTACTTTGCTCTGTTACTCTTTCCCTCGATCCTGACTAGTCCCCCAGTCTCTGCCGCTGAAAAACATCCCCACAGCATGATGCTGCCACCACCATGCTTCACTTTAGGGAAGGTGCCAGGTTTCCTTCAGACGTGACGCTTGGTATTCAGGCCAAATAATTCAATCTTGGTTTCATCAGGTCTGAGAGTTCTTTAGGTGCCTTTTGGCAAACTCCAATCGGGCTCTGATGTGCCTTTTGCTGAGGAGTGGCTTCCGTCTGGCCACTCTACCATAAAGGCTTGATTGGTGGAGTGCTGCAGAGATGGTTGTTCTTCTGGAAGGTTCTCCCATCTCCACAGAGGAACTCTGGAGCTCTGTCAGAGTGACCATCAGGTTATTGGTCACCTCCTAGACCAAGGCCCTTCTCCTCTGATTGCTCAGTTTGGCTAAGCAGGCAGCTCTAGGGAAGAGTCTTGGTGGTTCCAAACTTCTTCCATTTAAGAATGATTGATGCCACTGTGTTCTTGGGGACCTTCAATGCTGCAGGAATGTTTTGGTAGCCTTCCCCAGATATGTGCCTCGACACAATCCTGTCTCAGAGCACTACGGACAATTCCTTTGACTTTATGGCTTGGTTTTTGCTCTGACATGCACTATCAACTGTGGGACCTTATGTAGACAGGTGTGCACTTTTCCAAATCATGTCCAATCAATTGAATTTACCACAGGTGGACTACAATCAAGTTGTCGAAACATCTCAAGGATGATACATTTAAACAGGATGCACCTGAGCTCAATTTCGAGTCCCATTGCAAAGGGTCTGAATACTTATGTAAATAAGGTATTTATGTTTACTTGTTTGTAATACATTTGCTAAAATTGTTTTCAGTTTGTCATTCTGAGGTATTGTCTGAATACTTTCTAAATCACTGTTTAGGCCTTATTTTGAGGGCCTAGTTTACCCCTATAAAGTGGCCTGAAATTAATGATTTTACAGGCCACATGAGGCCTGCAAGTCACATGCTGGCTTGCAAAGTGATGTGTAATTCCTATTGAAATCCAACCAGAGTTGGGATATCCAACATTTTGCATTTTTATTCACCTGCATTCATGATTGTCTACCAGGGTTGGGAAGGCTAAGATTTTAGACTACCTAAAGCATCTAAACTGGATGTAACGGGTGCAATAAGTCCAAGTAACAGAAGAATTTATGTTAATTATATTTGAGTAGCATAAGATTAATTAATCAATCAATGTACATGCAAAACTGATTTTGAAACAAACAATTTTTAAAAATCTACCTGCAATAGAGAATGATGGGAAATATGATAGTTGTCCTTTTGGTTCAAGTCTGGTTTTTAACACTGCCGTTCTTTTACACCAATGATTGTTCATTTAACACTTACAGAGTTCACTTAACTCCTGGATAAACTCTACAGTAATAATGGCAAAAACACAGCGAGAGACATAAAATAAACCCAAAACAACAGCGTCATGAAAACACTTCCTCTGAAAAATTCTTGCATCATCAATCAACACTAGGTAACACTGGCCAATTAGCTGTGCCTTTATGCGTTTTCCACCCTTCAGTCCTACATTTTAGTGTCAGTTTCCCAGACTGTGGAAAGAGAAGATGGAAAGAGGAAAGAAGAACAAGGACAGGAGGAAGAGCGGAGAAGAGGAAGGGAGAGATAAGAGGTGAAGGGGGTGGTATGTACTCATTGTCTGATACACTGGGTATCACACAGTGTGCTATGGACCCGTTCCTGTAGAGGAAGAGAGGGAAAGGACAGGGAGGGAAGAGGAGAACAAGAGTATGCTTCTCTGTATACACATGTTTTGAGACACAGTGGGTCTCACACTGTGTGACATGTTTTCTCCAGCCCCATAAGTCACAGCCTGTTTGTGTTGCACTGCACACTGTGGACACACTAATTACAGACCAACAGTCCTAATCATAGACCACTATAAATCTCTCTCTCTCTGTCACGTTCTGACCTTTATTTCCTTTGTTTTGTATTTATTTAGTATGGTCAGGGCGTGAGTTGGGTGGGCAGTCTATGTTTGTTTTTCTATGTTTTGGGGTATTTCTATGTTTCGGCCTAGTATGGTTCTCAATCAGAGGCAGGTGTCATTAGTTGTCTCTGATTGAGAATCATACTTAGGTAGCCTGGGTTGCACTGTTTGTTTGTGGGTGATTGTCTATGTTGATGGCTTGTTTCAGTGCAACTCACATTAGCTTCACGGTTGTTTTGTTTACTGTTTTTTGTATAGTGTTTCAGTGTTCAGTTCTTTCTTTAATTAAACATTCAACATGAACACATATCACGCTGCATATTGGTCCTCCGATCCTTCTCGCCTCTCCTCTTCAGATGAAGAGGAGGACAACCGTGACACTCTCTTCCTCTCGCACACTTTCTCTCATTTGCTCTCACTTTCTCTCCCTCTCTTACCCATGCGCCACACCCTCTACCAACCTCCATTTTTATGCAACCATGGTTCTCCACCATGGTAGCCCGACCTATCAGCCAACCTGGTTGTTGACTGTTTGTTCTGTCTGTTGTGCTCTTTTTACGTGTTGTGTGGGAAAAATCGATATAAATGCTCATGTTAAACAAGTAAACTTCTCATTGAGAATTCATTTTTATTTTACAATATCAACCTAGCAGTACAATAGACCTGCAAACAGAATATTTGGAATATGCCATTCATGTTTTTTTGTTAAGTGATCATCTGTCCACTTTCTGACAGTCAACCTCTGTGTCCAAAATCGCACCCTATTCCCTTTGTACTGCACTACTTTTGACCAGACCCCTATGTGGCTAAGCAAATGAGGCTCTGGTGAAAAGCAGTGCACTATACACTGAATAGGGTGCGATTTCAGTATTCCAGACGAGCCGCCGACCAGTGTAATACTTCCTGCATGGTGATGTCATCCCATAGACCCTGTCCTTCCCGAGAACGCTTGATTGGACACAGGTCACCGCCACCGACATGCTACCTGACACCAGTTCAATCGCTAATGACGTGTTGCTTGACTTTGATGACGGGCAAAGAAACAAGAGGTGGCGATCATTTGGGCTTATGTCTTACTTTCTTCCTGGTGCTCTGCTTGGCCTGGCTCTGCTCAGTTGTCATGGATACAAAACACTCATTTCTGAGAAGGGTGGGGAAAGGTGACAACTGGTGAACATTACTCAAACGCTCAGCTATCACTGTTAACTCCTACCTGAAATGCCATGTTGACATTAAAGGGTTATGTTATGGTTTGAGTTAGTATCATCTCAGATGTCGTCTTTATTGCTGCTCCCTACACAGATGAGGATGGAGTTTTAAGTGGATCTGTGTGTGCGCGCGCGCGCGTGTGTGTGTGTGTGATGCCAGATGTCTCATTGTTCACGCCAACACCCCACAATCCTTCACTACTGAGAACCCACACGGGAATCACCCCACTGCTTTCTCCCGTTGTTGCCAAGGTAGCATAGAAATGGAGGTGTTCATTACATCAACGAATCAATAACCCCCCTCAGATAGAAACACATACACACCCCAATCCGCAGACACCAGATAATAACCTGACAAATCCGTGCCCGTCCCCCTAATGCGTCCCAGGGTCCCTGTAACTCAGACACAAATACAGCAGCATTACATGAAAGCCCCAGTATTAGGCTGCCTGTGTTTGAATACATTTGCAAGTCTCCCTATCTGTGGGAAGAGGGCTTGATTTGCATGGGGCTGCAGGCTAGGGGGATTTGAGAAAAGATTGAAGGCTTTGGTGGCAGCCTTGAGGAACGTGCCATGACTTCATGTAAGGACACCGACTGGAGTCTGGGAGGGAAGGGAGGGTGTGTAATGGATGCTTCAGTACTGGCACTGTGTCACTGTAACTAGACAAGAGGCTTGTAGTGCAAAACAGGGGTGGGCAACTCTGGTCCTGGGGGGCTAAAGAAGGTACTGGCTTTTGTTTCAATAAATCAAAGTGTCATGGTCTTCACTTCGGGTGTGTTAGAGCAAGGCCTGCATACAAAAGCCTGAATACATTGAGCTGTGACTCCAGTGTACCCCTAAGGTTGTAAAAAGACAGTTGGTGTCTTCACATTGTGCCCTAAAAACATCACAATACACTATCTATGTTTGTTTACAGTTTGTTTTCGCTGCCATGGCCTGGCCCTGAAAGCTTTTCTGTTTGTGTGTGCGCGCTTGTGTGTGTGCGAGTGTGGTGCTTGCATCTGTGTGTCTGTGCATGTGTGTCTGTACGTGCCTGTGTGTGTGGGTGTGTATGGTGTGAATCACATTGAGGAATGTGACTGCATGGAGACAGAAGGTAATGAAGCTGGCATTCCATGCAGCCACTGCTGACAAAGCACCTGCAAATGCCAACCTATGTTACTCCCATTCCCCTCTCTCTCTCTCTCTCTCTCTCTCTCTCTCTCTCTCTCTTCTCTTCCTCTCTTTGCCTCGCTCTTTCTTCTCTCTCTCTTTCTCTTTCTCTCCCTCTTGCTCTCTGTCTCTCTCCCCCTCCATTACAAATGAGGCTGCAGTAAAGTTAATGTTCTGTGTCGGAGCGTCTAACTGCAGGTAACCCACTTAGCTTTCCGCTGAGCTAATGCCCTTGATCTTTCATTAGGAGTCTACCTACGGCACCTAGGGGAGAGGAGGAGCAGCGGAGCGAGGGATGAGACAGAGAGAGAGAAAGAAAGAGGGGAGGTGGAGAGCCGTTCCATACTCCTCTGCGTTTATTTTTCTACACCCTAGTAGTACTTATTCTCTTAATGGTATTAAAACTTTTGTCTTGAGCTTTCACTGTACCTATCTATATGTGCTATGGTAAGAGATGTGTGTGTTGACAGGGAGAAACTTCCTGTTGAAATAGACTGGTGTTATTGATTGTTTTGTACGACAACACACTTTGTTTTGGTAGCAACCAACGTCCTGAAACCTGTTCAGTGGGCATGAAAGCTGTGTACCGGTAAAGGTGCCAACGATGTCCCCGTGTGTTCTCGTTGGTTACATAAACGGGAATGTTCTTATAACACAGTCACTACTACATAACAGTAATGATCCCTGTGACATCTGGATATGTGTGTGTGTACAGAGTTGGGGAGTAACTGGTAACATGTAATTAGTTACATGTAATCTGATGACTATTTTTTGAAACTGTAATCAGTTACCAGCTAAAATATTGTCATTAGATTACCAATACTTTTGAAAAACTTGATGATTACTTCTGGATGACTTTTAAATTCAGAAAAGATGTTTGCGGAAAAAAATCATGATGACACCTTTCTGCTTTCTTAATGACATTCATTTCAGCATTAGGCACAAGTTTAAGTTTGTTCCATTTGAGCGAGTCTGACCACATGTCAGAGACAGGTTTGGGTAGGTTACTTTCTAAATGTAATCCATTACAGTTACTAATTACCTGTCCAAAATTGTAATCAGTAACGTAATTTTTGGATGACCCAAATTTAGGTAATTTGTTACTTTTGGATTACTTTCCCCTAAAGAGGCATTAGAAGAAGACAAAATGACTCATCAAACGCATTTGATGTATCATTATAGTGGTCTCTGACACGCTCAGGTGGAAGAAATTCAACTTGTACCTTTTCAATGCTGAAATTAATGTAATTGAGAAAACAGAAAAGTAATTTTTTTTAACTTGGCATGTCAATTAAGAACAAATTCTTATTTACAAGGACGGCCTACCCCGCCCAAACCCTAACCCGGACGACCCTGGGCCAATTGTGCGCCGCCCTATGTGACTCCCAATCACGGCTGGTTGTGATACAGCCTGGAATCAAACCAGGGTATGTAGTGGAGCCTCTAGCACTGAAATGCAGTGCCTCAGACCGTTGTGCCCCTTGGGAGCACCATAATTTGCAAATAAATTCATTAAAAATCCTACAATGTGATTTTCTGGATTTTTTTTTCTTCACAGTTGAAGTGTACCTAGGATGAAAATTACAGGCCTCTCTCATCTTTTTAAGTGGGAGAACTTGCACAATTGGTGGCTGACTAAATACTTTTTTGCCCCACTGTATATGTGTGTGTGTGTGTGTGTGTGTGTGTGTGTGTGTGTGTGTGTGTGTGTGTGTGTGTGTGTGTGTGTGTGTGTGTGTGTGTGTGTGTGTGTGTGTGTGTGTGTGATAGGATAAACTTAATCGGAAAATGATATTTGACACACTGTACTGCTGTATACATTACACATTCAACATAATATAACACTTTACCCACATACACGTTACTTCTCACACAGCTACATAGATAATACATATTGCACATTACCTTACATTTAGTCTGTGGCGAACTAACACAGCTCAGCTTTACTTATTGTCATTCAGGTATTTGATGGACTTGGGAATGAAAGAGTGCTTATAACTGTTCAGCTTACACATAGGGACCCTATAGAGTCTGTCTGAGGGGAGGAGGGACCCTATAGCGTCTGCCTGAAGGGAGGAGGGACCCTATAGCGTCTGCCTGAAGGGAGGAGGGACCCTATAGCGTCTGCCTGATGGGAGGAGGGACCCTATAGCATCTGCCTGAAAGGAGGAGGGACCCTATTGCGTCTGCCTGATGGGAGGAGGGACCCTATAGTATCTGCCTGAAGGGAGGGGGGACCTTATAGCATCTGCCTGATGGGACGAGGGACCCTATAGTATCTGCCTGAAGGGAGGAGGGACCCTATAGCATCTGCCTGAAGGGAGGAGGGACCCAATAGTATCTGCCTGAAGGGAGGAGGGACCCTATAGCGTCTGTCTGATGTGAGGAGGGACCCTATTTTAATTTTACCTTTATTTTACTAGGCAAGTCAGTTAAGAACAAATTCTTATTTTCAGTGACGGCCTAGGAACAGTGGGTTAACTGCCTGTTCAGGGGCAGAACCTTGTCAGCTCAGGGATTCGAACTTGCAACCTTTCGGTTACTAGTCCAACGCTCTAACCACTAGGCTACCCTGCCGCCCTATAACGTCTGCCTGAAAGGAGCAGGGACCCTATAGTATCTGCCTGAAGGGAGGAGGGACCCTATAGTGTCTGTCTGATGTGAGGAGGGACCCTATAGCATCTGCCTGAGGGGAGTCCTGATACTTTATTTTATTTTATTTCACCTTTATTTAACCAGGAAGGCCAGTTGAGAACAAGTTCTCATTTACAACTGCCAACTGGCCAAGATAAAGCAAAGCAGTGCGACAAAAACAACAACACAGAGTTACACATGGGATAAACAAACGCATAGTCAGTAACGCAATAGGAAAATCTATATACAGTGTGTGTAAATGTAGTAAGATTAGAGAGGTAAGGCAATAAATAGGCTATAGTGGTGAAATAATTGCAATTTAGCATTAACACTGGAGTGATAGATGTGCAGATGATGATGTGCAAGTAGGGATACTGGGATGCAAAAGAGCAAAAATAAATAACAAAATGGGGATGAGGGAGATGGGTTGGCTATTTACAGATGGGCTGTGTACAGGTACAGTGATCAGTAAGCTGCTCTGACAGCTGATGCTTAAAGTTAGTGAGGGAGATATAAGTCTCCAGCTTCAGTGATTGTTGCAATTCATTCCAGTCATTGGCAGCAGAGAACTGGAAGGAAAGGCAGCCATAAGCGGTGTTGGCTTTGGGGATGACCAGTGAAATATACCTGCTGGAGCGGGTGCTACGGGTGGGTGTTGCTATGGTGACCAGTGAGCTGAGATAAGACGGGGCTTTACCTAGCAAAGACTTATAGATGACCTGGAGCCAGTGGGTTTGGGCAGGACATTTGAGATTTTAGTTGAACTGATAAACTGCCAAACCAGATTGTGACGCCACATCTCAGGATACTCTCTATGGCCGTATGGGAGATCAGGAGCGTCACTTTCTTGTCACCTCCGAAAACTCAGAGTCTACGTAGGAAATAGAGGCATTGTTGGACTCTGCAGCAGACACTCTCTACTTGGAGATTCCCGCTAAGCACATTGTCCATATGTGCATTCATGTAGTTGTATGAGTCTCTCTGAACTAACCTGTGCTATGTTGACATTGTGGACAACCACACACGAGTGGCCGACAGGTTTGGGGACAAACACCATCCTCCGTTTTCTTCACATTAAGGATGAGATAGATGGTGGCCATCACACCGCTGGACAAGCCTCTGGATCGTTGACCTGTACACTGCAGTATCAGCATCTTTATACATCAGACCAAGAATGGCAAGAACTTGAAAATATAGTTATTGTGTGTGTGCATGTGTGTGTGTGCGTGTGTGTGTGTACCACAGGAGGCTGGTGGGAGGAGCTATAGGAGGACGGGCTTATTGTAATGGCTGGAATGGAATCAATGGAATGGTATCAACCACATCAAACACATGTTTGACTCCGTTTCATTTGTTTCATTCCAGCCATTACAATGAACCCATCCTCCTATAACTCCTCCCACCAGCCTCCATGTGTTTGTGTGTGTGTGATTGGCTGTTTAACTTAGTCCAGTGCAGCCACCTGCAGCCCAGTCCTGTGAGGCCCATTGATTGACCGGTGATTTTAATAGTGGTGAATCATTGTGTGTCAGTGGACAGCTGCAAACACTGTAATCCCCTGTCAACACTCTTATCAAATCAGGGACTCATCAGACACTGTTTACCAATGCAATGCAATGCAATCTCAGCTGTGTGTGTGTGTGTGTGAGAGAGAGAGACTCAACTACAATTCCAACTAAGGCAACAGATGTATTATCCCTCAGCAGCCAACCACATTCAGTGTGTACGTTTAGTGGAGAATGGGTATGGGGAAGAGATGAGCTTGTTTGGACATAGAGTATGTACTTGCCCGCTGGTACAGTTCCTGGTACGGGTATGGGAGCGTGGCTTAGCAACTGTTACTGCATCTTCTCCTGTTCTCCATTCCGTTTCAGAGATGAGCACAAGCCTTGTTAGATCAGCCTGTTTATTGACCCTCTCAGGATAGTAAAGGAGTAGGTGTAAGTTCATTCTCTCACCTGCTACAATGCTGCATAGTAGTGCTTTTATGTGTGTGTGTGTGTGTGTGTGTGTGTGTGTGTGTGTGTGTGTGTGTGTGTGTGTGTGTGTGTGTGCGTGCGTGCGTGCGTGCGTGCGTGCGTGCGTGCGTGCGTGCGTGCGTGCGTGTGTGCGTGTGTGTGTGCGTGCGTGCGTGTGTACGGACCTATACAGGCTATAATGTGTGGCTCATCCATACAAATTGGAGGTAATTTAATAAAAAGTTCCCACTGATGTCTCCTTTGATAGTTAGACAGTGTATCAGCGCCTCACTTGTCCCTAATGTCCTCCTCCTGTTTCATCTATTACACTGGAGAGAACGAGAGAGGGAGAGAGAGGGGAGGGGAAGGGAGAGGGTAGAGGGGAGGAGAAGGGAGAGGGGAGAGGGGAGGGGAAGGGAGAGATGGAAGAACAAGGAGAGAGGGGGGTGAGAGGAAGATGGAAAATGAGATAGATAGAAAGAGGGAGGGAGGGAGAGACTAGTGCATGAAGAAAGAGAAGAAATATAGACAAATTGAAAAAGGTTGTGAGAGAGAAAGAGAGAAGGATGGCGAGAGTGACTGAGATGTCGAAGTGTTGTGTTTTGTGTGCTGTGTTGTTCTGTTCATTTGCATCATTTACATATTGTACTGTACTGGGTATTGAATTGACAACGTTTAGATTTCAACCTACTCCCCATGCCAATAAAGCATGTTTGAATTAGAATTAGATGGGGATATGGAAGGAGAGGTGGAGACAGAGTGAGAGAGATGGAGAAGAGATGGATAGAGAGAGAGAAAGAGTGCCTTGGGCATTTTAATTGCTTTGAAAGTAGGTTAACCAGAGGGATGAATTAGCTGCATGTGGAGTGAATGAAGTACAGAGGAGGAGGGGAGGAGTGGTAGAGAGGAGAGGAGGAGAGGAGAAGAGAGGAGCTTGAGAGAAGAGGAAAAGAGAGGAGCTGGAAAGGAGATGAGAAGGGAAGTGAGGAGAGCTGGAGACGAATGGAGAGCAGAAGTGAGGAGAAGAGAGGAGATGAGAGGCAGAGAAAGGAGAGGACAAGCGATGAGAGACAGGAGAAGGGGAGGAAAGGTAGGGCTGGAGAGGAGAGGAGGTTGACAGTATTGTGTGTGTGTGTCTGTGTGCACGTGTGCGTGAGTCTGTGCATTCCCGCCCGCGCCCGCGCACGTGTGTGTTTGTATGAGGATAAAGGTATATGATAAGACAATAGTGGTCACATCTAACACAACTTTAACTGTAAAGATGGCAGACAGCTGGTGTCCCTCGTAGGCAGCGGCAATGTCACTTTACAGGATTTTGAGCAACGACCTAGTCTCACCGGCTGTCCATAGGTTACATAGTATGCGTCCCAAATGGCACCCTATTCCCTTATATAGCACACTACTTTTGAACAGGGCCCATGAGGCCGAGCAGGGCCCATAGGAGCACTGGTGAAAAGTAGAGCACTACACGGGAAATAGGTTGCCACTGTACAGCAGTGGAGGCTGGTGGGGGGAGCTATTGCAGGACGGGCTCATTGTAATGGCTGTTATGGAAAAAATGGAAATGAGTCAAACACGTGGTTTCCATATATTTGATGTGTTTGATACCTTTCCATTGATTCCATTCCAGCCATTACAATGAACCAATCCTCCTGTAGCTTCTCCCATCAGCCTCCACCGGTATACAGTATGTACAGTACATTTACAAATGCATGTCTAGCAATGCGCTAACCAAGCAGCAACTTGGTAGATGTTGCCCTCAGGCATACATGGACTTTAGAATCTCAGATCAGCCTGTACTGCACCAATTTAAACTTCAGAAACCATGAGGAGAAAACAGAAATCTGACCATAGATCAGTATGAATTCTACTCCTCCCGCGGATGCTAACCATTTAAGGCACTAGATATCTAGCTTTGCTAGAGCAACTTGATCTTATTTAGTGTCGTGTAAGGAGCCAAAATGTATCTTAGTGGGTGGTCTCCTCCATTGAGCGTGTGTGTGTCTCTGTGTGCGTGTCTCTCTCCCTCTGTGTGTGTGTGTGTGTGTGTGTGTGTGTGTGTGTGTGTGTGTGTGTGTGTGTGTGTGTGTGTGTGTGTACTTGTTTGACAGTGAGAGAAGGGGAAGTCACCCCTGAGCTCTTGCCTCTGTTCATGGTGGTAAATGTAGATTGCGTCTTCTGGCAGATAGGCTAACCTTGAGGGGCTCACCTGGGAGGCACAACACAGAAAAAGAGAGGAGATGTAGTGTGTGTGTGCATGCATGTGCGTATGTGCGTGCTTATGCACGAGCGTGTGTGCGTGTGTATCCAGGACTGTCATTTTCTCCACCAGTTTAAAGGCTGAGGGTGGAAAGAGGTTTGCTTTCCCTTTCATGTGGATAGATAGTAAGTGGTTCCCTGTAAATCAAGTTCAGGTAAAGGGGGTCATTTTCTCCCTCTCTCTCTCTCACTCTCTCTTTCTCTGTATGTCTCTCTCTCCCTCTCTCTCTCTCCCTCCCTTCCCCTCTCTCTCTCACTCTCTCTCTCTCTCTCTCCCTCCCTTCCTATCTCTCTCACTCTCTCTCTCCCCCTCTCTCTCCCTCCCTTCCCCTCTCTCTCTCTCCTCTCCCTCCCTTCCCCTCCCTCTCTCTCTCTCACTCACACTCTCTCTCTCCCTCCCTTCCCATCTCTCTCTCTCTCTCTCTCACTCTCTCTCTCTCCCTCTCTCTCTCTCTCTCTCTCCCTCTCTCTCTCTCTCTCACTCTCTCTCTCTCTCTCACTCTCTCTCTCTCTCTCTCTCCCTCTCTCTCTCTCTCTCTCCCTCCCTTCCCATCTCTCTCTCTCTCACTCTCTCTCTCTCCTCTCTCTCTCCCTCTCTCTCTCTCTCTCTCTCTCTCCCTCTCTCTCTCTCTCTCTCTCTCCCTCCCTTCCCCCTCTCTCTCTCTCTCTCTCTCTCTCTCTCCTCCTTCCCATCTCTCTCTCTCACTCTCTCTCTCTCTCTCTCTCTCTCTCCCTCTCTCTCTCTCTCTCTCCCTCTCTCTCTCTCTCTCTCTCCCTCCCTTCCCCCTCTCTCTCTCTCTCTCTCACTCTCTCTCTCTCTCTCTCTCTCTCACTCTCTCTCTCCCTCTCTCTCTCTCCCTCTCTCTCTCTCGCTCTCTCTCTCTCTCTCTCTCTCTCCCTCTCTCTCTCTCTCTCTCTCCCTCCCTTCCCCTCTCTCTCTCTCTCTCTCTCTCTCTCTCTCTCTCTCTCTCACATTCTCTCCATGATACCTGATGCGTGCTTTTATCTGTCTCTTCCCTTCCATCTTCATGAGTCTCCATCCCATTTTTTTCTGTCCCTCCCTCCATTTTCCTTATTTAACCCTCTTTGCCCATGCACAGCATCTATATCCACTTCCTCTCAAACGATAGTCTTGCAATATAGCTTTATTCAGTGGGGGAAAAGGGCAAGTGTCAATCGACATACAATTAATACATAACGGGAAAGATTTCCATGACTCTGGCGCTATCTACTGGCAAATGAGGAATGCACTCAATATTGCTGTTGATAAAGAGTCCTTAATTTCAAACCCACCAGGTGCCTCTAAATATCTACTGAATTTGTCAGTAGACCTATGCTACTAGTTTATGAAAAACACATCTAACAGCCTTATCGCACTGTCAATTGTGGCTCGGTGAAATACATACAAAATACATTTTGACAAAGGAAAAAAGGATGTTTAAAATATTTTGACATAGGGCAAAGTACATGAGGTCTGGGAATTTAACAAAAGGAAACACTGGCCAATAGGCTACATTTTAATCAGAAACTCCCTTTATAGCAAAATAAAGACACCACAGTGACAATGAAACAGTACGATAATACACTACATGGCCAAGAGTATGTGGACACCTGCTCGAACATCTCATTCCCGAAATCATGGACATTAATATAGAGTTGGTCCCCCCTTTGCTGCCTCCTTTCTTCTGGCAAGGCTTTCCACTAGATGTTGGAACCTTGCTGCGGGGCCTTGCTTTCATTCAGCCACAAGAGCATTAGTGAGGTCGGGCACCGATGTTTGGCGATTAGGCCTGGTTCGCAGTTGGCGTTCCAATTATTCTCAAATGTGTTCGATGGGGTTGAGGTCAGGGCTGTGCAGGCCAGTCAAGTTCCTCCAGACTGATCTTGACAAACTATTTCTATATGAACCTCACTTTGTGCACGGGGGCATTGTCATGCTGAAACAGGAGAGAGCCTTCCCCAAACTGTTGCCACAAAGTTGGAAGCACAGAATCATCTAGAATGTCATTGTATGCTGTAGCTTAACATTTCCCTTCACTGGAACTAAGGGGCTGAGCCTGAACCATGAACAACAGCCCCAGACCATTATTTATCCTCCACCAAACTTTACAGTTGGCATTATGCATTCGGGCAGGCAGCGTTCTCCTGCGTTCTCCAAACCCAGATTCGTCTGTCGGACTGCCAGATGATGAAGCGTGATTCATCACTCCAGAGATCGTGTTTCCACTGCTCCAGAGTCCAATGACATCAAGCTTTACACCCCTCCAGCCAACGCTTTCCATTGCGCATGGTGATTTTAGGCTTGTGTGCAGCAGCTCGGCCATGGAAACCCATTTCATGAAGCTCCCAATGAACAGTTATCAAATCAAATCAAATCATACTTTTCACATACACATGTTTAGCAGATGCTAATGTGAGTGTGGGTGAAATGTAAACTTAATGTAAACTTTCACTGTTATGCGGATGACACACAGCTGTACATTTCAATGAAACATGGTGAAGCCACAAAATTGCCCTCGCTAGAAGCATGTGTTTCAGACATAAGGATGTGGATGGCTGCAAACTTTCTACTATTAAACTCGGACAAAACAGAGATGCTTGTTCTAGGTCCCAAGAAACAAAGAGATCTTCTGTTGAATCTGACAATTAATATTAATGGTTGTACAGTCGTCTCAAATAAAACTGTGAAGGACCTCGGCGTTACTCTGGACCCTGATCTCTCTTTTGAAGAACATATCAAAACCATTTCGAGGACAGCTTTTTTCCATCTACGTAACATTGCAAAAATCAGAAACTTTCTGTCCAAAAATGATGCAGAAAAATTAATCCATGCTTTTGTCACTTCTAGGTTAGACTACTGCAATGCTCTACTTTCCGGCTACCCGGATAAAGCACTAAATAAACTTCAGTTAGTGCTAAATACGGCTGCTAGAATCCTGACTAGAACCAAAAAATGTGATCATATTACTCCAGTGCTAGCCTCTCTACACTGGCTTCCTGTCAAAGCAAGGGCTGATTTCAAGGTTTTACTGCTAACCTACAAAGTATTACATGGGCTTGCTCCTACCTATCTCTCTGATTTGGTCCTGCCGTACATACCTACACGTACGCTACGGTCACAAGACGCAGGCCTCCTAATTGTCCCTAGAATTTCTAAGCAAACAGCTGGAGGCAGGGCTTTCTCCTATAGAGCTCCATTTTTATGGAACGGTCTGCCTACCCATGTCAGAGACGCAAACTCGGTCTCAACCTTTAAGTCTTTACTGAAGACTCATCTCTTCAGTGGGTCATATGATTGAGTGTAGTCTGGCCCAGAAGTGGGAAGGTGAACGGAAAGGCTCTGGAGCAACGAACCGCCCTTGCTGTCTCTGCCTGGCCGGTTCCCCTCTTTCCACTGGGATTCTCTGCCTCTAACCCTGTTACAGGGGCTGAGTCACTGGCTTACTGGGGCTCTCTCATGCCGTCCCTGGGGGGGGTGCGTCACCTGAGTGGGTTGATTCACTGTTGTGGTCGGCCTGTCTGGGTTGGCGCCCCCCCCTTGGGTTGTGCCGTGGCGGAGATCTTTGTGGGCTATACTCGGCCTTGTCTCAGGATGGTAAGTTGGTGGTTGAAGATATCCCTCTAGTGGTGTGGGGGGCTGTGCTTTGGCAAAGTGGGTGGGGTTATATCCTTCCTGTTTGGCCCTGTCCGGGGTGTCCTCGGATGGGGCCACAGTGTCTCCTGACCCCTCCTGTCTCAGCCTCCAGTATTTATGCTGCAGTAGTTTATGTGTCGGGGGGCTAGGGTCAGTTTGTTATATCTGGAGTACTTCTCCTGTCCTATTCGGTGTCCTGTGTGAATCTAAGTGTGCATTCTCTAATTCTCTCCTTCTCTCTTTCTTTCTCTCTCTCGGAGGACCTGAGCCCTAGGACCATGCCCCAGGACTACCTGACATGATGACTCCTTGCTGTCCCCAGTCCACCTGGCCATGCTGCTGCTCCAGTTTCAACTGGCCTGGGCCCTAGGACCATGTCCCAGGACTACCTGACATGATGACTCCTTGCTGTCCCCAGTCCACCTGGCCATGCTGCTGCTCCAGTTTCAACTGTTCTGCCTTACTATTATTCGACCATGCTGGTCATTTATGAACATTTGAACATCTTGGCCATGTTCTGTTATAATCTCCACCCGGCACAGCCAGAAGAGGACTGGCCACCCCACATATGCTCTCTCTAATTCTCTATTTCTTTCTCTCTCTCGGAGGACCTGAGCCCTAGGACCGTGCCCCAGGACTACCTGACATGATGACTCCTTGCTGTCCCCAGTCCACCTGACTGTGCTGCTGCTCCAGTTTCAACTGTTCTGCCTTATTATTATTCGACCATGCTGGTCATTTATGAACATTTGAACATCTTGGCCATGTTCTGTTATAATCTCTACCCGGCACAGCCAGAAGAGGACTGGCCACCCCACATAGCCTGGTTCCTCTCTAGGTTTCTTCCTAGGTTTTGGCCTTTCTAGGGAGTTTTTCCTAGCCACCGTGCTTTTACACCTGCATTGCTTGCTGTTTGGGGTTTTAGGCTTGGTTTCTGTACAGCACTTTGAGATATCAGCTGATGTACGAAGGGCTATATAAATAAAATTGATTTGATTTGATTGGATTTGTTTTGAAATGCTTGTGCTTCTAGTTCCGACAATGCAGTAATATCTAACAAGTAATCTAACAATTCCACAGCAACTACCTAATACACACAAATCTAAAGGGGTGAATGAGAATATGTACATATAAATATATGGATGAGCGATGGCATAGGCAAGGTGCAATAAATCAAATCAAATCAAAGTTTATTTTTCACGTGCACCAAATACAACAGTGAAATGCTTACTTAAGGCTCTAACCAACAGTGCATTTAAAAAAAAAGTATTAGTTGAGTAAAGGTGGTGAGTAAACAATAGGTAAGTAAAGAAATAAAAACAACAGCAAAAAGACAGTGAAAAATAACAGTAGCGAGGCTATATATAATAGCGAGGCTATGACAGTAGTGAGGCTACATACAGGCACTGGTTGGTCAGGCTAATTGAGGTAGCATGTAAATGAATGTATAGTTAAAGTGACTATGCATATATGATGAACAGAGAGTAGCAGCAGCATAAAAGATGGGTTGGGGGGCACACAATGCAAATAGCCCGGGTAGCCATTTGATTACCTGTTCAGGAGTCTTATGGCTTGGGGGTGAAAACTGTTGAGAAGCCTTTTTGTCCTAGACTTGGCACTCCGGTACCGCTTGCCATGCAGTAGTAGAGAGAACAGTTTATGACTGGGGTGGCTGGGGTCTTTGACCATTTTTAAAGCCTTCCTCTGACACCGCCTGGTGTAGAGGTCCTGGATGGCAGGCAGCTTAGCCCCAGTGATGTACCGGGCCATTCGCACTACCCTCTGCAGTGCCTTGCGATCGGAGGCCGAGCAGTTGCCATAGAACCTTTTGAGGATCTGAGGACCCAGGCCAAATCTTTTAAGTTTCCTAAGGGGGAATAGGCTTTGTCGTGCCCTCTTCACGACTGCCTTGGTATGTTTGGACCATTCTAGTTTGTTGGTGATGTGGACACCAAGGACTTGAAGCTATCAACATGCTCCACTACAGCCCCGTCGATGAGTATGGGGGCGTGCTCGGTCCTCCTTTTCCTGTAGTTCACAATCATCTCCTTAGTCTTGATCACGTTGAGGGATATGTTGTTAGGTTGCACCACCCGGCCAGGTTTCTGACCTCCTCCCTATAGGCTGTCTCGTCGTTGTCGGTGATCATTCCTACCACTGTTGCGTCATCTGCACACTTAATGACGGTGTTGGAGTCGTGCCTGGCCATGCAGTCCTGGGTGAACTGGGAGTACAGGAGGGGACTAAGCACATGTAACCGATGTGAAATGGCTAGCTAGTTAGCGGGGTGCGCGCTAATAGCGTTTCAATTGGTGACGTCACTCGCTCTGAGACCTTGAAGTAGTTGTTCCCCTTGCTCTGCAAGGGCCGCGGCTTTCGTGGAGCGATGGGTAACGATGCTTTGAGGGTGGCTGTTGTCTATGCGTGCAGAGGATCCCTGGTTCAAGCCCAGGTAGGGGAGAGGAGAGGGATGAAAGCTATACAGTTACATTGATGCTGTTGACCCAGATCACTGGTTGCTGTGGAAAAGGAGGAGGTCAAAAATGGGGGTGAGTGTAACCGATGTGAAATGGCTAGCTAGTTAGTGGAGTGCGCACTAATAGCGTTTCAATTGGTGACCTCACTCTGAGACCTTGAAGTAGTTGTTCCCCTTGCTCTGCAAGGGCTGTGGCTTTTGTGGAGCGATGCTTTGAGGGTGGCTGTTGTCTATGTGTGCAGAGGGTCCCTGGTTCGGGGCTAGGAGGGGGATGGATGCTCCTCTGTTGAGGATCAGCATGGCAGATGTGTTGTTACCTATCCTCACCACCTGGGGGCGGCCCGTCAGGTAGTCCAAGATCCAGTTGCAGAGGGAGGTGTTTAGTCCCAGGATCCTTAGCTTAGTGATGAGCTTTGAGGGTACTATGGTGTTGAAAGCTGAGCTGTAGTTAATGAATAGCATTCTCACGTAGGTGTTCCTTTTGTCCAGGTGGGAAAGGGCAGAGTGGAGTGCAATAGAGATTGCATCATCTGTGGATCTGTTTGGGCGGTATGCAAATTAGAGCAGGTCTAGGGTTTCTGGGATAATGGGGTTGATGTGAGCCATTACCAGCATTTCAAAGCACTTCATGGCTACGGAAGTGAGTGCTATGGGTCTGTAGTCATTTAGGGAGGTTGCCTTCGTGTTCTTGGGCACAGGTTGCCTTCGTGTTCTTGGGCACAGGTTGCCTTCGTGTTCAATGGTGGTCTGCTTGAAACATGTTGTTATTACAGACTCAATCAGGGACATGTTGAAAATGTCAGTGATAGATGGTATAAAATACAGTATACACATATGATATGAGTGATGTAAGATATGTAAACATTATTAAAATGGCATTATTTATAGTGGCATTGTTTAAAGTGACTAGTGATCCATTTATTAAAGTGGACAGTGATTGTGTCTCAATGTAGGCTGCAGCCTCTCTGAGTTAGTGATGGCTGTTTAGCAGTCTGATGGCCTTGAGATAGAAGCTGTTTTTCAGACTCTTGGTCCCAGCTTTGATGCACCTGTACTGACCTCAGCTTCTGGATGGTAGCGGTGTGAAGTGGCTCGGGTGGTTGTTGTCCTTGTTGATCTTGTTGGCCTTCCTGTGACATCGGGTGCTGTAGCTGTCATGGAGGGCAGGTAGTTGTGCACGCCGAGGAACTTAAAACGTTCCACCTTCTCCACTGCTGTCCCTTCGATGTGGATAGGGGGGTGCGCCCTCTGCTGTTTCCTGAAGTCCACGATCATCTCCTTTGTTTTGTTGATGTTGAGTGAGAAGTTATTTCCTGACACCACACTCCAAGTGCCCTGCTGTCTCTACGTTGTTGATAATCAAGCACACTACTGTTGTGTCGTCTACTAACTTGATGATTGAGTTGGAGGCGTGCATGGTTACGCAGTATTGGGTTAACAGGGAGTACAGGAGGTGGCTGAGCACGCACCCATGTGGGGCCCCAGTGTTGCGGGTCAAGTTCTTGTGGTAACGTTGCTTCCAGTGGCAATTTGGAACTCACCTTGGTTCCAGAGGCAGATTGGACCTCAGTAGTGAGTGTTGCAACCGAGGACAGACACCCTAAGCACTTCAGCACTTGGCTATCACGTTCTGTGAGCTTGTGTGGCCTACCACTTCCTAGCCAAGCTGTTGTTGCTCCTAGACATTTTCACTTCCCAGTGACAGCACTTGCAGCTGACCAGCCGGCTCTAGCCGGGCATAAATGTTTGTCTATGGAGATTGCATGGCCGTGCGCTCAATTTTATATGCATGTCAGCAACGTGTGCTGCAATAGCCGAATCCACTAATTTGAATAGGGTGTCCATATACTTTTCGCCATGAAGTGAATAATAATGACTTCCTCTTCACACAGATAAACAAATAATAATAGCTGTTTTATTGTTCACGTCGACGTGTGAGTATTTCACGTTAGGCGATTGACCAATCACAAGCCGCGAGGGCAGCGCATGGTGCGTGCCCAATCCTTCCGCGTCACCGGTCTCACTCTCCGGGTCTCGTTCTGGTCGACAGTCTGGCTCACTGGAACACGGAGAGACTGCAGCGCATATAACACCAAACAATATCGGTACGTAACATTGAATTATTTGTTTATCCCAAACCATTTTATATCACCTTTCCATGTAAGGCTACCGGGCTACGTTGTTGCCAAGTGTTGCTCTTTCTCGAAGTTAGTAGAGGCTCTGATTCGTTGTGTGTCTGTGATACAATGTTGCGTGCAAGTGCGACAGGGCAAATCGGGTCGGTCAGTTGATCAACAGGTTGTTGCAGAGAAAGCCAACTGCCGTGAGTGTCGATCGAGAATCTGTCCGTAACCTGGTTGGAGAGTGAGAGGAAGTTATTATTCTGTACCAAGACTGTGGGCAAACTTGAGTCTCTTGATCCATGTTTGCAGAATTCTGTCAATAGTTGCAGAGGAGTAGCCTAAAGCATGTATTGGGTTATGGCCGCTAAATACATCCCACACTAACTGGTCTATATAGTCAATGGAATACACCAGACTACTTAGCCTACAGTTTAAATTGTGGAAATAGTAGGTTACGGGGATACATTGCCATAGCTCTCCTACATTGCGTTACCCTTATATGCCAAAACAGGTAGAAAGTAGTCTGAAGCAAAGTAAACAGACTCACATACAGACCAACTGTAGTAGTGCTAGTTATTTAGCATGTCCCTGTGACTTTATGTCAACATTGTGCCAGCAGTATGTTTACATAGCGGAGGGGGGTAGGGAGCATGCCACAGCAGAAATGATGAGGAGGGGGGTTCGGGGTCACTGCCGAATGCTATCACAACTATGTGACAGACTTACTGATGGAAGTGTGTGTGTGTTTAGACACTACCCCCACACAAACATATGGTTGACAGTGCATGTCTGGACCCTTGGCCTGGCAGTGGTGTGTGTGTCTCGGCTGGGCTCTGAGTCAGGGTTTGGAGTGCGCCCAGGGTTAGAACAATCCACCCCTCTGTTCTCCTCCTTCGTTGACTCCCTATATTCCTCTCTCCTTACCTATCCCTTCATACTCTCACCCCTCTATCCCTACTTTCACTCACATCTCTAATCCCTTGCACTCTATACCATCTGTATCATCACTCCTTCCCCTTATCCCTTCATTTACCCATTCCTTTCATTGCATATTAAATTAAAGAAGACCCACCCCAGCCAGCCATTTATACTGCATTCATTTCAATGGCCATGAAGGAACACAGAGCACAGGAGAGGAATCACTGAAGACAATTAAATCATAGCCATCTGTTGGATTTACATCGTTGTTTTGGTTAGGGTTCATGTATACTAGCAAAAAAATTTAGCCTACCCCTTTTGGCAAACAGATTTGAAGAGGCTTCCCAAGGAGAGACAGTCTTGTAGACCATTAGATATTTTTCATGTATCAAAGTTCGGTCTAACCGTGTGTGTCGTCATTCATTGCGTAATTATTTTGGGTCAGAGACAGAATAGTAGAATAGGATATGAGTTGACATGAGTACAGTTTTGAATGCTTCACTACCTGCCCAATGAGCTGAGAGAGCTGCCGAAGAGCAGTGGGCTAGTCTCTCACAACCACCTTGATCTCTTCAGTTATCTCTCTCTCTCTCTCTCTCTGTGTGTGTGCACCGCGCAATTATTACTGTTAGGCTACTACTCCGTTTCTCAGATATGACACCTTCTTTGTCACATCGAAATCATGCAAATAAGCATGTCAATTGTGTATTGTAGTGGATTTGGAACCATAGTGTCTTTTTGGAGTAAGTGTGAGGGTGTGGGCTTGATTGAAACCAAGCCTGGATGTTTGGTCTTGGCCAAATACACTGTCAGTTATCATTAGAGACGGGGTGTGTACTTGGTCTGTGAAGCAGACTGTTGGAGGAGAGAGAATCCACCAGAGAGAGGAAGAGGAAGGAGCTGGAGAAGTGTCTTTCTCTCTGTGAGAAAGAGGAGAGACATTGGCAGAACAGATGTGCATGGAAGGATACAAGCAGCCATCCTCCAGAGAAAATGAGCGAGAGCGAAGGGGGGGGGATAGAAATGGAATGAGTCAGTAATGTTTATCGGGCAGTTACAGAGACTGTGTTTCCTTTTAACGTTTCCTGTCACTGTCGTCCCCCCCCCCCCCCCCCCTCTCTTTATCCCCCTCTTCCACCCTGTATCTTTCTCCTACTCTCTCGCTTTGGTTCTCTCCACCTTGCTCTCTTGTATTTCTGCTGCCTCTCCCTGTCTTCTCCCCCCTCTCTCATGTCACTTTTCTCTCCTTCGGAGTGTAATATGGAAAAACTGTATGTGATGGTTTTCTTCCGAATATGTATTTTTCTCTCTCCTGACCTTTCCTGACATTTTGAAGACTTATCTGTGACCTTTGCGGTGCATATCCGATGTGAATCCTCTATTACACACACTGTGACTGTGCCCTGGTACAAAAATATGTTTCCTCGCTATCCCCAGTATTACAGTGGGAACTTAGTGGACTTCTAGTATTTAAAGAGCAGGAAAACTCCCATGCTCTTGTTAATGAGGATTTTGATTTTGGGAAAACATGATTTCATATCCGGTGAAAGTGTTTCCTAAGTAGTGGGATGGGGTTGGGGGGACAGGACAAACAGGTTGATTGTGTCCAACTCAAACGGGGTTAGGGATATTTCGTTTGAAAGGTTTTAGGTGGTTCACATCAGTAATGGTTAGGGAGCCACTGCTCCAGCAGACACACTGTGTATTTTGTATTTATTATGGATTCCCATTAGTTGTTGTCAAGGCAGCAGCTACTGTTCCTGGAGTGCAGCAAAATTAAGGCATTTATATACAATTTAAAAAACATTACATGAGATTAGATAACAGATTTCATAACACATTACGTGTGTGCCCTCAGGCCACTACTCTACTACCACACACAGTATCTATATCTTGGCCCAAGCAATTCTCTTCTTCTTATTGGTGTCCTTTAGTAGTGGTTTCTTTGCAGAAATTTGACCATGAAGGATTGATTCACGCAGTCTCCTCTGAACAGTTGATGTTGACATGTGTCTGTTACTTGAACTCTGTGAAGCATTTATTTGGGCTGCAATTTCTTAGGCTGGTAACTTAAATGAACTTATCCTCTGCAGCAGAGGTAACTCTGGGTCTTCCATTCCTGTGGCGGCCCTCATGAGAGCCAGTTTCATTGTAGCGCTTGATGGTCTTTGCGACTGCACCTTGAAAGTTCTTGAAATGTTCTGCATTGACTGACCTTCATGTCTTAAAGTAATGATAGACTGTCGTTTCACTTTGATTATATTTGAGCTGTTCATAGCTGTAATATGGACTTGGTCTTTTACCAAAAGGTCTTCTGTATCCCACCCCTACCTTGTCACAACAAGGCTCAAACGCATTAAGAAGGAAATACATTTCACAAATTAACTTTTAACAAGGCACACCTGTTAATTGAAATCCATTCCAGGTGACTACCTCATGAAGCTGGTTGAGAGAATGCCAAGAGTGTGCAAAGCTGTCATCAAGGCATCTGAAATATAAAATATATTTTGATTTGTTTAACACGTTTTTGGTTACTACATGATTCCATATGCGCTATTGTCTTCACTATTATTCTACAATGTAGAAAATAACTCTTTAATGAGTAGGTGTGTCCAGACTTTTGACTGGTACTATACATTTTTCCACCAGCAGATTATGATTGATAATATAATATGCTCCACTTAAGTCAAACAAAACAGCTCCCACAATCTTTTTATTATCAATTTGTCTCAGCCAATCATCAGTCATTTGTGGTGATTGCTGAATGCCCTTCCCTATAAGTGTGCTGAAAATATGTGTTTACTTTGAAATAGCATTGTATCTGGTCATTCTTGGGTAGTGGAATTACTTTTGATTCCTTCCAGGCCTGAGGGCACACACTTTCTTGTAGGTTTAGATAGAATAGATGGCCAATAGGAGTAGCAATATTGTCTGATCTCAACAACAATTTTCCATCCAAGTTGTCAGACCCAGGTGGCTTGTCATTATTGATAGACAGCAATATGTTTTTCACCTCTTACACACTAATTTTACGGAATTCAAAATTGCAATGCTTGTCTTTGATAATTTGATCAGTCATGCATGGATGTGTAGGTAGTTGGCAATATCAGTGGTGTTTGATGAATAAGTCATCTGATTCAATGAATGATGCAGCCGAGTTCTCCTTTGATGAATGATGCAGCCGAGTTCTCCTTTGATGAATGATGCAGCCGAGTGCTCCAAAAACTTTTACTATCATTCTTTATATAATTTATTGTTGTTTCATAGTACAGTTTCTTCTTATTTTTGTTCTGTTTAGTCACATAATTTCACATTTTACAGTATGTTTGGGCTGTGCAGCCCAACTTATTTGCCATTCCTTTGGCCTCATCCTTCTCAACCATACCATCTTTCCATTCCTCATCAATCCACAGGGATTGAACCGTTTTTAGTAATTGTATTAATGGGTGCATGCTTATTATTAACTGGAATAAGCCATTTCAGAAATGTGTCAAGTGCAGCGTCTGGTTGCTGTTCATTACACACCACAGACCAGCAAATATTCTTTACATCTTCAACATAGAATATGTTTTGTAGTGATTCCTATGACCTCTTATACGCTATCTTGGGCCAGGCGTTGGAACTTTGGTTTTCCTAGATATGACTACTATATTATGATCAATACATCCAATGGATTTTGATACTGTTTTTAGAGCAGATTTCTGCAACATTAGTAAAGATGTGATCAATACATGTGGATGATTTCATTCCTGTGCTGTTTATAAATACCCTGATAGATTGACTGACAATCTGATCCAGGTTGCAGGCACTGGCTACAGTTTGAAGCTTTTTCTTCCAGATACTGACTGTTCTCATTTGGTCGTCTATAGCAGCTTCCCAAAATAATGGGCTTTAGGTGAGGCAGGTAAAACTGTAGCCATATTACTTCAACAGCATTAGAAGTTAAGAACTTAACTCAATGGGAAATGAAGTGGTTAAGTACTCATAAGAGCAGGAAACAACCACTTTAGAATCAAGGTTTTGTACAGAGGATTCTGTGGAAACCAACTTATTTCATAGCCAGCATCATGGTCACGTCAGATCTGTGGGCTCAGGGGCTGGTAGACTAGGGTTGAGGTCTGGGACTGGCAAGCAGGGGCTGGAGAGCTGAGGCTTCCCGGATTTCAAAAGTTCCTGACACAGACACACTGACAGTGTCTTCCTGTTCTGAAGAGCACGACCCCCCATAAATAGAATGGACTCGTATTGTCAACAGCTCGATGCCGACTTTTGTTATGCTGGACTGAATGCTCATTCTGTCTCTGCTGGTTAGTCAACAGAGAGTCAGTCTATAGCATGCATCCCCAATGGCACCCTCTTCCCTATATAGTGCACTATGCTGCCATAGACTTCCAGAAAGTGTCTGTGTTGTGTTTGAGTGCAGCACATGGGAAGGGGAGTTTGCTGTCTTGTGGGTGAGACCAACGTTGAATCTTTACCAAGAGTAGCTTATCAAACCAATATGCTTGTTGTCCTGTCGTTAGTGTCTAAGCAACTTTATTACAGGACTGCCTCTGGTACACACACTTCAAATGCTTAACCAGTCTGCTATGACTCTAGGTGTCACACCTGATGTGTTTGAATGCAGCTGAGGGTTTCTTGGTTCTCAAACTAACCTTGGTCCTCAGACCTATGTGTCAGCAGCAGGTGGCTGCCAAGATTGTGCTTCAGTTTATCATTCCTCCATGTTACCTCTCTCTTTGTCTCTCTCTTTTGTCTCCTCCTCAGCGTGTCCAGTTGTGCATGGATGCAGACAGGTGTGAGGGCAGGAACTAGTGGAATCTAGTGGAGTGTATACACACACACACACACAAACCATGGCCACTGCCAGCAGAGTGGGCTCGGGAAGAGCTGGTTGGGTGGCGTTTGCAGATGAAGCCTTCGGGACGAGCACGGAGCATCAAGCAGGTACGAGTCATATTGTGAAAGTCATTTAAATCCTATACTGTAGGATGAAGTTCAGGAGTAGATTTGTTTTTTTAATGTCATCATTTTATGCATATATACAATTAAGTACATATTTACCTGGCAAGGAGATGTCGGGGTCAGCACGCTAACAGACTGTACGTCAATAACACACTTAGTGAATTTGGCAGGTATCCTTTAGATCCCTGAACACAACTCTGGACCATGAAGCCAGTTCCACTGCATTTTTTCATTGTTCCCTTCCAATCAGGGACTTATTTAGACCTTTGACACCAGGTGTGTGCAATTAATTATCAGGTAGAACAGAAAACCAGCAGGCTCTGGACCTCGTAGGGTGTGAGTTGAGTACCCCTGCATTAGATTCCCCTGACCTTTGCCGATGTGTGCTAGGGTTGGGCGGTATTCAGATTTCCATACCTTCATACCGGGATATACGGTATTAGAGCAATGCACACAAGGGGCCCTATTTCTTTCTTATGCTATCAAAGTACTAGCAAATTCCCATTGTGGATGCTATCTAGCAAGCGCAAGCAAGCATAAACTATTTGAATGGTCAGACAACCTAGCTTAAAACGTTATTCAACTATTTTAAAAGGCTACTCACAATTGATCCAGGAGGGAATTGATTGTCTCTGCTCTAACCAAGAAGCGTGATCTTGCAAGCTAGCCGCCTTTAGCTAGCAAGTTAGCAAACCAAATTCATAGCTGGAGCCCTGAGCTACAGAAAATATGTTTTACACATCTTAAATAGTTAACTTATAACATATCAAATATTTAGCTGGCAAACATTAATAGGGAATTTCAAGTGTAACTTGTTCACCTCTAGTGAATCCTCACGATTCTTCCATTTGCTCCATGTGCTCTTCGAAGTGCATCTTTTCCTTTCAAGAGGATCCAACACGTGTCTAGAGCGATACGATGCAGGTACGATACCTTTTAGTTTGAAAAGATTCGGTGCGATTTGGTTTGATTAGAGAACGGCTCAATGCGATTTGGTGCGATGCGATGCACTAAGTTTTGTTGCTTAACTTCTCTGGGATATGTGGGACAGTAGCGTCCCACCTCATCAACAGCCAGTGAAATTGCATGGCACCAAATTCAAAACAACAGAAATCCCATAATTAAAATTCCTCAAACATACAAGTATTTTACACCATTTTAAAGATAAATTAATCACTAACCTTTGATGATCTTCATCAGATGGCACTCACAGGACTTCATGTTACACAATAAATGTGTGTTTTGTTCGATAAAGTTAATCTTTATGTCCAAAAACATCATTTGAAATTGGTGTGTTATGATCAGAAATGCATTGCCTCAAACAAACATCCGGTTAACCTCTTAAGTCGACCCTCTACTTTTTTGAACATTCTGTTAAAAATCGCGCAACATTTCAGCGCCCTGCTACTCATGCCAGGAATATAGTATATGCATTTGCTTAGTCTGTGTGGATAGAAAACACTCAGACGTTTATAAAACTGGTTAAATCACTGCTGTGGCTTTACCAGAACGGCATTTACATCGAAAAGCACAGGAAAAACTGATCACTGAAAATGGGAAAATATATCCATGCGCTACTTGAACCCATTGATAAAGGTGAACCACAATTAATTGACTGAGGTTGCAGTACCTACAGCTTCCACACGGTGTCTAGAGTCTTGTCATTTCCCTTCGAGTTTTTTCTTGGTCAAACACATGCAGGGCACCGTATCTCCTCAGGTCTAGGACCGGATATTTTCGTTGAGTTTCTAGCCGGACATTTTTCCAGACGGACATTTTTCCAGACGGACAGCTAATGATCTTTACATCGCCTCCTGATGAATTTTATCGCTTATTAACGTTTACTAATACCTAAAGTTGCATTACAAACGTATTTCGAAGTGTTTTGTGAAAGTTTATCGTCGACTTTTTGAATTTTAAAAAATGACGTTACGTTTTGAAACGATGTTTTTTTCGTTTATCACACAGTCTACATATAACGATATCTAGGCTTTATATGGACCGATTTAATCGAAATAAAGACCCAAATAGTGTTTATGGGACATCTAGGAGTGCCAACAAAGAAGATGGTGAAAGGTAATGAATGTTTTCTATTTTATTGTGCGGTTTGTGTAACGCCAAAATGCTAATTATTTTGTTTACGTCCCCTGCGGGTCTTTTGGGGTGTTACATGCTATCAGATAATAGCTTCTCATGCTTTCGCCGAAAAGCATTTTAAAAATCTGACTTGTTGCCTGGATTCACAACGAGTGTAGCTTTAATTCGATACCCTGCATGTGTATTTTAATGAACTTTTGAGTTTTAACTAATACTATTAGCATTTAGCGTAGCGCATTTGCATTTCCAGAGCTCTAGTTGGGACGCAAGCGTCCCGAGTAGAAGCAAGAGGTTAAAGTGCAGAGAGCCACATCAAATTACAGAAATACTCATAATAAACATTGATAAAAGATACACATGATATGCATGGAAATATAGATAAACTTCTCCTTAATGCAATCGCTGTGTCAGATTTCAAAAAGGCTTTACGGCGAAAGCACACCATGCGACTATGTTAGGTCAGCGCTAGTCACAGAAAGACATCCAGCTATTTTCCTAAGAAGGAGAGGTGTCAGAAATAGTGTTATAAATATTCACTTACCTTTGATGATCTTGATCGGAATGCACTCCCAGGAATCCCAGTTCCACAATAAATGTTTGCTTTGTTCGATGAATACCTCCTTTTTGTTCACGTTTAGCCCAGTAATCCAAATGCATAATGCGCATAATTTGTTCAGACAAAATGTAAAAAAAGTGATTTTGCAGTTCATAGAAACATGTCAAACGATGTATAGAATCAATCTTTCGGATGTTTTTCGGATCATAAATCTTCAATAATGTTCCAACTGGAGAATTCCATTGTCTTTAGAAATGCAATGGAACGCAACTACCTCTCATGGGCGCGTGCGTGATCAGCTCATGACACTCTGCCAGACCTCTGGCTCAAACAGCTCACATTCTCTCCTCCTTCACAGTAGAAGCCTCAAACAAGGTTCTAAAGACTGTTGACATCTAGTGGAAGCCTTAGGAAGTGCAATATGACCCCATAGACACTGTATATTTGATAGGCAACGACTTGAAAAACTACAGACTTCAGATTTCCCACTTCCTGGTTGGATTTTTTTCTCAGGTTTTTGCCTGCCATATGAGTTCTGTTATACTCACAGACATCATTCAAACAGTTTTAGAAACTTCAGTGTTTTCTATCCAAATCTAATTATATGCATATTCCCGCTTTTGGGCCTGAGTAGCAGGCAGTTTACTCTGGGCACATTATTATCCAAGCTACTCAATACTGCCCCCCAGTCCCAAAGAAGTTAAACACATTCATTTTCCATTCTAAATTCAAATCTGCTGCTTATGATTCTCATGAGATGGGCCTTTCTGTGCTGGATCTATCTGAGCTGACTTCTCTCTCTCTCGTGTGTCTCTGTGTGCCTGCCTCCCTCCCATATGAGAGACTAGGCATCTAACACTCCACTAGACTAGGCATCTAACACCCCACTACCAATATCAGATTAGGGGTGGGTGGCAATTTCACCCCATCTCCAAATCCAATGTTTTTTTCCTCTCGCTTCGGCCATGCAGTGCGCCTCACAAAAGTGACTGCTGTCCTCATTCTGAAATGATTAAATTTACCCTGTATATCAAAAAAATATACAGCAAAGCTATGTAAACTATTGCTGATGGTGAACCTGAACAATCAAAGTAAAATATGTTGTAAGCCCTGTTCAGCAGGTACTGTACAGCCAGATGAGTTGCCTCTTGTTTTATTCCGGTAAAACAACTATTTCAACAGCACGTAGAGTGCCTTCAGAAAGATTTCAGTAACTTTGTTACAGCTTGAATTTATTAAATTTAGATTTTGTGTCACTGGCCTACACACAATACCGCATAATGTCTAAGTGGAATTATGTTTTGACACATTTTTTCAAATTAATAAAAAATGAAAAGCTGAAATGTCTTGAGTTAATAAGTATTCAACGCCTTTGTTATGGCAAGCCTTATTAAGTTCAGGCGTAAGAATTTGCTTAACAAGTCACATAATTAGTTGCATGGACTCACTATGTGTGCAATGATGGTGTTTAACAGGATTTTTGAATAACTACCTCATCTCTTTACCCCACACATACAATTATCTGTAAGGTCCCTCAGTCGAGCAGTGAATTTCAGACACCGATTCAACTACAAAGACCAGGGAGGGTTTTCCATGCCTCATATAAAAAAACAGACATTGAATATCCCTTTGAGTATGGTGAAGCTGTTAATTACACTTTGAATGGTTAATCAATACACCCAGTCATTACGAAGATACAGGCATCCTTCTGAACTCAGTTGGTAGAGAGGAAGGAAACCGCTCAGGGATTTCACCTTGAGGCCAAATTAAAACAGAGTTTAATGGCTGTGATAGGATAAAACTGAGGATGGATCAACAACATTGTAGTTGCTCCACAATACTAACCTAAATGACAGAGTGAAAAGAAGGAACCATATACAGAATAAAAATATTCCAAAACATGCATCCTGTTTTGCAATAAGGCGCTAAAGTAAAACTGCAGCAAATGTGGCAAAGAAATGTACTTTATACCCTGAATACAAAGCGGTATGTTTGGGGAAAATCCAACACATCACTGAGTACCACTCTTGATATTTTCAAGCATGGTAGTGGCTGCATTGTGTTATGGGTGTGCTAGAGTTTTTTTGGTGGAGCGATAAAAAGAAACTGATAGCGCTAAGCACAGTCAAAATCATAGAGGAAAACCTGGTTCAGTCTGCTTTTCAATAGACACTGGGATACATTTACCTTTCAGCAGGACAATAATCCAAAACACAAGGCCAAATATACACAGGAGTTGTTTACAAATACTACATAGAATGTTCCTGAGTGGCCAAGTTACAGTTTTGACTTAAATCAGCTTGAAAATATATGGCAAGACTGGAAAATGGGTGTCTAGCAGTGATCAACAACCACCTTGACAGAGCTTGAAGAATTTGGAAAAATGATGTGCAAATATTGTACAATCCAGGTGTGCAAAGCTCTTAGACTTACCCAGAAAGACGCACAGCTGTAATCGCTGCCAAAGGTGATTCTAACATGTATTGACTCAGGGGTGTGAATACTTATGTAAATTAAATATTTATGTATTAATACATTTGCAAATTTTTCCAGTAACCTGTTTTCACTTTGTCATTATGGGGTATTGTGTGTAGAATGATGAGAGAAAAAAATGATTGAATCCATTTTTAATTCCGAATGCACAGTATACGGTATATCGCCCAAACCTAGTGTGATGAGTTGGCCTAAATGGATAAGGCTAAATTGAAATGTTTCTAACATAATAAATATTGTAATGAAACAGCAGGGAGCAGGTCTCGAACCCTCGACCTTCTAGCCCGAGGTCCGGCGCGCTATTGACTGTGCTGCAAAAGCATGCTTGTGCGGCTGAGTCGATTTCCGCGCTTATAAACCCAGGGTCGTTATACTATGGAAAGCATATGCATAACCATGGTAGCCATTAAAAGGGAACAGTTTGGAGATTATGGGAAAATTATTAGACTAAATGTGAGGACACAACAGTTCACCTGACAATATTTAATCCAAACATTGCACTGTTGATATTCTGTGCATTTTACATTTATTGGAATGTGCATTTTACATTTATTGGGGTATTTAGGGTAGGTGCAACATGAGACGAAATGTTTTAAAGGGTTTGAGTGAGAGGTCTAACTGGTATCTCCAAGTGGCCACCTCCTCTGAAGTGTGCACAGCTCCTAAGTACATTCAATGCACGTTTATGACTCAAAGAAGCAGGGTTTGGGGTTTCGTTCCACTGTTCAACATAAAGTTCTGAACCAGTTCGAACCCACAAAAAAGTAACGGTTTATACCGTTCCTTTCTGTTCCTTTTTAACCTGTGAAGTCAATTATTATAATTATTTTTTACATTGAGCTCAATGACTTCACCAATCAGTGTTGATAGAGCAGGAAAGCTAGTTGTTTACATGCATGATGGATAGGCAAGTGCAGCCTATGGCGTAAGATGCGAAATATTTTGCGTATGTGGAGAGATCGAGAGAGAGTTGAGGATGCTTGAAGTGCTGGGCATCTTGTTATGACATGCATTATATGAATTAGGTCCACAGGATTAACCTAGGAGTGGCTTCTATTGAGAAGCCACTCCTAGGTTAAGCTAGGTTGAGCTAGCTAGCGAATACGCTTGAGCTAGCTAGTGAATACGCTTGAGCTAGCTAACACGTTGAGCTAGCTAACATGCTTGAGCTAACACGCTTGAGCTAGCTAGCTAACACGCTTGAGCTAGCTAGTTAACGCGCTTGAGCTAGCTCGCTAGCTGGATAACACGCTTGAGTGAGCTAAGAAATGATGGCAGGGGAGGGTCAACAATTTATAGAGAGGGTCTAATGGGTGGGGAGTGACTAATGGGTGTGTTTCCCTGTGGGTCCTGCTTTTTATTTGACATTCACGGGAATTTAGAAGTTTTTTAATTCTCTGAACAGCATATTGTTAGAATTAACTGAATTCCAACTGGTTATTGGGACAAACATGATTGCCATTCTGGTTGGTGGAGTGCTGCAGAGATGGTTGTCCTACTGGAAGGTTCTCCCATCTCCACAGATAAATTATGGAGCTCTGTCAGTGACCATCGGGTTCTTGGTCACCTCCCTTACCAAGGCCCTTCTCCCCTCTGATTGCTCAGTTTGGCCGGGCAGCCAGCTCGAGGAAGTCTTAATGGTTCCAAACTTCTTCCATTTAAGAATGGAGGCCACTGTGATCTTCAATGGTGCATAAATGTTTTGGTAACCTTCCCCAGATCTGTGCCTCGACATAATCCTATCTCAGAGCTCTAAGGAAAATTCCTTTGAACTCATGGCTTGGTTTTTGCTCTGACATGCACTGTCAACTGTGGGACCTTAGACAGATGTGTGTGCCTTTCCAAATCATGTCCAATCAATTGAATTTACCACAGGTAGACTCCAATCAAGTTGTAGAAAAATTGGAAGCAGGATGCATCTGAAGTCAATTTCGAGCCTCATTTTGAGTCTGAATACATATGTAAATACGTTTTTTTATTTTACATTTATTTTTAAATCCTTAACCTGTTTTCGCTTCGTCATTATGGGGTATTGTTGATGAGGATAATTTAATTTAATTTTTTTTTTTTTTTGAAATAAGGCTGTAACAAAATGTGGGAATACTTTCCGAATGAACTGTATACCATGGCTTTAATTGAACTAATTTGACGGTAGAAATGTGTTCAACATCCACTGAAGTAGCTAGCAAGTTTACTAGATAGGACAGTAGTTGTCTTGGCAACCAAACAAACATACCTGCTAGTTTAGCTAACCAACCATCAGTCCAAGCTTCCTATTATGAAAATTGAAATAAACAATGCCAATAATGTTTTCAATTTGACATTTACTTGCAAAAGCAGCTCAAACATAGAACATGTAAGAATAAACTATATACATATATTTTTCTACTGTGCAAATACACTCTGCGTCATAGGGAAATAATGTACACTCTAGATGTACACTCTTTAAGCCAATCAGAAATGAATATTCAACAAAGCCATTGTATTCAACAAAGCCCCCCCCCCCCAATTATATTTTTTCAGAACAAATCATGTGGTCAATAATAAAAATAAAATGTTAATGTGACACTGTATATTACATGAGTTTTATTATATGGAAATGTGACGTGCACATTTGGACTCACAGGTGTTTGGCTTGCTTGTATGACATCAACACAATATTTATTGTAATCCTCAACATCTCATCTTTCAAGATACATCGGGTCCTCTTAATTTACAGTATTTCCCTCACTCAGACGACAAAACATTTGCAAAAGTTGCCCAATTAGCGGGAGGATGGGGGCAACTTCTTGTAACGAGCGGTGCTCAAGTTCAGAAGACTGTCAGTCAAAACCCATACAGAGCTGTGAAGCGGAGGCCCTGAGCTCTGACATTATGTATAGCATGTTACTGGTACAGCCACTACATTCCAATTTAGGTGCTTATCAGTGTCCAAACCTGCCATTTTCAACCCGTATACGGGATGTAAAGGGTTAAACGAGGAATAGGGCAGAAATGTTGTCATAGAAAGACATTCCCTTGGTTCATTCTGTGTATGTGTGTGTGTGTGTGTGTGTGTGTGTGTGACACATTAGATGTGGACAGCAGCTTGCAGAGGCCTAGCCCCGCCCCTTCTGAGAACTCTTCCAGTGTCGAGCTGTTAGCCCCTCCCCCTCAGCAGAACGCATGGGTCTTATTCGAAGAGAAGCCCTGGCCCTCGCCCAATCTGCAGTCGCAGGTAAAAGGTAATTACTCGCTCACTAGTGCTTTCTAGCTCTGTAAAATTCTGTACATTGTGAAAGGAACTCTCGCATACTCTGTATACTTGCAAAAATAACCTTTATTAAAAGTACACAGGTTTTGGTCACAGGTTCCCCCTATATCATGATGATTTGGTCACCTCCTATTTCTCCTTCTGTTCTTCCTCTTCCCTACCGTCCCTTTTGTCTCCATCCATGCTTTGATCTCCTCCACTGTTTTCTTCTCCTCTGTTGTTTTTGCTTTGTTTCTCCCAGTCATCATCGTCTTAACACGAATGTCTCCCTCCTCTTCGCCCTCCTTCATCTCCACCTCCCTCTGTGTTCACGCATCCTACTCCTTGGTATTTTTGGCTGCCTTCCTTCCTTCTCCACCCTCCTCTACTCTCTCTTCCTCTTCACCTCTGGCGTCTCCCTTGAAAACGACAGACCGAGATAGGCGTCTGTTGTCTATCCAGTGCAGTAGAGTATGCTGGGTAATGGCACCATACTCGATGGCTGCCACCCAGGAGTGTACAGTATGTGTTGCTCTCTCTGCTGGTCTCTGAAGTGGTGCACTAACACACACTAACACGACACAGTCAGCACCAACACACACCAAGGCTGAAAAGTAGCCATTATACCACACATACCCACATTGGGGGGGGTGAATCAGGGAAATTGATTGAAATCTCCAAATATTTGATCTTTAGAAAATTGAAAAACATGTATTTTTGTATACGACCAATGTTAAAATCACAGAATCGTAATTCCAACAAAACATTTTAACCGAAGTTTAATTATTTTTTTGTGGTTGTTTATGGAAGTCATTCTTGATGACCAAAACGGCATTTAAACTCTAGCGTCGAGCAATCCCGTATCCGGGAGCATAATCATAGCCTCAAGCTCATTACCATAACGCAACATTTCCTATTCATGAAAATCGCAAATGAAATGACATAAATATATTGAAACACAAGCTTAGCCTTTTGTTAACAACACTGTCATCTCAGATTTTCAAAATATACTTTTCAACCAAAGCTACACAAGCATTTGTGTAAGAGTATTGATAGCCTAGCATAGCATTAAGCCTAGCATTCAGCAGGCAACATTTTCACAAAAACAAGAAAAGCATTCAAATAATTTACCTTTGAAGAACTTCGGATGTTTTCAATGACGAGACTCTTAGTTAGATAGCAAATGTTCATTTTTTCCAAAAAGATTATTTGTGTAGACTAAATATTTGTTCATCACGTTTCGCTAAGAAAAATACCGGAAAATGCAGTCACTTACAACGCCAAACTTTTTTCCAAATTAGCTCCATAATATCGACGGAAACATGGCAAACATTGTTTAGAATCAATCCTCAACGTGTTTTTCACATATCTATTCGATAATCTATCAGTAGTGGCAGTTGGCTTGTCATCAGAAGCAAACGGAAAAATTCTGCAGCTGGAGACGCAATAATTGCAACGGAGGACACCAAACGACCACCTGGTAGATGTAGTCTCTTATGGTCAATCTTCCAATGATATGCCTACAAATACGTCACAATGCTGTAGACACCTTGGGGAAAACGTGGAAAACGTAAGCTGACTCCTAGCTCCTTCACAGCCATATAAGGAGTCATTGGAATGAGGCGGTTTAAAAAAATGCGGCACTTCCTGATTGGATTTTTATCTGGGTTTCGCCTGTAATATCAGTTCTGTGGCACTCACAGACAATATCTTTTGGAAACGTCAGAGTGTTTTCTTTCCAAATCTGTCAATTATATGCATAGTGGAGCATCTTTTCGTGACAAAATATATTGTTTAAAACGGGAACGTTTTTCATCCAAAAATTAAAAGCGCCCCCTATATCGAAGAAGTTAAACTAGCAGACAATCATCATTGGTATATGGGGTATCTATGCCCCATACTCATTTGTAAAAGTCTTAGTTAACAAAGAGTAGATACTCCCATTGAGTCATTAGAACACTAGCTAACTACATGTAACTTCCAAAATAAAGGAAACACCAACAAAAATTGTCTTAATGAAGGGCTGAACATTTTCTGGGGGGCTTGGTCATTACCTAATGCAGCGGCTATGACTGAAGCCAAACGAGCGTTGTCTTGGGGGTTGGTTTAATGTGTGTGTCTCTTGTGTGTGTTCGCACATGGAAAGTGTTTATACATTCAGCCGCTCACCCTTCCACACCGAACAAAAATGTAAACTCAACACGCAACAATTTCAAAGATTTTACAGATTTCAGGAAATCAGTCAGTTGAAATAAATTAATTAGGCCTTAATCTATGGATTTCACATGACTGGGAATACAGATCTGGATCTGTTAGTCACAGATACCTTAACAAAATGAAAAATAGGGGCGTGCATCAGAAAACCACCATTTGCCTCATGCAGTGCAACACATCTCCTTCGCATAGAGTTGATCAGGCTGTTGATTATTGCCTGTGGAATGTTGTCCCACTCCTCTTTAATATCTGTGTGAAGTTGCTGGATATTGGCGGGAACTGGAACACGCTGCCGCACATGTCGATCCAGAGCTTCTCACAATTGCTCAATGTGTGACATGTCTGGTGAGTATGCAGGCAATGGAAGAACTGGGACATTTTCAGCTTCCAGGAATTGTCTACCTCTGCTTGTGACATGAGGCTGTGCATTATCATGCAGATACGTGAGGTGGTGGCGGCGGTTGAATGGCACGACAATGGGCCTCAGGATGTCGTCATGGTATCTCGGTGCATTCAATATGCCATTGATAAAATGCAATTGTGTTCGTTGTCCCTAGCTTATGCCTGCCCATACCATAACCCCACCGCCAACATGGCGGTGGCAGTCTGTTCACAACGTTGACATCAGCAATCCGCGCGCCCACACGACGCCATGCATGCCATGAAAGCTGGCATTCATCCGTGAAGAGCACACTTCTCCAGTGTGCCAGTGGCCAGCGAAGGTGAGCATTTGCCCACTGAAGTCAGTTATGACGGCAAACTGCAGTCCGGTCATGGGCCTGGTGAAGTTGACGAGTACCCAGATGAGCTTCCCTCAGACGGTTTTTGACAGTTGTGCAGACATTCTTTGGTTGTGCAAACCCACAGTTTTCCGGGGGGGCTGGTCTCAGATGATCATGCCGGTGGAGAAGCTGGGTGTGGAGGTCCTGGGCTGGCGTGGTTACACTTGGTTTGCGATTGTCAGTCCGGTTGGACGTACTGCCAAATTCTATAAAAGGACGTTGTAGGCAGCTTATGGTAGAGAAATGAAAATGAATTTCTCTGGCAACAGCTCTGGTGAACAGTCCTGCAGTCAGCATGTGAAATTGCACGCCCCCTCATGACTTGATATGCCACACCTGTCAGGTGGATGGGATTATCTTGGCAAAGGAGAAACGCTCACGAACAGGGTGTAAACATTTGTGCGCAACATTTGAGAGAGATACGCTTTTTGTGCTTATGGAACATTTCTGTGATCTTTCATTTCAGCTCATGAAACGTGGGACCAACACTTTACATATTGCGTTTATATTTTTGTTCATTATAGAATCGTTCCATACTCCAAGTCGATATTTACGTCTTAAGAAGGTATGCCCCTCTTATGATATAGCCTGGTCGAAATCCCGATCTACGGTTTGCAATGCTCCCACGTAGGGAAATAGGGCCTGGAAGAAGAGCCCAGTGGCTTCAGGCTACTCGGCGTGTGAAATGTGGGGAACCGGTGTCCAAGTACGCTACACGTAGCTATGTGTGTGGAAAACATTTAATCACAGGTAAGACATTTGAACTTGTTTAGTATAGTCTGTATCTCCACTCACTACTTGTAGCTATATAGTCTGTTGTTGGTCTTGGCTAGCTCAATGTTCCGGCCGGTAGCTAGCTAGCACTCACTCGTGGCAGCTCGCACCGCCATAAATGGGGCATAAGGGAAGCCCTACAATATTATGTTTGCCTAAGTAGTGAGGAGGCTCGGGAGCAGGCCGTGTTGAAAGGTCATCTGTAGACATGTTGTACCTTTCTTACATTTTGAAATGGACTAAAACAAGCAGACAATTTTTTCTGAACTTTGTTTTCTGTTATGAGGAATCTCCTTTATATGAATCCGTATTTCTAAGGCATTCTGGTAGATTGAGTTATTATTGTAGGTTCAAGTACAGATACAGTGCCTTGCGAAAGTATTCGGCCCCCTTGAACTTTGCGACCTTTTGCCACATTTCAGGCTTCAAACATAAAGATATAAAACTGTATTTTTTTGTGAAGAATCAACAACAAGTGGGACACAATCATGAAGTGGAACAACATTTATTGGATATTTCAAACTTTTTTAACAAATCAAAAACTGAAAAATTGGGCGTACAAAATTATTCAGCCCCTTTACTTTCAGTGCAGCAAACTGTCTCCAGAAGTTCAGTGGGGATCTCTGAATGATCCAATGTTGACCTAAATGACTAATGATGATAAATACAATCCACCTGTGTGTAATCAAGTCTCTGTATAAATGCACCTGCACTGTGATTTTCTCAGAGGTCCGTTAAAAGCGCAGAGAGCATCATGAAGAACAAGGAACACACCAGGCAGGTCCGAGATACTGTTGTGAAGAAGTTTAAAGCCGGATTTGGATACAAAAAGATTTCCCAAGCGTTAAACATCCCAAGGAGCACTGTGCAAGCGATAATATTGAAATGGAAGGAGTATCAGACCACTGCAAATCTACCAAGACCTGGCCGTCCCTCTAAACTTTCAGCTCATACAAGGAGAAGACTGATCAGAGATGCAGCCAAGAGGCCCATGATCACTCTGGATGAACTGCAGCAATCTACAGCTGAGGTGGGAGACTCTGTCCATAGGACAACAATCAGTCGTATATTGCACAAATCTGGCCCTTATGGAAGAGTGGCAAGAAGAAAGCCATTTCTTAAAGATATCCATAAAAAGTGTCGTTTAAAGTTTGCCACAAGCCACCTGGGAGGCACACCAAACATGTGGAAGAAGGTGCTCTGGTCAGATGAAACCAAAATTGAACTTTTTGGCAACAATGCAAAACGTTATGTTTGGCGTAAAAGCAACACAGCTCATCACCCTGAACACACCATCCCCACTGTCAAACATGGTGGTGGCAGCATCCTTTTCTTCAGCAGGGACAGGGAAGATGGTTAAAATTGATGGGAAGATGGATGGAGCCAAATACAGGACCATTCTGGAAGAAAACCTGATGGAGTCTGCAAAAGACCTGAGACTGGGACGGAGATTTGTCTTCCAACAAGACAATGATCCAAAACATAAAGCAAAATCTACAATGGAATGGTTCAAAAATAAACATATTCAGGTGTTAGAATGGCCAATTCAAAGTCCAGACCTGAATCCAATCGATAATCTGTGGAAAGAACTGAAAACTGCTGTTCACAAATGCTCTCCATCCAACCTCACTGAGCTCGAGCTGTTTTGCAAGGAGGAATGGGAAAAAATTTCAGTCTCTCGATGTGCAAAACTGATAGAGACATACCCCAAGCGACTTACAGCTGTAATCGCAGCAAAAGGTGGCGCTACAAAGTATTAACTTAAGGGGGCTGAATAATTTTGCACGCCCAATTTTTCAGTTTTGTAAATACATGGCCCTCCCATATTAATTACAGACGTGTTAATTAAAAACTCCACAGCCAATGATCAACAGCAAAGGGGGTTGAATGACACTCCTATACATTGGTTCATTTATATGGTAAAAAAAAAAGAAGTATAGTGTTTGCGTGTTTATGATAGTGTGTGTAACCATGTGTCTCTGCCTCTTTGTCAGGTACTTCTAGACACAGTGTCTGTTCCACGGCCAGTTTCTGGAGTGCCGTCCCGCCCTCAGAGAGCAGCTGGACCCAATCAGAACCAGGCTCAGTCTGGACCACACAATCAGGGAAGAGCTCTGTGAGCATGGGGGCGTCATCTTGTGACCTTCCCTCCCTAAACGCAGAGGAACGGCACAATGAGTCGTCATCCCGACCCCAGTCACCCAGTGAGTATGCATGCACACACGTACACACACACACACACACACACACACACACACTCATTGTGTGTACGTTTTGTTGGGAAATAGTTAGTTATTGGGAAAGAGTATTTGGCCTCTAAGCCCCTCAGGTGTGCTACAGAAAGGAAGTGGGCAATGGTAGTCATAGATTGCTGCCTATTTAAATTATTAGATAAGGTACACACACACACACACACACACACACACACATTGCGCTTACAAGACCACACCTTCCTCTGACTCTCTCCCTGTCTGTGACTCAGCTCAATTGCTTTCAGCCACTCCCTCCGTCAGTAACAGAGAAGGGGAAGTGAGAGAAGAGGTAAGGAGAGGGGAATGAATTTAGAGGAGAGCAGAGTCCAGCGGCCTGCTCCCTAAGGATGAGGGAGCTTAGAAGGAAGTTTGGTAGGGATGAGGAGGACATGACTTATACTGGGTGGGACAGAGAGAAGCTGCCTTAGATATAAATGTTTTTCTATCCACGTTGAATTGATTTGCTACAGCAAGTCACACAGAAAGTGAAGTAAAGCATGTGTTGGAACCGCTGGGAATAGTGTTTGAGGAAATGTTCTATGTGTTTAGGGATGTGGTCTGTTCTTGCTTGTATATTTCAACAGAAAAGAAAGAGACTAAGGGAGAAATCTCAGGCTGATGGGACACGCGCGCGCAAGTTTCCATAGAGACAGGGTTAGAGGGGACAGAGTCTTGGCGAGTTGAATATTTCTCTTGATGAGATAAATGGGCTTGTCCTCATAGCCGGTCTCTCTCACTCTCTCTCTCTCTCTCTCTCTCTCACACACACACACACACACACACACACACACACACACACACACACACACACACACACACACACACACACACACACACACACACACACACACACACACACACACACACACACACACACACACACACACACACACACACACACACACACACACACACATACACCACACACACACACACACACAACACACACACACACACACACACACACACACACTGCACACACACACACACACACACACACACACACACACACACACACACACACACACACCACACCACACCACACACACCACACACCACACACCACACACACACACACACACACACACACACACGCTGTTAATTAAATGCAGCGCACTATTCAATACCATAGTGCCCTCGAAGCTCATCACTTAGCGAAGGACCCTGGGATTAAACACCTCCCTCTGCAACTGGATCGTGGACTTCCTGACGGGCCTCCCTTAGCTGGTGAGGGTAGGCAACAGCATATCTGCCACGCTGACCCTCAACTCAGGGGCCCCTGAGGGGTGTGTGCTTAGTCCTCTCCTGTTCTCCCTGTTCACCTACGACTCAAACACCATTAAGTTTGCCGACGGCGGTAGGCCTGATCACAGTGAGACAGCCTACAGGCCGGAGGTCGGAGACCTGGCAATATTATGCTAGGACAACAACCTCTCCCTTAACGTCAGCAAGACAAAGGAGCTGATTGTGGACTACAGGAAATGGAGAGCCGAGCAATATTTGCTATTTATTTGCTATTTTTCTTACATTTTAACTCTGCATTGTTTGGAAAGGGCTTGTATGAGGCCAGTGGTGACATTAAGACAGTTATAGTTTAATGGGTGTGATAGGATAAAACTGAGGATGGATCAACAACATTGTAGTTACTCCACAATACTAACCTAAATGACAGAGTGAAAAGAAGGAACAAAACATGCATCTTTTTTTGCAGTAAGACGCTAAAGTAAATCTGCAACAAATGTGGCAAAGAAATTAACTTAATGTCCTGAGTACAAAGCATTATGTTTGGGGCAAATCCAACACATCACTGAGTACCACTTTTCATATTTTCAAGCATGGTGGTGATTCATCATTTCCAACAGAAACTGGGGAAAAATCCTTGTAAAAACAATTATGGGTACCAAGACTGAATGTTCTTGGGTGGCCTAGTTTTTTTTTTTTGGACTAGCATGCCTTCAAAATTTTTGTCTCGCAATGATCAACAACCAACTCGACAGAGCTTGAAGAATTTTAGAAAGAATAATGTGCAAATATTGTACCATCAGGTGTACAAAGCTCTTAGACTTACCCAGAAAGACCCACAGCTCTAATCGCTGCCACGGGTGATTCTAGCATGTATTGACTCAGGAGTGTGAATACTTATGTAAATTAGATATTTCTGTATTTAATTTTCAATAAAGGTGCACACAAAAAGAATACATGTTTTCACTTTGTCATTATGGGGTATTGTGTGTAGGTGGGTGAGAGAAATACTTAATACATTTTGAATTCAAGGCTGTAACACAACAAAATGTGGAATAAGTCAAGGGGTATGACTACTTTCTGAAGCCACTAAGTATTCAATCTTTCTCTCACTCACCCTCTTTCTCTCACTCTTTCATGATATGTTCATTTTCTCTTCCCGGTCCCCCTCTGTCGCTCCCTTTTTTCTCTCTCTCTCTCTCTCTCTCTCTCTCTCTCTCTCTCTCATTAATCCTTCCATAACTAAGCAGTAGTGTTAACAGGAAGTGGATTTGTCTGTTGATATGATTATTGTGTATACCCGTCTGGAGCACTAGAGACTCCCAACGCTGGCTGCGTCTCAATAGTCTCCTCTCATCGTCTCCTTTCCTTTTAATAGACTGAGATGAGGAGAGAAAAACATTTGATTATTGAGATACAACTTTAATGTTGACTGAGAAGTTCTATATTATATGGAACAGACTGCCTTATCTTCTGTCTCTTCTCTGGAGTAACCTAGTCCTAGTATGTGAGACAAGGGAAAGAAACACACACACACACACACACACACACATTCCCAGCAAGAGGGGAAGGAAGCGTTGAAGTGGCTGCTTCTTCTTTCTTAATGAGGGGTTGTGACAGAACTTCTGTTGTTTTGGAGGGAAGGGTGGTAATTATCCCTGTGTTTATGGTGGAAATTGGACAGTGGGAGAGGTGTGTGTATATCTCTGTCATTCTAAAATGAACTACACTAGTAATAATTCTCTGACAGATGTGTGAGGTTCGGGGCAGAAGTTTTTGCGAGTGTGTGTGTCCATGAATGATGGATTGTGTGTGTGTGTGTGTGTATGTGTGTGTTCAGCTGTGCTTGTCAGTTCAGCTAGGAAGGCAGCCTTAACAGGGAGAGACATAGTAGAAGAGACTAGAGATGCACAGTCTGGCTCACACTCACTCAATCACTTACTCACTACCACAATGGTTTGGGGCGAGTTCCAACATGAAAATATAGGTTGTCCCGTTACACCGAATCCTCCACCCCTCCCCTGTAATTACCTTTTCCCTATAGCACTATTTATTTTTTATTTAACCTTTTATTTAACCAGTAAGGGCTCATTGAGATTTGAAATCTCATTTTCAAGCGCGTCCTGGGCAAGATAGGCAGCACCAAGTCATTACACAATTACAGACAGACAACATGAAAAACTACAAGTAATCCAGTAAGAACAATAGAATTCACAAGAGTATAACAAAATCATAAACCAGCAAATTAAAAACATTGACAGGTCAGGGAATCAGCCTCAAAATTCTTCTTCAGTGATTTAAAAACACCAATCGGGACAAGTTCTTCCAGTTTAAAAGTATTTTGTAAGGCGTTCCAAGCCGATGGCGCAGATTACATAAAAGCCCTTTTACCAAATTCAGTACGGACGTTTGGAACAGTTAGCAGGATAAAGTCCTGCAAACGAAGAGATTACCCATCACATTTCTGAACAATAAAAATGCCCAAGTAAAATGGTAGTAAACCCAAAATTGCTTTGTAAATAAAAGTATACCAGTGACTGAGCCTACGAGTGACTAGAGAAGGCCAGCCAACCCTGGTATATAAAGTGCAGTGCTGCGTAAGGATTTTGCAGTTTAAAATAAATCTCAATGTGCCATGGTAAAGGGTGTCAATTGATCTCAAACACTGAGCGAAAGCATTCATATATAAAATATCCCCATAGTCTAGTAAATACTAGCCTCCTTCTGGCTTCAAAAAGAAAAACAGGTATTATTCCTAAAATAAAATCCCAAGATATTTATGATGTTACAGTCTTAATCTCATTGCCCTGACAGATAGTAATAGGTGAAAGGTTCAGAGATCTATTTCTTTCTTTAGAAAACACCATTAGTTGAGTTTTGTCAGTATTGAGTATAAGCTTCAATTGACACAAGGTATGTTGAACAGTATAAAAAGCAGTTTGGAAAGATTTTGTGACACACGAGGCACAACAATAAATAATATCATCAGCATAAAGTGAAGTTGTGCATTTTGCACAGTTTTGTCTAAATTATTATATAAATAGTGAATAAGAGGGGACCAAGTACAGAGCCCTGGGGCACATGATTACAGACAGACAATTTAGCAGACATGAGCCCATCAACTTGAGTGCACTGAGTTCTATCAAACAGATAGTTAGCAAACCATGCAACTGCATGCTCTGAAAGACCTACACCCGACAATCTCTGCCTCGGTATAGCATGATCAACTGTATCAAAAGCCTTAGAGAGATTAATAAAAAAAGTGAGACACAGTGCTGTTTTTTGTGAAGGGCTTCAGTGATATCATTTAAAACGTTAATGGCTGCTGTAATTGTGCTATGCTGAAGCCCGATCGGTATATTGATAAAATAGAGTTAGTGTATAAAAACACTTTTAGCTGTTTAGTTGGCATCCGCCAACTCCTGGACAGTCTGTGGTGCAACGTGGCGTTGGTGGATGGAGCAAGAGATGATGTCCCAGATGTGCTCAATTGGATTCAGGTCTGGGGAACGGGCGGGCCAGTGCATAGCATCAATGCCTTCCTCTTGCAGGAACTGCTGACATACTCCAGCCACATGAGGTCTAGCATTGACTTGCATTAGGAGGAACCCAGGGCCAACCGCACCAGCATATGGTCTCACAAGGGGTCTGGGGATCTCATCTCGGTACCTAATGGCAGTCAGGCTACCTCTGGCGAGCACATGAAGGGCTGTGCGGCCCCCCAAAGAAATGCCACCCCACACCATGACTGACCCACCGCCAAACCGGTCATGCTGGAGGATGTTGCAGGCAGCAGAAAGTTCTCCACGGTGTGTTCTCTGGCAAATGCCAAACGTCCTGCACGGTGTTGGGCTATAAGCACAACCCCCACCTGTGGACGTCGGCCCTCATACCACCCTCATAGAGTCTGTTTCTGGAGGTCATTTTGCAGGGCTCTGGCAGTGCTCCTCCTGCTCCTCCTTGCACAAAGGCGGAGGTAGCGGTCCTGCTGCTGGTTTGTTGCCCTCCTACAGCCTCCTCCAAGTCTCCCTGATGTACTGGCCTGTCTCCTGGTAGCGCCTCCATGCTCTGGACACTACGCTGAGACACAGCAAACCTTCTTGCCACAGCTCGCATTGATGTGTCATCCTGGATGAGCTGCACTACCTGAGCCACTTGTGTGGGTTGTAGACTCCGTCTCATGCTACCACTAGAGTGAAAGCACCGCCAGCATTCAAAAGTGACCAAAACATCAGCCAGGAAGCATAGGAACTGAGAAGTGGTCTGTGGTTATCACCTGCAGAACCACTCCTTTATTGGGGGTGTCTTGCTAATTTTCTATCATTTCCACCTGTTGTCTATTCCATTTGCACAACAGCATGTGACATTTATTGTCAATCAGTGTTGCTTCCTAAGTGGACAGTTTGATTTCACAGAAGTGTGATTGACTTGGAGTTACGTTGTGTTGTTTAAGTGTTCCCTTTATTTTTTTGAGCAGTGTATATTGAGCAGAACAGACATGCCTCTCTTGACATGTAGAGTTAAGGAATCATGTCAGTTCTAATCATGACATGTCTATGCAACAATCAGTATGCCGTTGAAGTCGGAAGTTTACATACACCTTAGCCAAATACATTTAAACTCAGTTCTTCACAATTCCTGACATTTAATCCTAGTAAAAATTCCCTGTTTTAGGACAGTTAGGATCAGTTATTTTAACAATGTGAAATGTCAGAATAAAAGTACAGAGCATGATTTATTTCAGCTTGTATTTCTTTCATCACATTCCCAGTGGGTCAGAAGTTTACATACACTCAATTAGTATTTGATAGCATTGCCTTTAAATTGTTTAACTTGGGTCAAACGTTTCAGGTAGCCTTCCACCCGCTTCCCACAATAAGTTGGGTGAATTTTGGCCCATTCCTCCTGACAGAGCTGGTGTAACTTAGTAAGGTTTGTAGGCCTCCTTGCTCGCACACACTTGTTCAGTTCTGCCCACAAGTTTTCTCTAGGATTGAGGTCAGGGCTTTGTGATGGCCACTCCCAATACCTTGACTTTGTTGTCCTTCAGCCATTTTGCCACAACTTTGGAAGTATGCTTGGGGTCATTGTCCATTTGGAAGACCCATTTGCGACCAAGCTTTAACTTTCTGACTGATGTCTTGAGATGTTGCTTCAATATATCCACATAATTTTGCTTCCTCATGATGACATCTATTTTGTGATGTTCACTGTTGGGACGGTGTTCTTTGGCTTACAAGCCTCCCCTTTTTTCCTCCAAACATAACGATGGTCAATATGGGAAAACAGTTCAGACTTGAGAACATTTCTCCAAAAAGTACAATCTTTGTCCCCATTTGCAGTTGCAAACCCTAGTCTGGCTTATTTTATGGCGGTTTTGGAGCAGTGGCTTCTTCCTTGCTGAGCGGCATTTCAGGTTATGTCGATATAGGACTCGTTTTACTGTGGATGTAGATACTTTTGTACCTGTTTCCTCCAGCATCTTAACAAGGTCATTTGCTGTTGGTCTGGGATTGATTTGCACTTTTCACACCAAAGTACGTTCATCTCTAGGAGACCGAACACGTCTCCTTCCTGAGCGGTATGACAGCTGCGTGGTCCCATGGTGTTTATACTTGCGTGCTATTGTTTGTACAGATGAACGTGGTACCTTCAGGCGTTTGTAAATTGCTCCCAAGGATGAACCAGACTTGTGGAGGTCTACAATTTTTTTCTGAGGTCTTGGCTGATTTATTTAGATTTTCCCATGATGTCAAGCAAAGAGGCACTGAGTTTGAAAGTAGGCCTTGAAATACATCCACAGGTACACCTCCAATAGGCTAATTGACATCATTTGAGTCAATCAGAAGCTTCTAAAGCCATGACATCATTTTCTGGCATTTTGTGAAATAATCTGTCTGTAAACAATTGTTGGAAAAATGACTTGTCATGCACAAAGTAGATGTCCTAACTGACTTGCCAAAGCTATAGTTTGTTAACAAGACATTTGTGGAGTGGCTGAAACACTTAGGTTGGAGTCATTAAAACTTTTTTATGTAAACTTCCGACTTCAACTGTATGTAGCACCCACCTGAACGGAACAGTTTGTGTGTGTGTGTGTGTGTGAAGGGTGTTGTGTGTGTGAATGGTGTGTGTGTGTGTGTGTGAAGGGTGTGTGTGTGAAGGGTGTGGGACATAATTATAGTGGGGAAAAACTGAGTAACTAGTACTCAAAATTATAGCGGGAACAGATTAGCCATGGGATGTCCTGAGGTTCTCAGAGTCCCTATAGATCCCTGCAGGGGGCCACTACCAACACTTTAAAGACTGACCTTTGACCTCAGGTTTGACCTTTTGACATTCAGGTTCCCTTTAAAATGAGTGTGTGGGTGGGGGTGCTGCAAATATTTTCGATGGATACAGTAAGGGCACAATTTTTACTTTGTCATTTTAGTTATTTAGCAGACACTCTTTTCCAGAGTGACTGACAGGAGCAATTAGGGGAGGGTTTCCCAAACTTGGTGGTGGGACTTGTGACCCCAAGTGGTGCACATTTAGTTCAGCTGTGTCGTGCCAGGGTAAAAAAACTAAATATACACCCCTTGGGGTCCCCAGGACTGAGTTTGGGAAACGCTGAATTATGGTAAAATGCCTTGCTCAAGGGCACATCAACAGATTTTTGACCTAGTCGGCTCAGGGATTCGAACCAACCTTTCGGTTATTGGCCCCAAGCTCTTAACCGCTAGGCTACCTGCCGAAATTCACACACCAATAGCGTTAAGCTGGCCCGAGAGTTCTTAGCATCTCTGAACGTAATTTGCACCAATTTTACAAATGGACTTGTGAAAAATTTCGGCTGTCAGACGTCTACAAATCAAATCAAATCAAATGTATTTATATAGCCCTTCGTACATCAGCTGATATCTCAAAGTGCTGTACAGAAACCCAGCCTAAAACCCCAAACAGCAAGCAATGCAGGTGTAGAAGCACGGTGGCTAGGAAAAACTCCCTAGAAAGGCCAAAACCTAGGAAGAAACCTAGAGAGGAACCAGGCTATGTGGGGTGGCCAGTCCTCTTCTGGCTGTGCCGGGTGGAGATTATAACAGAACATGGCCAAGATGTTCAAATGTTCATAAATGACCAGCATGGTCGAATAATAATAAGGCAGAACAGTTGAAACTGGAGCAGCAGCACAGTCAGGTGGACTGGGGACAGCAAGGAGTCATCATGTCAGGTAGTCCTGGGGCATGGTCCTAGGGCTCAGGTCCTCCGAGAGAGAGAAAGAAAGAGAGAATTAGAGAGAGCATATGTGGGGTGGCTAGTCCTCTTCTGGCTGTGCCCGGTGGAGATTATAACAGAACATGGCCAAGATGTTCAAATGTTCATAAATGACCAGCATGGTCGAATAATAGTAAGGCAGAACAGTTGAAACTGGAGCAGCAGGTGGTCCCTAAAAGAGAGCGTGCTGAACGATCAGCAGATGAACTCGAGATCCACTTTCGGTGCGATGTGTGCAAGCCTTAAGTCCCTGTTGCTGACTGTACTGCTCAATAATGGAGCGCATGGTTAACGCCTGCTAAGGTACACACACTTGCGCACGCACACACACACACACACACACACACACACACGCAATATGCATGTGTAGACCCATGCTCATAGATCAACTACTACACAGGTAAGCAACCAGCGGAGGCGTAGATTAAAAGGCTGACAGACTGTTTAACTGACAAATGTAAGTAGTGAGAGAAAGGGAGAAAAAGGAAGGTAAATAGTGAAGGGAAGTAGTTTGAACGAGAGAAAGCGAATTAGAAAGAGACGTGGAGAGAGTGTGGGGAAAATGTGAAAAGAGAGAGGGGCAGAGATTTGAGGTAAATATTCCTGAAGAGAGAAGAAAGGTACAAGAGAGAGGACCCGAACAAAGTGAACAGAGAAAGAGGGAGAAGTAGGCAGGCTTCTACCCGCTCCTACATGCCCCTGTTGAACTATGCAGGGTGGCTGCTGAGTCACATGACCTGACCTACAGCCAGCACTATGGAACAGCAGGGAACTCCTCTCCCTAGTCAGCCTTTCATCCAGCTCACGCGCACACACCCGACAGACCACACACTCCTTTACTGTGATACTACTTGGTGAGCGACACTTCATTTTCTTTTGCGCATCTTTGACTAGTTATTTTCTTTTGTCTTCACTCCTTTAGTTACATCTTTGCAAGGTGTGTGGTGTGTATGTGTTTGGAGGGGGTAGTGTGAAGTGTAGTGTAAGTGTGTAATGTTTGGGTGGAGTGGTTTGCTGTCTTTGTTTGCAGTGTGTGAGTGAATGATCCTGCTGGGTAGCCTTTCCTGTGTATATGTCCTTGACTTGAGAGTGTGAGAATAGAAGACGAATCAATTGTGAAAAGCCTTATTGTTGTGTTCTTTGCTCTGCCACGTTAGTTGCTGATATAACGGAAACGTCTCTGCTGTCTTCTGAGATAGCTAAACCGGAGGGAGAGAACAGGGTAGACGGAGGGAGTGAATGAGAGAGATCTGCTGAGAGAGAGTGAGTGGGTGCATGTGTGTGTGTGTGTTTCTAAATTCCCACTCTGTTAAGTCCTGATGAAGTTTTAGAGGGGTGTTCTCTCTCTCTCTCTCTCTCTCGTGCCACTGAGTCTTCATTGTGGTCTCTACTTGGCAAGACAGCCTGATCATCTGGCGCTTAGCAACAAGAGCCAGTCTTTTCACAGGGTCTTAGTCCACTGTTGATGAATAATGACACCCTCCCTCCCATCTCTATTGCTGTCTCGCGGCTGGTCGCTGAAGCAAGAGGTGTACATGTGTGTGTACACTTTGCAGTCAATACAAAGCAAATGAAACTAAAACTAGTTAAAGGGATGTGAAATCAGTTATTCAGCGACATGTTAGTAAACTGCGCGCGTGTGTGTGTGTTATATGTTATATGTGCCCAAGTTCTATTAGCCATATGTACGGGATACGCATGGTATACATCGTCCAACAAAGTACTTATGTGAAGGATCCTTCTCAACAATACAACAACAATAAAAGATAAGAATATGAACATAAAGTAAATGGCTCAATAGAATAGAATAAACGTTTTAGCATAAATATAATAAGTTATAGTCCAATATTTACATGTGTATGTGGGCAGTGTATAAACTGAGCATTGCAAGAGTCTGGTAGCAGCAGTTACGATATATGTGTGTGTGTATGTAGCATGAATGTATATGTCTGTATATTGTGTTCTTTTGGCTGTATTCAATGGCAGTGGATAATGTATGTGTGCGTGTCTGTGTGTTAGTAGACTACCATTTGGCAGCCGGTCTGGTGCTGTAAATTTCCACTTTCCCAGTAATCCTCTCCTCTCCCCCAGTCTGGCTGGTTACCTCTGTCTTTCTTTCCTTCTGTTTCTCTCTCTGTCTCAACATGAAGAGACTTGTCCTCCAGAGCTCCCGACTGCCACAGAAGTAGCCACAGTAGTTCACATGCTTCTTACTTCATACTTCTGTCGGCGGCACTCAAATATTGTCTCCCTCTTCCCTGTCCTCCCTTTATCTCCTCCTCTCTCCAGCCCACAGATACCCGATAAGTCACCACGGCTCAGCAGCTCACCCATTTGCTTTTGTTTATCCAAAGAAGTCTAAAGCCCCATTTTTTTACCTGGTCCCAACATGTCCTTTGTCTTGATCTTGTCCACATTCTGATTGTGGCCACATTTTTAGAACGGTGTAGAGGATTAAAAGACGCATTGTGATCTGATTGTGATCAGGTCTTCCTGACCACCTCCAGAGGTAGTCGTGCACGCATTGTCTGGATAACTTACATGTGTAGACAGATCTGGACGGTGAAACAATTTAAATTATAGTTATCCTGCCTTCTAAAATCATCGATATGTGTCTTAAAATGTATAGAGGTAGACCAGAAGCCACATTGGCAGATGAGTGGCAACCCTGATTAGAAGCAGCTGCTGATCATCGGTTGTTCACCTGTGTTCCCTGTAAATGCTGTTTTGAATTAAAGAGTTGTACCTACACATTGAAGAAGGCTGGAAAGCCAAAACATCTGTGTATGCTATCCCTCCTGCAATGGAAAAACATACAGTTGGAAGTCGGAAGTTTACGTACACTTAGGTTGGAGTCATTAAACTCGTTTTTCAACCACTCCACACATTTCTTGTTAACAAACTATAGTTTTGGCAAGTCGGTTAAGACATCTACTTTGTACATGACACAAGTAATTTTTCCAACAATTGTTTACAGACAGATTATTTCACTTATAATGTCAGGAATTGTGAAAAACTGAGTTTAAATGTATTTGGCTAAGTCGTATGTAAACTTCCGACTTCAACTGTGTACCTTAGCCAAATACATTTGAACTCAGTTTTTCACAATTCCTGACATTTAACCCTTGTTTAACTTGGGTCAAGCGTTTCGGGTAGCCTTCCACAAGCTTCCCACAATAAGTTGGGTGAATTTTGGCCCATTCCTCCTGACGTAGCTGGTGTAACTGAGTCAAGTTTGTAGGCCTCCTTGCTCACACACTCTTGTTCATTTCTGGCCACTCCAATACCTTGACTTTGTTGTCCTTAAGCCGTTTTGACACGACTTGGGAAGTATGCTTGGGGTCATTGTCCATTTGGAAGACCCATTTGTGACCAAGCTTGAACTTTCTGACTGATGTCTTGAGATGTTGTTTCAATATATCCACATAATTTTACTTTCTCATGAGGCCATCTATTTTGTGAATTGTACCAATCCCTCCTGCAGCGAAGCACCCCCACAACATGATGCTGCCACCCTCATGCTTGACGGTTGGGATGGTGTTCTTCGGCTTGCGAGACCCCCCTTTTTCCTCCAAACATAACGGCTAAACAGTTCTATTTTTGTTTCATCAGACCAGAGGACATTTCTCCAAAAAGTATGGTCTTTGTTCCCTTGTACCATTGTCTGTTTTTTTTATGGCAGTTTTGGAGCAGTGGCTTCTTCCTTGCTGAGCGGCCTTTCAGGTTATGTCGATATAGGACTCGTTTTACTGTGGATATAGATACTTTTGTACCTGTTTCCTCCAGCATCTTCACAAGGTCCTTTGCTGTTGTTCTGGGATTGATTTACACTTTTCGCACTAAAGTAGGTTCATCTCTAGGAGACAGAACGCGTCTCCTTCCTGAGCGGTATGACTGCCATGTGGCCCCATTCAGGCGTTTGGAAATTGCTCCCAAGGATGAACCAGACTTGTGGAGGTCTACATTTTTTTTTCTGAGGTCTTGGCTGATTTTTGATTTTCCCATGATGTCAAGGAAAGAGGCACCGAGTTTGAAGGTAGACATTGAAATATATCCACAGGTACACCTCCAATTGACTCAAATGATGTCAATTACCCTATCAGAAGCTTCTAAAGCCATGACATTTTTTCCCTGAAGTTTCCAAGCTGTTTAAAGGCACATTCAACTTATTGTATGTACACTTCTAACCCACTGGAATTGTGATACAGTGAATTATAAGTGAAATAATCTGTCTGTAAACAATTGTTGGAAAAATGACTAGATGTCCTTACCAACATGCCAAAACTATAGTTTGTTAACCAGAAATTTGTGGAGTGGCTGAAAAACTAGTTTTAATGACTCCAACCTAAGTGTATGTAAACTCCGGCCTCAACTGTGTATATATACAGTACCAGTCAAAAGTTTGGACACACCTACTCATTCAAGGGATTTTCTTTATTTTGCTATTTTCTACATTGTAGAATAATAGTGACGACATCAAAGCTCTGCCATAACATGTAGTAACCAAAATTATGTAGTAACCAAAAAAGTGTTAAACAAATCAAAATAGGTTTTATGTTTGAGATACTTCAAAGTAGCCACCCTTTGCCTTGATGTCAGCTTTGCACACTCTTGGCATAAAATGAATTCTGAAACTCACAGGCAGCCAGTGCAGAGACCTTAAAACCGGTGTAATGTGTGCTCTCCATCTGGTCTTGGTCAGTATCTGTGCTGCAACATTCTGTATGTTTTGCAGTTGACCAATGCCTTTCTTGGGAAGACCAGACAGGAGAGTATTACAGTAGTCAAGCCTGCTTGTAATAAAAGCATGGATGAGTCTCTCTGTATCAGCCTGAGAGAGAAATGTTCGCAACTTGGCAATGTTCCTCAGGTGGTAAAAAGCTATTTTGTTCAGAATCATAAAACACGGGACGAGATGTTAAAAACTGTCCATTGTGCCAATAGATGGAATGCACTCGCATGAGATTTGCCTTGATGTTGACAGAGTGGCATTGGAGGTTTATTTCTTAAACTGGGGTAAGATGTCAATTTTGGGACACATCCTCAGTAGTGTGCCTTCGAATCAGTGGGTGTTTCGGCCTTTAATCACTAAACACCCTCATCAAAGGTGGCCAGCTAAAGGGTGATCAAGCCTTAGCTTGTGTCCCATGCCCAATTAAGATGTCCCGCGGGACTATGCAAGGCAGGGGCGTCCTCTTCCCTGAGCCAGCCCTACAGCTGACCGCATACCTCATGCCGTCCTCAAGTTGGAGGGATCTGAATTGGGTTCTCAGGTGGGGGTGGGGGGTCATGAAGTTATAGCCCAGCAAGGGTCCTTCCGTTTGATCCAGTTCCACTGGCTGCTTCTTTCAGCTGCTTGAGAAACTGCTCTGACGGTCTGCCGCAGAGCCTGTCCATGGATTCCAAGTTCTTTCAGCAACCTGATGGTGGAAGAAGCCACGAATCCTCTGCATCCCACTTCAACTGGCCAGACTTTTGCATTCCAGCCACGCTGAGTTGCGTCTGCTGCCAACTCTGTGTAACGCAGTTTCTTACGCTCATAGGCCTCTTCAACAGAGTTTTCCCACGGGACTGTGAGCTCTATGATGTACACAGCCTTTCGTGAAGGGGACCAGAGTACCATGTCTTTCCTAAGGTTGGTAGAAGCAATCTCAGGTGGAAAAATTAGTTGCTGGCCAATATCGACAAGCATCTTCCAGTCCCGGGCCATGGCTAGGTGTCCAGTTTCTGGCTTTGTAGGAGGATACTTGGGCCTTTTCTGTCCCTCCCGGATGAATGTTGTTGTTTTGACGGGATTGCTTGTTTTTGGAGGTAATGAATTGGTTGCACTCCTCTTGGTCTCAAGTGCTGCAGCCAGGCTCTTGAGGACCTGATTGTGCCTCCAGGTGTAGCGGCCTTGTGAGAGGCTGGTCTTGCAACTTGTCATTATATGCCTGAGAGTCGCTGGAGCTGGTCAGAGGGGGCAGGTCGAATCCTCGCCATACCATTGATGTAGATTTTTTGGTGATGGAAGCACATCATAAATAACTCTTATGATGAAGCTGATGTTGCTTTCCTCCATTTGCCAAAGCTCACTCCAGTTGATCTTTCTCCTCTCCAGGCCTTCCCACCGCGTCCATTGCCCTTGTTTAGCAAGAGAGACAGCCTTTGCACTTCTTGCAGTCTCCTCCTGTCTGCGCACCTCCTCGACCACCAGCTTCCTGCATTCAGATGTTGTTGCCTTATGGAACGTTGGTTTGCTTGCTGCCAGGCCAAAGCCTCCTCTTCCATGCTGGATATTCCCCACAATGTCTTGGTGTCTCAGGGCTGATGTTGCTTGCTGCACAGCCTTGGATAATGTCCATTTCCGTCCAGTTTGTAGGGGAGGTGCAGCCTTGCTAATGGTCTGGTCTTTGGAGTCCTTCAATGTCATCTGAAGTCTTACTTTAGAGCACTTGTACTCCTCTGTTAGACTTGTAAGAGGTAGTTCAAGGACCCCTTTGCCATAGAGGCCGATGTTACTCAGGCATCGTGGGACACCCAGCCATTTCTTCACGTATGAGGTAATGGTTCGCTCCATCTTCTCCACTGTTGTTATTGGGACCTCATAGACGGTGAGTGGCCACATTACCCGGGGGAGAAGTCCAAACTGTAGGCACCAAAGCTTGAGCCTCCCAGGCAGTAGGGTCTTGTTGATGTTCCCAAGACCGTCTGCGATGTCCTGCCTTACTTGCTGCACTTCACATTCCTAATGTGTGATTTGAAATTGAGTTCAGAATCTAAAATAACAGCTCGGTTTTTTACCTGGTGTTTTATCTTTATTGCCTAAGATGTGCGGCCAGATTCTCTCTGTGCTTTGGCTCCAACAATAAGTACCTTGGTCTTGGTTTAGCTGGAGGAAGTTGTGAGCCAACCAAGTATTTAAATCACTAATACAGTCTAATTTATCCGTGGAGCTAAAATCCTGTAGTGACACAGAATTGTGAAGTTGTGTATCGTCTACGTCGCAGTAAAAATCAATGCTGTGTGTTCTGATGACTATGTCAAGGGGCAACATATATATAAACTGAACAGTACAAGACCCAAAATGTAACCTTGTGGAATGCCACATGTGATTTGTATTTTCTCTGGGTTATGTTCACTAAGGGTGACAAACTCTCAACCGGTTAAATAGGTCCTGAACCAATTTATAACTGGACTGGAGAGGCCAACTCACCTCTCCAGTCTGTCCAGAATGACACCATGGTCAAGTGTCGAATGCAGCATTTAAATCCAAGAGTACAAGATCAGAAGGCGGTTTGGCATCTGTGTTGGCGCTAAGATCATTTACCACTAAGTAAGGTCGAGAGTTTGAGAGTTTGTCTATGCTGTGGTGTGCCTGAAAATCAGATTGGAATTTTTCAAAAATACAGTTGGCACTTAGGCAAAATTCTGGAAAAATTATTTTTCAAGAATGGACGTTTGGATATTGCTAAAAACTGAAGAATCAAGATGACTTTTCTTCAGAAGGGGTTTCACCATAGCAGTTTTTAGTGCAGTGGGGAAAGTGCCTGTGAACAGGGAGTGATTTAACAATGGCTTGTAAATTCATCAGATATGCAATTAACAACTGTTTTGAAGAAGGTGGTGGAAGTAGGATCTCAAGAAGGGAGGTAGAAGGCTTTTATGTTGTGATATCACTTTCCTGAGCATTTCTGTGTCAACCAGGGAAAATAACTCCATAGTGCCTTTACGTGATAGGCTAGGGCACATACCATCAAACTTCTCATCATGTCTTGCTTGACAGATACCCAGCCTAATGTATTTTATATTATCTCTGAAATATGCCTCAAACTCATCACATTTAGATGTCGTGAAAAGTTCACACAGGTTTGCAGGGGTAGGATTTATCAGGCCATTAATGTTCGAAGCACTCACTCAGATTATTCTGATTTAGTAGCGATCAACTTGAGCCCGTCTGGCATTTCTAATTGTCTTGTTATATATGCCAAGTTGCTCTCTCAGAATATCCTAATGGACCTGCAACTTTGACTTTCTCCACTTCCGCTCTGCCTTTCTGCAATTTCTCCACGATCATCCAAAGGGGCTCTCTGTTTGGATGTGTCCTTTTTTCAACTTTACTGGAGCTTCAATGGTTACCCTTTCATTTGCTATTAATGTTATTAACTAAATCATCACAAGGAAGGCAGAATAGGTGGAGGAGTATTGTTTCCACACTCAGTAAAATCTGTAGCAACTTCAGAGGTCAGATAGCGTTTTTTAATGATGCGTTCAGATTTACCCTGTACAAAGGTAATAAAAATCCAGTGGTGATCAGATAAAGCAACATCAACATTAGAGGATATGTTAATAGAAAGCCCCTTGGTAATAACCAGGTCCAGAGTATGTCCGCGGTTATGGGTGGGTCCAGTAACTTGGGATTAGGACGTGCATAGTGAGTAGTACAAGAAGGGATTCCTGTAGAGGGCCCAACAGCAGTGAATCATGGGTAATGTAGTGTGAATGGGGTGAATAGACTACAAAGGCAGCAGCTAGTTGAAAGCCCAGTGGATTAGTATTGTGTTGGTTTGAATGGAGCCTTGTTGTATTGTAGGGTTAGTTAGCTTGCCTGGGGGAACTGTGAATTGTGGGCATGTCGGGTATGTATCTCTGTCAACATGACCTTGGAGCCTCAACAGCCTTGCATGGTCTTGTGTGTGTCTATGTGTGTCCCTCTGCTTGGCAAATTAGTTTGCCACACTCGTACAGCAGAGTTCGGCCTGCATTGTCTGTGCTCAGAGGCCGAACATTTATCCTCTCTCTGTCTCTCTCTCTCTCCCTATTTCTCCCTCTCTCTCTTCTCCCTATCTCTCCCTCCCTCTCTTCTTCCTCGATCTCTTCTCTCTTCCCCCCTCTCTCTCCTTCTCACGCTCCCTCTCTATTAGAACAGAGCGTGGAAGACTGATACATTCTGAGTGGAGGAATGTAGTGAGGGGAAAGAGAGAAAGGAGAAGACATTCAGGTCACTCACAAGGAGCCTTGATACTAATCTATAGAAAGAGAAACAGACAGACTGACAGACAGAAAACCTAGGCCACACTGGGATATCTCACTTTGTACTAATTGGTATATATGTTCAACTTTTAGTAAAGGTCTAAAGGAATTCCTTAGCAATTTTACAACAGTTGGGTTCCTTCAGGTCAAATGTGATTTTCCTCCGCTTTTCCTTTTGAATGTAGGCAATCTATAGTATGTAGTAGAAGTTTAGAGAGCGGTATGGGGAAGACCTGTGGCTGCTGACACAGAAGAATTCGACCAAACACAATTTCCAGAGTCAGCGATCCTATTGTGATTGTACAATATGCGCACACGCACGCAAACATGCGCACACACACACATACTCACACACACGCGTGCACAGTATAAACACACAGCCCCCTCCTGTACTCCCTGTTCACCCATGACTGCGTGGGCCACAGGTCAAACTCAATCATCAAGTTTCCTGATGACATAACAGTGGTAGGCCTAATTACCATCAATGACGAGATAGCGAGAGCCCTGGTGGAGTGGTGCCAGGAAAAAACCTCTCCCTCAACGTCAACAAAATGAAGGAGAGGATTGTGGGCGACAGGAGACAGCAGAGAGAGCACTCCCCTATCCACATCAACAGGACTGCAGTGGAGAGTGTGAAAAGCTTCAAGTTCCTCGGAGTGTATGTCACCGACGACGTGAAATGGTCCATTCGCACAGACAGTATGGCGAAAAAAGCGCAACAGCGCCTTTTCAACCTCATGAGGCGGAACAAATTTGGCTTGGCCCATAAGACCCTCACAAACTTCTACAGATGTACCATTGATGCACCATGTTGCTCTAGATCACCCTGTATATCACGGGCTATATCATCATACTGTTTTAACCACTACACATGTAAATACTGTATTCTAGTCATGGATCATCCTATATAACTACTGCTGTACACAACGTTTCTATTCATATACTGTCTATACTGTCTAAACACACCATTCTATTATACAAAACATTAAGGACACCTACTCTTTCCATGACATAGACTGACCAGGTGAATCTAGGTGAAGGCTATGGTCCCTTATTGATGTCACTTGTGAAGTGTGAGGGGGTCCAAATACTGGGAGGGGGTGTATACTTTTGGTCATGTAGTGCATATGTATACAGCGCATTCGGAAAGTATTCAGAACCCTTGACTTTTTACACATTTTGTTATATTACAGCCTTCTTCTAAAATGTATTCAATTATTTGTTTCCTCGTCAATCTACACACAATACCCCATAATGAAGAAGCAAAAACAGGTTTGTTGAAGTATTTGCTAGTTTATTAAAAATAAAAACTGAAATATCATATTTACATAAGCATTCAGACCCTTTACTCTACTTTGTTGAAGCACCTTTGGCAGTAATTACAGCCTTGAGTCTTCTTGAGTATGACGCTACAAGCTTGGCACATCTGTATTTGGAGAGTTTCTCCCATTCTTTTCTGCAGATCTTCTCAAGCTCTGTCAGGTTGGATGGGGAGCGTTGCGGCACATCTATTTTCAGGTACTTCTTTGTCTCGATCCCGACTAGTCTCCCAGTTCCTGCCTCTGAAAAACATCCCCACAGCATGATGCTGCCACCACCATGCTTCACTGTAGGGATGGTGCCAGGTTTCCTCCAGACTTGACGCTTGGCATTCAAACCAAAGAGTTCAATCTTTGTTTAATCATATGAGATAATCTTGTTTCTCATGGTCTGAGTCTTTAGGTGCCTTTTGGCAAACTCAAAGTGCGCTATCATGTGCCTTTTACTGAGGAGTGGCTTCCGTCTGGCTACTCTACCATAAAGGCCTGATTGGTGGAGTACTGCAGAGATGGCTGTCCTGGAAGATTCTCCCATCTCCACAGGGGAACTTTAGAGCTCTGTCAGAGTGATCATAGGGTTCTTGGTCACCTCCCTGACCAAGGCCATTCTCCCCCGATTGCTCAGTTTGTAATGTGACAAAATGTTGAAAAAGTCAAGGGGTCTGAATATTTTACGAATGCACTGTATGTATGTCTCTCTCTCAATTAAATGTCAATTTAAGGGATATATTGGCATAGGAAACATATGTTTACATTGCCAAAGCAAGTGAAATAGATAATAAACAAATTTGAAATAAACAATAAAGAAAAAAAATAACAGCAAACATTACACCCACAAAAGTTCCAAAAGTATAAAGACATTTCAAATGTCATATGTTCAAATAGTTCAAGTACAAAAGGGAAAATAAACAACATGAATAATGGTGGTATTTACAGTGGTGTTTGTTCTTCACTGGTTGCCCTTTTCTTGTGGCAACAGGTCACAAATCTTGCTGCTGTGATGTCACACTGGTATTTCACCCAATAGATATGGGAGTTTACCAAAATTGGGTTTGTTTTTGAATTCGTTGTGGATCGGTGTAATCTGAGGGAAATATTTGTCTCCAATATGCTCATACATTTGGCAGAAGGTTGGGAAGTGCAGCTCAGATTCCACCTAATTTTGTGGGCAGTGTGCACATAGCCTGTCTTCCTTTGAGAGTCAGGTCTGCCTACGGCGGCCTTTCTCAATAGCAAGGCTATGCTCACTGAGTCTGTACATTAGTCAAAGCTTTCCTTAAGTTTGGGTTATTCACAGTGGTCAGGTATTTTGTGTCTCTCTTTCTCTCTCTCTCTCTCTGACATTGCTCATTTTGCTAGTTCTTTATTTTTTGGGATGTGTGCCTATTGTTTTGTATTGTTAGGTATTACTGCACTGTTGGAAGTTAGAAACACAAGCATTTTGGTGCACCGGCGATAACATCTTCAAATATGTGTACACGACCAATAAACGTTTTATTGGATTTGAACACACAATCCAGGCCACTCTGTCCATTTAAAGGCACAATATGTAGCTTTGGGCACAACTTTGTGTATTGGAATGTGCCACTATTCCTTTGAATCCTCCTAGTAGTTGTTTTCAATCAAATTCAATTTCTAAAGCCATTTTTACATTAGCAGATGTCAGAAAGTGCTACACAGAAACCCAGCCTAAAACCTCAAACAGCAAGCAATGCAGAAGCACGGTGGCTAGGAAAAACTCCTGAGAAAGGAAGGAACCTAGAGAGGAACCAGGCTCTCTAGGTGGTTAGTCCACCAGGGGTGGTTAGTCATCTTCTGGCTGTGCCAGGTGGAGATTCTAAGTATAAGTACATGGCCATAGGTGTCCAGCAGGGTCAAATAATAATCACAGTGGTTGTAGAGGGTGCAACAGGTCAGTACCTCAGGAGTAAATGTTAGTTGGCTTTTCATAGCCAAGCATTCAGAGGTCGAGTCAGAGAGAGAGAAGGTAGAGAGAGAAAGTCGAAAACAGCTGATCCGGGAAAAGGTAGCATGTCCGGTGAACAGGTCAGGGTTTCATAGCCGCAGGCTGGAAAAGCAGTACGACAAGTTGTACTGGGGACAGCCAGGAGTCATCAGGCCAGGTAGTCCTGAGGCATGGTCCCGGGGCTCAGGTTCTCCGGGAGGGGAGGGAGAATTAGAGGGAGCATACTTTAATTCACACAGGACACCAGATAAGATGGGAGAATGACACCAGCTATAACAGCCTAAACGCATGAGATAATGAGCAGCATTGGTCACTCAGTTTCAAGAAATGGTTTCATACTATGTACAGTTGTGGTCAAAAGTTTTGAGAATGACACAAATATAAATTTTCACAAAGTTTGCAAAGATATTTTTAGTCAGATGTTACTATGGAATACGGAAGTATAATTACAAGTGTTAAAGGCTTTTATTGACAATTACATTAAATTGATTCAAGAGTCAATATTTACAGTGTTTTCAAGACCTCTGCAATCCACCCTGGCATGCTGTCAATTAATTTCTGGGCCACATCCTGACTGATGGCAGCCCATTCTTGCATAATCAATGCTTGGAGTTTGTCAGAATTTGTGGGGTTTTGTTTGTCCACCCGCCTCTTGAGGATTGACCACAAGTTCTCAATTGGATTAAGGTCTGGGGAGGTTCCTAGCCATGGACCCAAAATATCAATGTTTTGTTCCCCGAGCTACTTAGTTATCACTTTTGCCTTATGGCAAGGTGCTCCATCATGCTGAAAAAGACATTGTTCGTCACCAAACTGTTCCTGGATGGTTGGGAGAAGTTGCTCTCGGAGGATGTGTTGGTACCATTCTTTAGTCATGGCTGTGTTCTTAGGCAAAATTGTGAGTGAGCCCACTCCCTTGGCTGAGAAGCAACCCCACACATGAATGGTCTCGGGATGCTTTACTGTTTGCATGACACAGGACTGATGGTAGCACTCAACTTGTCTTCTCCGGACAAGCTTTTTTCCGGATGCCCCAAACAATCGGAAAGGGGATTCATCAGAGAAAATGACTTTACCCCAGTCCTCAGCAGTCCAATCCCTGTCTCTTTTGCAGAATATCAGTCTGTCCCCTGATGTTTTTCCTGGAGTGAAGTGGCTTCTTTGCTGCTCTTCTTGACACCAGGCCATCCTCCAAAAGTCTTTGCCTCACTGTGCGTGCAGATGCACTCACACCTGCCTGCTGCCATTCCTGAACAAGTTCTGTACTGGTGGTGCCCCGGTCCCACAGCTGAATCAACTTTAGGAGACGGTCCTGGCGCTTGCTGGACATTCTTGGGCGCCCTAAAGCCTTCTTCACAACAATTGAACCACTCTCATTGAAGTTCTTGATCGTCCGATAAATGGCTCATTTAGGTGCAATCTTACTAGCAGCAATATCCTTGCCTGTGAAGCACTTTTTGTGCAAAGCGATGATGATGGCACACGTTTCCTTGCAGGTAACCATGATTGACAGAGGAAGAACAATGATTCCAAGCACCACTTTCCTTTTTAAGCTTCCAGTCTGTTATTCGAACTCAGTCAGCATGACAGAGTGATCTCCAGCCTTGTTCTTGTCAACACTCACACCTGTGTTAACGAGAGAATCACTGACATGATGTCAGCTGATCCTTTTGTGGCAGGGCTGAAATGCAGTGGAAATGTTTTTGGGGGATTCAGTTAATTTGCATGGCATAGAGGGACTTTGCAATTAATTGCAATTCATCTGATCACTCTTCATAACATTCTGGAGTATATGCAAATTTCCATCATACAAACTGAGGCAGCAGACTTTGTGAAAATTCATATTTGTGTCATTCTCAAAACTTTTGGCCACGACTGTATATTATGCATATGATATGGTTTTATAATGCAATATGAATTTATATATTTTAAATATCTGCTTGTTTTTGTGTAGATTTGTCAGTGTTCCAAGAGGATGAAGGTATAGAGATGGATTCAGTCAGCTGGACTTCCAACACCAAACTCCCCGGCACCCAATCAGAAACCCCCATTTCCTCTGGACGCTTCTCCTCCTGGGTGACCTTCGACGATGACGAGGAGGACAAGCCCCACCACCTGGAGCAGCCATCCCACACACGATTGGATGATCTCAGCCACTTCCAGGATGCCAACAGTAACCTGATTGGTTCTCCTCCCAACGTTTGGAAGCAGAACGGGAACCAGCAGAACCAGAACCGCCACCTCCTGGACCTGACGCCAGACGGAAACCCTCCTAGATCCCTTCTGATTGAACCTAGAACCGCTCCCCTGCTCCCCGGTAGGACTAAACCTTACACCAAGAAGAACCCTTTCCTGTGTGAAGAGTTCAATGACATCCAGCCCTCTCCCATTAACCCCTTTAGTTCCTACTTTGACTGTAAACAGGAAGTGGCATCAGAGACGATCCAGAGTAATGGCTCCGCCCACCACCTGGAGAGCTCTCCCTGTGCCTTCTCCTTTAGCTCTCCTTTCTTCCAGTCTTTCAGCTCCCACAGCCAAGAGGCCAAACGAGAGTCCATTCTCGTCTTCTCTTCCGAGTTTGAGCCCACCAGAGGAGGAGGGGAAGAGACAGTCAGCCATGTCACTCCTCCCTTAGACAGACTAGACCTGGATCAGCTGAGAAACCTCCAGATCACAGACCCAGACGATCCAGGCAGCCCTACTTTGCCTGATGACTCAGTGGAGGATGCGGAGGAGGCAAAGGAAGAAGATGGGTTGGAGGGAGAGGATGAGGGCACCCCCTACCTCCCAGATCACATGACCCCCCAAGATGGCTGGGCCATGCTGCTCCGTATACCAGAGAAGAAGAACATCATGTCGTCACGCCACTGGGGGCCTATCTATGTCCGTCTGTCTGACGACGGCGTGCTCCAGATGTTCTACGAGAAAGGTCTGGAAAAACCCTTCAGGACCCTGAAACTGGACCCTCGCTACGAGGCGGCTGAGCACCGCCTGCAGAATTACGAAGAAGCCGGCCGCGTCCACACGCTCAGTGTGGACCTCGTCCAATACCGCGAGAGGAGGCGAATCCAGCCGAAGTCACCCGTCACCCACCAGCCAATCCGTGAGCAGCTGGTGAAGCTGGGCACCACCTGTTACCACGACTTCCTGAGTTTTCGTCATGCGCTGGTGGAGGTGCTGAGGCGGTTGCCGGCAGTGACAGGTGGGGCGTTGACGGGGTCGCCCATAGGGGCGGGGCTGACAGAGGAGGAGGTTCAGGTGGAGGTGAGGGACGAGTTCTACGGGACGGTCGCTGCGGGAGATGGGAGGATTCTGAAGCAGCTTGTGATGACTCGTGTGCACGTGCTGGCCTTCATCTCTGGGTCGGCAGGCTGCCGCCTCGGACTCAATGATGTGCAGGTAACAGAGAAGGAGAGTGTTAAAACAGACGTCCAGTTACGAGTGAAAGGGGAGGGTGGTTCATGTTGGGTAGCTTATAGGTGTGTGAAAGAGAGATTTTTGTAGGGATCACATTGGAACCATTGGAGGCTGCTGAGGGGGAGACGGCTCAAAATATTGTCTGGAATGGAGTCAATAGAATGGTATGAAACGCATCAAAAACGTGGTTTTCATGCATTTGATGCTATTCCATTGACTCCATTCCAGACATTATTATGAGCAGTCCTCCCCTCAGCGGCTTCCACTGAATCATTCGTATGAGAGGAGGATTTGGATGGTGAGATGTGTACACATCAGAATATTGGCCCTGGAGTTCTGCAGACACTTATTCAGACAAAGGTACAAACATTAAAATGCATGTACAGTTGAAGTCGGAAGTTTACATACACCTTAGCCAAATACATTTAAACTCAGTTTTTCACAATTCCTGACATTTAATTCTAGTTAAAATTCCCTGTCTTAGGTCAGTTAGGATCACCACTTTATTTTAAGAATGTGAAATGTCAGAATAATAGTAGAGAGAATGATTAATTTCAGCTTTCATTTATTTCATCACATTCCCAGTGGGTCAGACGTTTACATACACTCAATTAGTATTTGGTAGCATTGCCTTTAAATTGTTTCACTTGGGTCAAATGGTTTGGGTAGCCTTCCACAAGCTTCCCACAATAAGTTGGGTGAATTTTGGCCCATTCCTTCTGACAGAGCTGGTGCAACTGAATCAGGTTTGTAGGCCACCTTGCTGGCACACGCTTTTTCTGCCCTCAGGGCTTTTGTGATGGCCACTCCAATACCGACTTTGTTGTCCTTAAGCCATTTTGCCACAACTTTGGAAGTATGCTTGGTGTCATTGTCCATTTGGAAGACCCATTTGTGACCAAGCTTTAACTTCCTGACTGATGTCTTGAGATGTTGCTTCAATATATCCACATACTTTTCCTTTCTCATGATGCCATCTATTTTGTGAAGTGCACCAGTCCCTCCTGCTGCAAAGCACCCCCACAACATGATGCTGCCACCCCCGTGGTTCACGGTTGGAATGGTGTTCTTCAGCTTGCAAGCCTCCCCCTTTTTCCTAAAACATAACAATGGTCATTATGGCCAAACAGTTCTATTTTTTTTTCATCAGACCAGAGGACATTTCTCCAAAAAGTACAATCTTTGTCCCCATGTTCAGTTGCAAACCGTATTCTGGCTTTTTTATGGCGGTTTTGGAGCTGTGGCTTCTTCCTTGCTGAGCAGCCTTTCAGGTTATGTCGATTAAGGACTAGTTTTACTGTGGATATAGATACTTTTGTACATGTTTCCTCTAGCATCTTCATAAGGTCCTTTGCTGTTGTTCTGGGATTGATTTGCACTTTTTGCACCAAAGTACCTTCATCTCTAGAAGACAGAACGCGTCTCCTTCCTGAGCGGTATGACGGCTGCGTGATCCCTTTATACTTGCATGCAATTGTTTGTACAGATGAACGTGGTATCTTCAGGCATTTTGGAAATTGCTCCCAAGGATGAACCAGACTTGTGGAGGTCTACCATTTTTAAGGTCTTGGCTGATTTCTTTTGATTTTCCCATGATGTCAAGCAAAGAGGCACTGAGTTTGAAGTTAGGCCTTGAAATACACCCACAGGTTCACCTCCAATTTGACTCAAATTATGTCAATTAGCCTATCAGAATCTTCCAAAGCCTTGACATCATTTTCTGGAATTTTCCAAGCTGTTTAAAGGCGCAGTCAACTAAGTGTATGTAAACATCTGACCCACTGGAATTGTGATACAGTGAATTATAAGTTAAATAATCTGTCTGTAAACAATTGTTGCCAAAATTACTTGTGTCACGGACAAAGTAGATGTCCTAACTGACTTGCCAAAACTATAGTTTGTTAACAAGAAATTTGTGGAGTGGTTGAAAAACAAGTTTTAATGACTCCATCCGAAGTGTATGTTATCTTCTGACTTCAACTGTATACATGAAAGTATTAAACCCCCCTCTTGATGTTGTTCCTCTAGGTCAAAGGTAAGGAGGTGGTCTCCAGACACGACATCATCCCCAACACCACCACCCGCTGGATCCGCTTACGTGACTGCGAGCTTCATGACGAACACGCAGACGAACTAGAGTTCCTGTCGTCACGCCAAGTTGTCTTCACACCGCCACCCTGCCGCCGCTTCCAGCTGCTCGCCTTCCACACGGCCTTCGCTGAGAAAACCCTCCCCTTCACGCTGCGCACTGTTGCCTCCGTCCGCGGCGCCGAGGTCACTCTGCAGTCCTGGCTGCTGATGTCACAGGGGTTCTCGTCCAATCGGGACACGTTGAACCTCATCCCCTGCGAGAATGTGGCGGTAAAATAATAATAGAATATTGTGCCTCTTGCAGTTTTATTATTGAACTTCACTTCCCTCAGTCATTTGCTAACATTGATTATCATGCTTACTCCTAGATCCGCTACCCCATCCCTGAGATTTGGGCCAAGAACTTCCGTCGGGACGGGGTGATGGGGGAGAGGTCACTGAAGGCGAGGTTCAACAAGGGTGCCAGCTTCGGCACGGCGAGTACTTCCGGGTCAGAGCCAGTGATGAGGGTGACCCTTGGCACGGCCAAGTATGAACAGGCTTTTAAAGCTGTGGTGTGGAGGCTCAGCCGCCTGCCTGACAAAAACTCTGGTAAGAAGTTGTTGGGGTCAAACTCAGTAAGAGAACTATTCCTATTCTCATTGTAGAAATGCAAAAAAAAAACACAGCTATTTCACTAGCGGTGCACAAGCCTTTGGTAAGGAGGGCATGAGTTTGAGGCGATACCCTGCTATTGTCACTGAAAAGGGCTAGATCTATATTTGCTTTACCAGTCACACCTGACAGCGGAGACATGGCTCATTTCAGACACTACGGGTAGGTTTCCCGGACACGGATTAAGCCTGGTCTAAAAACACATTTGAAATAACATTTGAAATAGCTCTTTATCTATTTCACTAGGCGTAATCTGTGTCTCCATGTGTGGAGGATCAGGTCCATTCCCTTGTATTCTCATTCTTCCGACGATCCATTTGAGGTTTCATCACAGTGCCAGTCTGTATTAGTGGAGCTGGTTTGTAATTTCACCCAGCTCAGAGGGACAGGACATGGGGGATGTCTCTATTTCACCCAGCAGTGAGAGATTATGAACATTGATCTGTTTCTGCTGTCATTACACTGTGCAGACTGTCAATAGTCCTTACCCCAGGCACTGTCAATATCCTAGTGTGCGTATGTGTTATAGAGTTGTTTGTGTGTGTACATGCAGGCATGTATCCGTGAATGATTGCGTGCGTCTGTGCCCGTGTGTGTGTGCGCCCATGCACGTGTCTGTGCGTGTGCATGAGTTCGCCCTTGTGTGTGTTCTCCTGGTCCCAGTCCAGTGTTGGTATGTCTCTGTCAGAATGCGGCCCCCTTCAGGCCTTTCAATAGGCTGTCAGCATGGTTGCCTGTCCTGAGTACTGATTGGCCAGTCAAAGCCCTGGCTGTCACCATGCATTACCTCACAAACCCAAAGGCCACAGGCTTCTATTGTAAATACATGCTCTGCCACGGGCTGCTCCCCCCACCCCCACCCTCCCTTCTATTGTGGGCCCCTCTTTTTTTTCTCTCCCCCTTTTTCTTCTTTCTCTCTTTACCCTCAGCCTCTCGTCCCCCTCTCTCACTTTTCGTCCCTCTCTCACTTTTCTTCCCCTTTCCCCTCTCTTTAGCCCTTGCTTCAGCTCCCCTCCCTCCTCCTCATCTCCCCCTCTCTACTTAACTGGGCCAAACCTGCCCTCCATTTTCTCTCTCTCTTTCTTTTGTTTGCACTGTCTTTTGTCTTTCTGTCTGCCTTGCTTTTTCTTTCTCTCTCCTCCTTTGTGTTCCTTCTTCTTTCTTCATGCTCATTCGTCCCTTCGTTATATGTGTGCTACAGTCCACACGGTGATGCCAACTTTGGGGCTGTAATTCCCTGCGCCACAAATGAGAGAAGCATGGTGGTATGCTGGTTAACATTTCACTGCTACAGTCCTCTACTCCAACTGTACAACAGAGGATATTCTTTCTGACCTCCGACCTCACGGCACTTCCTGTTTTGACCCCTCTTGGTGGCCGTCCCGTCCGTGCTCAGTGTCATGATGTTCTTGGCACAACTCTCACCCTCTCTGTGACCCTGTCCAGAGACAACTGCTAGCCCCTTCCCCTAGGCACTTCATGAAGACCGGAACGAATTGGATAGGCAAAGCAATAGTTGTGTTGTCACCTGATAAGTTTGATGTAGATTTCAATGTTGCTTACAACTATCCAATCTACACGTGTTTAGGGGAAAGGATTTGCTCTCCCTTTCTGTGCTGTGTGTGTGTGTGTGTGTGGGGGTGTGTGTGTGTGTGTGTGTGTGTGTGAGCGGACCCACCGGGAGGACAATCCTACTCGACCCAGAGTGATCGCTGATGATGAACGTGTGTGTTTGCGTTACGTGGTGTGTGTGTTGATGTGTTCGTCTGCATGTGTGTTTAATGTACGTTTGTGTCTCCCCCTGGCAGCGTTGGGTCACCCCCACACCTTCTTCTGTCGTCTGGAGCTGGGTTCGGACCGGGAGGTGCCAGCCTCGCTGCAGAGCCACCTGGAGGTCGAGTTTGACATGCCCGCCGCCTCTGCCTCCAAAGCCACCGTCCGCTCCCTCTCTGTAGAGGACAGGGCAGACGCCAAGAAGTGGATCAACTACAAATCACACTACTCCTACCAGGTAATAAACCAGGGTGTTTGTGCGTGGAGCTGTAGCCTTTTGTGAATGGGCTGACATGGTAAAATTACATACATACACGTTGGGTGTCCTCCATAACCTTCTGGCTCAGCTGCGGGAGCTGTTTTCTGTTGTGTGTTTGCCCGTCCAAACATGTAATTAGGCACGATGAGCAACCCCCTCTGGCTCCCACTAACAGTAGCTAACACGGTAGTCGGCACAGTTGCTGCAGATCAACACAAACAACAATTTAACGCAGGGCCTGTATCCACAAAGCATCGAGGAGAGTAGGAGTGCTGATCTAGGATCTGTCCTTATAGTTTTATTCATAATGATCTATACGGCTAAACTGATTATAGGTTAGCGCTCGTACTCAGAGACGCACAGCACAATAGCAGGATAGCCATGTTATTATACAGTGAGCTACACTATAGTAGTAATAATAGCAGTGGTTTGGTTCTCCTAGAAGTATTTTAGGTCACAAGGACCATTTCAAATGAAAGATTTTTAAACTAGGTCAATATCCTTCACATTGGTTAATATAAAGTACATTGTAGAGACTGTGTGTAACAGGTTAATTCCCACGTGTACGCTTAGTAGAATGCTTCAAGAGCACAATTGAGCGTTAGACAGATGACAGCTGGCAAGGATCAGCTACTAGTGGTCCTATAACTAGCGTGGATAGCCAGAGCCTAGTCCAACCCGGGGATCTATATCTACATCCAGGTCAAGCCAAGGCATCAGCCAGGGTCGACACCTCACCAGAACAACCTAGTTTACGTGGTAGGCAGCGCTACGCCACTAACCTCTGCTCAGACCTTCCGCAACCTCCGACTTCTCTCTTCTCTAAACGGAGACATAGATGGATTGCCTTGATTGTGTGTGGGAATGTAGCATACTATTTATCTGTCTCATCACTGATCTCACTGTACGGGCTATGATCGCCACCTTGTGGCCAAAGACAATCACACCTTCATTTAAGTAGAAGGTATTGCTCACTGATCTCTCGCTGTTCTTATACAATACAACTCTATGTCCATTTAGTTACAGCAAACAATGGAAATGTGTCTTCTGTTCCGTTCTCAACCCCCCTCCAGACAGCACACATCCCACATACAGCTGAGACGAGCACAGGGACAAGCTGCATTGCAGTTCTTGTTTTGAGACTCCGCAACAGATCTATGGAGATGTTTAGTGCTTATAAGCAGTAGGCCTCCATAGGTGTCCTTGTGTTTTTTGCCTTTCTGACCATGTCGCCCCTCCTGTCCCCCAGGTGCCTATAGAACAGAAGACAGGCGGCCTCTCAGAGAGCAGCAGCCCTACACTGGACCAGGACCAGCCTGGAGAATGTGCACAGCAGTGAACACACACACGGATGTAGGGAGGGCGGGAGGATTTGATGACTGCTTTTTTCACAGGAGAAGGGAGAAAAGTCACTTTTTGCACTTTGAAGAACTGTACCGGAGGACTAGTTGGCTGATGTTTGTGCATAGATTGGATGTAGACTGTATGTACACTGGACATAACTGATTCTCGATAGGACATCAACTTGACATAGAATGGGTCTAGTGGTTGTAGACTGGACATAGACTAAATCTACACTAGACCAACTGGTTATAGACGGGTCGTGGACTGGTATGACTAGATGTACTGCCACCGGACAATTTATTAGGTACACCACCCCATTCACGAAAATGGATAGCTCCTACAGACAGTGAGTCACATGGCCATGGCTTGCTATATAAAGCAGGCATTGAGGCATTCAGTTACTGTTCAGTTGATTGTTAGAATGGGCAAAACAAGTGACCTAAGCAACTTTGAGTGTATTATGATCGACGGTGCCAGGTGCGCCGGTTCCAGTATCTCAGAAACGTCCGGCCGCCTGGGCTTTTCACGCACAACAGTATCTAGGGTTTACAGAGAATGAGGCGACAAACAAAAACCATCCAGTCAGCAGCAGTCCTATGGGCAAAAACAGCTTGTTGATCAAAGAGTTTGAAGGAATCAGCAAGAATTGTGCAAGTTAACAGGCGGGCCACAATCAGGCAAATAACGGCGCAGTACAACAGCGGTGAGCAGAACGGCATCACGGAACGCACAACTCGTCAGTCCTTGTCATGGATGGGCTATTGCAGCAGACGACCACGCCGGGTTCCACTCCTATCAGCTAAAAACAAGAGGAATCCGCTCCAGTGGGCATGCAATCACCAACACTGGACAATTGAGGAGTGGAAAATCATTACCTGGAACATGACAGTGAGTTCAGTTTACTTGAGTGGCCTAGTCAGTCCCCAGACCTCAACCCAATAGAGCATCTTTGGGATGAGATGGAACGGACTGTTCACAGCATGAATATACCGCCATCCAATCTGCAGCAACTGCGTGATGCCATCGCGTCCACATGGACCAACATCCCTGTGGAATGTTTCCGAGACCTTGTAGAATTCCCCAAATAATTCAGGCTGTTCTGGAGTCAAAGGGGGGTCCGACCCGGTACTATATGGGTGTACCTAATAAATTGGTCGGTGAGTGTAGATTCTGCTTTGTTGTAGACTAGATATAAACTGGACTAAACTGGTTGTAGAATGGATATGACTAGATGTAAACTGGATATACTCTACTTAAACTAGTCGTAAACTGGATATAGACTGGACTTAGACTAGGGAAACTCATTAGACTGGAGGCTAGTTAAGGATCTTGCTTTGTTCATTTGTTTATTTTCTTAAAAATGCTGATTTGGGCAGACTAGTCTTACTGAGGGAGAGCTATTAGTTTTATATGATGATTCATTTATTGTGAGTGGATCGGCTTGGCCTTGTGGTCTTACCCCATTGGGGTACAGCAAGGGCAACGTTACAGATCGTTCAGATAGAAATGCATTGCGCAAAACAGATGATTGTCTGTGAGAGTCAAATATTGTGGTATGATGGGGATTAGTCTGACATTGTAAAGCCTGGCATTTCAGTAAACCAGGACATTGAGATAAGTGAAATAAGTGCCAGGAGTACAGTCATTACAGTCTTAGTGGATTTCATGCACTCTTGAGGCTAATCAAAGCACTAGCTAATGTGCTTCTACAGTACGTGTTTGCTTCAGTGTTCATTGACCTTCCACACAATTCTCAATCAATAGATTTAAGAGGCTTACATTGGTTTACATAGTAGAGACAAAATGGCTCTTCAATATGCCCCCCCCCCAAGGTCTTACAGGTACTTCGGTCCTGTCATTTCACATAGTCGTCTTAACCAGTCTTTCCGTGAGTTAACAACAGTCAATACTGCAATTGGTGATGATGATGATGATGCAGAGTTCTAATACGCTAATGACAACATACTGTAGTTTGGCTATTTTGGCTGTACTTGGAAACTGCAGCATTTTTTTTTTTTAAATACATTTTTTGTTTTTATAAATGTGCTTTACATGTACAATGTGCATCCATCCGTATTACTAACATTGACTCAATGTGAACAAGATACTGTATGTACAAAACATAACTATATCCTGCATCTGCAGGTCTAAACACTGATGTCCACTTTTTTCTAGCTGCTCCGTTGTGTAGTTGATCACAATTGTAGGTTACTGTTGTCGTTCAGTTGGTACATTTTGTGCAAAAAAATGCTTCTTTATTGAAAATGGCCCTTACTTGAAGCATCTCAAAACATCCCTTAGCAGAGGGAATTTTGTTCTCAGCAGCGCAATAAATCAAACTCAACAAATGTACTGATAGGGGGGGGGGGGGGGTTGTTGTTGTTTAGGACAATGCACAATGTGTTTTTGTAGTGAGGAAACATGAAATAATTCATTGTAATTATATAGAGAGTGAATGGTTTATATATTTTTTCTTCTAGATGATTAACACGTTTTTCATGTAAAATTTTGTCAAGTGAGTGGAATGTTAGAAAATAGGTCTTAACGGGATCTGGGTTACCTAGTTTACCATCTCTGAGAAAAAAAACATGGAAATGGGTAAATCCAGATCTGGATGGGAAACTAGTCCAGAAAATCATATACAATAGAACATTTGAATAATTTGAAAATATGTTTTCAAGCTCAAGATATCTAGACCTCTTTTGAGACCTCATTTGATTTTCAAAGAAAAGCCTGTTGTATACATTTCAATGGTTTTCCAAGAAAACTTGAACTCCTTAGAAAAAAAACAACAACATTGTTATTTTTATTCTTTATGACAAAACACCATATGACTGTGCTCTGCTTCTGTGTACCTAAAAAGATGCATTGTGGGTCATGGGATTAGTCTATTTTGGTAACATGGTTTTGTGTTCCGTACATGGCAACTGTTTATATCATTAGCTGCAACCTGTAAATAATCCATTCTGCAACACTAGACGGATAAGATCTGTACCTTTGACAGATCCAATTGGAGAACTCAAGAATGCTAGAGGTATATTTGCTGAAAATTATACTTTAAACTGGAAAAAGTAATTAAATATATTTTTCTCTTTTGAGTATTGTTTTTTTTTCTTCTTTTTTTCTACTAACTCCAGGAGGCCCTGCAAAACAAAATATCACTAACACACAACAGACAGTTTCGACAATCCTAGAATACAGACTAGCTATTCTTGCGAATTCCTTTCTCTGCTGTTGCTTTGTTCTCTGTTGCATTATTCCTCACACAATCTGTGAGTAGCTACATTTTCTTCTTATTTACAATGACGGCCTACCGGGGAACAGTGGGTTAACTGCCTTGTTCAGAGACAGATTTTTACCTTGTCAGCTCGGGGGATTTGATCAAGCAGCGTTTCGGTTACTGGCCCACCGCTCTAGCCACTAGGCCACCTGTCGCCCCACTAGGCTACCTGCTTCAGTTCCATTCTAGTCCAGTTCCAGTCAACTCAGAAGTTCTATATGAAACATGAATAAAACAAATTACACCAGATATAAATTATTTCTATTGTCAAATCTGATTCCTCAATTCAACATTTACAAACTGGTTGGTCATCATAAAAATAAAAAATAAATGTTTTATTGTCATACCGGCTAGATACAGTGAAATATGTTGTTTTACCGGGTCATCCATAGTACGAGGTTCGGGAACCACCGCCCCCAATCAACTCGAGAACCAATAGAATCCAGCCTCTCTCGGCTGTGGTTCTCATTCTCCCTGTGTTGCGTGGCAACACCTTGGATTCCCCCAGTTCGATGACCTGCTCCTTGGTGTGTCTACGTTGTCTGCTTCTGAGAAGCGCCAGGATTTGGGTTCCAGGACGGGGGACCCCTTTGCTCCTCTTGCCCCCAGCGGAGTTGCCCATGACGCGCTGTGCTCCTCGTTAGAGCTGGGCCTGGTGTTAACACAGACCCACACGGCTCAGCAGCATCAGGACATGGCAGGGGAAGGGGGAAACCAAAAACCATTAGAGAGATGCATGAGGGAACTACTTGAGAAGAGCTTGTTGGATCTAACCTAAATGAACAAGTACCATCAATAGAGACTGCTCTTTCTGAACGTTTAGAGAGTCCATAGAAGGAGATGGGCGCCAGACACAAGTTGAAGATGTGCACGGCGATGTGAACGTAGCACACGCGCACACCACAAATGCCAACACATTCTGCGCAAGCAGGGCTACCACGTAGACCATGGCGGGCGTTCGAGTCTGTGTCCATAAGCAGACCGATAACTCTCTTGTAGCTAACACCAGGCACAGCAGCTAGCCAGCTAGCATTAGCACCGCTACATGGCGGTCAGCGTGTAGACTGACAGCTTTCTGGCGAACACTGTGAGTGCCCCGGCCAATTGGCAGTCGGCGTCAGTCGATGGCGTAGTGGAGGTACACGCCCATGTGGAGGTCTGCCAAGGCAAAGTTGCATAGGTGGGAAGTGGATGATTGTCAGTTTGTCATGGCTGGTCAGCAGGATGAACAGTACCAGGAGGTTAGCAAGGACGGCTAGCAGGCTGACCACCGACACCTGCATGAACCCCAGGCTCATCACGACCTCACAGGGGTTGAAGGTGTCCCAAAGGACCTCCTTGGATCGCTGAGTTTTGGCAGAGCTGGTCAGGTTGCAAATTATAGACTCCACGTGTCTAGAATATTAACGATCCACATGAGCATGGTCCCATACAAATAAACGAATAGGTTAAATACAGTCGCTAGTGAAAGTCTACAAACCCCTTGCACAATCTTCACGTTTTGCCTTAAAATTGTATCTAAAAAGGAATTACATTTTTCCTACTGATCTATAGAAATGATAGAAAAATGTCCTAATTAATCTAAAATAAAACATGAATACTTATTGATTGCTGATGTCTTCACACCCAGAGTTAATATTTGGTGGAACACCTTTTTTCAAATAAGATTCTACCAATCTTTACACATCTCTTAACCCCTGTGAGTCTAGGAGGTTGGGGGAGGGGATATTGAATTGGACCTTTACTACGATAGCCCAGAGAAACACAATGAATAACACATTCATAAATGGCCAAAAAAATGTATCATAAGAAGTGTCTGTCTTATATCTAGGAGATATTGGAAAGCTCAGGAAATACACTACATGACAAAAAGTATGTGAACACCTGCTTGTTGAACATCTCATTCCAAAAGGAAGCCCCAGACCATAATTCCTCCTCCTCCATCAAACTTTACCGTTGGCACTATGCATTGGGGAGGGTAGCGTTCTCCAGGCATCCGCCACACCCAGATTCGGCCTTTGGACTGCCAGAAGGTGTGATTAATCACTTCAGAGAACCTGTTTCCACTGCTCTAGAATCCAATGGCGCTGAGCTTTACACCACTCCAGCCGACGCTTGGCATTTGCGCATGGTGATCTTAGGCATGTGTGCGGCTGCTCGGCCATGGAAACCCATTTCATGAAGCTCCCAATGAAGAGTTCTTGTGCTGACATTGCTTCCAAAGTCAGTTTGGAACACGATAGTGGGTGTTGCACTCATCAATCCCGTTCTGTGAGATTGTGTGGCCTACCACTTCGCGGCTCAGCCGTTGTTGCTCCTAGACGTTTCCAGCTCACAATAACAGCACTTGCAGATGGCCAGGGCAGAAATTTGACGGTGCCACGTTGAAAGTCACTGAGCTCTTCAGTATGGCCATTCTACTGCCAATGTTTGTCTATGGAGATTGCATGGCTGTGTGCTCGATTTTATATACCTGTCAGCAACAGGTGTCGCTGAAATAGCCAAATCCACTCATTTGAAGGGGTGTCTTCATACTTTTGTATATATTGTGTATGTGGAACGAGTTGTCTAAACCTCAACTCGAACATTTCCTGACTTGATCAAGGAGAGTTGTTGTCCACACTCCTCGTCTGGTGTAAAGTTGAAAGCATTCAAAGTATAACCATGCAAGAGGTCTGACCTATCAATAGCCAATGCTTGATCCTTTAAGTGTTTCCTTGAAGCCAAGGCCAATTGTTAAAATGAACGCACTGATGAACCTGAACCATAATCTGGCTGGAATGGTTTGCTTCAAAACGGTTGTCCGTCTCCATACATAGCCATGAATTCCAAATGATAATGTTTGAAGTTCAAAGGATTCTTATTATATGATCCTGTAAAACTATCATTGTCCACCAGACCGATAACTATGCATTTTGATAGTGGTCCTAGAAACCAATTATCTTGATTACACACGCGGTTACCTGAAGCTAAACTAATTGTCTTCATACACCCTTTCGATTGGTTACTTTGCAGTTGTTGACAATAGAGCTTGGTCATGTCCAAGTTTCACGACTAGAAATAGTTACTTTCTTGACAAAAAGGGACGCCGATACTATGTGAATACGGTAACGTACATCCCCGAAACACCCATCAGACAAAACTCATCTTTTTACAACGCACCAGGCAAATCTTAATGTCCCAACCATTCAACATGAGTTTCTCTTAAAATAAAATGTCACTGTATTTAAGTCCAATGATTCCAAATATTGCACTATCCGGTGAATTTGCAGCCCCTTTAGTCAGTCCACTGTTAGCCTTTGCTGGGTCGGTCACGTTAATTTGCCCCTCGCTGTGTCCTTGGAAAACAAACCCGCTGAAAATTGCGTCCCCAGAGTGTCAGCACTATAATTCAAAATGCTTTCTATAATATGTTTGATATGATTATGTAACGTTTCTACTTCTCTGACTGATTAAATGATTAGCCAAGGAAACATCCACCTGTGTGAAAACATGTTTACTATTGGATAATTGATAAGACCTACAGGTGTTCCGGTGTCAATATTTGTTCCATTAGGTTTAGTGACTGTTTTCACTTAGGTATAGCAAGGTATTATTCAGATCGACATCGTCTTCACCATTGCCAGCTATGAAGAACTCCAAATGTGCTTAATCCGAGATTGCTGAGAGGCTGTATTTGAATGTATGTATTTTTCTCAGTAATGTTTGTGTAAATGGAAGGGTGAATACATCCAACTCTGATTTGGTGCACTCCCCAGACGTACTATGTTATAGAGCCATCACACCTTTAAAATATGTTTTAAACAACCCTGCTGTGTTTGCTCTGTGAGGCCTCCATGTTGCTCGTTTCCTTTTATGTGGGGACTGTCAAGCTGCCATGGATAGATGTTACTACACAGTGTGTTTTAGGCAAAATAAGTAACTTAATGACATGGTCTAACCATGAGTGCAAAGAACCACTATCGCTAATATGTACAAATGTGAGCTCTCATCTGAACATGAAAAAATAGGTAACTTGAATTGGGCCTACAAGCAACAGTGCGAGATAAACAATATCCTGTATATTTAGTCTGGCAGTTTCCCAGTCATGGCAGGGCCTGGCCACTAGAGGGAACTACCAGCAAGCAAACGGTCAGTCCTGTGAGGAACTCATCAAGCCCAATCTTCTTGTATTTTATAGGGCGCATTCATCTGCCCAGGCGTTGCTGACACATGCCTGGGGCGTATTCATTACGCCAATTCTGTTGCAAAACGTTTCTTAAACGGAAGCAAATGGAACGAAACGAAGAGGGACCTACCTGAATTTGTCCAATAGAAACTATTGTTTGGCTCGGTTTGCTTCCGTTTGGTTGTTAAACTGTAAACTGTTTCCATAATGATTACACCCCAGATCTTTCAACACCTAGATTGTTATTTTACCAAAGGAGGCTAGTGGGAGGAGCTATAGGAGGATGGGGTCATTGGAATGGAACGAAGTCTAACTTTTATTTGTCATATGCGCCGAATACATGTGTAGACCTGACAGTGAAATGCTTACTTACAAGCTCTTAACCAACAGTGCAGTTCCACAAAGAGTTAAGAAAATATTTACTAGATAAGATAAAGTAAAAAGTATAAAAAGTAACATCATAAAATAAACAATAGCGAGGCTAAATACAGGGGGTACCGGTACCGGTCAATGTGCGGCGGTACAGGTTAGTCGAGGTCATTTGTACATGTAGTTAGGGGTGAAGTGACTATGCATAGATAACAAACGGTGAGTAGCAGCAGTGTAAAAAACAAATGAGGGGGTGTCAATGTGAATAATCCGGGGGCCATTTAGTTAATTGTTCAGCAGTCTTATGGCTTGGGGGTAGAAGCTGTTAAGAATCCTTTTGGTCCTAGACTTAGTGCTCCGGTACCGCTTGCCGTGCGGTAGCAGAGAAAACAGTCTATGACTTGGGTGACTGTAGTCTCTGACAATTTTTTGGGCTTTCATCTGACGCCGCCTAGTCTATAGATCCTCGATGACAGGAAGCTTGGCCCCAGCAATGTACTGGGCCGTATGCGCTACCCTTTGTTGCACCTAACGGTCAGATACATTTACATTTAAGTCATTTAGCAGACGCTCTTATCCAGAGCGACTTACAAATTGGTGCGTTCACCTTAAGACATCCAGTGGAACAGCCACTTTACAATAGTGCATCTAAATCTTTTAAGGGGGGAGGGGGTTAGAAGGATTACTTTATCCTATCCTAGGTATTCCTGAAAGAGGTGGGGTTTCAGGTGTCTCCGGAAGGTGGTGATTGACTCCGCTGTCCTGGCGTCGTGAGGGAGTTTGTTCCACCATTGGGGGGCCAGAGCAGCGAACAGTTTTGACTGGGCTGCGCGGGAACTGTACTTCCTCAGTGGTAGGGAGGCGAGCAGGCCAGAGGTGGATGAACGCAGTGCCCTTGTTTGGGTGTAGGGCCTGATCAGAGCCTGGAGGTACTGAGGTGCCGTTCCCTCACAGCTCCGTAGGCAAGCACCATGGTCTTGTAGCGGATGCGAGCTTCAACTGGAAGCCAGTGGAGAGAGCGGAGGAGCGGGGTGACGTGAGAGAACTTGGGAAGGTTGAACACCAGACGGGCTGCGGCGTTCTGGATGAGTTGTAGGGGTTTAATGGCACAGGCAGGGAGCCCAGCCAACAGCGAGTTGCAGTAATCCAGACGGGAGATGACAAGTGCCTGGATTAGGACCTGCGCTGCTTCCTGTGTGAGGCAGGGTCGTACTCTGCGGATGTTGTAGAGCATGAACCTACAAGAACGGGCCACCGCCTTGATGTTAGTTGAGAACGACAGGGTGTTGTCCAGGATCACGCCAAGGTTCTTAGCGCTCTGGGAGGAGGACACAATGGAGTTGTCAACCGTGATGGCGAGATCATGGAACGATAACCAGATAACGGCAGTTGCCATACCAGGTGGTGATGCAAACAGTCAGGATGCTCTCGATGGTGCAGCTGTAGAACCTTTTGAGCATCTGGGGACCCATGCCAAATCTTTTCAGTCTCCTGAGGTGGAAAAGGTGTTGTCGTGCCCTCTTCACGACTGTCTTGGTGTGTTTGGACCATGATAGTTTGTTGGTGATGTGGACACCAAGGAACTTGAAACTCTCGATCTGCTCCACTACAGCCCCGTCGATGTTAATGGGGGCCTGTTCGGCACCCCTTTTCCTGTAGTCCACGATCAGATCCTTTGTCTTGCTCACATTGAGGGAGAGGTTGTTGTCCTAGCACCACACTGGCAGTTCTCTGACCTCCTCCCTATAGACTGTCTTATCATTGTCGGTGATCAGGCCTACCACTGTTGTGTCGTCAGCAAACTTAATGATAGTGTTGGAGTCGTGTTTGGCAACGCAGTCGTGGGTGAACAGGGAGTACAGGAGGGGACTAAGCACACACCCCTGAGGGGCCCCAGTGTTGAGGATCAGTGTTGCAGACGTGTTGTTATGGGGTGACTCGTCAGGAAGTCCAGGATCCAGTTGCAGAGGGAGGTGTTTAGTCCCAGGGTCCTTAGCTTAGTGATGAGCTTTGTGGGTACTATATGGTGTTGAATGTCAATGAACAGCATTCTCACATTTAGTTGAAGTCAGAAGTTTACATACACTTAGGTTGGAGTCATTAAAACTTGTTTTTCAACCACTCCACAAATTTCTTGTTAACAAACTATAGTTTTGGCAAGTCTGTTTGGACATCTACTTTGTGCATGACACAAGTCATTTTTGCAACAGTTGTTTACAGACAGATTATTTGACTTATAATGTATCACAATTCCAGTGGGTCAGAAGTTTTTACATACACTTTTCCAAGCTGCCTTTAAACAGCTTTGAAAATTCCAGAAAATTATGTCATGGCTTTAGAAGCTTCTGGTAGGCTAATTGGAGGTGTACCTTGGAGGTGTACCTGTGGATGTATTTCAAGGTCTACCTTCAAACTCAGTACCTCTTTGCTTGACATCATGGGAAAATCAAAATAAATCGACCTTCACAAATCTGGTTCATCTTTGGGAGCAATTTTCAAGAGCCTGAAGGTACCACGTTCAGCTGTACAAACAATAGTACGCAAGTATAAACACCATGGGACCATGCAGCCATCATAACGTTCAGGAAGGAGATGCATTCTGTCTCCTAGAGATGAACATACTTTGGTGTGAAAAGTGCAAATCAATCCCAGAACAACAGCAAAGGACATGCTGCACATGCTGCAGATGCTGGAGGAAACAGGTACAAAAGTATCTATATCCACAGTAAAACGAGTCCTATATCGACATAACCTGAAAGGCTGCTCAGCAAGGGAAAAGCCACTGCTCCAAAACCGCCATAAAAAAAGCCAGACTACAGTGTGCAACTGCACATGGGGACAACGATCTTACTTTTTGGAGAAATGTCCTCTGGTCTGATGAAACAAAAATAGGACTGTTTGACCATAATGACCATCGTTATGTTTGAAGGAAAAATGGGAGGCTTGCAAGCCAAAGCTCACCTTCCCAGTTGTGAAGCACGGGGGTGGCAGCATCATGTTGTGGGGGTGCTTTGCTGCAAGAGGGGCTGGGGCACTTCACAAAATAGATGGCTACATGAGGAAGGAAAATTATGTGGATATATCGAAGCAACATCTCAAGACATCAGTCAGGAAGTTAAAGCTTGGTCGCAAATGGGTCTTCCAATTGAACAATGACCCCAAGCATACTTACAAAGTTGTGGCAAAACGGCTTATGGACAACAAAGTCAAGGTATTGGAGTAGCCATCACAAAGCCCTGACCTGCTTCTATATCTGCATTGCTTGCTGTATGGGGTTTTGGCTGGGTTTCTGTACAGCACTTTGTGACATCAGCTGATCTAAGACGGGCTTTCTAAATACATTTGATTGATTGATTGACCTCAAGCGTGTGCGAGCAAGGAGGCCGACAAACCTGACTCAGTTACACCAGCTGTCAGGAGGAATGGGCCAAAATTCATCCAACTTACTGTGGGAAGCTTGTGGAAGGATACCTGAAACATTTGACCCAAGTTAAACAATTTATAGGCAATGCTACCAAATACTAATTGAGTGTATGTAAACTTCTGGCCCACTGTGAATGTGATGAAAGAAATAAAAGCTGAAATAAATCACTCTCTCTACTATTATTCTGACATTTCATGTTCTTAAAATAAAGTGGTGATCCTAACTGACCTAAGACAGGGGATTGTTACTAGGATTGAATATCAGGAATTGTGAAAAACTGAGTTTAAATGTATTTGGCTAAGGTGTATGTAAACTTCCGACTTCAACTGTATATAAATCATAAAGATGTGGTACTGGTGATTTTAAACACTTCTCCAATCGTTGTTGAGAGCTGACATTTGCTCAGCGCAAGAGGAGACATAGGCCAATGTCATAGGCCCTATTGTCAACCAATGACATTTCTCAAAATCCTTTCGGCCTAAATTCCAGCCATACTTCGAGAGGGCAGCTTAGCAATACAGCCCGAGGGGGTATGGTATATGGCCAATATACTACGGCTAAGGCCTGTTCATAAGCACGGTGCAACGCGGAGTGCCTGGATACAGCCCTTAGCCGTGGTATATTGGCCATGGACCACCAACCCCCGAGGTGCCTTATTGCTATTATAAACTGGTTACCAACGTAATTAGAGCAGTAAAAATAAATGCTTCGTCATACCCGTGGTATACAGTCTGATATACTGTACAATGCTTGTCAGCCAATCAGTGTTCAGGGCTCGTTCCACCCAGTTTATAATTATGTATAACTACTTACAAAAAATGTGCTCCTCTCAAAGAGCTACAAAAGTAAATAGCTGTACTAGACCAAGATACAAGGTCATTTTGTCAAACTTGTGAGGCTCTCCATGCTCAATAGTTGCTCATTCAACATATTTGCTGCTGCTTCACCCAATCCCGTGTTTCTTACTTCCTAACTGTTAAACATTCTCTGTAAAGAAAAAAGACCAACCAGAAATGTTTCCTTGGCCATATTTTCATAAAACAGCCACGTGGTCTCACGTTTCTGCATCTTCGACTTTTGCACGAGGCATGCTATAGTCAACTTGGTGCGCTTTTGTTCCGTGCAGTGTGCGCAGGGGTGTAGTGTCACTAAGCCACCTCACAATGGTGCTCACAATGGCGAGCCTAACGATGAATTCGTATCCTACATAACAGAACCAAATATGCTGTTGACCAAAAACACCACCTCATTTCTTATGAGATTTTAGGGTGGTTATCTGAACACTCACCTTTTTTTTCATGCAGCCAAAACCGAACAAAGCATGCTTGAATTAAAACAGAATACAGAAAGGCTATATAGTTTAATACCATCTGCTCTAATTGACAGCATGGCCAATGTTGAATGTTTATCATTTTAAACTTGGAAAAGAGACCCTTAATCTTCGACTTGGGACCACACAGCCACTCCACTGAATAGCAGGCTAATTATTGTTTTGCAATGCTTGCAGTTAGCCACTGATTCCTTCCAAACCACTCATTGTTGAATTTGCGATTTCCAACTTTTTGTGTAATGTTTATGGCCGATAATTTCTCTTCATTATTTCTCTTCATATGGCAAGGATTAAAAAGGATTTGTCAGTAGATTGTAGACTTGATTCATGATGATGACTGCTAGCTAAGATTTTGAAAGTTGATGTTGACATGATCAGTCCAATCAAAGCTACTGTAGATATAATTTGATTTGACGTCATTTGATCTGTGGCCAATGACCTTGAGCCTTCTTGGATGGGCAGTTGAAATGTAAGTATATGGCAGAACCCAAGGGGCTTGATTTTGTAGCTTTAGTAGCCTTAGAATTGGCCTGTGACATAGTGTCCCCATGAGTGACAGAACACTGAGCAACACTCCATATTTTCTGTTGGCTCGCCCCACCACCACAGAAAGCACTGAGCTAAGCTGAAACACCTGCATTTTGGAGCTGCCTTAATCAATAAAACAAAAAAGAGACCATGTTTGTATGTAGCTTTATTAATCCAATTATACATACATATATGTTTTTTTTTTTTTTTTACATTGTTTGCAAACTGATATGTGACACGTATTAATGCCAAAATAACATGCAAAACAGGAAAGCCTCACCTGCCTTGAATAACGGTTTGCCACTGGTAGTAATGATAATATATTGTAGCTCTCCCCATTCCAATGGGTTCTAAGTAGGATTTACCCTCCGCTTTTGTCATCATAACAATTGGGTTGAGCTGGAGAAACACAAACTGATCTTAGATCAGCATTAATGTCTGAAGGCAACTTCATCATCCTCCCTCCAATCATATGACTCAGTGCTGTTCCTATGAGAAGAGTTATCTACACTAACACAGACCACCACTAGGGTAGATTTAACCAGTGTGTGCTGGGTGGGGGGGCATTTCCATCTAAAATGACCCATGAGCACCAAACTAAGGCATATATACATTTTAAAACATTAACATCCCAAAAATTAGGAATAAGCAAAGGATTTGATTTCTGGTCAAACATATTACCTAGTCTTAAAAGGTATTAGAAATACATCAAAACACAATAATGTTGACATAAAGACCCCTGCCAATTAAAATCAACACATTTTTCGTTTTGGTGAAATGATTTGCCTTCTGTAAGTTTAAGAAACATTGCCTTCTGCCTTGTAATTCCGTTACCAAAAACCCACGTATCTTTAAGATATTTTCTCATTTCTCCCCCTCATAAGGAGGAAGGATAACGACAGCTCACAAGTAAAGGTAAACCTACCAATTAGTTGTCTTTTTACTGATATCAAGTTTGTTTATGAATTAAGTGATTAAAACACATAATTATGTTACCAAATCAGTAACAGAATTACCAAAAAGTCTAACGCAATTACTGCAATTGAATTTGCTAAAGTAGGAAATCATAGTAGTTACAGACCAGGCAAAATTGTTTCAGACAGAATGCCCTATAGCTGTATTTTGGACTTTTTGTGCCAGGAGAGTTCTATCAATGACGTCATTGGTTGATTGAGCCTGCTGTCTGATCTAAAAAATGAATGGAGTCATGTTTTGTAGGAATTATAGTGGCCTTTTTGTTTTGCCGGTTGTACGATCACGCTAGCAGCCAGTAGATATGGTTGTCCTTGTCCAATAGAACCATTGGCCTTGTCTCAACGATGTTCCTATCTGCCAGGACATTGCAGGATTTCTAGGTTGACTCATTTCCTCTGGCTTTATAATGACTACAGCCTGATGGGAGCCCTACTTCCTTGTTCACACCCTTGAAGGCAGGCTTTTCAAAACGGGGGTGGTCCTAGTTTACAGGTTCACTGGAGCTATCTCACCGTGCACTGTCTATCCAAGATTGCTAAATAATGAGCTACAATGGCTGCTTCTGATGATTGCTCTTTCCAAGAACAGCTGGACAAAAAAAACAATTTAAAAATGTTATTTTACATGTGAACATACAGCATTATTTGCAATGCATTTGGAAAGTAATTCAGACCCCATAACTTTTTCCGTTGTTACATTACAGACTTATTCTAAAATGGATGACATTTTTTTTCTTTTTATCAATCTGCACACAATACCCCATAATGGCAAAGATAAAAAAAAATTTTGAAATTTTAGTAAATGTATAAAAAGACACACCTTATGTAGATAATTATTCAGACCTTTTGCTATGAGTCTCGAAATTTAGCTCAGGTGCATCCTGTTTCCATTGATCATCCTTTCATTGTTTCTACAACTTGATTGGAGTCCACCTGTGGTAAATTAAATTGATTGGACATGATTTGGAAAGGCACACACCTGTCTATATAAGGTCCCACAGCTGACAGTGCATGTCAGAGAAAGAACCAAGCCATGAGGTCGAAGGAATTGTTCGTAGAGCTCCGAGACATGATTGTGTCGAGACACAGATTTGGGGAAGGCGACCAAAAAATGTCTCCAGCATTGAAGGTCCCCAAGAACAAAGTGGCTTCCATCATTCTTAAATGAAGGAGGTTTGGAACCACCAAGAGTATTCATAGAGCTGGCCGCCTGGTCAAACTGAGCAATCGGGAGAAGGGCCTTGGTAAAGGTAGTGACCAAGAACCCAATGCTCAATCTGACAGAGCTCCAGAGTTCCTCTGTGGTGAAGGGAGAACCTTCCAGAAGGACAATCATCTCTGCAGGTGGAGTGCTGCAGAGATGGTTGTTTGCCAGACTGAAGCCCCTCCCCAGTAAAAGGCACATGACAGCCCACTTGGAGTTTGCCAAAAGGCACCTAAAGGACGCTCAGACCATGAGAAACAAGATTCTCTGGTATGAAGAATCTAAAATTGAACTCTTTGGCCTGAATGCCAAGCGTCATGTCTGGAGGTAACCTGGCACCATCCCTACGGTGAAGCACGTTGGGGGCAGCATCATGCTGTGGGGATGTTTTTCAGCGGCAGCGACTGGGAGACCAGTCAGGATCGAGGGAAAAATGAACGGAGCAAAGTACAGAGAGATCCTTGATGAAAACCTGTTCCAGAGCACCCAGGACTTCGGACTGGGTTGAACATTCACTTTCCTACAGGACAACGACCCTAAGCACACAGCCAAGACAACGCAGGAGTTGTTTTGGGAAGTCTCTGAATGTCCTTGAGTGGCCCAGCCAGAGCCCGGACTTGAACCCGATCGAACATCTCTCGCGAGACCTGAAAATATCTGTGCAGCGACGCTCCCCATCCAACTTGACAGAGCTTGAAGAAAGGGAGAAACTCCCCAAATACACGTGTTCTGAGCTTGTCGTCATACCCTAGAAGGCTTGAGGCTGTAATTGCTGCCAAAGGTGCTTCTACAAAGTACTGAGTAAAGGGTCTGAATACTTATGTAAATGTGATATTTCATTTTTTAATTTAAAAAATAAATAAGTTAGCAACAATTTCTAGAACCCTGTTTTTGCTTCGTCATTATGGGGTATTGTGTGTAGATTGACGACGGGGAAAAAACAATTTAATCCATTTTAGAACAAGGCTGTAACGTAACAAAATGTGGAAAAGTCAAGGGGTCTGAATACTTTCTGAATGCAATTTATTTGAGCCGAAATACTGAAAATACTCAGGAGGCCAAATGACAAAGTTGCTTTGCTGTCGGTAGACACGAGGCAGTGTTGTTCAGTACAGTACAATTTGGTGATCGATTCGGCCATAACGGAGCTTGCTAACACCACTACAGCCAAGTTTAGCTAGCCAGCCGTGCTTGCTATACCTACTGTAGTCTAACGTTATAGCTAGTTAACCAACTAGCCTAGCTCGCCTCAGTGCCTACCATTTATCCAGCAAAACTGGATAAATGTGTTGATGATGGTGGAAAGTAAAGGAATGACTTTGGCTTCATGACTCATCTTAGTCTTGGAGTAATTATACCTGTGTGTTGTATTTAGCTAGAATGTGTCTGTCAGATGTCTCATATTCTAACACAATGCTGCTATAATAGGAATACAGACAGTACACAATGATTGCCCATGAATATCTAATAGCGTTTTCATCTTTTTCTCACAGACTATACAGTACCTCTTGGATACAAATAAGTTGATGACTCTCAAGAGATGTGATTGTTGTTATGGGAACTATCTCCCCTTCTATCAAAGTGACTCCGAACACCTCACCGCACCACACAAACACATATGGAAGTATTCCCTTTGTAGAACTGTTGTATTTATTATAAGCGTTAGTAGTATAGCTTTCTTCTACTGAATGCACACTGAGTATACAAAACATTTAGAACATGCTCTTTCCATGATATTTATATTTTTAAAAAGTAACCTTTATTTAATTAACTAGGCAAGTCAGTTAGGAACAAATTCTGAGTTACAATGATGGCCTCCTGCAGGGACAGGAGCTGGGAGTAAAAAAAATCAAATGAAAGTTGGTCAAAAGACACATCACAACAAGAGAGACATCACAACACTACATAAAGAGAGACCTAAGACGACAACACAGCATGGCAGCAACACATGACAACACGGTAGCGACACAACATGGCAGCAACACAAACATGGTATACAAACATTGTTAGGCACAGACAACAGCACAAAGGGCAAAAAGGTAGAGACAACAATACATCACGCGAAGCCGCCAAGTGTCAGTAAGACTGACCAGGTGAATCCAGGTGAAAACTATGATCCCCTGATGTCACTTGTTAAATCGATTTCAATCAGTGTAGACGAAGGGGAGGAGACGGGTTAAAGAAGGATTTTTAAGACTTGAGACATGGATTGTTTATGTCTGCCATTCACAAAAAAAAATTGTCTTGAATACAAGACATGTCTTCTTATTTGCTATATTGACAGACTAATCTGCTGTTTGACTGAAACATGTTGATTTGCCAAGTTTAAGTTGAAATGATACGCCAACTACCTGCATAATTTGTTTTAGCAGTCGGATTTAAGCTAGTTTATCCAAGTACATGTCATGAATATCACAATGAATTTATCCAGAAGTTGAAGTCAGCACTTCATTGGTTTCTGATGCAGCTGCAATCATTTAGTCACTTGTAAATATACTTCTAAAAAAACATGATATAAAACACCATTAACTACAGTACATATGTACAACAGCTAGCAATATCTATACCACAATACAGTTGTGACCATATTAGGCGTTCTACCATATATAATACTACAGCATCAGTTTAACTGAATATGGATGTAGTGTTGGTCGAATGTTCTTCAGCAGGTGAGCCTCTTGTGTTGGGTAATGGCAGCTGGTTTAGCAGGCTTTGGTGCTATGGCGATGTTCTTCACAACCCACTTCATTGACCTCTTGCAGAAGATGTATGCACTGCGAGTCTCCTGGTAAGACATGAAGATTGATAATGAGGATGTCCAATAAACCACGTTCATCTGTAAACAAAAAAAGGTACAGTAGACTGGTATGTGTTTTGTTACTCTGAGTCAATAATGGGGCATTGATATAGGCTGTTAGCAAAGATGTGAATAGTGTGAGGGGAGGGGCTTGACTTGTAAACAGTATGTTGTTGTATATTGTATTGTTGTGTATAAGCATCTACAGTTGTGCTATTGAGTAGACAAGCACTGCCAACGATGGAGTGCATAGGTTAGAAGAGTAAACCAACAGCCCCTCTCCTCCGTGCCAAAGAGCTGACTGCGATGCTACGAAAGGTTTTTGGAGCACTTGTCTTGTAGACAGTTTAGTGTATCAGATGATGTTGAGCTTATTCCAGACTGAAAGCTTTCATCCAATGGGTTTACAGGCTCTGTACTACTACATCTGGTGTCAAGATCATCATTATCATCAGCATCATGAATGTCTGTAGGACACACAGTAGTCAGCGATCAGCCAACATTTTACTACAGTACACACCTAAACTACCAGGGCCGGCGCCAGAACGATTCCGTTGGATCTGGATCTGGATATATATATAAAAAATAAATAAAAGGTTAAATAAATTGTATTTATGGAGTTCCTGTTACAACTATGAAACAGAAAGCATTGGTGTTGGAACCCGGTCTGCAAGATGCATGGTCAAATTTCGAAAAACATCATTAGCCTAAACATCATTACAAGCGCCAAGTGTGCTTTGATAGGGAAAATCATCACAAAAGCAATAAAGGCATTATGAATATGTGTTGATATGACAGCAGTCAAAAAAGTCAATTATCAGTTGGAGCATGTCCACGTCACATAGCCTGAACAACGAAAGCTGTTGAGTGCGTTGCTGAATTAATTTCTTGCTCGAGATGTAGGCACTGCTCCCTCGGTGATGACATTTTGTGCTGATAATACCCCAAAGAATTATCACTGGCTTGTTCTATTCCAAATGGTGGCATCCTCGCTCACTGGTCTCACTGTTTCATTTGATGGTGGTGTGAGCACCTGCTCAGTGCACACAGTTCTGGCTTTTATGAACATAGGCCTCCGAGGTACAGGTTCAGGTTGAAGCTCAGAATCAGAAGAATACTCACCAGAGATGTAAATCATGATTCATTTCTTCCCCACCATCGGAGTTGTTTTCATTCAGATTTTGTAGCAACGCTAACGAGTGCATCCATTCGTCTTGGTCTTCTTACTATTGTAAATTACACACGCTCTCACTGTGTACACCAAGTAGGCCAGAGTAGACTGATAGAGTACATAACATTTTGAGATTAGTATTAGAATAGTGATTACATAATTATGCATTGTTCGCTTCCCCTCTCGCATCAACTCATCCATTCTCCCATCATACTTTAGTCTACTTTGTTTATTTCATCTGTTATTATATATGTGAAATTTGTTTCGGTATAGGTTAGGTACACTACGGTTAGGTACACTTCTGAGGCAATTATCGGAGTGATTTTCAACTGGGCAAGGCATCTTCAACTATTGGCAGAGGGAGGGCAACGGGGAAAACCATTAAAAAAATGACATGCCCTACTAAAATTTTCTGTAACACCAGTTCTGTCTGTGATATTAAGATTCTAACAACTAAAGTGTGTATTATAAACGTATTTACTGTAGGAAAGGTAATGGACGGAGAGTAATGTCAGAGTAATACATTTTTAAATTCATGAGCAGTCCAAATGACTGCTTTTGCATTTCTATTGTGGGTTTTATAGTAACATGTCATTTAAATGTATTAGCCTACCTTTTAATGTGGCATGAACACAACCAGTCATGATGCTTTCATCTGATTGTAAAACAAATCAATTCAAAAAGTAGGTTACCTTCACGTTTACTCCAGCCAGCATCAGATACACGGGCTACACATACTGAGACAGAGAGGCGCTGTTTTTCTTGCTTGGATGCTTTATCTGACAATGATGGGTCTTTCTGTCGGGGCACGTCAATATTTTATTTGGATGGGCAAGGAGGTACGGTAGGGCCCGCTCATAATGCCAGCCCAGCCAGCAATGCTCCCTCAAATGTTTTTCATCACTGAGCAAATTTCAGGTCTGCTGAACGCAAATTTTAACATTCTGACCATTCTGTGCAACTTCCGGCGCGAGTTTACTGTGAACACTGAGGTTGTAACCGCTTTAAGTTAGTTAATTTTTTTAAATGTGTTTACTTTTACCCCCTTTTCGTGGTATCCAATTGTTATTCTTGTCTTGTCTCATCGCTGCAAGTCACGTACGGACTCGGGAGAGGCGAAGGTCGAGAGCCATGCGTCCACCGAAGCACAACCTAACCAAGCCGCACTGCTTCTTGACACAATGCCCGCTTAACCCGGAAGCCAGCTGCACAAATGTGTGGAGGAAACACTGTACACCTGGCGACTGTGTCAGTGTGCATGCGCCCGGCCCACCACAGGAGTCGCTAAAGCGCGATGGGACAAGGACATCCCTGCCGGCCAAACCCTCCCCTAACCTGGACGACGCTGGGCCAATTGTGCGCCGCCCCATGGGTCTCCCAGTCACGGCTGGCTGCGACAGAGCCTGGACTCAAACCAGGATCTCTAGTGGCACAGCTAGCAACTGCGATGCAGTGCCATAAACCACTGCGCCTGTCACGCCCTGGTCTAAGTATTTTGTGTTTTCTTCATGTATTGGGTCAGGCCAGGGTGTGGCATAGAGTTTTTGTATTGTGGTGTGTTTTGTCTTGGGATTTTGGAATGTGTGTATAGTGGGATTGTAGCTTAGTGGGGTGTTCTAGGAGAGTCTATGGCTGTCTGAAGTGGTTCTCAATCAGAGGCAGGTGTTTACCGTTGTCTCTGATTGGGAACCATATTTAGGCAGCCATATTCTTTGGTTGTATTGTGGGTGATTGTCCTGTGTGTCTTGATGTCCTGGTTAGAGGTTAGTAGACACTTGTATAGGCTGTTTTTCGGTTTTCGTTTTGTAGTGTTAGTGTTTTGTTGTGTGTTACGTTTGTTTATTAAAGATGAATCACAATAGACACGCTGCAGTTTGGTCCGACTCTCCTTCACCATTAGAAAGCCGTTACAGCGCCACTCGGGAGGCCCCTTTTAAGTTAGTTTTAAGTGGTCAAGAAGGCTACTGTGGCTATATGATCATAATGTAGGCCTACCATCAAAAACAATGTAGAAAATGCATCCCATGACATTTTAACATGGAAATAGCTGTTCTATCGTTCCTCCTCCAGTAGCAGCCAATGTGTGGTGTTCAATGTAGACCTGCATTCCATGAGACATTTGAAAAATACATGCAGGGCTTGATATTAACCTGGTTATCCACTTGTCCTTCAGACAAAGAGCTGACTGAAAATGTTGTGTTGTTTGATGCAAGAAACCACTTAACAAAATAATGTGCATAATTATTCCCATACCATTATTACAGAAAATCAGACAAATTATACTGCCCTCTCCCTACTGGCTACATAGCTTATTCAAGCATGTCTCAAAATACAACACTGCCTTTACCTGACAGCTTTTCAAAGACGTTTAGAAATGCACATGTTTTGTGCTCTTGTAGGAAGCAATCACTCCCTCATTACTGACTACAAATGATCTATATCTGGGCTAATAACTCACTAATTAGCAAAGGATATGAACAAATGTGCACAAGTCGCTACATGTTGCTTTCGCTTTGATCTCAAAACAAGGACATCTACTCAAGACCGCAGATGCTGTAAAAACAGTCCAGTTCAAAGTGAATGGCACAGATCCATATATGGCAATAGTCTATTTGCATATAGGCCTATAGGCTTATGATGCACCGGTCTGTGTAGAGTATTTTCCAGTCAATGCAATAGAATTCTACTCAGATGCGTTCTGCCTAGAATAAAATCTCTTGCATAGTTTTATTTGGTATGTTGCATTGAAAGTGGCAAATATTACATTGATTCGATCACAATCCTCACAGTAAAGGGAAATGTGGATAGTGTTATCTAACGGGGGAAACTCTGTGCTTCTCTGCATGTGCTGATATTTCTTCTGTGTGGCAGTGCCGGGGAGCTGCACGCTCAGTTTAGAGGGAACATTGCCTGCAAGGTACTTGTATCCACCCACCCCCCTCCTGTCAATCAATATATCATGCATACTAACCTTCACACACACAATACCCACCCCAACAGACACTAGTATGTTGGGTAGTCAGTCACCCACACCATCCCCTCCTTGCTAATATCAAATGTTCTCCAATTTAGACTTCAAGCCTTGCACGAACAATCAACTACGACTCCATAATACAGAGAACTACAGTAGAAGTGGTAGCCTACTTGTAAACACACCAACTATGACAACAAGACACGGACCATGTTTATGCCTAACTCCAGTATATTTGTTTGCTCATCATGGAGTCATGGAAAGATTTAATAGGATTTTAGAAGGTGACTTACACTAGTTCCTGGTGCTGAGTGTGATGTTGATACCACTGCAGATGCTGATGGGATCAGAGTAAATAGAACACATAATATTAGTCACATTAGCCTCTGCCGTATTTAGTTAGCTAACTAGCTAGCTAATGTAACCTAATGAAGCTAAAGTTAGCTTGCAAAATTACAAATCTCATAGCCAGATAGCAGCTGGCTTTTTTATTTATTTATTTAACCTTTATTTAATTAGGTATGTCAGTTAAGAACAAATTATTGTTTACAATGACGGCCTACAACGGCCAAACCCTACCCGGATGACGCTGGGCCTATTGTGCGCCACCCCCTGGCTATTTACATTGATATGCTTTGAATGTTACCCAGCATATAAAAGCTAGCTAGCTAGATTTTGGTTTAGATCATCAAAAGTAGTTTGCTAGTTATCTAGGCTACGTTATCTTAGCTTGATTTATTTTATTTTGCACTGATGTTGGTTGATCGGATGCCTTCCTCTTTGAAGTGTAGGGGAAAATCGATGGAATAGCATCACTTTTCAACGTTCGAAAACATGGCAACCCCACCAGTTGAGACTTCAGTTCTGTTTAGAAAATACAGACATTTTGATATTTCTCACAACGATTGGATACACCTCCACGGCGCGGTACGACGTCCTGAAATCGCTATGAATTCTGTATATTGTTGTTTGCTTACAACCAGGAAAGGTAGCTCGCTCATTCTACAGTATCAGTGAGATTCAGAAATGCTCGTATATGCGTGTAGTGAGGAAATTCTCCATTTTAGAAATATGATAGATATGTTAACATTAATGGACATACTGTAAATAGTGAAATAGAGCAGCGGTGAAATGTATCTTTAATGTCAACTGCCATGACTGATCAAAAGTCATTTTCTCATGGCTCTCTCTTGTCCCTCTGCAGCAGACATATGGGGAGCAATATGTTTGGAAGATCAAATCGCAATAAAATCACAGTATCAAATAGCATACAGTTGAAGTTTACCTTAGCCAAATACATTTAAACTCAGTTTTTCACAATTCCTGACATTTAATCCTAGTAAAAATAAATTCCCTCTTAGGTCAGTTAGGATCACCACTTTATTTTATGAATGTGAAATGTCAGAATAATAGTAGAGAGAACGATTAATTTCAGATTTGATTTCTTTCATCACATTCCCAGTGGGTCAGAAGTTTATATATTACATATTACATGCTCAATTAGTATTTGATAGCATTGCCTTTAAATTGTTTAACTTGGGTCAAACATTTCGGGTAGCCTTCCACAAGCTCCCCACAATAAATTGGGTGAATTTTGGCCCATTTTTGGCCCATTCCTCCTGACAGAGCTGGTGTAACTGAGTCAGGGTTTGTAGGCCTCCTTGCTCGCACAAACTTTTTCAGTTCTGCCCACAACTTTTCTATAGGATTGAGGTCAGGGATGGTGTTCTTCGGCTTGCAAGCCTCCCCCCTTCTCCTCCAAACATAATGATGGTCATGATTGCCAAACAGTTCTATTTTTGTTTCATCAGACCAGAGGACATTTCTCCAAAAAGTACGATCTTTGTCCCCATGTGCAGTTGCAAACCGTAGTCTGACTTTTTTTGTGGCGGTTTTGGAGCCGTGGCTTCTTCCTTGCTGGGCGTTTTACTGTGGATATACCTGTTGTACCTATTTCCTCCAGCATCTTCACAAGGTCCTTTGCTGTTGTTCTGGTATTGATTTGCACTTTTCGCATACCTGAGCGGTATGACGGCTGTGTGGTCCCATGTTGTTTATACTTGTGTACTATTCTTTGTACAGATACATGTGGTACCTTCAGGCATTTGGAAATTGCTTTCAAGGATGAACCAGACTTGTGGAGATCTACAATGTTTTTTCCGAGGTCTTGGCTGATTTATTTTGATTTCCCCATCATGTCAAGCTGAGTTTGAAAGTAGTCCTTGAAATACATCCACAGGTACACCTTCAATTGACTCAAATGATGTCAATTAACCTATCAGAAGCTTCTGAAACCGTGACATAATTCTCTGGAATTTTCCAAGCTGTTTAAAGACACAGTCAACGTAGTGTATGTAAACTTCTGACCACCTGGAATTGTGATACAGTGAAGTATAAGTGAAATAATCTGTCTGTAAACAATTTTTGGAAAAATTAGTTGTGTCATGCACAAAGTAGATGTTTTAACCGACTTGCCAAATTAACAATATATTTATGGAGTGGTTGAAAAACAAGTTTGAATGACTCCAACCTAGGTGTATGTAAACTTCCCACTTCAACTGTACATATAGAATTGTGAGATTTTTGAAATTGCAATACATATTATATTGGCACCTTTGTATCATGATAATATCATATTGTGATATTGGCCGGCTAGTAAAATATTATGAGATTATTAGTCTAGTGACAATTACATTAGTTTTAGCTACCTTTGACTGGAAGATGCAGCTTGGTCCTTTTCTCTCACCTTGCACCTGGCTACTGGGGAAATTTTGGACAACCTACAACCTAGCTGTTTTTACTTCGCTTATTGTGGTGATTTTGTCAGAAGGAACGTATCTGATTCTCCAATAATCAAACAGACAGATAAACTGTGGTTTATTCAGGTATTCATGACAGAAAAACAAACATTTTCATACAACTTCCTTGTTCATATCCAACACCCTGTTCTCGTATCATTTTTCAGTATTAGAAACAGACTTGGTCAGAAACAGAGTAACTATAAGTGTAGTCAACTGTAATTGTAGCTGACTGATTCTCATTACCCAGCCAAACAAATGTAGAATAACATTCGACACAAACCTAGGCTATAGGCTACGTAAAATAACCTGGTAGGCTTACTCTAGCAAGCAAACAAACAAAATCATTTGCATAGGCTATAGGCCGTACCTGTTTAAATACAAATAAATTGACCTGTTTGTTGTTTCAAACTGTCTGAATTCCTTAGACAGGATTTTCAGCCAGGTTGGTTTTGCGTTCGGCCTTGTTGGCATAAATGTGACGAAATTTGAATGAATAAAAGCAAGTATGCTTACCGGTAGCTCAAAAGTTGGAGCCAATTTTGTTACCATATTTACTTCATTTCTAGGTTGCGTGTACAGTTTCAGAATATAAACATTGCATGAGCTGAATTTAACGGCAACTTTGTGTAAGTAAATACAGTAGCCTACAACAAGCAGTGGCGATTTTAACATGAAAATATTGGTGGTGCAAAGCTCATATGCATCGAAAATGCATTGAATGCACTAATAACCAATCCCAGAAATGAGTTTTGAGCCATACACACAAATGTTATAAAATTTGGGTTATGATCCATTTATGTCTACTTCCCATATCCTTAGCTGTTATTGCACGGAAGACCACAGTAGTCTAACATACTTTTATAGAGTAAACTAGCTCGTATTCCGTCTGCAATATTGTGACTCTGCGTGAGTCTGCCTGCCTGTTACAAAGGGGCCCGTTTAACAATATGCAACGTTTCTATCGATATTCCCTCACTTCGTCTATTGCACAGTTCCAGTTCCATCAAATGTATTTCTAACTAACCCTTCTTCCACATGTGGTTCCATGGGTATAACAGTCTGCCATCAAACATCAGCAATAAGCCATGTAGCCTATGGTTCAATATGCTTTGTGTCGTAGCCACGACAGAAAAAGATAGATAGTCAAGCAAACTTTACTAGGCATGTTGTCAACCATCACATGAGTAAAGTAAGTAACAACTGGTTTCCGTTTCCTGTGTAACATCAATATGATCAACGTCAATATTGCTACATGTTCTCTTTGCCTTTTTTGTAAAAAAAAAAAAAGTTAAAAAAAAAGACTCCACCTAACTTTGGCTTGTTAAGTCCATGTCTGCAGTGGACAGAAATGTGAACTGAATGTTTGTTTACTGTCTCTGACTGTCCATTATTTTCTTAAATATATATTTTTTACCTTCATACAAATTCTTTCAGGTGTATAGGTCTTCTGTGGGGAGTGTTGATTACATCAGGAGGTGCTTGACCTGAGATGTTTGGATCTTCTTGTTGAGGTACAACGCTCACCTCTAGGCTGTGTTCAGCACCCTGCTGGCTCTGTGCCACAGGCTCCACAACAGTGCGGAAATCCTCCTCTATTTCTCTGCTCTTCCTCAGGTGTCTCCTGTTCCTCCTGAAGACTTGTGCCTGTTCTGTCTTCACCTTGTAGGACCTTTGCTCCACAGGTCTGACTACTGTGGCCCTCTGCCACCGCTGTTTCTGTCCTGTGAGTGGCTGAACTCTCACCCTGTCATCTCGTTGCAGCTCTGTGAGATCCTTAGCAGAGGTGTCGTAGTTCTTTGTCGGTTTCTGTTGTCTGTCTTTGAACTTCTCCAGCTGACAGTTTGCCATCCCCGGTCTCAGAAGATTTTCACTCATTATAAGTAGTGTTGTTGTACGCATGTATACTGTAGCTAAGAAAGTACTGCTAAGTGTAGGTTGTGTAATGAGCTGTTAGTAGTGTTCACCACCCTAATAATTTGGTCCCTTTTTCCATCTTAATTTTGCCTACTGTTCTGACTTGGTGGTGCACATGTAGTCTATAGCCTGTTTTAGAGAAATGTAATCATTGAATATTGTAAGAGCTTTCATTGTCTGCTTATACGCACCCTTTATTTATCGTACGCTTCTGACTTGGTGTACAGGGAGAACACTAAGAACGACCCATGTTCTGAATTATGTCGCTGTTCATTTCAAAAGTGCTGAACAAATAGTTATATTGACTACGTCTGTCCTACTCTGTCTTAATCGAAATGACGGATTGCCTCTTATCCGCTTGTCGTCCCCTTATGCCATAGTTTGTACATCTCAATAGTCAGTAGAAACCACATTTGTTTAAGCAAGTCAGCCATATCAGCTATGTTTTTTTAAATGGCAGGAAATGAGGCTGAATGAACTGTTTTGCTACCAGACAAGGCTCTGATAATAGCCAGGTGTAGCAGTGGTAAGGCGTTGGGCCCTAACAGTTTGTGGGCACCGTTTGTCACCGTTATAGTGCAATTCATGTATTGTTAAGTGTTGTGTAGTGGCTTTGCTGGCGTGCATCTAAAGAGGATTTTGATTTTTTTGCCCTACCAAGATTTACATGCTAAAATCGCCACTGCGTTAGACAGTACATTGTAGCTAGACTACTTTTGATCTATACATTACTCTTCGCAAAATACAAGACAGACCAGGAATTGACACACTGTCTGACATAAAACAATGGTCTCAATTTTAAATGACTTTAGTCCACCTCTGCCTTCATTTATCAGAATGTTGGGAATCAATCAAGTTTGTGTCTGCAGATGCGTGCATGCGTACGTGCAAGTGCGTTCGTGTGAGGTCAATATTGTCAATCTATAAATGTTAATTATTCTGCCGGTTTCTGATGATACAATTCTATAAAGTGGTTTAATTGTTGATCTAATCAATGTACCTGTTTGATGACGGCCTTGTGACATACAGCCTGTCTCGTTGTGTAGGCCTACACCACTGCTATAAAGCCATCTTGACTTTAAATCATAGAGAGTCACACCCATGTCATCACCAACCCCCCCCCTTCTATCCTTTGTGACCATTGACCCCATAGAAGACAAGTCATTTCTTTCTATAGCCCAGTCAGGAAAGTGACATTTCCTGATCGCTGAGCTCAGCCAGGTCCCAGATCCCCATTGTTCTTCAGACGAAACCTTGCAGTCTACTTATCCTCCCTCCTCCCCCTTCGGTCCTTACAGTTAATTATTTGGAACAGGGTCTATGTGAGCGGTGTGATTGGGTCCTGGCTGAGCTTGAGACTTGGACAAAAGGCCATGGGGATTTATTTCAGAAAGTAGAGAGAAGGCAATCTGAAGAATCCCTCCAACCTTTCTTTGAACGAGAGGGAAAAGGAGGGAACGAGAGAACGAGGGAGGGAGATAGAAACAAGTCTGTTTGAAGGCTTTCTCACGCTTGTGCATTTGTCTTTTCTAGCATGTCTCAATTATGAACTGTAGAGTTAGTTAGTTAGGGATGTACTGTAAAATAGTGCCGTGAAGTGCTTTGTGATGGCAACAGTAGTGGCTGCTGATTGGCAAGTTGGTTGCAGTTGACAACAAAGCAGCATGACAGAAATATGCCACGTTTTTGAACTACCTGTAGTTTCTTTGAGAAGATACATAAAGTGATCTGTGTATTTGAACAACAGCTTAAATACACCCATTTCACATTTACATGTCAAAAACTGAATGATTGCTGCTGCTCATGCTGACACTGTTTTTAACAGATCAGATTATACTATTTAGAACAAGCAGCCAGCTCACAAACGAAGGAGTCCAACAGGGTCACTGGTTACCACAGCTTCAAAGTTATAAAGCCTGCCTATTTCTACAATTTATCTTCTTAAAATGTGATTTTAAACCTAACCTTAACCTTGACATAAACCACCATGTTAACCTTATGCCTAACTTAATTAAAACATATTTTTTTTTTACATTATAAGGCATTTTTTATTTGTGACTGTGGTAACTAGTGGAAACCAGGGAGGTCGCAACAAGCATGCAGATGTAATAAGTGAAAATGTATCTAACTGGGGATAGCTAGCTAACATAATGTCACAATGCCAAGAGTGTGTGAAGCTGTCATCAAGGCAAAGGGTGGCTACTTTGAAGAATAACTTTTTGGTTACGACATGATTCCATATGTGTTATTTCATAGTTTTCATATGTGTTATTTCATAGTTTTTATTCTACAATGTAGAAAATAGTATAAATAAAGAAAAACACTTGAATGAGTAGGTGTCAAAACTTTTGACTGGTACTGTAGTTGCCCAGTTTTTCATGGCCCAGGCTTTCACGACTGTTATGATTATTTATTTACAAGTGAATTACAATTAGCGTTTTGTACCTGATAGAGCAGATCCAGTCTAACATGCAGAAAGTAAGCCGTCCTGGCACGAGAGACACATTGGGGGAGGGAGACTAGAGTAGACCCAGAAGCTATGACTGAATGCACATTTGAGCACCCCATGACGCTCTATTTACTTTGTGCTGTGATATTTCATGCTGCAGTTCCCCCTCATGGCAAATAGCTGGCAAAATCATCCAAGCAATGTTGGCAAGGCCTATGCAGTGATGGAGCTGCAGCTGCTGGAAGTCACTGAGGGGCAGAGTAGTATGTAACTGAGCAGCAATATATTTTTGAAACAGGAAAATTCACACTTTTATGATATAAAATAAATAAAAAATCAATCACACATTAATTCTTTTTTTTTTACCAACCCCTAACGTCCTAATGGGCGGGCCGCCATGGGATGGCAAATGACACTAAACCTTTTTTTAGTGTTGACTTTGTTCTTAATTGCAGTGTTATGTTGTACTGCTACCTTTTCATGTGTTGCTGCCATGCTATGTTGTTGTCTTACTGTAGGTCTCTCTTTATGTAGTGTTATGGTGTCTCTCTTGTCGTGATGTGTGTTATTTCATATCTTTAAAAAAAAATGGTAGCACAGCTCCCGTTCCCGCAGGAGGCCTTTTGCCTTCTGGTAGACCGTCATTGTAAATAAAATAAAAAAATACCTATTGAGATACTGGAGCTTGCTAGATTGTCTAATGACTTGTATAACAGCAATGGTTGTTTGGAGTCTATCATTTTTAACCTTGAACCTTTATGCTAATAGTTTCCCCCCTCCATTATCCTTCTTGGTCATCTTCAACGGTGTCATGTTTCCAGCTAGACATTTCTTTGGCTTCTCACCCCTTAGTGGTCAGACATTTCCTTTCCTTTTATTTTACTAATGTCATGTGGCAAGTTTAGAAGTCATTCAAGTACAAGAATGTGCAAGATGACTAAGATGGTTGTTACTAGTTACCACACCCACAAAGTCAGAATTGGCTTTATCGTAAACATTAATGAATACAGAAATTAGCTTTTTGTTCTTAAGGTTAAGCATAACGTTGTTCTTAAGGTTAAGCATAACGTTAACAGTGTGGTTAAAGTTTAAAATCTGATTTTAAGGGGGTTATGACTTTGTGGATGTGGTAACTTGTGATGACCCAAGAAGATGCACATTGAACTCAAGCCTCCAGTATCTACTGTCATCCTTTATGGTTTCTCATACAGTTGCATTGTCTGTAAGTAACTGCTACTGAATTATATTTTGTTGTTTCATGACCAGATCATTGCTATGTTGCTACATTTTGTGAAACTTCTATGGTAGCTAGCTACTGGTGGAATGGTGCTAGGTTTCCTCTATTAGACTCGATATACTGCATTGTATGCTGTCTCTTTCCTTTGTATCATTACTTTGGGGTTTGAATTGTGTAATCCCTCTACAAATAATACATTCTGAGTTATTTTTTAAATTTCTTTTTAAAACTTCTTATAAATCACAATTTTTTTGGGGGGGTAATCACAATTTTTTTGGGGGGAGCAATCCCAAGTGTGGCGCTGCCCCTAACGCCCTAATGGGTGGGCCACCGCCACCGGATGGCAAATGACACAACCTTTTTTGAGTGTTTACTTTTTACATGATCATTTTCTTATTTACTGTGTTATGTTGTGCTGGTACCTATTGAGATACTGGAGCTAGCTAGATTGTCTAATAACTTGTATAACAGCAACAGTTGTTTGGTGTTTTATATATTTTTACTTTTAGTTACAGTAGGCTAATAGTTTCCCACCCTCCATTATTAGTTTCCAGCTAAATATTTATTTGGCTTCTCACCCCCTCGTGGTATGATGGTTCTTTCCTTGTTATCATTACTTTGGGGCTTGAATTGTGTAATCCCTCTGTATAAGCACATAATGTTCTTAATTCGGAGTTATTTTTGATTAAGTATTTATTTTTCCTCGTAGTTTCATCTTGTATCATTAAAGGGGACAAAGATGATCACGATCTTGACTCCTGAATTATGATAAGGCATTTAGCTGTCTGTTAACTCATACCGTAGCATAATACGATGGAATAGTGAAAAGACAGAATAGTGAAAACGGAATAGTGAAAAGACAGCAGAAGGAACCTTCGTCTCCCTCGTCAAGACTCCGTGCAACTCACCAAGCCCATGTCAGACACCCATCCATGCCTGATGTGGAACCTATTCCAGATGATGAACCACTGACATCACCAGCACAAAAGGGAGACACTGCCCAGAACCATGGAGCAGTAGACCAACGCAACGACCCCCGCAACACTTCCACAGCAAAAACCGAATCAATCCGAACATTCTAAATCCTCAAATCACAACCAGACAAGAAATTAACCAAGTTTTATACATGTCACCCCCCCCCCCCATTTACAAATGTATACATACAAACAACAACTTACCGTGACTACATCTCATCTGCCCAGACCCGCATGCTAACATCTCCTTCCCTAGCATCTGCATTGTTGTTTGCCACTTGGTCTTAAATTGTACTATTTTGTTTTTCTCGGACGCCCATGCTATTTCAATATTTAAATAATAAATGATTTTTCCATTGTGTTAATGATGGCGGATTGACTGATTTCCAAGTTTTTTGTATATGTTTTTTTCAAGATGAGTGATATGAAGAGAATCGTCCAGCCCATTGCGTATGTCACTACAACCCCATATGCCATGTCTTGAAATATGCAGAATAAAAGTAGGCTTACATTATACTTCTTACAGTCATAATAAATTATAATAAATTCTATACATTAGTTTATACTGGATTAAGCGTACATTTTCGTTAACTGTCATTTTCTTAGTTATGCTCCTCTACGTTCCCTCCATCTTGTGAAAACATCAGTTATTTTTACGTCTTGGTTCCAATAGTTTATATATATTTTTTAAGAGATTGTCAGTAGATAGGCTCTCTGCAAGGTTTTGTATATGAACACTTGTGATAGGTAACTTTTACGTTCCACAATCTACATTGGTCAGTCCTAAATTGCTATTGTCATGGAAATAAATGTATTGACTATTACCAAGTCATTTACGTTTTCTATGCGTTTAGTATTCCATGTGGAACAGTTTATCTGTGAATTCTGGTTGAAAAAGCTAGCCTTTGCTCTCCTGACTGACTGTGTGTATTGCATCCTGACTTCCCTGAACAGTTGCATATCGTGGGGACTATTCGATGCTATTGCAGTCCGCCACAGGATGTTTTTGTGCTTGTCTTAGGGCAGTGAACCAAGGGCTATATCTGTTCTTGGTTCTGCATTTTTTGAACGGGGCATGCTTATCTAAGATGGTGAGGAAATTACTTTTTAAAGAATGACCAGGCATGCTTGACTGACGGGATGAGGTCAATATCCTTCCAGGATACCCGGGCCAGGTCGATTAGAAAGGCCTGCTCGCAGAAGTGTTTTCATTACATTACATTACATTTACATTTAAGTCATTTAGCAGACGCTCTTATCCAGAGCGACTTACAAATTGGTGCTTTCACCTTATGACATCCAGTGGAACAGCCACTTTACAATAGTGCATCTAGGTCTTTTAAGGGGGGGTGAGAAGGATTACTTTATCCTATCCTAGGTATTCCTTAAAGAGGTGGGGTTTCAGGTGTCTCCGGAAGGTGGTGATTGACTCCGCTGTCCTGGCGTCGTGAGGGAGTTTGTTCCACCATTGGGGGGCCAGAGCAGCGAACAGTTTTGACTGGGCTGCGTCGGGAGCGTTTGACAGTGATGTGGGGTGGTCGTTTGACCGCAGGCCCATAGCGGATACAGGCAATGAGGCAGTGATCGCTGAGATCCTGATTGAAAACAGCGGAGGTGTATTTGGAGGGCAGGTTGGTCAGGATAATGTCTATGAGGGTGCCCATGTTTACAGATTTAGGGTTGTACCTGGTGGGTTCCTTGATGATTTGTGTGAGATTGAGGGCATCTAGCTTAGATTGTAGGACTGCCGGAGTGTTAAGCATATCCCAGTTTAGGTCACCTAACAGACCAATATCCGACGCTAGATGTGGGGCGATCAATCCCAACAATGCTACTAAAGTAACCCCTGCTACTACTAACATGGCCCATGCCTATAGCCTCCTTCAATTACGGTCCCTACAGCGACTGCCGTGAGAATTACTCCTGCATGTAATCTGTCAAGTGTTCGCTGGCTGTTAGAAATTGGGAAAGAGATTCATGTGTTGGCAGAATATCCAACCTAACAAAACTCCGAATCACAGGCTTCTTGAAAGTTGACCATAGTGTCTGAAATGCCACCACTATCTCCTCTACTCTCACCATGATCTGGGTATGCGTAATGTTCAATTTAACTTAATGAACTCCCTATATGGTGCACAGTTAGCTCCCTCTCCTATGAGCTATCTCCTGTAACAATATACAGTCTCTGGGGAAGATACTTCTCTATCACCACGACCTTAATTCATCAGCCCCCACAGATCTTCACTGCAGTCACGTTCCATCCCACATAACAGCCCTATGTAAACATTCAAACACCTCGCCTCCTGCTACAGATACATTTGCACATATATCATTCCATCTAACCCATAACGCACTAGTGACATATTGACTTGAAAAGGAAAGAGAGAAAAAAATACATGTGTAATAACTTCACACCACCCATTGATGCGAATAAAACTAGGGGGAAAAAATGCCCATGTTATGCTGGTCTCCATGCCCTCTCCTTCATTTTCATCCTTGGGTGTTATCGAAAACACAGACTATGAGCCTTGTATGCAATTAATTGTACCGTAACATCCAGCCATCGCTATGTATTGATCCAATTTAACATTATAATTCTGATTACATGGTAAAACAAAAGAGAAAAAAATATATACCGTTGAAGTCGGATGTTTACATACACTTAGGTTGTAGTCACTAAAACTCGTTTTTCAACCACTCCATACATTTCTTGTTAACAAACTATAGTTTTTGCAAGTCGATTAGGACATCCACTTTGTGCATGACACAAGTCATTTTTCCAAAAATTGTTTACAGACAGATTATTTCACTTATAATTCACTGTATCACAATTCCAGTGGGTCAGAAGTTTACATACAATAAGTTAACTGTGCCTGTAAACAGCTTGGAAAATTCCGGAAAATAATGTTATGGCTTTAGAAGCTTCTGATAGGCTAATTGACATCATTTGAGTCAATTGGAGGTGTACCTGTGGATGTATTTCAAGGTCTATCTTCAAACTCAGTGCCTCTTTGCTTGATATCATGGAAAAATCAAAAGAAATCAACCAAGACTCAGAAAAGTCTGGTTCATCCTTGGGAGCAATTTCCAAACACCTGAATGGGACCACACAGATGTCATGCCGCTTAGGAAGGAGACGCGTTCTGTCTCCTAGAGATGAAGTACTTTAGTGCGAAAAGTGCAAATCTATCCCAGAACAACAGAAAATGACCTTGTGAAGATGCTGGAGGAAACAAGTACAAAAGTATCTATATCCACAGTAAAACGAGTCCGGCCGCTCAGCAGGGAAGAAGCCACGGCTCCAAAACTGCCATAAAAAAGCCAGAGTACGGTACATGGGAACAAAGATCATACTTTTTGGAGAAATGTCCTCTGGTCTGATGAAACAAAAATAGAACTGTTTAGCCATTATGAACATTGTTATGTTTGGAGGAAAAATGGGGAGGCTTGCAAGCCGAAGAACACCATTCCAACCGTGAAGCACGGCGGTGGCAGCATCACGTTGTGGGGGTGCTTTGCTGCAGGATGGACTGGTGCACTTAACAAAGTGGATGGCATCATGAGGCTGGAAAAATATGTGGATATATTGAAGCAACATCTCAAGACATCAGTCTTGTTAAAGCTTGGTCATCAGACCAAGTTAAAGCTTGGTCGCAAATGGGTTCCAAATGGACAAGGACCCCAAGCATACTTCCAAAGTTGTGGCAAAATTGCTTAAGGACAACAAAGTCAAAGTATTGGAGTGGCCATCGCAAAGCCCTGACCTCAATCCTATAGAAAATTTGTGGGCAGAACTGAAAAAGTGTGTGCGAGCAAGGAGGCCTACAATCCTGACTCAGTTACACCAACTCTGTCAGGAGGAATGGGCCAAAATTCACCCAAATTATTGTGGGAAGCTTGTTGAAGGCTACCCGAAATGTTTGACCCAAGTTAAACAATTTTAAAGGCAATGGTACCAAATACTAATTGAGTCTATGTAAACTTCTGACCTACTGGGAATGTGATGAAAGAAATAAAAGCTGAAATAAATCTCTCTAATATTATATTCACATTCTTAAAATAAACTGGTGATCCTAACTGACATTACTAAAATTTTAGAAAGCCCTGCCTCCAGCTGTTTGCATAGAAATTCTAGGGACAGTAAGGAGGCCTGCGTCTTGTGACTGTTGCGTACGTGTAGGTATGTACAGCAGGACCAAATTGGAAAGATAGGTAGGAGCAAGCCCATTTAATGCTTTGTAGGTTAGCAGTAAAACATTGAAATCAGCCCTTGCCTTAACAGGAAGCCAGTGTGGAGAGGCTAGCACTGGAGTAATATGATCAAATTTTTTGGTTGTAGTTTAAGATTCTAGCAGCCGTGGTTAGCACTAACTGAAGTTTATTTAGTGCTTTATCCGGGTAGCCGGAAAGTAGAGCATTGCGGTTGTCTAACCTAGAAATGCCAAAAGCACGGATACAATGTTCTGCATCATTTTTGGACATAAAGTTTCAGATTTCTGAAATGTTACGTAGATGGAAAAAAGCTGTCTTTGAAACAGTCTTGATATGTTTGTCAAAAGAGACATCAGGGTCCAGAGTAACGTCGAGGTTCTTCACAGTTTTATTTGAGACGACTGTACACTCTGTTTCTTGAGACCTACAACTAGCATCTCCATTTTGTCCGAGTTTAAAAGTAGAACATTTTCCGCCATCCACGTCCTTATTTATTAAACACAGGCTTCCAGGGAGGGCAATTATGGGGCTTCACCATGTTTCATCAAAATGTAAAGCTGTGTGTCATCTGCATAGCAGTGAAAATTAACATTATGTTTCCGAATGACATCACCAAGAGGTAAAATATATAGTGAAAACAATAGTGGTCCTAAAACGGAACCTTGAGGAACACCAACATTTACAGTTGATTTGTCAGAAGACAAACCATCTACAGAGACAAACTGATATCCTTCCGACAGATAAGATCTAAAACAGACCAGAACTTGTCCGTATAGACCAATTTGGGTTTCCAATCTCTCCAAAAGAATGTGGTGATCGATGGTATCAAAAGCAGCACTGAGGATAGATGCAGAACCTCAGTCTGACACCATTAAAAGGTCATTTACCACCTTCACAAATACTCAGTGCTATGATGGGGTCTAAAACCAGACTGAAGCGTTTCGTATACATTCTTTGTCTTCAGGAAGGTAGTGCAACAGCGTTTTCAATTTTTTTCGAGAGGAATGGGAGATTTGATCTAGGCCGATATATTTTATATTTTCTGGGTCAAGGTTAGGCTCTTTCAAGCGACGCTTTATTACTGCCACTTTTAGTGAGTTTGGTACACATCCGGTGGATAGGGAGCCGTTTATTATGTTCAACATAGGAGGACCAAGCACAGGAAGCAGCTCTTTCAGTAGTTTAGTTGGAATAGGTTCCAGCCAGTATGCAGCTTGAAGGTTTAGAGGCCATGACTATTTTCATCAGTGTCAAGAGATGTAGCATTAAAACAGGTCTTGGCAGTGTTGTAAAGACAACTGAGCTTTGGAAAAATATGTAGATTCAAAGAGGAGTATGTAATTTGCTTTCTAATGATCATGATCTTTTCGTCAAAGAAAGTCATGAATTTATCACTGCTGAAGTGAAAAGCCATCCTCTCTTGGGGAATGCTGCTTTTTAGTTGGCTTTGCGACAGCATCAAAAATACATTTTCGATTGTTCTTATTTTCCTCAATTAAGTTGGAAAAATAGGATGATCGAGCAGCAGTGAAGGCTATTCCATACGGCACGGTACTGTCCTTCCAAGCTAGTCGGAAGACTTCCAGTTTGGTGTAGCGCCATTTCTGTTCCAATTTTCTGGAAGCTTGCTTCAGAGCTCGGGTATTTTCAGTATACCAGGGAGCTAGTTTATTATGACAATTGTTTTTTGTTTTTAGTAAGCGACTGCATCTAGGGTACGACGTAAGGGTAAATTGAGTTCCTCAGTTAGGTGGTTAACTGATTTTTGTACTCTGACATCCTGGGGTAGGTGGAGGGAGTCTGGAAGGGCATCTTGGAATCTTTAGGTTGTCCGAGAATTCATAGTACGGCTTTTGAGGATCCTTGGTTGGGGTCTGAGCAGATTATTTATTGCGATTGTGTAATGTAATAAAATGGTGGTTCGATAGTCCAGGATTATGAGGAAAAACATCAAGATTCACAATATTTATTCCACAGGACAAAACTAGGTCCAGAGTATGACTGTGGCAGTGAGTAGGTCCAGAGACATGTTGGACAAAACCCACTGAGTCGATGATGGCTCCGAAAGGCTTTTGGAGTGAGTTTGTGGACTTTTCCATGTGAATATTAAAGTCACCAAAAACGTTAATATTATCTGCCATGACTACAAGGTCCGATAGGAATTCAGGGAACTCAGTGAGGAACGCTGTATATGGCCCAGGAGGCCTGTAAACAGTAGCTATAAAAAGTGATTGAGTAGGCTGCATAGATTTCAAGACTAGAGGCTCAAAAGAGGAAAATGCTGTCGGTTTTTTTGTAAATTGAAATTTGCTAACGGAAATGTTAGCAACACCTCCGCCTTTGCGGGATGCACGGGGACATGGTCACTAGCGTAACCAGGGGGAGAAACCCTTGCCTAACGATTGCGTCTGAAGCTTGGCTTGCAGCACGGCTATCCTCGCCATAAGGTGAATGTTCTCCTGTAACGTAAACTCACTCACTTTTGTACATCGCCTTGGTCCGTACAATTGACCTTATGTTAGCGGCCAAAAAACGTAATACTTCCAGATCAACTGTAATGTCAATACCATTGTAAAGCACAGCTTCTCCCCTTTCCAACAAAATCCACGATGAGACGTCCACGCTGCCCGTTTCTGCATGATTCAAGAAGGCAATGAGCTCCGTCAGGTCTTTTTAAAAATGGCGGGTGAGGAAGCTAAATCTATTGCGTGATCGTCAGGAGGAGAGATGTCGTGTGGGGAAACGGCTTTTTCTTTTTTTACTCGATCTGTCCAACTTATCACCTTATCGCCTCTAATGTGTAAATAAAACACTGTAAAGAGTTTATATAATGTGTCATTACATACCTATTTGAAGGTTTGTGTCGAATTTGGATTGAGTTTTTAGGGCGGAGCTAAAGTGATCTTCAGAAGTAAACAGCGGCTTTTGAGAGTCATGATCGCTTGCAGTGATTGACGCAAAAAATGACTAGGTATCCCCCTTACCCCGTCACTGTCCATTTCTTGTTTTTAAATGATGAGAGAAGTGCTACACCTGGTGGAGAGAGATTGTAAGACAGAAATAGTTTTATGCAAGCTTTATGCGTGCTGTACATTACGGTATAACACATCACAATGTAACGGAGGGTCAGTTTTTTCAACTTTTCTCCAATAGTACAGAGCCATTACAATGTCGATCAACGCTTGAATAGAAACATAATTCACATCCCAGATTTTGAAGTCAACACAGTCGCTACAATCCCATTAGTTTCCTTTGCGGCCTCGTTTGAATGTCGCAGTTGCGCACATTTGTACGGAATGGGATGAGTTTACGTTATATTATGAGTACAGAGACTGCAATTACAAGACATAATGTTAATGTTTACTACTTAGCTTCGGCTGGTGGAGGTCTTGACGAAACTACGTCCAGATAAAGCGTCTGGGGTGAAAAAGTTGAATGAAAAAATAAAATCTAAAACGGTAATTAAAAAGTAAAAATCGTAAAGTTGGCAGGTAGCAAAGTAAGGTTAGCAACAAACCGCACAGCAGCGTGTAAACAAGTCTACAAGTTATGACCGGAAATGATGCCAAACAATGTGATGTCACCAGCCACTTAACAAGCTTACAAACTGATCACCTTCCACCAAGCATCCAAGCTAACTGGCTAAAGTTGGCTAGCAATTTTAGCTAATGCTAAACACAAACAAGAGAATACATCTTCACTCTCCATTCTACTCACATCGCAGCGCTGGTTAGACTCTTTACATGTTTGTTAAAAATGTTGGTGACTAACACGGAACCCAAACCAGCTGCGCGCGTGCGCCATCACACGCTATCGTGCATAAATTTATTTCGCCCCCCCCCCCACACCAAACGCAATCATGACACGCAGGTTAAAATATCAAGACAAACTCTGAACCAATTACATTAATTTGGGGACAGGTCGAAAATCATTAAACATGTATGGCAATTTAGCTAGTTAGCTTGCACTTGCTAGCTAACGTCAATTTGTCCGATTTAGCTAGCTTGCTGTTGCTAGCTAATTTGTCCTGGGATATAAACATTGAGTTGTTATTTTACTGACAATTAATCCACACATAAAACGGCCAACCGAATCGTTTCTAGTCATCTCTCCTCCTTCCAGGCATTTTCATCGTTTAACTTATATATGGTGATCGCATCTAAACTTTCATTGTATTTATTACCACGACTACCGGCAAAACAGTTCGTCTTTCAGTCACCCACGTGGGTATAACCAATGAGGAGATGGCACGTGGGTACCTGCTTCTATAAACCAATGAGGAGATGGGAGAGGCAGGACTTTCAACGCGATCTGCGTCAGAAATAGGAATGAGTTCTATTTTAGCCCTTGGCATCGCAGACGTTCGTTGGCACGTGCGAGCAGTGTGGGTGCAATAATTGAATAACATTGGATCTCTAAATTTATTTTGCGAAGCTCGAGCACGCAACGTGTCCCGTCTGGTCAGCATGTAACTGTGCTGCCACAACAGTGGTAGGCTTGATTACCAACAACGACGAGACGGCCTACAGGGAGGAGGTGAGGGCCCTCGGAGTGTGGTGTCAGGAAAATAACCTCACACTCAACGTCAACAAAACTAAGGAGATGATTGTGGACTTCAGGAAACAGCAGAGGGAACACCCCCCTATCCACATCGATGGAACATTAGTGGAGAGGGTAATAAGTTTTAAGTTCCTCGGCGTACACATCACAGACAAACTGAATTGGTCCACCCACACAGACAGCATCGTGAAGAAGGCGCAGCAGCGCCTCTTCAACCTCAGGAGGCTGAAGAAATTCGGCTTGTCACCAAAAGCACTCACAAACTTCTACAGATGCACAATCGAGAGCATCCTGTCGGGCTGTATCACCGCCTGGTACGGCAACTGCTCTGCCCACAACCGTAAGGCTCTCCAGAGGGTAGTGAGGTCTGCACAACGCATCACCGGGGGCAAACTACCTGCCCTCCAGGACACCTACACCACCCGATGTTACAGGAAGGCCATAAAGATCATCAAGGACAACAACCACCCGAGTCACTGCCTGTTCACCCCGCTATCATCCAGAAGGCGAGGTCAGTACAGGTGCATCAAAGCTGGGACCGAGAGACTGAAAAACAGCTTCTATCTCAAGGCCATCAGACTGTTAAACAGCCACCACTAACATTGAGTGGCTGCTGCCAACACACTGACTCAACTCCAGCCACTTTAATAATGGGAATTGATGGGAAATGATGTAAAATATATCACTAGCCACTTTAAACAATGCTACCTAATATAATGTTTACATACCCTACATTATTCATCTCATATGTATACGTATATACTGTCTTCTATATCATCTACTGCATCCTTATGTAATACATGTATCACTAGCCACTTTAACTATGCCACTTTGTTTACATACTCATCTCAAATGTATATACTGCACTCCAGACCATCTACTGTATCTTGCCTATGCCGCTCTGTACCATCACTCATTCATATATCTTTATGTACATATTCTTTATCCCCTTACACTGTGTATAAGACAGTAGTTTTGGAATTGTTAGTTAGATTACTTGTTGGTTATTACTGCATTGTCGGAACTAGAAGCACAAGCATTTTGCTACACTCGCACTAACATCTGCTAACCATGTGTGTGTGACAAATAAAATTTGATTTGAATTATTCAAATTACGTTATTTCAATTACGTTTACTGACATCGGCCATTTTCAACTCGGCTTTGAGCATTAGTAAATGCATCAGTTATTCTGCACTCTGGTACATTCAAACCAGTGCTATGAAATCCGAACAAAATAGCCTGAGCATTTTACCAAGTATCCCATTTAACAATACCCATACTCAAATAGTGAGGTTAGTGCGATTACGCTGAAAGAACGCTAACATATAACACGCTGGTATATTCTGGTTTTATGTGATTGTGCCAAGTCATAATTGCTCCCTGAATTCTTTATTTGATTTGAATTCTTCGTTAAGCAAGGGAAATGTTGCCCAATATTATCCAGTTTGCTCAATTCTTCCCATATTAGAGCGGAATTGGTAAAATTATTATGCGCTTCTTTCAGCAACTCCGTGGCTTTTATTAAAATCCTATAGCTCCATATAATAGGGAGAAACGGGGCCGTTTGTCGACATATGAATAGTTATTATTCCCAAACCTCTCCCTACTGTGTCTAGGGTGTTTTAGATTTCTTCACTCCCGTCTATATTACACATCTTCTATTCACTATTCTAAGCTATGCTACGTACTTCACCGGATAATTAATTGGTCATGGCACTTAATACCTTGCATTATAACCTATACTATAACAACTGCAAATGTATTACTGGAGAATACGGATGACTTAATGTCCTATTCCAGTATTGCGCCTCAAATATCACTATTATTGGTAACCCATATTACCAAAATTATTCACACTTGTCTTCCTATTTCCACATAATCATTCATTTATTATCCTAATTTTCTGTTGTAACACTACTAATTTTCTGGTTTCCTTGTCTGTTTATTCCTTTAGCTTCCTGTGATATTCGTATTTATTCTTTGCTCCCTAGTTTCGTTGTATTGTGCTATTCACTTTATTAAAACCACTCTCTTTCTCTTGTTCTTAAATTTCTCCCTACTGGTCCAGGGCTAAATCTTCCTTAGCGGTTCTCTTTTTAACGTAGCTAACATTGAACCTGGTTGGTTAGTTACCTGCAGATTCATGCAGGGTAGTAACTTTATGAGTTGGGATTATGGTCAATTTTTTTGCTAGCTAGCTACATGTCTAAACAAAAGAGTCCACTATTTAAGTACCTATTTCAATAGAATGTTTATGATGTCACTGCGACAGCTGTCGATAGACGTAACTGGTAAATTTGCTTCGGCTATCTACTCCAATTTCAGAGCACTCTTGTCTGAGTGTGCCAGAGAGCAGAATGACTGATGAAGTACAGTGACACACACACACACACACACACACACACACACACACACACACACACACACACACACACACACACACACACACACACACACACACACACACACACACACACACACACACACACACACACGGTAGGATATTCAGATCAGAAAAAGCTTTATTGCCCTCACATGGTAGTATTTAATGAGGTCACCTCTATCTTCAACCAGGTAGTCAATCATGGAACGTAAAACCACTTCTCTTGTCTACTCTTTGGGGGAATTGCTTGGGTTCTGAAATGAGGTATTCCACACAAACCACATACCATACCTCTTGGGGATGTCATTCGAAAACATAATGTTAACTTTCACTGCAATGCGGATGACACACAGCTGTTCATTTCAATGAAACATGGTGAAGCCCCAAAATTGCCCTCGCTAGAAGCCTGTGTTTCAGACATAAGGATGGCTGCAAACGTTCTACTTTTAAACTCGGACAAAACAGAGATGCTTGTTCTAGGTCCCAAGAAACAAAGTGATCTTCTGTTGAATATGACAATTAATCTTGATGGTTGTACAGTCGTCTCAAATAAAACTGAAGGACCTCGGCGTTACTCTGGACCCTAATCTCTCTTTTGACGAACATATCAAGACTGTTTCAAGCACAGCTTTTTTCCATCTACGTAACATTTCAGAAATCAGAAACTTTCTGTCCAAAAATGTGGCAGAAAAATTAATCCATGCTTTTGTTACTTCTAGGTTAGACTACTGCAATGCTCTTCTTTCCGGCTACCCGGATAAAGCACCAAATAAAGTTAGTGCTAAATACGGCTGCTTGAATCCTGAACTAGAACCAAAAAATGTGATCATATTACTCCAGTGCTAGCCTCCCTACACTGGCTTCCTGTTAAGGCAAGGGCTGATTTCAAGGTTTTACTGCTAACCTACAAAGCATTACATGGGCTTGTTCCTACCTAATCTTTCCGATTTGGTCTTACCGTACGTACCTACACGTACGCTACGGTCACAAGACGCAGGCCTCCTAATTGTCTATAGAATTTCAAAGCAAACAGCTGGAGGAAGGGCTTTCTCTATAGAGCTCAATATTTATGAAATGGTCTGCCTACCCATGTGAGAGACTTTACTGAAGACTCATCTCTTCAGTTGGTCATATGATTGAGTGTAGTCTGGCCTAGGAGTGTGAAGGTGAACAGAAAGGCTCTGGAGCAACGAACCACCTTTGCTGTCTCTGCCTGGCCGGTTCCCCTCTCTCCACTGGGATTCTCTGCCTCTAACCCTATTACAGGGGCTGAGTCACTGGCTTACTGGTGATCTTCCATGCCGTCCCTAGGAGGGGTGCGTCACTTTAATGGGTTGAGTCACTGACCTGATCTTCCTGTCTGGGTTGGCGCCCCCCCCCCCCCCCCCCCTCCCCCTTGGGTTGTGCCGTGGCAGAGATCTTTGTGGGCTATACTCAGCCTTGTCTCAGTAAGTTTGGTGGTTGAAGATATCCCTCTAGAGGTGTGGGGGCTGTGCTTTGGCAAAGTGGGTGGGGTTATATCCTGCCTGTTTGGCCCTGTCCGGGGGTATCATCGGATGGGGCCACAGTGTCTCCTGACCCCTCCTGTCTCAGCCTCCAGTAGTTTATGTGTCGGGGGGCTAGGGTCAGTTTGTTATATCTGGAGTACTTCTCCTGTCTTATCCGGTGTCCTGTCTGAATTGAAGTATGCTCTCTCTAATTCTCTTTCTTTCTTTCTCTCTCTCAATGAGGACCTGAGCCCTAGGACCATGCCTCAGGACTACCTGGCATGATGACTCCTTGCTGTCCCCAGTCCACCTGGCCGCTCCAGTTTCAACTGTTCTGCCTGCAGCTATGGAACCCTGACCTGTTCACCGGACGTACTACCTGTCCAAGACCTGCTGTTTTCAACTCTCTAGAGACAGCAGGAGCGGTAGAGATACTCTGAATGATCGGCTATGAAAAGCCAACTGACATTTACTCCTGAGGTGCTGACTTGTTGCACCCTCGACAACTACTGTGATTATTATTATTTGACCATGCTGGTCATTTATGAACATTTGAACATATTGGCCATGTTCTGTTATGATCTCCACCCGGCACAGCCAGAAGAGGACTGGCCACCCCTCATAGCCTGGTTCCTCTCTAGATTTCTTCCTAGGTTTTGGCCTTTCTAGGGAGTTTTTCCTAGACACCGTGCTTCTACACCTGCATTGTTTGCAGTTTGGGGTTTTAGGCTGGGTTTCTGTACAGCACTTTGAGATATCAGCTGATGTAAGAAGGGTTTTAAAAATACATTTGATTTGATTTAAGGCCCTGGTAGTCAATACACGGGCACATGGTTTTGTTCTTCTTCTCCACAAAGAAGAACCCTGCGCTGGCAGGGGAGGCAGATGGACGAATACTCCCTGTAGCAAGGGAGTCCTCAATGTACCTTCCATGGTCTTGGTCTCTGGACCCAAAAGAGATTAAAGCCGCCCCCGAGGCAGAGTAGTTCCCTTGGAGAAGAGTGATAGCGCACTAATAGGGTCGATGCGGAGGGAGAGATGTAGTGTGAACTTTGTTGAAAACCTACCGGAGGTCCTGTTACTCCGTGGGAATGGCGGAGTGATCCGATGCTTCTTCAAGCCCGCAGGAAGACGTCGCGGAGTAGGTTGCGCCGACTTCAGACAGTGCGCGTGACAAAACGGGCTCCAACCCATGATAGAACCAGTAGCCCAGTCAGTCAGAGGATTGTGCCTCTGGAGCCATGAAAACCCCAAAACCACGTGTGCATGAGGGGATTCAATGATCAGGAACTGCATAGACTCACTGTGATTAACTGACACTCTCAGGTTAATGGGAAACCTTTGGGTCTGGGTGTCTCTGACAATAGAGCACCCATCCATCCATGGAAATGTAGAGGGGTTGTGTGGGGATTCCCAGCTCCGACACCAGGGTAGCGTCCATAAAGTTCTTGTCGGCCCCATAGTCAATGAGCACCCAGAGAGATTTGGACTGAGAGTTGAGAGAGTTGAGATCCATGGGAAGATCTAGTGCTGCAAGCTCGTCTTTAACCACCTCCGATAATCCATGCAGGAACGTGTCAAACAGAGCTTTCGTGTTCCAGGCACTCTCAGCGGGCCAAAGGTCAGAGTCTGACAGGGACAGGACGGCAGTCAGGGTCAGGACAGGCAGAAGTTCATAAACCAGGTCAGAATCAGGCAGGTACAGAACGGCTGGAAGGCTCAGGGTCAGGGCAGGCAGAAAGGTCAAAACCGGAAAGGCTGGAAACAAAAACTAGAGAGCGGGGCAAAACAGGTGCATAAGCTAATGATCCATCATGTATGACATTCCTGGGAGTGTGTAAACTTAATTTTTGTATTACCATAGCATTTTTGTATGTTCTCTATAGTTATGTACTTGAAAAATTTATCAATTGACCAATTCTGTACATTTGGGCAAACTCCTGGCAGACTTGATGCAAAATATTGTGCGGTAATATAATTCTTCACTGGATCAGTCTGAAACTTTGAACACACACTCCTGCCATCTGCTGACCAAACTCTAAATTACACCTAGACTACTATCTGAAAGTATGGCCTTTCTCTTGCATTTCAAAATGATTTTTAAAAAAGTTTTTTTTTTTTGTATTATCTTTGACCAGATCTAATGTATTATATTCTCCTACATTAATTTCACATTTCCACAAACTTCAAAGTGTTTCCTTTCAAATGGTATCAAGAATATGCACATCCTTGCTTCAGGTCCTGAGCTACAAGCAGTTAGATTTGGGTATGTCATTTTAGGTGAACATTGGGAAAAAAAGGGTATGATCCTTAAGTTAACCAACCAATAGGAATACATAACCATTATACTACACATTTCTGCAGTGGCAAGTAGAAACATAATCAACCATGTTACACATGCATGCGCACAAGTTTGAGTCTATGCGAATGTGAGTGGTGCAACTCTTGTGTGAAAAACGACTCTGTTTTTCTCATCACTTGAATGCACCCAATGACATCCCCACTGTGGTAAGAAAACAATGTAGGTTTGGATGGGGACTCTGTGGGAAGACCTTGAGATTACTTCTGCTGCATCACTTACATGCTAAATAGTTTTTTACTGAAACATTCCTTAGAGGATTCTTGCCGGTGCTGCATATTGAATTTGCCTGAATTTGTTTGAGTTGGCATCACACTCAATTTTGCAGAGGCAGACTTTATACATGTTCACATTATGTCATACACGTGATGATCCTCCAAGACAGTGTTCTGCATGTGCTATGGTGCTGGAAAACCAAACAGGGTGTGCAGGCTTTTGTTCCAGCCCAGCACTGAAGCTATACCCATGATTCAGCTAAGGATCTAATACATTTCAGTCCATCTCAGTTGATATGTCACAAAGATAATCAAAGTCTAAAGCATTTAGAACTGTTATAATTGATTTATTTAATTGTATTCTTTGTATAAATTAACCTCGATAGTTTCTATGAACTCTGCACAGAAAAAACTAATTTATTCTAATAAAATGCTTTCAAAACTATATGGGAAAATAGGAAATTCATACACTTGTGGCCAGTTTATTAAGTACCCATCTAGTACTGGGTCGGACCCCCCTTTACCTCCAGAACAGCCTGAATTCGTAGGGGCATGGAAACATTGCTCAACTAGTATCAAGGACCTAATGTGTGACAGGAAAAACATTCCCCACACCATTATACCACTGACACCAGGCAGGATGGGGCCATGGACTCATACTGCTTGCGCCAAATTCTGACTCTGCCATCAACATGACAGAACAGGACCCGGGATTCGTCGGAGCAGGCAATTTTTTTCCACTCCTCGATTGTCCAGTGTTGGTGGTCGCGTGCCCACTGAAACCGCTTCTTCTGGTTTTTAACTGATTGGAGTGGAACCCGGTTTGGTCGTCTGTTGGAATAGCCCATCTGTGACAAGGATCGACAAGTTGTGCATTCCGAAATGTTGTTCTGCACACCACTCTTGTACTGTGCTGTTATTTGCCTGTTTGTCGCTCGCTTGTTAGCTTGCACGATTCTTGCCATTCTCCTTCAACCTCTCATCAACTAATTAGCTGTTTTCACTGCTGCTCACTGGATGTTTTTTGTTTGTCGCACCATTCTCGGTAAACCCTAAATACTGTTTGTGTGTGAAAATCCCAGGAGGCTGGATACATTTTTTTACCCCTTTTTCTCCCCAATTTCGTGATATCCAATTGTTTTAGTAGTTACTATCTTGTCTCATCGCTACAACTCCCATACGGGCTCGGGAGAGACGAAGGTTGAAAGTCATGCGCCCTCCGATACATAACACAACCAAGCCGCACTGCTTCTTAACACAGCGCCATCCAACCCGGAAGCCAGCCGCACCAATGTGTCGGAGGAAACACTGTGCACCTGGCAACCTTGGTTAGTGGGCACTGCGCCCGGCCCACCACAGGAGTTGCTGGTGCACGATGAGACAAGGAATTCCTTACCGGCCAAACCCTCCCTAACCCGGACGATGCTAGGCCAATTGTGCGTCGCCCCACAGACCTCCCGGTCGCGGCTGGTTATGACAGAGCCTGGGCCCGAACCCAGAGTCTCTGGTGGCACAGCTGGCGCTGCAGTACAGCACCCTTAACCACTGCGTCACCCTGGATGCCTCTCAAGTCGCTATTTTTGTCCATTCTAATGTTCAATCAAACTGTAACTGATCCTCGATGCCTGTATATCAGCTTTATATAGCAAGCCACAGCCACATGACTCACTGCCTGTAGGAGCGAATGATGTTCGCGAATGGGGTGGTGTACCTAATAAACTGGCCACTGAGTGTATATTCATGCGATATACACCAAGAATGGATCTTGTTTTTAGTATAGTTTCATGTTGAACCCATTTCGGAATAAAGTGGGTATTTATCATCTGCACAGTTCAACTATCATTTGGAAAATTACTCTTCCATATTAAACAAGGTCGCACTCAAAGCACCTTGATTAGCATTAGTTCCCTTTCAATAGATTCACATTTCCCCTTTCGACCTGATTGCATTCATAAGGCATGGGAACTCCTATTGTCAGATATCTAAAGCCTTTTGGGTAGCTTAGGTCTCAAAGGGAAATGATAGAGTGCATTTCAGACTAATTGAGATGTTGAGAGAATGTGAGGTTTTCCCAAATTATCTTGATTAGTACCTTAATCTCTCTTTCTCTCTCTCTCTTTCACACTCATTCACTCACTCACTTGGTTTCTGTATTTATTTTTGTATTTATCTCCCCCTTCTCTCTCCCCTCATGTCATTATGGAAATATATATTTCTGTGACTGGTCCAACCATCCTTCTGACTGTGAATGTGTTAAGCCCCACCACTAGGGTTGCAAAATTGCGGGAAGGTTCAATAAATTCCATTGTTTTCCTGAAATCCTGGTTAGAGGATTGTCGGAATCAAGAGGTAATTAGCAGGAAGTTTGGAATTATCCAACCAGGGTTTCATTGAAAATTCCTGGAATTTTGCAACCTTACCCACCAGACACACAATCATGTTAATCCCTGACTCAGCTAAAACATAGTCGTTACCATGACCAGGCCCAAGTCCTCTAAAACGAGTCCAAAACCTGTCCCTTACAAGCACTCCCTCCCAGACATAAGATTATAATATGCTCTTACCCTGCTGCTCACACAGTCCCAGACACTTCAACGTTTAGGCATTCTCAGAAAGAGTCTGAAATCCTGATTTCATTCGTAGACATTACATTACATTTAAGTCATTTAGCAGACGCTCTTATCCAGAGCGACTTACAAATTGGTGCATTCACAAAGCTCTGGTTGTACACCTCAGACGTGAACCTATAGTGTAGGTGTGGAGAAGATCAACAAAAATTTCCAATTTGACACATTTCTGTAATCAAATCAAATTGTATTGGTCACATACACATGTTTAGCAGATGTAGGTGTAGCGAAATGCGTGTTGTTTCTAGCTCCGACAGTGCAGTAATATCAATACACACAAATCTAAGTAAAGGAATGGAATTAAGATTCTAGAAATATATGGACGAGCAATTTCAGAGCGGCATAGACTAAGATACAGTAGAATAGTAAAGATGACATTATATACATGATGATTAATGCAAAATATGTAAACATTATTAAAGGGGCTAGTGTTCCATTTAAAGTGGCCAGTGATTTCAAGTCTATGTACTGTATATAGACAGCAGCCTCTAATGTGCTAATGATGTCTATTTAACTGTCTGATTGCCTTGAGATAGAAGCTGTTTTTCGGTCTCTCGGTCCCAGCTTTGTTGCACCTGTACTGACGTCGCCTTCTGGATGATAGCGGGTGAACAGGTAGTTGCTCGGGTGGTTGTTGTCCTTGATAATCTATATGGTTGTCAATGCTGTAAAATACAACGACAAAAGCAATGTTGCAACAACAAAAACATTGCCTCGTGTGTAATGGAAACGGCAGCTGTAGGAGAAATGTTTTAACAAAATGTTTTTCCGTTCGACAGAGGTGGATCTTTCGTTGAACTTTTTTTATTGTGACAAATTATGATGCCAGATCATTTTGAAGGTACGCGGTGCGGTGCACGTGATGTCATCACGTAACCACATTGAACAACAATATAAACGCAACATGCAACAAGTTCTACGATTTCAAATGCTTAAACGGGTGACATGTCTGGTGAGTATGCAGGCCATGGAAGAACTGGGACATTTTCAGCTTCCTGGAATTGTGTACAGATCCTTGCGACATGGGGCCACGCATTGTCAAGCTGAAACATGAGGTAACGGCGGTAGATGAACGGCACGACAATGGGCCTCAGGACCTCACCACGATATCTCTGTGCATTCAAATTGCCATCAGCAAACCGCTCTCCCACACAACGCCATACGCCTGCCATCTGTCTGGTACAGTTGAAACCGGGATTTATCCATAAAAAAGAACACTTCTCCAGTGTGCCAGTGGCCATCGAAGGTGAGCATTTCCCCACTGAAGTCAGTTACGATGCCAAACTACAGTCAGGTCAAGACCCTGGTGAGGATGACGAGCATACAGATGAGCTTCCCTGAGACGGTTTCTTACAGTTTGTGCAGAAATTCTTTGGTTGTGCAAACCCACAGTTTCATCAGCTGTTCGGGTGAGTGGTCTCAGACGACCCCACAGGGGAATAAGCCGGATGTTGAGGTCCTGGGCTGGCGTGGTCACACGTGGTCTGTGTATTTAAGGCCAGTTGGACGTACTGCCAAATGGAGGCACCCTATGGTTGATGAACATTCAATGATCGAACACTCTGGTGACTTTCCTGCAGTCAGCATGTCTACTGCGCGCTCCTTCAAAACTTGAGATATCTGTGGCGTTGTGTGACAAAACTGCACATTTCAGTGGCATTTTATTGTCCCCAGAACAAGGTGCACCTGTGTAATAATCAAGCTGTTTAATCAACTTCTTGATATGCCACACTTGTCAGGTGGATGGATTCTCTTGGCAAATGAGAAATGCTCACTAACAGGGATGTAAACAAATTTGTGCACCATTTTTTTTTAAATACGTTTTTGTGTGTGTTTGGAACATTTCTGGGATCTTTTATTTCAGCTCATGAAACATGGCACCAACACTTTACATGTCACGTTCATATTTTTCTTCAGTATATAGAGCTCTACTGCTTGATAAATCAATTTTTCAACACTAAAAATAATGTTTCTTTGCAGGACAAGGATTGTCTTGACTTTCAAAAATGCCCAAATCGCTTTGCCTTGCTTCTCTGGTTGGCTGGACGCAAGATTCACCATCCAATCATTTCAGCTCTACACCATGGCGCATGAGAATTATTGGAATATTTCAAATATTAGTCCATTTTTGCATTCTATTCATGCTGACTTTTGCAGGATATCTGAAACTTGAAACCGATAGGTGGGAGGGCATAGAGGCTGTCGCCAATTTGTTTACACGCAATTTACCTAAATGGTCAATGGAAACACTTCAACCACTTCATTTTGTAGGTGTGACGTCATCAAACAAGACAGCTCAATGGAAACGCATCGTAGCAGAGAATTGTTTTTCTATGCAAACTTTCTAAATGTCGACAAAAAAATCACTGGACAGCTATTGTCACAGGGGATGATGTGGTTAAATCTGGTCTATTGTAGAATTCATCAAAAGATAATGAATTTACTATTGGGGATGGCATGAAAGCAGGTTTTGAGAGAAAATACAGTAAAACCAAATGCACAACACACAAATTAGAACTTTTTAAAAAAAACATCAGTAGATTAAAATATCATTCTTTATTCCAATCAGTGCTGTGTTGTCTCTACTATTTCCGTTTACTCCCACACAGTGTTCCATACGGTACATGCCCATGCTTTAAAGTAATTTGTTTACTCCAAACATTGCCACATTTAGGTTTGCAAAATTCTGGTAACTTTCGCCAAATTCCCTGGATGAAGGAAGGATGAAATCCGGGAATCCTCCAATCAAGATTTCTGGAAAACCAGTGAAAATTACTGGAATGTATCAACCCTAGCCACATTGATAAAATATACCCTTGAATAATCTCACCTTGTACCAAACCAAACCATTCAATTTTAATGGGCAGGAGTTGTCCCTAACCAAGAGACCAGGGCCCATATCCACAAAGTGTCTCAGAGAGATGATCTAGGATCAGTTTTTCCTTTTTAGATTTATAATGAATTAGATTATATGGACATTCCTACTCTGAGACACTTTGTGGATACGGGCCCTGAACAGGGAAAACTAGCCCTGATTATATTGTTCCAGTTCAGCATGACCTTGGACCAGAGCTTAGGTTGGCAACCACATCCTGTCCTGATCCTGTGAAAGAAAGAAAGTGTCCCACATCAGACTGGGCAGTTTTTTTCAGCTTGCTATGTAACATTACATAATGTTATGTAACTCCTGCTCCATTCACTCACTTCTACGCCATTCACCCAGGCTGCACCACATTCCACCACGACAAAAGTTACTAAGCTACGAATACATCATTGAAAGATCTTGACCCACTTTGGAAGCCATTAAGTTAAGCGATATTGGGCATGTTGATGAGGGTGTGTTGGAAAAAATTTAATTAGACTCTTGGTGTAGTCCAGAAGTTAGATACGTGGACAAGGAACTGGAAAGTTGCTAGTTCAAGTCCCGGGTCAGGCAGATTCACATTGGACAATAAGTTAGCTACAATATGGGGTTTGGTTCACTTTGGTTTCCACTTGGAAAAGCACAAAGCTGCCTCGTACAATCCATGTATTAGAAAGATTTGCTTGCATTATGGGTGCACATTAGCAATGGCAAGCTTATGGTAAAATTCTTACACTGCATTACGTCAGTCTTTCCCATAGATTTATTTCCAGGAATTACACTCATATTTTTGGAACAACGCCACATGTAATTTGACTGATAGGAATGAAAATGGAATTGACCTTGCAACTCAGCACAATGTCACTTCCTAACAAAGATGTGATGAATTTCCAGGAATTGCACTCCAATGGCAGAACTCCGTATCCAGTTAGACTGACATGAATCAAAATGGAGTTGTCACGCGACTCACAAAAAAGAAAATCCACACTCTCTAATAAAGACGTTAGCCACTTGTACCATGAAGCGACTCGACAACTGCTGGGCAGAAACCTGCCCCCCTCCCAAACAACTTTCATTACAACATCCAACACAAAACAGGGGCAGAACAAGTGGGTGATTCATGGCTGGAGCGAGGCATTGGCAACGGCTTTCATCATTCAATTCCCATGGCCGGAATAGAGACAGGAGGGGGATTGTAACAATCACTTCTCTTCCTGCTCCGACGGACCTTTCACACGGTGGCCCAGAGTGCTTTGCACATTAGAGAAAGGATGAATACATATTCCATTTGATGTTGAATAACAAGATGATGATGAGGATCTCACCCTTTCCACTCCCTCCCTCCCTCCCTCGTTATCTATCCATAAAGATGAGATGGAGAGAAAATGAGAGGGGAGGAGTGTCCATTATTGTGTCTTTGTGTGGCTGTCTGTTGCCGTAAACAAATGGTGGTGTAAATTAAGGTTCTGTTGGGGAAACAAGTGTCACATACAATAACGAGAGACAGACTGAGAGAGGGGGAGGGGGGGGGAGAAGAAAGAGGGAGAGGGAATATGATATCTAGAGATGCTGACAGACGGTTTGTAAAAGTGGTACAACCACTTGCCATTTGAGGGAGGAGAGGTGAGAGGAAGAATAGAGTGAAGACATCTTGGCGCAAGACGGGTTGAGGCTGAGGGTGTCCTAAAATGGCCACCGTACTTTGGCACTGACCAGTCTGGTGATGATGATGACGACAACATATATTTTACACTAAAATATTTAGGACAGCTTGATAGAGCACCTTGATGGAGAGGAGAGCACAGGAAGGAGAGAAAGAGACTGAGAGAAGGAGAGAGAGATGGAAGTCTAATAAAAAAAATGTAACGGTCTCATGTTTTATGAGGCACAATGACCTGTGCATGTAATCACCCACCCTGCTTTAACTGTGTTTTAAAGTTGAAAATAGTCCCTTCTTTTCTAGGCAACATCTCCTCTCATCCCCTCTTCCTTTCTCCTATCACCCATGGCAGATGTATTCCAGACGTATGCGGACAGCAGTGAGGGCACTCCCACTGTGAGACAAGAAAAGAAAATATGAAAATGTATGCATTTACTACTGTAAGTAGCTCTGGATAAGAGTGTCTGCTAAATGACTCAAATGTAATATAAATGGACTAGCTATGACTAATGGAGTAGGTACACTGGCTTGTGAAGGTATTCACCCCCCCTTGACATTTTTCCTATTTTGATGCCACTTGAGTGCTTAGGGTCATTGTCCTGCTGGAAGGTGAACCACCCCAGTCTCAAATCTCTGGAAGACTGAAACAGGTTTCCCTCAAGAATTTCCCTGTATTTAACGCTATCCATCATTCCTTCAATTCTGACCAGTTTCCCAGTCCCTGCCAATGAAAAACATCCGCACATCATGATGCTGCCACCATCTTGATTCACTGTGGGGATGGAGTTCTCAGGGTGATGAGATGTTAGGTTTGTGCCAGACATAGAGTCTTCCTTGATGGCCAAAAAGCTCAATTTTTGTACTTTATTTAACTAATTATGTGACTTCTGATGGTAATTGGTTGCACCAGATCTTATTTAGGAGCTTCATAGCACAGGGGTGAATACATACTTTTCAGTTTTGAATTTCCTTTAAAACATTTAAACAAGTTATTTTTTTCATTTCACTTCACCAATTTGGACTATTTTGTCCATTACATGAAATCCAAATAAAAATCCATTTAAATTACAGGTTGTAATGCAACAAAATGCAACAAAATAGGAAAAACGCCAAGGGGATGAATACTTTTGCAAGGCACTGTACAAGTTGTCTCTAACAGGGTTGGGGTAAATTCCATTTAAATCCCAGTCAATAAGTCAACCAATTTCCAAATCCACATTTTCCTCATTGAAAAGCATTGAATGTATTTGTAATTGTAATTGCAGTGTACTTCCTGAATTTAATGGAATTGACCCCAACCCTGGTCTCGAACCACTGATACCAGCTTAGATATCTTCCATCACCGTAATGGGGTAATCACCGATTGGGGTAATATATTCCATCACCGATTGGGGTAATATTTGGGGTGATCTGATCCTAGATCAGTGGTTGAGTGTCTGCTTCAAACACAGAGTACCTGGCACAAATAACAAAGGATTCAGTTCAATCCAAATTACACTGTAGTGGTCAAACAACTTATTTGTCTTGCCCATTAACTCTTGAGCTTTGGTGTTTCCGTAGCGTAGGATTAGTAGCACACAGTGGAGGCTGGTGGGAGGACTGGCTCATTGTAATGACTGAAATGGAATTAATGGAACAGAGTCAAACACACACACACACAAATGTTGAACAAGTAACGGTACAAGTAACGGTACAGTGCTAATTTTAAGTAAAATAGGTGCGTAAACACTATTTACCAAAAACAAAGTGAGTACGAGGCGTTTACTTGCGTTGGTGCTCCTCTCCACCTCTGAAGAAGAGGCACAGGTCTTATGTAAGAGTGATGTGGTCCAGGTGGGAAACTGAGGAAGGTTTCACAAGGGTTACGGGGTTACAGGTCAAACTACTGAGAGAGAATTAGAATATGGAGAAAATGTCCATCTCGGTATGGGTCAAGCAAACTAATGACAGTGGCCAGCTGGTCATACACAGCCACACAAACAGATGGGCCCTTCTCATCCACCTGTCCAGTCCTTCTCTCTTCAGACCTGTCCAGGGATTGGACATGTTGCGATGGACATGTTCTTTGTAATTCCATCTGTATGTGTCAAACAGATGCATGACTCATTACTGTAGCCGACACAGACACACCTGTCCCACATCCCTGGGAAGAGGCAATGATCTTACTGAGGGAACTATACTGCTCCTTAAAGCATTGATTCCCCATGCTGCAAACGTAGGCTGCATCAACAGCGCAAGAACGCTTCATAAACAAAAGTGAAATGCTTGAAATAGACGACGTGTAATTGTCCATTCACATGTTGCTTCTGCTGAGGCATGTGCAGCATCTCTCATTGATCGCCGTGGCTCCGTTTCAACTGCGCTTGCGTTATGTTTGCCCTACACTTACGTAATGTGTCAGGTGCAGTTTGTCTCTTAAACAACTGCGCTGTGACACTACTCTCTTCAGTGCTGTCATCTAGACCTTTCACCCAGGGGTTTATAGGTCTCGGGGACCCACAGGGTGTAGAGTACAGGTTTCTGTTCTAGTCCAGTATAACAAATAAGTGCTCATCAAGCTCTTGCTGAATCAGGTGTGTACGTGCTGATCTGACCCAGGATCAGTTTTGAGGTAGACCGCTCTAGACAATGAATGGCTTGATGATTAGTTGACTCTTTGAAAGGTGTGTTAGTGCTCCGATGGGACAGACATTTGTACACCGTGTAGGTCCTCAGGATGTGGGTTGATGACCACTCCTGTAATCCAGTGGTCTGGCAGAGAGTCAAAGCTGTCTGGGCTGGTTAGGACCAGCTACATTAATCCTAGACTGGAGCAGACAGAGACCAGACCGAGACCAGTGTGTGGAAGGAAAACTAAAGAAAACACTATAACCTTATATAATTCTCAGCAACATCTCTGCCATAGTTACTGAGTTCAACTGACCAAGTCTGTTTATGATACTCTGTGTGTAGGAATATGTGTGTGCGGGCGTGTCAACTCAACCCCTAGATAGTCATTTAGCATGATTATCAGATCACCTCCACTACAGTTTAATTCATGGAACATCAAGTCTGTTTGAAATAATGAATAATGAAATAATGTCAGAATGTAGAATTTTTTAAACATTGTAGGAGTATTTTAATGATGTCACAATGTAGAATGTTTTAACATTGTAGTAGGAGTATTTTAATGATGTTCTACCTTGTCGTTTGCCCTGTTCAATTGATTGGAGCATGATCTGGATATTAGCCTCATGGGAAAAATCCAGGCTCTGAATTGAAATATTAGGGTGTTGAGTCTTACTTGCATATTGCCCAGGGTGCCTTGCTCGGGTGCTTTTGCTAGTGAAGGAATCATGGTTGTGGCATTCATTCATTTTCAGTCCTGTGACCTTCACTAAGTGACATACTAAGTGAATATGTTATCATTTACATTTGACTATTTTAGACAATATTATTTTTTAGAATCAAACCAAAAACAAACCAATCCCAAAAAACACTAATCGCTCAGCAATAACTACCAGTTCTGCAGTCTTACCACATAAGTGCATGTGATACCAAAGAGCCTACTAGTTTCACTGTTAAAACATTCACCATTTCCTGACAATATGATTATTTGCCATACATAATAATTTCAAAATATATTTCTTACTAATACATTTAAATGCATGTTGGAATGTATTTGACAAAAATACATTCTAAAATATATTTACCAAATATATCGATAAATACATGTGAAAATATATTCTAAAATACAATCTTTAATGTATCCCCAAAAAATAAATATGTTTGGGATAAAATATTTAAAATTGGCCAAATAATATATTTAAAATGTATAAATGCATTCCCCCCATACATGGCCACTTTGATTTCTCTATCAGTGTGCATGTGTGTGTGTGAGTGGCAGGGTGTTTGCTGAGTACACAGCTGGCAGAAGTATGCTGTCTAGTCCACTAGAACATTCTTGTTAACCTTAAATCCTTCCACAAAATAGACAAGGTTCTAGGAATCACACAGCTGGCAGAAGTATGCTGTCTAGTCCACTAGAACATTCTTGTTAACCTTAAATCCTTCTGCAAAATAGACAAGGTTCTGGGAATCATGGCCATACTTAGAAAAATAATGTTTTAACGATTCAGTGCATGTGTGTGTGTGTGTGAGTGCTTTATCTCACTAAAGCTGTATGTCTGCTCTGTTAATTGGACACTTGGAGATGTTTTTGAGACTTTCCACCTTGTGTAACACATACAGTACATACTTCTTTGCTTAAGGGTACAATCGGGGATCTAGGAATCTGTTCAATGGCCTTTTAAAGTTATTGATATTTACCCGTTGATTCATTATAACTTTAAAATGTGTCATGAGCTTAGAACTTGTTGAACATTTTGTTACTCTTTCTTTATAATAACCCAGAATATACTCAATTGTTTACAAACAACAACAATGTAAACAAACAATGTATAGCTTCAAAATATTTTGAAAATGTTCATGTGGATGTCATGGACTGTCAGTCATGGCATCTAGAGAGCTGGCTATGAATTTGAGACGGGTTGCATTTCGCTAGCCCCATCCCACTTGGTTGTATACCAATTGGGTGGCGAGACCCTGTTTTGTTGTGTTTTAAATACCAAAAATGCAGCTGGACCGTTTTTCCTGCTCTTGAAGAGCTGGATAGTTTTGACTGTCCAAGAAGCTATTGACTGAAGTGAGTCAAAATAAATGTAAATAACAATGAGACTGTTCATCCAAAGGATATTTTTCTTCATTCTGTTCCATGCTATATTCTCTGAAAACCTTTGTAATGAGATCTGCTGTTTGGGTCCTTAAATGAAACTGGTATACTGTTAATTTATGACAATTTTCTTTAACCAATGTTGGTCTTTAATGTAGGCCCGACAGACAAGTTCCTTACCTTCTCCCCCTTTGCCTCCTCCATTTTTGCAGTAATGCTGCAATCAGTTGGGTGTAATTTTGGATGGAGCAGACATTTCCATATATTTTTTGTTAGCTGCATGTGTGACAACTCCACCAGTCCTATTTATGATATCATTAATAAAGATTTACAGTGCATTCAGAAAGTATTCAGACCTCTTCCCTTTCCCACGTTTTGTTACGTTACAGCCTCATTCTAAAATTTATTCAATAAAAAATGTTCCTCGTCAATCTACACACAATACTCCATAATGACAAAGCTAAAAACAGGTTTTTAGAAATGTTTGCAAATTCATTACAAATAAAAACAGAAATACCTTATTTACATAAGTATTCAGACCCTTTGCTTATAACCCTCGAAAGCACCAGAATTCCTCTGTGGAGATAGGAAAACCTTTCAGAAGGACAACCATCTCTGCAGCACTCCACCAATCAGTCCTTTATGGCTTCCAGACTGAAGCCAATCCTCAGTAAAAGGCACGACAGCCCGCTTGGAGTTTGCCAAAAGGCACATAAAGGACTCTCCAACCGTAAGAAACACAATTCTCTGGTCTGATGAAACCAAGATTGAACTATTTGGCCTGAATGCCAAGCGTCATGTCTGGAGGAAACCTGGCACAATTCCTAAGGTAAAGCATGGTGGTGGCAGCATCATGCTGTGGGGATGTTCTTCAGCGGCAGTGACTGGTTTAAACTGAGACTAGTCAGGATCGATGGAAAGATGAACAGAGCAAAGTACAGATAGATCCTTGATGAAAACCTGCTTCAGAGCACTCAGGACCTCAGACTGGGGCGAAGGTTCCCCTTCCAACAGGACAACGACACTATGCACACAGCCAAGACAACAACGCAGGAGTGGCTTTGGGACAATTCTCTGAATGTCCTTGAGTGGCCCAGCCAGAGCCCGGACATGAACCCGATCAAACATCTCTGGTGAGACCTGAAAATAGCTGTGCAGCGATGCTCCCCATCCAACCTGACAGAGCTTGAGAAGATCTGCAGATAATATTGGGAGAAACTCGCCAAATACAGGTTTGCTAAGCTTGCAGTGTTATTTATACCCCAGAAGACTCAATGCTGTAATCGCTGTCAAAGGTGCCTCAACAAAATACAGAGTAAAGGGTCTGAATACTTATGTAAATGTGATTATTTTTTAAATGTCATTATGGGGTTTTGTGTGTAGATTGATGCGGGGGGAAAAGGCGGTAAAGTATCAAAATGTGGAAAAAGTCAAGGGGTATGAATACTTTTCTTAGTGACTGTATATTATTTTAAGTAAAGACGTAAAAAATAATATAATCAAGTAAGAACAACAAATTTAATAAAATGTTAGATTGAGATTTAAAATATCAAATAATCATAACTTATAAAAACTTAGATTAGCGGAACACAGATAAATAGTTACAATGGCTTGTGAAAGTATTCAACCCCCTTGGTATTTTTCCTATTTTGTTGTCTTACAACCTGGAATTAAAATTGATTTTTGGGGGGGTTGTATCAATTGATTTACACAACAAGCCTACCACTTTGAAGATGCAAAATATTTTTTATTGTGAAACAAACAAGAAATATGTCATGCCCTGGCCATAGAGAGGCTTTTATTATCCATTTTGGTTAGGGTTAGGGCCAGGGTGTGACTAGGGTGGGCATTCTAGTTTCTTTATTTCTATGTTTTCTATTTCTTTGTTTTTGGCCGAGTGTGGTTCCCAATCAGAGGCAGCTGTCTATCGTTGTCTCTGATTGGGAATCATACTTAGGCAGCCTTTTTCCAACCTGGTTTGTGTGTGTAGTTGTTTTCTGTATAGTTTATTTGCCTTACAGAACTGTTCGTTTTTTCACTTTGTTATTTTGTTCGAGTGTTTTGATAAATAAAAATCATGAACACTTACCACGCTGCGCCTTGGTCCACTCATTCTAACGAGAGACGTGACAAAATAAGACAAAAACAAAACAGACAAATTGAGCATGCATAACTATTCCTAGGCCATAACTAGGCCATTCCAAGATATTTAAATGTTTCCCCTTAAATCACTTGAGTGTTGCTTTAGCAGTATGCTTAGGGTCATTGTCCTGCTAGAAGGTGAAACTCTATCCCAATCTCAAATATCTGAGACTGAGATGGAGGTGGAAACAGGTTTCCGTCAAGAATTTCCCTGTATTTAGCGCCATCCATCATTCCTTCAATTCTGACCAGTTTCCCAGTCCCTGCCGATGAAAAATATCCCCAAGCATGATTCTGCCACCACCATGCTTCACTGTGGGGATGGATTTCTCAGGTGATGAGAGGTGTTGGGTTTGTGCCAGACATAGCATTTTCCTTGATGGCCAAAAAGCTCAATTTTAGTCTCATCTGACCAGAGTAACTTCTTACATATTTTTTGGGAGTCTCCCACTTGCCTTTTGGCGAACACCAAACGTGTTTGCTTGTTTTTTCTGGCCACTATTCCGTAAAGCCCTGCTCTGTGGAGTGTACGGCTTAAAGTGGTCCTATGGACAGATACTCCAATCTCCGCTGTGGAGCTTTGCAGATCCTTCAGGGTTATCTTTGGTCTCTTTGTTGCCTCTCTGATTAAATGTTCTCCTTGTCTGGTCCGCGACTTTTGGTGGGTGGCCCTCTCTTGGCATGTTTGTTGTGGTGCCATATTCTTAAAATGTTTAAATAATAGATTTAATGGTGCTTCGTGGGATGATCAAAGTTTCTGATATTTTTCTGTAATCCAACCCTGATCTGTACTTCTCCACAACTTTGTCCCTGACCTATTTGGAGAGCTCCTTGGTCTTCATGGTGCCGCTTGCTTGGTGGTGTTGCAGACTCTGGGGCCTTTCAGAACAGATGTATATATACTGAGATCATGTGATAGATCATGTGACACTTAGATTGCACATCCTTGGACTTTATTTAACTAATGTGACTTCTGAAGGTAATTGGTTGCACCAGATCTTATTTAGGGGCTTCATAGCAAAGGGGGTGAATACATATGCTGATTGACATCTGAGTGAGTACCACTAATATGATTTGAGTTCTACAGGCAGTTGGAGATGTTTGACTAACCACTACTCAAACGTTTTAATGAGTCAGGCAATTATTTTGAATTTTACAGTGTAGTGAGAGGATTTTCACATCTCATTCATACTGTATATTGGAACATTAAGGGCCTTAATCTGCACCATAACTAAGAAAAACAAAATACCAAACAAAGAGCCCGAAGAGAAATTCATTTCAGTTTCGTCTGTGAGCGTGGCTTCCAAAGCTTCTCGGCCCATCAGAATGCGTGGATGGCCATTACTGTATCTGATTATACAGCGTGGTTAATTTCTGTTAGGTCTGTGAGCAGCTGATGGGTAATTATGAGTTGTAATATCGGCCAGCCAAACACAGCTGCTGTAAAATGTGCTAAATCATGCACAGGCCTACTAATTGATGCCACAACACTGTAATTGTTCTGTCCTGCTGGACTATGGTCCTGGCTACGGACCATAGCGGAGCTGGAATGCTGCGCCACCCTGTTGCAGGTCACTACTTCTCAACGGTACCTCCTCTGGTGTTCACGCCATGACGCCATCCCTGCCCCCTTCACCCGAATAACCTCTCCCCTCCTCTTGCACCTTCCTTTCCCAAGTTATACAATATGAGAAAATGACAATACCCAACGCATACAATACCCAACGCATACAATACCATCTCTGCTCTCCAAGACAGCACTGATGTTTCACTCCCTCTCCCAAAAACCCTTCTCCTTCTCATCCAGCCTTCTCCGTTCCATTCCCAACATATACAACACAAGGTCACTGCTGTCCAAAAAAGGCATTGTAAAAGCCATCTTTGGTGTTTAAGCCCTCTCTCCCTCCTTCATACCCAACAAACACTGAGTATAACAAATCTGATAACGTATTTAGAGTTTCAATTCATCACAAACATTCTTTAATCAAAAGAACAGCATCAATTAGTTGGGACATGGACTCTACAAGATGTCAAAAGCATTCCACAGGGATGCTGTCCTATGTTGACCAATGCTTCCCACAGTTGTGTCAAGTTGGCTGGTGGTGAACCATTCTTGATACAAGGGAAACTGTTGATCGTGAAAAACCCAGCAGAATTGCAGTTCTAGACACAACAGGTGCGCCTGGCACCTACTACCATACCCCGTTCAAAGGCACTTCAATATTTTGCCTTGCTCATTCACCCTCTGGATGGCACACATACACAATCCATGTCTCAGTTGTCTCAAGGCATAAAAATCCCTCTTTAACCTGTCTCCTCCCCTTCATTTGCACTGATTGAAGTGAATTTAACAAGTGACATAAATAAGGGATCTCAACTTTCACCTGAATTCACCTGGTCAGTCAATGTTATGGAAAGATGTTTTGCATATATATAAGGGTCTCTGCTAATTGAAGCAGCTCATAAAAGTTTTCCAGGAACTGGGGAGATTTGATGGAGCTCCCATGTGGCGCAGTGGTCTAAGGCACTGTACCTCAGTGCTAGAGGTGTCACTACAGGCACCCTGGTTCAATTCCAGGCTGTATCACAACTGGCCATGATTGGGAGTCCCATAGGGAAGTGCACAATTGGCCCAGTGTCCTTGAATGTGTTCTTAACTGACTTGCCTAGTCAAATAAAGGCCAAAACAGTCCGAATGCATTGAGGTTGAGTGGTCGGGGCTGTGAGAATGGCATGGTTTCCATAGTGCTCTCTGGGGATTGTGCATTTCAGGTCACGTTGACCTGCGATCCACCTTTATGTTGTGTAAGATAGCTTTCTGGCGCCGTGCCAGGTGTTTTCTTGGGGGTTGAATGAGATGAGTTCCCCTCTTACAATGTAAACTGTTTTGGATGCCAGTGAAAAGTGCTAGCTATGTGAAGGCACCCCATCAGAGTGTGTTCTGTCCCCTGTCCCCTGTCTGACTGTTGGTAGCCCTCCACTATGTTGTTTGTCCCATGGAATAACTTGATCTTCCATTTCCCGGATATTTGTCATTGGTGCTTCCTATCTTGTCCCCATGCACTTAAGGATTGATGTCTCTGAATAATCCCATCCGCAATATGAATGACTTCCAGCCTAATGTAATAGCCTTAACTTTCAACAACACAGACAGTTATAGAGGAAAACATAAAGCCTGCCCCATTATGCATTGAGTTTAGTGGTTTCCATAGGACTCTCTGTGGATTCCGGTTGAAGTTTATTTTGTTGTAAACTGGCTTCTGGAGCTGCGCCAGATGTTTTCTTGGGGTCAGTTTCTATCTTACAATATAAACTGCTTTGACCCAGTTTCTTTGGGGTTGACGGGTGAGTTCCCCCCTTACAATGCTTTGAGCCCCAGTCCTTGTCTGACATGGTTGTTTGCCCTTCACTATGCTGGCTGTGCCATGGCCTGACCTGCAATTTCCTAGACTACTTCCCTTTCATCCCTGGGAGAGATTTTCCTTTCCAATGTCGCCTTAAACTTCTCATGGCTGGGGGCAGTATTGAGTAGCTTGGATGAATAAGGTGCCCAGAGGTGCCCAGAGTAAACTGCCTGCTACTCAGTCCCAGTTGCTAATATATGCATATTATTAGTATATTTGGATAGAAAACACTCTGAACTTTCTAAAACTGTTTGAATGATGTCTGTGAGTATAACAGAACTCATATGGCAGGCAAAAACCTGAGAAAAAATCCAACCAGGAAGTGGGAAATCTGAGGTTGGTCGTTTTTCAACTCATTCCCTATTAAAGATACAGTGGGATATTGGTCATGTTGCACTTCCTAAGGCTTCCACTAGATGTCAACAGTCTTTAGAAACTTGTTTGAGGCTTCTACTGTAAAGGAGGAGCTCAAAAGAACTCTTTGAGTCAGTGGTCTTGCAGAGTGCCACAAGCTTGTGACGCTCGTTCCAAGTTGCCCGAGATGGCATAGCAGTTCAGACGTCTTTTGTCCTCGTCTTGTCGTGTCGTGTATATATATATATTTACAACTTTTTTCACATACATTTTATTTTTATTTTCCATCAACTCATCTTCAATACACTCTCCTGCAACCTGCCTCACCAATTGATATGTATAAATACGTATTATTTACCTCAAATCTGCAATCCTCCAAGAAGCTAGCCAGGAGCTAGCCAGAAGCTAATCAGAAGCTAGTTAGCTTCTTTACTGGCAACTCGTTAATATTCAGCTAACCACGGTTTGTGGTCATCAGCTATCCTTTAACTCGAAAATCTATCGCCAGTTTTGTACGGCGCAGCGCGGCTCGGAACGGAACATACCGGACCGATTTTTCTCTCCATGTCCCTGGATTTCAACTGTTCTCTGGACATTCACTCCCGGATCTCACAGCTAGCTGGCTGCTATCCGTGTGTCTATCTGCTTTCGTCGATTCCGGAGCAAACATCAATTACTCCGGAGCTAGCCAGCTCCGTCAATCACTGCTGAGCTCCGTCAATCACTCCTGGGCTGCAGTCACCTATCCGGACCCGTTTTACTGCCTACGCGGAGCCCCACCGGGCCTTCACAACTGGACTGCCGACGTTATCTACCCGAAGGAGATCCGGCTGGCTCCTCCGTTGCGACGTTACCTGAACGCCCATCTGCGGCCTGCTAACCGTTAGCTGTCTTACCGGCTGCTCTCAGAATAGACAATCGGACAATTTATTTATTTTTATTATTATTATGTTTCTTCTTGGGCCTCTATAACTATATCTATTGTTTTTATTTTTTTGTTGTGTGATTTGGACTAATCCCCTCTACAACACGAAACTCCACTAATCTACTGACGGAACGCAAGAGGTGGCTAACAACAGACCTCCATCCTATGCTAGCTTGCTACCGATGTCCTGGCTAGCTGTCTAAATCGCCGTGACCCCCAAACCAACCTCTCCACTCCCTGGACCCTTTTGATCACTCGACTAAGGATGCCTCTCCTTAATGTCAATATGTCTTGTCCATTGCTGTTCTGGTTAGTGTTTATTGGCTTATTTCACTGTAGAGCCTCTAGTCCTGCTCACTATACCTTATCCAACTTATTAGTTCCACCACCCACACATGCAATGACATCTCCTGGTTTCAATGATGTTTCTAGAGACAATATCTCTCTCTTCATCACTCAATACCTAGGTTTACCTCCACTGTATTCACATCCTACCATACCTTTGTCTGTACATTATACCTTGATGGTATTTTATCGCCCCCAGAAACCTCCTTTTACTCTCTGTTCCAGACGTTCTAGACGACCAATTCTTATTGCTTTTAGCCGTACCCTTATTCTTCTCCTCCTATGTTCCTCTGGCGATGTAGAGGTGAATCCAGGCCCTGCAGTGCCTAGCTCCACTCCTATTCCCCAGGCGCTCTCTTTTGATGACTTCTGTAACCGTAATAGCCTTGGTTTCATGCATGTTAACATTAGAAGCCTCCTCCCTAAGTTTGTTCTTTTCACTGCTTTAGCACACTCTGCCAACCCGGATGTTCTAGCTGTGTCTGAATCCTGGCTTAGGAAGACCACCAAAAATTCAGAAATTTTAATTCCAAACTACAACATTTTCAGACAAGATAGAACTGCCAAAGGGGCGGTGTTGCAATCTACTGCAAAGATAGCCTGCAGAGTTCTGTCCTACTATCCAGGTCTGTACCCAAACAATTTGAACTTCTACTTTTAAAAATCCACCTCTCTAAAAACAAGTCTCTCACCGTTGCCGCCTGCTATAGACCACCCTCTGCCCCCAGCTGTGCTCTGGACACCATATGTGAACTGATTGCCCCCATCTATCTTCAGAGCTCGTGCTGCTAGGCGACCTAAACTGGAACATGCTTAACACCCCAGCCATCCTACAATCTAAACTTGATGCCCTCAATCTCACACAAATTATCAATGAACCTACCAGGTACCCCCCCAAAGCCTTAAACACGGGCACCCTCATAGATATCATCCTAACCAACTTCCCCTCTAAATACACCTCTGCTGTCTTCAACCAAGATCTCAGCGATCACTGCCTCATTGCCTGCATCCGTAATGGGTCAGCGGTCAAACGACCTCCACTCATCACTGTAAAACGCTCCCTGAAACACTTCAGCGAGCAGGCCTTTCTAATCGACCTGGCCGGGGTGTCCTGGAAGGATATTGATCTCATCCCGTCAGTAGAGGATGCCTGGATATTTAACAATCTTAAATAAACATGCCCCATTCAAGAAAATTAGAACCAGGAACAGATATAGCCCTTGGTTCTCCCCAGACCTGACTGCCCTTAACCAACACAAAAACATCCTATGGCGTTCTGCATTAGCATCGAACAGCCCCCGTGATATGCAGCTGTTCAGGGAAGCTAGAAACCGTTATACACAGGCAGTTAGAAAAGCCAAGGCTAGCTTTTTCAAGCAGAAATTTGCTTCCTGCAACACTAACTCTAAAAAGTTCTGGGACACTGTAAAGTCCATGGAGAATAAGAACACCTCCTCCCAGCTGCCCACTGCACTGAAGATAGGAAACACTGTCACCACTGATAAATCCACCATAATTGAGAATTTCAATAAGCATTTTTCTACGGCTGGCCATGCTTTCCACCTGGCAACTCCTACCCCGGTCAACAGCACTGCACCCCCAACAGCAACTCGCCCAAGCCTTCCCCATTTCTCCTTCTCCCAAATCCATTCAGCTGAAGTTCTGAAAGAGCTGAAAAATCTGGACCCCTACAAATCAGCCGGGCTAGACAATCTGGACCCTTTCTTTCTAAAATTATCTGCCGAAATTGTTGCCACCCCTATTACTAGCCTGTTCAACCTCTCTTTCGTGTCATCTGAGATTCCCAAAGATTGGAAAGCAGCTGCGGTCATCCCCCTCTTCAAAGGGGGGACACTCTTGACCCAGACTGCTACAGACCTATATCTATCCTACCATGCCTTTCTAAGGTCTTGAAAGCCAAGTCAACAAACAGATTACCGACCATTTCGAATCTCACCATACCTTCTCTGCTATGCAATCTGGTTTCAGAGCTGGTCATGGGTGCACCTCAGCCACGCTCAAGGTCCTAAGCGATATCTTAACCGCCATCGATAAGAAACATTACTGTGCAGCCGTATTCATTGATCTGGCCAAGGCTTTCGACTCTGTCAACCACCACATCCTCATCGGCAGACTCGACAGCCTTGGTTTCTCAAATGATTGCCTCGCCTGGTTCACCAACTACTTCTCTGATAGAGTTCAGTGTGTCAAATCGGAGGGTCTGCTGTCCGGACCTCTGGCAGTCTCTATGGGGGTGCCACAGGGTTCAATTCTTGGACCGACTCTCTTCTCTGTATACATCAATGAGGTCGCTCTTGCTGCTGGTGAGTCTTTGATCCACCTCTACGCAGACGACACCATTCTGTATACTTCCGGCCCTTCTTTGGACACTGTGTTAACAACCCTCCAGGCAAGCTTCAATGCCATACAACTCTCCTTCCGTGGCCTCAATTGCTCTTAAATACAAGTAAAACTAAATGCATGCTCTTCAACCGATCGCTACCTGCACCTACCCGCCTGTCCAACATCACTACTCTGGACGGCTCTGACTTAGAATACGTGGACAACTACAAATACTTAGGTGTCTGGTTAGACTGTAAACTCTCCTTCCAGACCCATATCAAACATCTCCAATCCAAAGTTAAATCTAGAATTGGCTTCCTATTTCGCAACAAAGCATCCTTCACTCATGCTGCCAAACATACCCTTGTAAAATTGACCATCCTACCAATCCTCGACTTTGGCGATGTCATTTTACAAAATAGCCTCCAATACCCTACTCAACAAATTGGATGCAGTCTATCACAGTGCAATCCGTTTTGTCACCAAAGCCCCATATACTACCCACCATTGCGACCTGTACGCTCTCGTTGGCTGGCCCTCGCTTCATACTCGTCGCCAAACCCACTGGCTCCATGTCATCTACAAGACCCTGCTAGGTAAAGCCCCCCCTTATCTCAGCTCGCTGGTCACCATAGCATCTCCCACCTGTAGCACACGCTCCAGCAGGTATATCTCTCTAGTCACCCCCAAAACCAATTCTTTCTTTGGCCGCCTCTCCTTCCAGTTCTCTGCTGCCAATGACTGGAAAGAACTACAAAAATCTCTTAAATTGGAAACACTTATCTCCCTCACTAGCTTTAAGCACCAACTGTCAGAGCATCTTACAGATTACTGCACCTGTACATAGCCCACCTAAAATTTAGCCCAAACAACTACCTCTTTCCCAACTGTATTTAATTTATTTATTTATTTTGCTCCTTTGCACCCCATTATTTTTATTTCTACTTTGCACATTCTTCCATTGCAAAACTACCATTCCAGTGTTTTACTTGCTATATTGTATTTACTTTGCCACCATGGCCTTTTTTGCCTTTACCTCCCTTCTCACCTAATTTGCTCACATTGTATATAGACTTGTTTTTTTTACTGTATTATTGACTGTATGTTTGTTTTACTCCATGTGTAACTCTGTGTCGTTGTATGTGTCGAACTGCTTTGCTTTATCTTGGCCAGGTCGCAATTGTAAATGAGAACTTGTTCTCAACTTGCTTACCTGGTTAAATAAAGGTGAAATAAAAATAAATAAATAAAATGTGAGAGGTAGCTCACGTTCCATTGCTTTTCTACAGGCAAAGGAATTCTCCGGTTGGAACATTATTGAAGATTTATGTTAAAAACATCCTAAAGATTGATTCTATACATCGTTTGACATGTTTCTACGGACTGTAACAGAACTTTTTGACATTTTGTCTGCTCCTAGTGAACGCGCCTTGTGACTTTGGATTTGTTTACAAAACGCGCTAACAAACGTAGCTATTTGGACATAAATGATGGACATTATCGAACAAAACAAACATTTATTGTGGAACTGGGATTCCTGGGAGTGCATTCTGATGAAGATCATCAAAGGTAAGTGAATATTTATAATGTTATTTCTGACTTCAGTCGCACAATATGGCGGATATTTTGGCTTGTTTGGTCTCTGATCGCTGTACTCAGATTATTCCATGGTTTGCTTTTTCCGTAAAGCTTTTTTAAAATCTGACACAGAGGTTGCATTAAGGAGAAGTGTATCTAAAGTTCCATGCATAACACTTGTATTTTCATCAACATTTATTATGAGAATTTCTGTAAATTGATGTGGCTCTCTGCAAAATCACCGGATGTTTTTGGAACTACTGAACATAACGCGCCAATGTATACTGAGATTTTTGTATATGAACTTTATTGAACAAAACATACATTTATTGTGTAACATGAAGTCCTATGAGTGTCATCTGATGAAGATCATCAAAGGTTAGTGATGAATTCTATCGCTATTTCTGATTTTTGTGACTCCTCTCTTTGGCTGGAAAAAATGGCTGTGTTTTTCTGTGACTTGGCTCTGACCTAACATAATAGTTTGTGGTGCTTTCGCCGTAAAGCCGATTTGAAATCGGACACTGTGGTGGGATTAACAAGAAGTGTATCTTTAAAATGATGTGAAATGATTCTATGTTTGAGGAATTTTAATTATGGGGTTTCTGTTGTTTTGAATTTGGCGCCCTGCACTTTCACTGGCTGTTGTCATATCGATCTCGTTAGCAGGATCTCAGCCCTAAGAAGTTTTTAAACTACTTGTTTGGAGGTTTTAGTCTACATTTTGTGCAGGTCTTGTTGTGGAAATTACCACTAAGGATTCAAATTCAAAGTTAAATGAACAGATATGTATTATCACGGCCGGAGAGGTTGCAACAAACTTAATACTCAAAGTACAAGTCTGTCAGAAGCTCTGAAGGGATGTCTCCCTTCAGCACTCTTTATTCTCATGCACAAACTACTCGTCTCTGCTCTAAAGGTGTAATAGGCTGATCATGACCTTGCACACATAGTTTCTAGGCATTGGGCCAAAGTAACAATGTGTTCCCTTCTTTCTGTTCTTCTATCAGTCATTTCCCTGCGAGCAAAGTCACAGAACATCCCAACACAATAACAAGAAACAATACAGTACATGTGGTCACGCATTTGCAGAGACACAGAACACTAAATATGTCCACTAAAGTCTCACGGTATTCTAAAAGTGTTTCAATAAATGGGATTGATTGTTTGGTCAATTGATTGATTGATTAAGGGATTGAGTGATCGTGATATAATTTCACTCTAGTCCAAGCCTCCTAAGGAGGTGACCATTAGGCAACACACACTATTGTCATAAACATGACATGGCAAATGTCATAAGATGTCATGACATCCTTCGTGACTGAATGTCAAGTGACAAGACGGTGTAATTTTGCATTAACGATTGATAACCTTTACTGACAAGACGGTGTAATTTTGCGTTAACGATTGAAAACCTTTACTGATCCAGTCACAGAGGAAGTAGCCGGCAGTTAAATAAGATTAACATGCTTGCACAGTGTTTTCACCTCTCTAAAACATTCAAATAACATTATATATCAACAATGGTCAGTATTTTATTTTTTTCCCTCTGAAAGATATTAAACTGTAGGTTGCTATCAATAATGTCATATTTCAAACATTCCCAGCTGGGGGGCAAGCGTATCCTGCTCAAATGCATTAAAACACAGAAACACAGCTGGATTCCAGCAATGACCACTATCTTTTACTATTGGCCACCATTAATTGTATATTTAGGTGATATAAAATCAAATGTACTATACCCGCACCTCTCTAATTCAGAGGGGTTGAGTTAAATGTGGAAGACATATTTCAGTTGAATGCATTCAGTTGTACCTACAGTCAGGTCCAAAATGATTGACACCCTTGATAAAGATGAGCAAAAAAATATATACTAAGATATTGTATGCAAAAAAACATAATAATATTTGATTCTAATACAATTGCTCAGCTAAGAGATCCCTGTTTTCAATATCTCACCTTGCAAGGATAGCGGCACTGAGCCTTTTTCTGAAATGTTTTATGAGATTGGAGAACACATTGGGACATATCTTAGACCGTTCCTCCAAAAGGAATCTTGAATTGCCCTCTTCAATTCAAACCACAGGTTTTCAATGGTGTTCAAGTCCGGAGACTGAGATCTGAGATGGCCATTACAAAACGTTGACCATATCTTTGTGGATTTTGACATGTGCTTGGGGTTATTGTCTTGCTGGAAGATCCAAGTTTAGCATTCTGGCAGACGCAACCAGGGTTTTGGCTAAAATGTCCTATTACTGGGTAAAGTTCATGATGGTATTGACCTTAACACGGGCACCAGGACCCGTGGAAGCAAAATAGCCCCATAACATTAAACACATGGACATATTTTACAGTAGGCATGGGGTTCCTTTCTGCTTATGCATCCTTATTCCAAGGCCACCAATGGCGTGCATAGCCAAAGAGCTCTATTTTCATGTAATCTGACCACAGGTTCCAAATCCAAGTGCCGATGCTATTTAGCAAACTCCAGGCATTACATTTGTTGGATTACATGAAAATAAACCTCTTTGGCCATGCACACCAGTGGTGGGTTTGGTGTCAAGCAGCAGAAGGATGCATTGTCCATGCATTTGCCCATGTAATGTAGCTAGCACTGGGCGAAAAGAGTCCATATCAGGGGATATCTTTACATTACTTTTTTTGTATATTGTCGAGCCCTCAAAGCTAGTTCTAATGCATTTTTTTCATTGTTCCCCTGGGACACCGTGTGTGTGCAATTAATTATCAGGTAGAACAGAAAACGAGCAGGCTCCGGAACTCATAAGGTAAGAGTTGAGTAGCCCTGTTCTAGAGAATACAAACGTCTGCAGTGACGCCTCTAGCAGTGCCCTAGACAGCTGCGCATTTCAGGAGAATCATGATGAACATGGGCAGTGTGATTAGGTTTAGCTGTACCGCAGCCTCTGGGAGAATCGCCTAATAGTACACTAAATCATAAAATCGGTGAAATGTTTTTTTTTTCTGACATCTATTTTCCCAACACCAATCGGGTAAATCAGTGTTAAAATGTTTTCATTCAGTTGCAAAAGTAACAGTCCTGGTTGAGCCGCATATGTGAGCACACTGAGGCCGCTTGGCGGTTGTAGTCAAGCGAAGCCGTGTCTGCATGCGCCTATGCACAAAATGAAAAGGCACAGGATATTTGTACCTCGATAAAACAGCTCTGCTTTGCAAGTAATATCGACCAAATAAGCCATTTCTACCCTCGTTGCATCAAACATGTATGCTGCTGAGACAAGTTTTAAACATTTTCATGGTGACACTGACACCGTGACATGTTGGAGGTAGGAATGGGCATGCGTCTCGACATATGTCAAAACGTCGATTTTTAAGAAATTATTTGTTGGAATGTGCTTTGAATTTTTGCAGTTGTCTTGAAGATTACGTTCATTTGCTTTGACCATAGTGTTCCATAGGCCTACATGAGCATTTGTGGGGCACAACAAACAAAACATAACTAAGGCAAGCATCAGGCAGTTATTCTTCCTAAATTCCCTTTCCCCTCAATGTCTCACTCACTCAATTGCGTTCTGACCGCTTTCTCTACACACTCATCCTGAGTGCTCGCACATGCTCCCATTAGGCCTACCAAAATAAATGCCTATAAAAACGTATCTAACTGATGGGATATACAAGCTACATTCCTTGTCAAATAAGGACAGTTTTATCACAAATTAAAAATGGACAACGAGTTATAGTTTTGTAATAATTGCGGCCAATCTATTTTCCGCGTGGGCTACTTTGCGAACTGCTTGTGCCATTTAAGAATTGGTTAGATTAGGATATTAAAATAGATAGGTTCCACACTGAAAATATTCAAAACATTAGTTTCATAAAGACAATGGGTGTATTTTCAAAATAATTATTAGCCTAAGCCCTACTCGCCAAATAGATGTTGTGGCCATAATTCATCCCCATGCAGTGTACAATGTGGAATTGTCCAATTATAAAATTCCAAAGAACAGTTAGAATAAACTACACTGAAAAACATATGCAACATGCAACAATTAAAATATTTTACTGAGTTACAATTGATATAAGGAAAACAGTCAATTGAAAAATTCATTAGGCCCTAATCTATGAATTTCATATGAATACAGATATGCATCTGTTGGTCACAGATACCTTAAAAAAAAGGTTGGGGCGTGGATCATAAAACCAATCAGCATCTGGTGTGACCACCATTTGCCTCATGCAGCAAGACACATCTCCTTCACATAGAGTTGATCAGGCTGTTGACTGGCCTGTGGAATGTTGTCCCACTTCCCTTCAATGGCTTTACTAAGTTCCTGGATATTGGGGGGAATTATCATGCTGAAAAATAAAATTTCAAATAGCATTTTATTGGTCACATACACATATTTAGCAGATCTTATTGCGGGTGTAGCGAAATGCATGTACATCTGCAAACATTAGGTGATGGTGGCAGAGGAATGGCACAACAATGGGCCTCAGGATCTGGTCATGGTATCTCTGTGCATTGAAATTGCCATTGATAAAATGCAATTGTGTTTGTTGTCCATACACAATTGGCACCATACATGCGGTCTGCCATCTGCCCGGTACAGTTGAAACCCGTGATTAATCCGTGAAGAGCACACTTCTCCAGCGTGCCAGTAGTCATGGAAGGTGAGCCGTCAGGTTAACACCCTGGTGATGACAACGAGCACACAGATGAGCATTTCCTAAGATGGATTTTGATAGATTGTGCAAAGATTATTCAGTTGTGCAAACCCACAGTTTCATCAGCTGTCCGGGTGGCTGGTCTCAGACGATCCCGCAGGTGAAGAAGCTGAATGTGGAGGTCCTGGGCTGGCATGGTTACATGTGGTCTGCAGTTGTGAGGTCGGTTGGACATACTGCCAAATTCCCTAAAACGACATTGGAGGTGCTTATGGTAGACATGAACATTACATTCTCTGGTGGACAATTCCAGCAGTCAGAATGCCAATTGCACGCTCCCTCAACTTGAGATATCTGTGGCATTGTGTTGAAATTTAGTGGCCATTTATTGGCCCCAGCACCGGTGTAATGATCATGCTGTTTAATCAGATTTTTGATATGCTACATCTGTCAGGTGGATGGATTATCTTGGCAAAGGAGAAATGCTCACTAATTTGAGAGAAATAATATTTTTGTGCATATGGGAAATTTCTAGGACCGTTTATTTCTGCTCATGAAACCAACACTGTACATGTTGCATTTATATTATAGTTCAGTGTAAATAGAATGTCTGTACAACGAAAAGAAAGATTTTTGATTTGTAACCCTGAAAAGATAATTTCAACTCAACTGAGCCCGGTTTCAGTTGATGACTCTTAAAGAATAACTATTCCATACATGAAATGCGCATCACTTCGCACTTTCATTTGGAAAAATACTCTGATCTAATTTCTTCTGTTATATTACATCATGTTAGTTACTATAAAATAGGTGTTGAATGTGATAAGGTCTTGGGGAAATAAGAGTGTCTGCTAAATTAACAAATAAAGGCTTTGCCATTGCACAGCCATAGGCTTCCACAAAGCACGTACCACTGCTGATGTTATTACCTTTTTGAAGATTATTGTCACGATCGTTATAATAACTTGACCAAAGCGCAGCGTGATCTGGGTTCCACATCTTTTATTTTCTAGGTGAAACTCACAGCAAAACAAAACAATAAATTAACAAAACAAACCGTGAATCTACAATAAGGCTCACAGGCAACTATCCATAGTCAAGATCCCACAAAGCACAATGGGAAAATGGCTGCCTAAATATGATCCCCAATCAGAGACAACTATAAACAGCTAACTCTGGTTGGGAACCATACCAGGCCAACATGGATAATTATTCACCTAGATAACTGTCACGCCCTGACCATAGAGAGCTGTTTATTCTCTGTTGGTTGGGGCGTGATTGTGACTAGGCTGGGTCATCTAGGTGATTAATGATTTATGTTGGCCTGGTATGGTTCCCAATCAGAGACAGCTGTTTATCGTTGTCTCTGATTGGGGAAAATATTTAGGTAGCCATTTTCCCCATTGTGTTTGGTGGGATCTTGTCTACAGGTTGTTGTTAGTTTGCACACCAGTAGCTTCACTTTTCGTTTGTAGTTATTGTTTTTGTTTGATGGTCCTTCATTACGACGAACGTGACAATAACCCACCCTAGTCACTGTCACACCCCAACCAACATAGAGAATAAGCAGCTCTCTATGGTCAGGGCGTGACAGTACCCCCCCCCCCCCCCCAAAGGTGCGGACGCCGACCGCAAAACCTGACTCCGTAGGGGAGGGTCCGGGTGGGAATCTACCGTCGGGGGCGGCTCCGGTGCGGGGCAAAGTACCCACTCTGCTCGCAGATACGTCATCTTCTATGGCGGCTCTGGTGCGGGGATCGTCACTGGAGGCACTGGACCGTGGATCGTCGCCGGAGGCACCGGACCGTAGATCATCGCCAGAGGCTCCGGACCATGGGTCTTCGCTGGAGGAACCGGACCGTAGATGTTCGCCGGAGGCTCAGAACCGGGAACCCCCGCTGTAGGCTCTGAACCGCAGACTGTCGCCAGTGGTTCTGAACCGCCGACCGTCGCTGGTGGATCCGGACCGCGGACCATCTCAGGTTTCCAGACTGTGGACCGTCTCAGGAGGTTCTGGACTGGGAACTGTCGCCGGAAGCTTGGTGCGTGGGGCCGGCACTGGTGGTATCGGGCTGGTGACACGCACCTCAGGACGAGTGCGAGGAGCAGGCACAGGACGTATTGGACTGTGGAGGCGCACTGGAGGCCAGATGCGTTGGACCGGCACTGGTGGTACCGGGCTGGTGACACGCACCTCAGGGCGAGTGCGGGGAGCAGGCACAGGCACAGGACGTACAGGGCTGTGGAGACTTACTGGAGACCTGGTGCGTATAGCCGGCATCAATGGTACCGAAACTTTAACCTCTATTGTCGAGCAATCCCGTATCCGGGAGCGTAATCATAGCCTCAAGCTCATTACCATAACGCAACGTTTCCTATTCATGAAAATCGCAAATGAAATTAAATAAATATATTCAAACACAAGCTTAGCCTTTTGTTAACAACACTGTCATCTCAGATTTTGAAAATATGCTTTTCAGCCAAAGCGACACAAGCATTTGTGTAAGAGTATTGATCTCCTAGCATAGCATTAAGCCTAGCATTCAGCAGGCAACATTTTCACAAAAACAAGAAAAGCATTCAAATAAAATCATTTACCTTTGAAGAACTTCGGATGTTTTCAATGAGGAGACTCTTAGTTAGATAGCAAATGTTCATTTTTTCCAAAAATATTATTTGTGTTGACGAAATAGCTCCATTTTGTTCATCACGAAAAAGACCGGAAAATGCAGTCACTTACAACGCCAAACTTTTTTCCAAATTAGCTCCATAATATCCACAGAAACATGGCAAACGTTGTTTAGAATCAATCCTCAAGGTGTTTTTCACATATCTATTCGATCTATCTAGTGGTGGCAGTTGGCTTCTCATCAGAAGCAAACGGAAAAATACTGCAGCTGGAGATTACGCAATAATTGCGACGGAGGACACCAAGCGACCACCTAGTAGATGTTGTCTCTTATGGTCAATCTTCCAATGATATGCCTACAAATACGTCACAATGCTGCAGACACCTCATAGTTTTGATGTCTTCACTGTTATTCTACAATGTAGAAAATAGTAAAAATAAAGAAAAACCCTGGAATGAGTAGGTGTGTCCAAACATTTGACTGGTACTGTATTTCTGGGTATCTGACATTTTATTAAAAGTTGGCAAATCCCAGGAAACGTTGCAGTTGCACTCTGGACGTAGGCTGGGGCCAATCCACCACAGAAAAACCATTGAATGAGTGGATGTGTCCAAACTTTTCACTGGTACTGTATATAGATAAAGATATCCTAGCTAATGACAGATCACGTCAATTTGGCTAGTTAACTAGATAACTTTCAGGGGAGAGACTAGATAGATATCTCCAAATTTTGTTTGCCATCTATAGAGGTGATGACAATAGTCAGACAGACAACTTAACAGGACGAGTTTTGACTCTCATACTTGCTGATGTCAAGCTCTTTCCAAAAGCCTAATCTCGGATGAAGCTCGACACAAAACGTGGCGATGCAACTTTTACGTTCCACAGTTCCGTAAAAAATTCCAAAAAAGGTCCCTTTTACAAGTCAGAATGTTGAATAAACTTATTCTGCCGATTTGTCTGTGGTGTTGGTCATTCAGTTGGTTCACATTTTTGACAAAATATCCACAGGAAACCAACTTCAAAACGAGGGTCTCTGTGTGTGGCAATCAAAATGTGTTTGCTTGTGACCAAAGGCACAAGACAGAAGGTGTATGCATGTAACATACATCTGCAGGTGTTTACATGGTTTTGTGCATTTGCCAGGTGATATAACATTCAACGGCAGGACCGGCAACTCTAAAAAGTCAGGTAAACAAGACTTTCCCCGTGTATATTTTGTCTCAGATTTCCAGTGGCTGAAGGACCAGTCGCACAAATAACCGGTAGAGTGAGCTCAAATGCAATTTTATTCAACATTCTGGCTTGTAAGTAAAACGTATGTTTCAGACTATATATCAAGAATTAGTAATAAAAGTCTGATTTTATTAGGCAAGATAAATGACACAAGTCGTTTTTTCTGTCAGCTAGCGTATCTTGAAATACAAGGTCAATTGATGTTTCATGAGAAGCATGCAGTTAGTTGATGCATAACTCTGACGATAGAGCTAAATGTGTGCAATTGTTTTCTATTGAATAATCAGACGTGTAGTTCTGCCACTCTTCAAGAGGTCATTACATCAAAACCATATAGTTGTAACTTTTATTTGACAATCCCTTGAAAACGGCACACAGTTGGTTTTAGTGGAGCTGGGGTCTCCCTGCCCCAGTGCAGAAAAATGGAACATTCTGCACCTTACTGTGACGTTTATTGATGACAACGTACTGTCACACATTTGCAGACCAAGGCCAAACATGATCCCCTTTTCATAGAAAGACATGTCAGTCTTATAACAATAGACGATAAGAGATACAATAAAATATATCAAACCATATGTTGAACCTTCACACAAATCATGATTATGTCAATGTCATATAAAAAAAAAGGCTTTATAGGGATTATTGGTTCTCTTCCCAAGGCCAGTGCTCCCATCCCCTCCACTACACCATCTCTCCACCCTCCCCTCACCCCCTTCACCCCACATTTCTACTAACCTGTACCCCCACACATTGACTCAGTGCCGGTACCCCCTGTATATAGCTAGTTATTGTTATTTTATTGTGTTACTTTTTTAATATATATTTTTTACTTTAGTTTATTTGGTAAATATGTTCTTAACTCTTTCTTGAACTGCACTGTTGGTTTAAGAACTTGTAAGTAAGCATTTCACGGTAATGTCTACACTTGTTCTATCAGGCACATGTGACAAAGTTTGATTTGATCTCCCCAGCCCCTACACTTCATTAATCCTCACCCCTCCAATCTGCATCTCCAAAATGTTGGAATAAAGTAGGCTAATGTAATTGAAGGCATATATCAAATTCTTGTTTATACTGAAACCGTAATATTAATTGTAAAGCAATAGTCGTGTGTGTGTGTGTGTGGTCACCTAGATTATAATTTCAGCACCGATTTGATTGGGACAGTGCGCAGTTTGGAGACAAGCGTGGGGGACTCACATCAAGATAAGTCAATCAATGTCAGATTTGAGTTTTTACTGAATCTCCGTTTGGATATTTGGTAACAATTAGGCTGGGGAAATGTTAGCTAAATTAAGTTATTCTAGTTTGCTCATATATTAGCTGACCAGAACATTTAGCTAGCATGTTATACAGTGGATTTAGCTCTTCAACCTATGCTCCCGACCAAAAGCCTGTGACTAATCATTCAATGTGATTTCGTTTCACTAAATCTCTGTCTTTGTATTCGGTGAATTGATCTCTGGCTGGACAAGTGGAAGTGGTGGCTCATTTATTCGTTTGCTCATCTATCACTAATCAGAAACAATTTAGCATGCAATCATATAGCCTAAATCAAGTGTATTATTTATATATTAACTCACGAATAGTAGTTCACTAAAACCCAAAATCCTGACTAATGTCTCGCATGAAAATTACAAATAATTATGTAATCCATAGGTTACATTATCAAAGCACGTATCGCCAGTGCATGTCAAAATACCGCTATAACATTTACCCCGTTTCTTAGCGCTGTTTCGTGTTACTGCTCATATGAGAGCTTCCGTATCGAATGTGTGATCAACAAACGGTAGAAGAGTAGATATGGATTTTTTTTTAACATTCTGCCCCGGTTAAGATACCTTGATTTCTAAACAATTTCCTCTCCATCTCCCCGTTCTTCATGAGTTTATCTGCCATCTGTATAATAATCAACTCGATTTTGCCAAATAGGAGATATTCTGTCATTCGTTGGAGGTTGTTTAGCAACTTTGGTGATTTGACTTTTGTTTGACTGCGGATACAAAGTTTATATGACTCGACAACGCTATAGCCTATTCGGGGTGCGCGCTGGGCGTCCTGAGCGCGCCCTGAATCGAAATACCCTAAGCCTACTGCTGAAATGCGCTGAATTAATTGAGGAATATATAAAGGTTGGAATTAAAGAACGGTCTGTTTCGCAATTAACAACAATTAAATGCCGATCAAAGTTACTCTTATCATTAGTAAATATTAGTTTCACTTGCAGTCCAATCTTTACACAGTGGTGCAGGCAATGTGGCGCAGCAACAAAATTATTTTGGGAGAACACTGGCATAGTGACCATCTCTTGTTTTTTACGCTTTAAATGGGTACTTCCGATATTTTTTTTAGCGATTTCCTTGGATTCTCGGGATAAATATGAATTATGCCCGGTATTGAAACCTGTTAGATTTTCGGGGGGAAATTAATCCCTAGAATTGACACTATATACATGTCTACAGTTGAAGTCGGAAGTTTACATACACCTAAAACAAAAACACTTCAACTCAGTTTTTCAATTCCTGACATTTAAATCCAAGTAAAAATTCCCTGTTTTAGGCCAGTTAGGATCACCACTTTATTTTAAGAATGTGAAATGTCAGAATAATAGTAGAGAGAATGATTTATTTCAGCTTTCATTTCTTTCATCACATTCCCAGTGGGTCAGAAGTTTACATACACTCTATTGGTATTTGGTAGCATTGCCTTTAAATTATTTAAGTTGGGTCAAATGTTTCGGGGTGCCTTCCACAAGCTTCCCACAATAAATTGGGTCAATTTTGGCCCATTCCTCCTGACAGAGCTGGTGTAACTGAGTCAGGTTTGTAGGCCTCCTTGCTCGCACACGCTTTTTCAGTTCTACCAACAAATGTTCTATAGGATTGAGGTCAGGGCTTTGTGATGGCCACTCCAATACCTTGATTTTGTTGTCCTTAAGCCATTTTATTTCTCCAAAAAGTACGATCTTTGTCCCCATGTGCAGTTGCAAACCGTAGTCTGGCTTTTTTATGGTGGTTTTGGAGCAGTGGCTTCTTCCTTCATGAGCGGCCTTTCGGGTTATGTCGATATAGGACTCCTTTTACTGTGGATATAGATACTTTTGCGCCTGTTTCCTCCAGCATCTTCACAAGGTCCTTTGCTGTTGTTCTGCGATTGATTTGCACTTTCCGCACCAAAGTACATTCATCTCTAGGAGACAGAACGCATCTCCTTCCTGAGCGGTATGGTCCCATGATGTTTAACTTTGTCACAAGGAGCGGACCAAAACGCAGGGTGGTATGTGTTCATGATGATTTTTTTATTAAAGAAAGCACTGAACACTGAATACAAACTATACAAAACAATAAACGAATAACGACCGTGAAGCTATAATGAGAACTGCGCTGACAGAAGCAACTAACATAGACAATCACCCACAAACAAACAGTGAAACTCAGGCTACCTAAGTATGATTCTCAATCAGAGACTACTAATGACACCTGCCTCTGATTGAGAACCATACTAGGCCGAAACATAGAAATCCCAAAATCATAGAAAAACAAACATAGACTGCCCACCCCAACTCACGCCCTGACCATACTAAATAACGACAAAACAAAGGTCAGAACGTGACAAACTTCCGTACTATTTTTTGTACAGATGAACGTGGTACCTTCAGGCGTTTGGAAATTACTCCTAAGGATGAACCAGAAGTCTACAATGTATTTTCTGAGGTCTTGGCTGATATCTTTTGATTTTCCCATGATGTCAAGCAAAGAGGCACTAGGCACTAGGCCTTGAAATACATCCACAGGTACACCTCCAATTGACTCAAATAATTTAAATTAGCCTATCAGAAGCTTCTAAAAAGCCATGACATAATTTTCTGGAATTTTCCAAGCTGTTTAAAGGCACAGTCAATTTAGTGTATGTAAACCTCTGGCCCACTGGAATTGTGATACAGTGAATAATAAGTCAAATAATCTGTCTGTAAACAATTGTTGGAAAAATTACTTGTGTCATGCACAAAGTAGATGTCCTCACCGACTTGCCAAAACTATACTTTGTTAACAAGAAATTTGTGGAGTGGTTGAAAAAAGAGTTTTAATGACTCCAACCTAAGTGTATGTAAACTTCCGACTTCAACTGTAGCTGCTCCTTTTACGCAAAGAGCCATTTAGCAGATGCTTTTATCCAAATAAACTTAGTCATACATACATGCATACATATGAGATTGAAGAACACATTGGGAGGGATCTTAGACCAGTCCTCCACACAGAATCGTTCCAGATCCTTTGATATCCTAAGTTCTGCTCTTATGGACGGCCCTCTTCAATTCAAACCAAGGGTTTTCAAATGGGGTTCAAGTCCGGAGACTGAGATGGACATTGCAAAATGTTGAATTAGAGGTCAATTAACAATTTCTTTGTGGATTTTGATTAGTGCTTGGGGTTATTGTCTTGCTGGAAGATCCACTTCGGGCCAATTGTCAGCCCCCTGGCAGAGGCAAGCAGGTTTTTGGTTAAAATGTCCTGGTACTTGGTCCATGATGTTGTTGACCTTAACAAGGGCCCCAGGACCAGTAGAAGCACAAAAGCACAAATAACATCAAAGATCCACCACCATAGTTTGCTGTAGGTATGAGGTACTTTGCTGCATTCGTTTTTCAACGCCAAACCCTCCACTAATGTGCATAGCCAAAAAGCTCTATTTTCATGTCATCTGACCATATCTTTGGTTCCAATCCAAGTGCCAATGCCGTTTATCAAACTCTAGGCGGTGCTATGGTCAGATGACATGAAAATAGAACATTTGTCCCTTGCATTTGAATATTTTTTAGATAAATATCTTGCCTTAAAACTCGGATGTATTAGATTTGTCATTCATGTTAGCATGTGTTGGGATGGTTTATTTGGACTTCTGTCCAGTTACTGTATAGACATTTAGCATTTCGCCACAGTTAGAGCAGCGCAGCTAAGGCACTGCATTTCAGTTCAAGAGGCGTCAGTATCGAGTCCAGGCTGTATCACATCTGGCCGTGATTGGGAGTACCAATACAATTCGCCCAGCGTCGAAGGGGTTTGGCCGGAGTAGGCAGTCATTGTAAAGAAGAATTTGTTCTTAACTGACTTGCCTAGTTACATAAAAACTATGCTAGCTGGCTAGCTCGGTCGATTGTGGGGTTATGCTAAGGCAGGGGTGTCAAAGTCAAATGGACGGAGGGCCAAATAAAAAAATCAGCTACAAGACGAGGGCGGACTGTTCGAATGTTCATTGAAAATTTTTTAAATGACGCATATAGTCTAGTGAACCTAATTGAACCTACTGAAAACCTAACAAATATATTACAATATGATCAGATAAATAAAGCAATATTTTCTTATGGCTCTGTCAGTAATCTTTAATTTTCAACAGACACAAAAGACAAATTTCCTTTATATAAATATCCCCATAACATGAACATTAAATGAAAGAAACCGGTATTCAAGGCACCATCAGTAGACTATATTTTCTATTTTAGCAAAAGTGGGCTAAATTTACTTCAAAGAAAAAACAATAATAGCAATTTTCTATCATCCACTCAACTGAAATATTTTTAAAATATAATTGGATTGAAATACAAAAAAATAAAGTGCAAAAATCTATTAATCAAAAACAACACTTTGTTTAAGGAGAAGTAACATGCAGTGAAAACAAATATTAAATTTTAACTTTTAAACTTGAACTGAGTAAAAACTCTAAATATGTGATTGCACAGTAATGTTCACTTGTTTGAGGTTGAGGGTGATACTTGGTGGTGTCCCATCTTTTCCACAAGTTCATCAATGTTCGGGGTAAGGCTCTGAGCTGAAGAAATCCTCAGAATTGAGTGGAGGTGTTCAGCAGTAAGTCGACTTCTGTGTGATGTTTTGTTCAGGTTCATCAAAGAAAACAGTTGTTCACACAGGTATGTGCTGCCAAACATAGACAACGTTTGAGCAGCCTGGATGCGCAGCTGGGGCATTGTGCCGGGGGAGGAAACGGGCGAACTCCGCAGCACCCACTGCCGCATATTTTGCCCTCAGTGCATCATTGCATTGGAGGTCAATCAACTCCATTTGGAGGTTTGGTGGTGAGCTTTCCACGTCAACAGCAAATGGGTTACCGAGCAGTTCCAACCTGCTTTTTTGTGCTTCAAAGTCAGCAAATCGGCGTCGAAAGTCAGCGGCAAACATACCTAATTTATCAGCCAACTGTGTGCTCGGGAACGCACTGGTAGAGAGCTTCTCTTTCATGGTCTGGCAGCTGGGAAAGTGGCTCAAATTTTCTTTCCGCATCTGCGTCTCCCACAGAGTCAGTTTGGTTTTAAATGCCTTCACTGTACTGTACATATCAGAGATGACACGATCCCGACCCTGCAGCTGCAAGTTTATTGCATTCAGATGACTCGTAATGTCACACAGAAAAGCCATTTCACACAGAAACATTTCGTCTCGGAGTTGTGTTGTGTCTTTCCCTTTGCTGTCCAAGAACAGACAAATCTCCTCACGAAGCTCGAAACATCTTTGAAGCACCTTTCCCTGGCTTAGCCATCGCACCTCTGTGTGATAAGGCAAATCACCATGCTCCGTTTCTAACTCCGTCAGAAATGCCTTGAACTGGCGGTGATTCAAACCTTTGGCTCTGATAAAGTTAACTGTGCGCGTGATGATGCTCATTACATGCTCCATTTTCAAGGCTTTACCGCACAACGCTTCCTGGTGTATGATACAATGATAAGCTGTCAGCTCACCTGTCGCGTTTTCCTCTTGCATCTTTTCCCGTATCTTCGCCACCAGTCCGCTCCTGTGTCCACACATCGCAGGTGCTCCGTCGGTTGTCAAACCCACAAGTTTTTCCCAAGGCAGCTCCATCTCATTTACACATCTTGACACCTCTTCATACAAATCATGCCCCGTAGTTGTGCCATGCATAGGACGTAAAGCCAAAAACTCCTCTGTCACGCTTAGGTTGGAGTCCACTCCGCGGATGAAAATTGACAACTGGGCAATGTCAGAAATGTCGGTGCTCTCATCCACAGCCAAGGAATATGCAATAAAATCTTTTCCTTTTTCACAAGCTGCTCTTTTAGATTGATGGACAACTGGTCTACTCTCTCGGCAATGGTGTTTCTGCTCAGACTCACATTTAAAAAGAGTTGCCTTTTTTCTGGGCAAACTTCGTCACAAACTTTAATCATGCAGTTTTTGATGAAATCCCCTCCGTAAATGGCCGGGCTGATTTAGCGATCTCTTCTGCCAAAATAAAACTGGCCTTGACAGCAGCCTGGCCTTGTGATTTGGCTTTTGAACAGAGCCTGTCGAGATTTGAGGCCTCGTTTTAATTCCTCTGCCTTTTGTAGCCTTTGTTCCATGTCCATATTCTTGTTTTTGTCCGCGTGTTTCGTTTCATAATGTCGTCTCAGATTATACTCTTTCAGTACCGCCACACTTTCTCCACACAGAAGACACACAGGTTTTCCAGCTACCTTCGTGAACATATACTCCGACTCCCACCTTGTTTGAAACCCCGGTTCTCAGTATCCACCTTCCGTTTTGCCATTTTTGATGGGTATCTGAAAGTTAATTTTACTGTGATGCTGACGACTGCTGTGCCAATAAATATTGAAATGAAGCAGCCTACTGCTCGGTGCGTCACCTTTGCATTGTGGGAAATGTAGTATTGGTGCGTGTAAAAGATCTGCGGGCTGCCGGCTTGCTGCGGGCCGGTTCTAATAATAAATCAAGATCATCCCAGGGGCCGTAAAAAACCTTCTTGCGGGCCGGATGTGGCCCGCGGGCCTTGACTCTGACATATGTGTGCTAAGGCGAGCATGGACTGTATGAAAAGTTAAATATGTTTTTATTTCATCATATCCAGATCCTGTGCCGTAAATGCAGTTAGCAAGATAATTTCACCAAGACAATGTGTGTGTTTTCCCAAGTATGTCACTCAGTAATAATGACTTATATGTCACTATAGTGACATAATACATGTCACTTTTTTTAACTAGGCAAGTCAGTTAAGAACAAATTCTTATTTACAATGACAGCCTAGCAACAGTGGGTTAACTGCCTTGTTCAGGGGCAGAATGACAGATTTCTATCTTGTCATCTCGGTGATTCGATCTAGCAACCTTTCGGTTACTAGCCCAACATTCTAACCACTAGGCTACCTGCCGCCCCACTATAGTGACGCATGGAGAGAAACTGGCCTCTGCTGCTGCTCAGGTACTGATCAACACTAATGAAGTCCAGAAAAATCTTTAGAAAATAAACTGTTAGATCTATCGGTTATAACTTGGTACCACCCCGTTACATGAATTAAATTAAGAAGAAATAGTACACTGTCTCTAGCTACCTACATTAGTGTGACTAAAAAAGGTCAGTGAAATGAACATTACAAGATTTTACAGTACATAATCCACTCTAGTATCCGCATAATACTCTGTCACTCTTGGAGCCTGTGAATTTAAAACATACTTTTGTATATATAGTGCAGAGGTCGACCGATTAATCGGGAATGGCCGATTAATTAGGGCCGATTTCAAGTGTTCATAACAATCGGTAACCGGCATTTTTGGACACCGATTATGGCCGATTACATTGCACTTCACGAGGAAACTGCGTGGCAGGCTGACTATCTGTTATTCGAGTGCAGCAAGGAGCCAAGGCAAGGTGCTAACTAGAGTTAAACTTATCTTTAAAAAAACAATCAATCTTAACATAATCTTATCCTGTTAGGGCTAGGCTGAATACTGCCCCCTTTGGAGGAATTGCGTGCCCATAGTAAACAGAAAAAAAATCTGTCCAAAATTGCTAATCGCTTCTAAAACCGTTCAAATTATGTCTGTATGTAAAGCAGAACTCTTAGGGCAGCCATTCTACCAAACTCTCTCTTGTCATCAAGAAAGTTGGGCCAACTTTGACGTCATCGCCCCCACCCTTCCCAACCAGCTACGGATCTGGGAACAGTTTCTATCTCTTCAGCGCGATGTCTCCTTTCAATCGCGCGCTCCCTCACCCTTTGGCGGGCTAAAACCTTCGGGTCACGCGCAAATACATGTACTATCATGCGCGCGTCGCGTCTGGAGCTCTCTTTGTTCCAGGATTCACCAAACGATGTCAGTTTGTCTGTTCGAGCTGAGAATTGTTTTGCAAGTTTAGAACATCCTAAAGCTTGATTCTGCACTTAGTTTGACCAGTTTAGTCGACATATAATATGTAATTTTGAAGTTTTGATGTGCAACCCCTAGAATTTTGGCTGCATTTCAGCCGGAATTTGTCGCGTTTGATAACCCAAAGACACAGACTTGAAAGCCAAACGCAGTTTTTGGTAAGTATGACTCCTTCCACGAATTCTGATCGAAGAACATCAAAGGTAAGGGAATATTTATGTGGTAATTTTGTGTTTCTGTGGACTCCAACATAGAGGAGACATATTGCTAATGTCTGAGCGCCGTCTCATATTATTGCCTAGTGAACGAATTCTGTAACGTTAAAAATAAATGTAACACAGCGGTTGCATTAAGAAGAAGTGTATCTTTCTAACTATATGTAGAACATGTATATTTAGTCAAAGTTTATGATGTGTATTGCTTGTTATCTGACGTTATCTGGCGGAGCTATCATCATTTCTCCGGACATTTGAGTAGCATTTTTTGAACATGGCGTCATTGTAAACAGAGATTTATGGATATAAATAGTATATTATTGAAAAAAACATAAATGTACTGTGTAACATGTCCTATTACTGTCATCTGATGAAGATTTTCAAAAGGTTAGTGAATTATTTTTCTTTTAATCCTGCGTTTGTTGATTGCATCTTTTGTTCAACATGGCTATTCAAAATAGCTGTGTCTTTGGTGGTGGTTTGACATAAATATGTGCTATGTTTTCGCCGTAAAACATTTTAGAAATCTGACTTGCTGGCTAGATGAACAAGGTGTTTATCTTTCATTTGAGCTATTGGACTTGTTAATGTTTGGAGGTTAAATATTTCTAAGAATATTTTTGCATTCCCTGCGCCACCGTTCCAGCTGAACGGGGAAGTGGCGTTCCCCTAGGGGAACCCCTCGCGTTAAGACAAATTAATTCACATGGTTGATGATATTACTAGTTTATCTAGCTTGCCCTGCGTTGCATATAATCGATGCAGTGCCTGTTAATTTGTCATTGAATCACAGCCTACTTTGCCAAACGGGTGATTTAACAAGCGCATTCGCGAAAAAAGCACTGTCGTTGCACCAATGTGTACCTAACCATAAACATCAATGCCTTTCATAAAATCAATACACAAGTATATATTTTTAAACCTGCATATTTAGTTAATGCTAACATGAATGTCTTTTAACTAGGGAAATTGTTTCACTTTTTCTTGCATTCTGTACAGCTGAGTCAGGGTATATGCAGCAGTTTGGGCCGCCTGGCTCGTTGCGAACTGTGTGAAGACCATTTCTTCCTAACAAAGACCGGAATTCATTTGCCAGAATTGTACATAATTATGACATAACATTGAAGGTTGTGTAATGTAACAGCAATATTTAGACTTATGGATGCCACCCGTCTGCAGCAGCAGACTCATAAGCATGAATTCAAACAGCACTTTCGTGCATTTGCCAGCAGCTCTTCGCTGTGTTTCAAGCCATTGCGCTGTTTATGACTTCAAGCCTATCAACTCCCGAGATTAGGCTGGCAATACGAACATACCTATTAGAACATTCAATAGGGGTGGCAGGGTAGCCTAGTGTTTAGAGTGTTGGACTAGTAACCGGAAGGTTGCGAGTTCAAACCCCCGAGCTGACAAGGTACAAATCTGTCGTTCTGCCCCTGAACAGGCAGTTAACCCACTGTTCCTAGGCTGTCATTGAAAATAAGAATTTGTTCTCAACTGACTTGCCTGGTTAAATAAAGGTTAATAAAATAATAATAGTCAAAGGTATATGAAATACAAATGGTATAGAGAGAAATAGTCCTATAATAACTACAACCTAAAACTTCTTACCTGGGACTATTGAAGACTCATTTTAAAAGGAACCACCAGCTTTCATATGTTCTGAGCAAGGAACTTAAACATTAGCTTTTTTACATGGCACATATTGCACTTCTACTTTCTTCTCCAACACTTTGTTTTTGCGTTACTTAAACCAAATTGAACATGTTTCATTATTTATTTGAGACTAAGTTGATTTTTTTTTGTATTATATTAAGTTAAAGTAAGTGTTTATTCAGTATTGTCTCTCTCTGTCATTATTACAAATATATATATAAAATCATCAGATTAATTGGTATCAGCTTTTTTCGGTCCTCCAATAATCGGTATCAGTATCGGCGTTGAAATATCATATAGTGTCGACACCCCTTCAAATGAGTGGATTTGGATATTTCAGCCACACCCATTGCTGAAAGGTGTATAAAATAGAGCACGCAGACATGCAATTACCATAAACAAACATTGGCAGTAGAATGGCCTTACTGAAGAGCTCAGTGACTTTCAACATGGCACCGTTATAGGATGCCACCTTTCCAACAAGTGAATTCATCAAATTTCTGCCCTGTTAGAGGTGCACCAGTCATCTGTAAGTGCTGTTATTGTGAAGTGGAAACGTCTAGGAGCAACAACTGCTCAGCCGCAAAGTGGTAGGCCACACAAGCTCACAAAACAGGACCGCTGAGTGCTGCAGAGTGTAGCGCATAAAAATCGTCTGTCCTTGGTTCCCACACTCATTACCCAGTTCTCGGGAGCTACATGAAATGGGTTTCCATTGCCGAGCAGCCGTACACAAACCTCTGCTGTACATACCATGCGCAATGCCAAGCGTTGGCTGGAGTGGAGTAAAGCTCACCGCCTTTGAACTCTGGAGCAGTGGAAACGTGTTCTCTGGAGTGATGAATTATGCTTCACCTTCTGGCAGTCCAATGAATCTGGGTTTGGCGGATGCCAGGAGAACCTGCCCGAATGCATTGTGCCAATTGTAAGGTTTGATGGAGGAGCAATAATAGTCTGGGGCTGTTTTTCATGGTTCGGGCCAGGCCCCTTCGTTCCAGTGAAGGGAAATCTTAATGCTACAGCATGACATTCTAGATGATTCTGTGCTTCCAAATTTGTGGCAAGTTTGGGGATGGCCGTTTCCTGTTTCAGCATGACAAATGTCCCCATGCACAAAGCGAGTTCCATACAGAAATGGTTTGTCGAGATCAGTGTGGAAGAACTTGACTGGCCTGCACAGAGCCCTGACCTCAACCTCATCGAATACCTTTGGGATGAATTAGAACGCCGACTGCGAGCCAGGCCTAATCGCCCAACATCACAGCACGACCTCACTAACGCTCTTGTGGCAGAATGGAAGCAAGTCCCCGCAGAAATGTTCCAACATGTAGTGGAAAGCCTTCCCAGAAGAGTGGCTGTTATAGGAGCAAAGGGGGGACCAACTCCATAATAATGCACATTATTTTGGAATGAGATGTTCAGCTAGCAGGCGGCCACATACTTTTGGTCATATATTGTAATTGGCAGTGCTTAATTTCATGCTACTCAGTCAAACAGTCACAACACTTTATTCCCCAGCAAAAATGACATTCTCTCTCTCTCTCTCTCTCTCTCTCTCGCTTTGGAGTTAGCTGTAGTAACATCTGTGGTTGTGCTGGTACACCTGCCAAACCAACTGGTGTAATTAATGATAACACTGTATACAGCCAGCCACTTGGATCGTAATCAAGACAAATTAGCTTTGTAGGCGGGTGTAACAATGGTCAAACGGACTGAGACAGGACACGGGAGGACTGTATTTCTAACTCTTGATTGCTTTATTTCTGGAGACACACTGGGAAGACGCATGCGCACACGCACAAACACACAGGAAGTCCTCTAGATAACTGCAGTGATGACACAGGATCTCCAGCAATGGTAAAATAAACTTTAATGAGGTACAATAATACACATAATATTGTTCTCAATTAGATAAAATATGTTACAATTTAATATAGCTACATGTTACAATGTGATCGTGTAGTTTTTACAATAGTGTTCAATTCAAAATGAAAACACAAAACTTACATGTGATCCTATACTTTTACAATAGTGCAGCATCTAATTATTTCACAATGTTCCACAATAACAAGAGACATTTTCTATTTCAGTGATAATGCCCGAGAAGCCGGGGTTTGTTGGATATATTGGCACGGGTGTTAGGCCCGAGACTAAGTCGATAATAACAATAACCAGCATTCTAAAAGTGAACCCGGAATGCATACAATTCTACAAAAACAAAATAACTGTCAGCACGCCATTCTAGGTTTACAGTAAGCAAACTAACAGCTGGCTAGCTAATAGCTTGCTGACAGAATACATTCATGATGAAAATATACATAAAAATACCTAGGTGAAATTCTCTTGGTAATTGCAGATTATGACAGGATCTGTAAATCACAAAATAAAAACATATTTCACTTTTCATAGTCTGTGCTAGCGTTAGCATAGCTAGCATAACAGTAAAGTTATAGTTACTGGACAGTAGTCCAAATAACCCATCACAACACATGAGTTTCACAACAAATAGTTATTTATCTAAAAATGATCAAAATACAACAGACAGGCTGGTACACAATACATATCTCCAACAATGGTAAATGAAACTAAGCTGGAAATCGCAAAGACCAGGATGTAACCACAGAACTGCCACACCACATTACACCAGTAGAGGCCACTAGTCTCATAAAACATGAATAACATGAAAAACAAATAATTTTGGTGAAAGTCACTCAACTCAACAAGGACGTTTCTAACCCTGTTACACGGGTGCTGGGTGGATCTGCTCGTGATTACGTGTCAAATGTTTCAACACAGATTCATGCTCACACACACACACACACACACACACACACACACACACACACACACACACACACACACACACACACACACACACACACACACACACACACACACACACACACAGAGAGAGGGAAACTGTGATTGTGATTAATGTTCCAATGCTGCAGCTACTTCCAGGTGCAGTTCTGACTGACAGGTAGGAAGGAAACGCTGGACAGCTCTTCTGCATCATTAGCTACTGAACATCACTCATTCTCTCTTTCCCTATCTCTTTCTCTGTCTCTCTTTTTCTTGCTTTCCATTTGTCTATATCATTTTGTATATCTCACTCACTCTGTCATTCTTTCATTCTCTCTTTCATAATACTATGTTGTTGAAAATAAGTGGAACTAAGAGTCTGGCTATTTGCCCGACCCTAGGAGCGGCAGGTAGCCTAGTGGTTAGAGTGTTGGTCCAGTAACCAGAAAGTTGGCGGATTGAATCCCCAAGCTGACGAGGTAAAAATCTGTTGTTCTGCCCCTGAACAAGGCAGTTAACCCACTGTTCCCCGGTAGGCCGGCATTGTAAATAAAAATGTGTTTTTGCCTAGTTAAATAAAGGTTAAAAAAATTCAACTCTGCCTTTCCTCTTCTACTTATCTCACCTCTGATCGATGTGGGGACATGGTGTACATTACCGCTCTGTTAATCCACAAGGGCAGTTCAATATCTGAATATTTAGTCTAGGCTTTAGAGTCCAAGACCTCCCAACAATCCTCTAAACCCCACCTTGAATAATTATGCAATTATCTAAAATTACTGGAAGCATGAATAACTTCCAAGACAATTAAGCCAGAAGGCCTGTCGGAACACATTCTGTCCTGCCATGGCACCAAGCCTCACTAAGCTGAGGCTCTACTGTTTGTTGTAAAGCACCTGGTGGAAAACAACATTGTTCCTAAGCTTTTAGTGAAGATTAAGGTAGATAAAGACCCTTAACTGTTATTAGTTGAGCTGATCATGTCATTTCCTGGTAGTGAATGGTCCTGCAACGTTCCATTCACGTCAGAGGAGAAGTATTAGTGGGTTTTGTGAAAGGGCGGGCCAGGGAGGGAGGGAGCAGAGAAGACAACCTGATCTGTCAAACAGAGGGTCAAGTGTACTGTGCATGTAAGGATGCACTTTGAGTTATACACCTTCTGTGCCTAAGACTTATCCTGACAAATTTTTGACCCACATACACATAGGCTGTGATCCTGAACTGAGCGTTCAAAAGTAGTGTACAGTACACATATCCACATGTTCAAGAAGTATCTCATTGGAATAGATAGTCAGACATTGAACTGTACAGTACGTCTCCATTCATTTAGAAACAGGCCATTTGACACAGTGTGTAGAAAGCTTCCATATAGTTTCTTGTGTGTAACATTTCAACCAGAAGGTCTTGTTAGTATTTGTTGAGCATCTACAGCGGGACTCTCAAAATAAAGTGTTAGAAAAACTCTTAACTGTCTCTTATAGTGCAACATTTGCTTAATTGTGCTGAGCGATTAACCAACATTATTTTTAGGAGGGTTATTAACCTCAACTCATTGACCGATGTAGGTTAAATTACTTGAATTCCATTTAGTTCTGTTTTTTTTCGGAGCCCAAAGTGTAATTTCTCTAGAGAGAAATCAAATCATTCACGAGAGAGTGAGACGCTGGGCTGAAGAGAGTTGTAATTTTTCATTAAGCAAATATTCAGCCTAGTTGAGCACAGAACCGTGTTAATTAACTATGATGACCATAATCCATTGTGCATGTTTTTTCAGTCTCGGACAGAGATGTAAACACTTTAACGCCTGCTACAGTTAGGTTAGATACACACAGATCGCATGGACCACATGAGAGACGAAAGTACACAACACAACTAAGAGGGAGAGAGGGATACAGTAGAGATAGAGCATACTTTCACAAACTATCTACTTTGAAGAGCTAGTAAAATGATTTCGTCAGACAGCATTGTGGCATGCTTAGGCAGACTAGTCTAGCTAAATAGTATGACTACAGACAGTATAGTATGGGGAGCAGAGAGAGCATTGTCTGGCTGTTTGGCTGCTACTTCCTGACAGAGATGAGATGATGACTTTTAAGGAATGAAAAAGAGTAAAGTCATGAACATAAAAATGAAGTAATATACACAACTGAAATATTGTATTATTTCATAGTAATTTCCTATTTTTCTATTGATGTCTACCCAATGTATACCTGACAGAGACAATGGAATATTTTCCATGTTTTGGCAATTGAATGTTCACTATTTTTGGCTTTGGAATTTAAATTAAAAGCAAAAAAATCATGTTAATGTAATTCTTTAAATGTAAAAAAAAAAGAAAGAAAAAAAACTGTTTTTTTTTATAAATCCAAAAGCACTCAGCACTCAGAACTATTGCTTAATCTTACAAATTCTGTCAGAGAAACAAGCCATGCCCACCTGGAAAACTGGCAGCCGTTGGAAGCCGGCGCCCTGTGGGCAGACTCCTGTGTTTACTCAAATGTCTAGCAGATAACGCTGTCAGGCCTGTCTGTAAACAAAAGCGGTGATGGCGGCCTCCAAAAACACTTGCCAGCATTTTAGAGGGGGAAAAAAAGCAGTATTTTTCAGTTTCCAAATTGGATCTGGGCCTGAGGGGCGAGGGAAGGAAGTGTGGACAGGAAGGTGGCACAGAGGGGGCAGGGGGCAGAGGGAGGAGACAGAGGTAAGGGGGTAAGGGTTTAAGGGGGTGTGATGGCTGAACTTTGACCGGCTGGGATTTGAGGGCCGAACCTTTAGCCCTGGTTGTCAATATGCAGATTATTGCAGCGTAGATCTGACAGGCAGCCATCTGGCTATGGCCCCCTATGACACTCTGCCTGAACCCTGGGTCGTAAAAGTCTGTCAGAGGCTCTTATAAGAATATCATAATGTGGAGTTCATTTTTCCAAGTTAATGTACAAAACGGAGGAGTTTATCCAGTTGCCAAAGAAAACAATACTAAGCCCACATTTACCAGTAGAAATAAAACATGTCCATTGATATTTTCATTTATATAAGCAAATTCATACATTCTCATACTGTGGTTGCTAGAGACGCAATCGTTCGATTCATTCGATATTCATGGGGGCAACACAGTCGTTTGTTCTTTTCGCTGGCAACGTTCCTATCCCTTGCTTGCTAGCTAACCAGCTAGCTATGGCTAATACAGTCACTACCTCCGCAGCCAGAATAATAGCAACGTAGCTGTTTTCTATTGACATTCATTTAGATGCATCCAGAACACTGAGCTGATAATGCCCAATTTTGCCTGGCATAGCTAGAAAAATGTGTCTTCTCATCAGGACACTCGTCAACACTAACTGTTAATTACCAGGAGATTGTATTGCATATCAAACACTAGGCTAGAAGCTAGCTAAATAGTTTTTTGCTATTAAACTTGACAATATGACAACCAAATAAAAAAATACCCTTGCTGAAAACAGCTGGTCAAATTATAAACATGTGGGAGGATTTGACAGCATAGTGCCACTTGCGTCATGACTGCAACAGTAGGGACCAGAGAAATTCATGTTCATCACGTTAGCTAGGTCATCATCAGATGCTCCCCAAAAAAACAAATCAATGCTAGCTAACTAGCGAGCTAAGTTTTTTCCTCATTGGACCTGCATTTACAATGTTGGATCTAATTTCAGTTTGTGTAGTTGTTGGTTTAGCTTTGTAGCAAGTACGGTCTGCATGTGTAGGTGTATATTGTGAAGGAGCATAACTGTCCCTATATCAATTCCAACTGTCCCGATATATTTGTCCAACTGTCCTGTTATCTGGTTTTAATGTCAATTCTAGAATGCCCTTCTAGCCAATCAGAAATGAGTATTCAACAATGCTGTGGTATAATTAAGTAATAAGGCCCGAGGTGGTGTGGTATATGGCCAATATACCACGGCTAAGGGCTTTTCTTATGCATGACGCAACGCCCAAGAGAACCAGAGGCTACCCGAGTTCCCCCGAGAGTCTCCGAAGTCTGCCAATTCATTTCTTCCCGAGCAGATGCAACTAAGGAAGAGCTACAGTCTTCAACATGCAGTCACTACGAGTATTTGGCCTTACCAACACCCCAGGCTCTGGTGAATGAGGTTCTCCGCAACATGTTGAACCGGTTTGTCTTCCTCTACCTCGTCGACATCCTCATTTTCTCCTGCTCCACCCAAGAACACGTGCTTCACGTCCGACAGGTACTCTAACATCTCCCGGAGAACCAGCTTTTGTGAAAGCAGAGACGTGCGAATTCCATCACTCCACCATCCCCTTCTTGAGTTACATCATCACTGCAAGGAGAGTACAGATGGATCCCGGGAAGGTGAGAGTGGTGGTGGATTGGCCCCAGCCTACATCCAGTGTGCAACTGCAACATTTCCTGGGATTCTCCAACTTTTATTGTCACTTTATACATCCCTGCACCTTCTTCTCCTATCGACCCCTCAATGACACAGAGAAGAACGACGATGTGGGGAATCGTGTGCTTCTCGCGGTGAAGATGGCGTTGGAGGAGTGGAGGCACTCGCTGCTGGAGTGGGCGTAAAAACCATTCATTGTGTGGACAGACCACAAGAACCTGGAATATCTCCACACCGCCAAGCGTCTCAATTCCAGGCAAGCTAGGTGGGTCCTGCTTTTCACCCGGTTCAACTTCTCCCTCTCATACCGACTAGGATCCAAGAATGTCAAGCCGGATGCACTGTCACGCCGCTATAGCCCTGTGGCTACACCGCTGGAACACGAGACCATCCGTCCCACCTTGTGCCTGGCGACGGCACTCAGCCAACGGACCCCGGCTCCCCGGTATCGTCTTGTGCAGAGGATATGGCTGGGCAGAGGATCTGCCCCTCCGGGTGGCGTCCCGCAAACTTCCCCCTGGTTTATCAGCCCTTTCCCTATCTCCAAGATACTTAGCCCCTCTACTGTTCTTCTTCTGTTGCCTTGTACCCTCCATATTCATTCCACTTTTCATGTGTCTATGATTAAACCTTCATGACTCATCCCTTTGTCTCCTGGTCAACTGGCATACATGGTGAGGCGCTTCTTGAAGGTCGACCAAGGCTAGGACGCCAGGTGGCACCCCTAGAGAGGGGGGGTACTGTCACACTCTGATCTGTTTTTACCTGTCTTTGTGCTTGTCTCAACCCCCCTCCAGATGTCTCCCATCTTTCTCATTATCCCCAGTGTATTTATACCGGTCTTCTCTATTTGTCTGTTGCCAGTTCATTTTGTTCGTGAAGCCTACCAGCGTTTTACCCCTTGCACCATTCTTTTTCTAGTCCCTGGTTTCTAGTTTTCCCGGTTTTGACCATTTCTGCCTGCCCTGACCCTGAGCCTGCCTGCCGTTCTGTGCCTTGTCACATCACCCTGGATTATTCCTCTCTACCTGCCCTGACCTCGAGACTGCCTGCCATTCTGTACCTTATGGACTCTGTTCTCGATTACTGACTTCTGCCCTTGACCTGTCGTTTTGCATGCACCCTGTTCAAGCAATAAACCTTCGTTACCTCGACACTGTCTGCATCCGGGTCTTCTCCTGAAACGTGATACAAGGTGCCTTATTGCCCTAATTAGGGTTACCAACATAATTAGGGCAGTAAAATTACATGTTTTGTCATACCCATGGGATACGGTATGATATACCACGGCTTTCAGCTAATCAGCATTCAGGGCTCAAACCACCCAGTTAATAAGATAAGATAATTAGGTGGGTGCTTACATTTGTCAAAACATGAAACATAACACCATTTAAATATAGCTAGAATGTAGTTGTTTACATCAAACAGAAAAACAACAAAAGAGTTATATCAAGACATTTAGATTGAAGATACTGCACTTTGCTTTTGCATTACCCATGTAGTTGTTAACCCATATAGTTGTTTAAGTGTCGAGGGGGCAGTTAAACCTTTTGTCTTGCCAATTCACCCCCTGAATGTCTCAATTGCCTCAAGAATCAGAATAATGCTATCAGGCGTAGCCTGAGAGAAAGAGTCACACACACATTCAGTTTAAAAGGCTTCGACTTCTCTCACTGATTGAAGTGGATTTAACAGGTGACATCAATAATGGATCATATCTTTCTCCTGGATTCACCTGGTCAGTCTATGTCATGGAAAGAGCAGGTGTCTCAATTTTCTTGTACACACAGTGTAGATTCAGCCTCTTACAAATTGAAGGAAAACTGTGACCCGTTTCAGGAAACTAGGCGTATGTCGCGGGGTCACTACTTCACAGGAGAGACATTTGAACGTAAACTTTTTTTTAATCAAAATGCGTTTTTTAGCAGAAATGCCTTCTCGAACATGTGAATGTTCATGTGCCTTAATAACAAATTTCAATGCCATCTGTAAATACGAATAAAATTGTTAAATTACGAGCCTAGTTGGTTTACCCACATAAAAAGATTGGTCTGCCATATAACACACAGAAGTGTCTAGGTAATCCTGTCTAATGTGGCTTTTTTTTAATGTATCGTGTATTAAAACTGCATAAGTGTTGCTCTCCACTTTCTGGAGGACCGGGTTTTGAAATCAGTGAAATTTGAGTATGATAGCTAAGGAGATGGAGAAAACACCTGTCTCCAGATTACATATTCAAACTAAGGGTAACCATGGCATCCAAAAGGAGAAACGTCCATCCATGAATGATATGAATGGGTAAGATAGTCTAGCTAGCTACATTTTCAGATATTACACGTTTCTAATTCTGACAGAAAGAGCCGTTTGCTCACCTAGCTATAGCCTAGTGTTAGCTACTGTAGCTAACATTGAACCTGGTTGGTTAGCTACCTCCAGATTCATGCATGGTAGTAACGTCATGAGTTGGGATTATGGTTCATTGTTTACCTAATGGTAACTAACACACATCGCCCTGTTTCGAAGAGTTGAGCTTATTTTAGCGCCCAAAAAACATAATACTTCCAGGTCAACTGTAATATGAATACCATTGTAAAGCACAATTTCTCCCGATTGAAGAAGGCAATGCGCTCCATCGGGTCTTGTCACGCCCTGACCTTAGAGAGCTTGACTATCATTGTCTCTGATTGGGAACCATACTTTTTCCCTCCTATGTTTTGTGGGTAGTTATTTTCTGTTTAGTGTTTTTGGCACCTGACAGGACTGTTTCGGTTTCGTTTATTCTCTTTGTTATTTTGTTATAGCGTTCAGTTTAAATAAAAAGCATGAACACTTACCACGCCGCGCTTTGGTCCGATTATTCCTCATCTGACAACAACACCCGTTACATTTTTTTAAAAACATGACAGGTGGGGAAGTGCAACCTACTGCGTGATAGTGAAAGGGGGAGATACAGTGGGGCAAAAAAGTATTTAGTCAGCCACCAATTGTGCAATTTCTCCCACTTAAAAAAATGAGAGAGGACTGTAATTTTCATCATAGGTACACTTCAACTATGACAGACAAAATGAGAAAAGAAAATCCAGAAAATCACATTGTAGGATTTTTTATGAATTTATTTGCAAATTATGGTGGAAAAATCAGTATTTGGTCACCTACAAACAAGCAAGATTTCTGGCTCTCACAGACCTGTAACTTCTTCTTTAAGAGGCTCCTCTGTCCTCCACTTGTTACCTGTATTAACGGCACCTGTTTGAACTTATCAGTATAGGCAGCGTTAAAGTTATCTTCAGAAGTAAACAGCGGCTGTAGTGGCTTTTGAGAGTCATGATGGCTTGCAAAAAATGAATGGATACAGTTGTACAATTGACTTGGTATTCCCCTTACCCCTTACTTAGCCTGTCCTTTTCTTGTTTGTAATATGCGAGAGAAGCGCTACACCTGGTGGAAAGAGGCTGTATGACACAGAATGAGTTGCATAATGCACGTCACAACTTAACGTACAGCGTCAGACAACTAGTTCCTATAGCCTTTAGCCGTACCCTTATCCTACTACTCCTCTGTTCCTCTGGTGATGTAGAGGTTAACCCAGGCCCTGTAGCCCCCAGTTCCACTCCTATTCCCCAGGCGTCATCAATTGTTGACTTCTGTAACCGTAAAAGCCTTTGTTTCATGCATGTTAACTTCATATGGCTGCAGGGGCAGTATTGAGTAGCTTGGATGAAAAGGTGCCCATTGTAAACGGCCAGCTCCTCAGTCTCAGTTGCTAATACAGTGCCTTGCGAAAGTATTCGCCCCCCTTGAACTTTGCGACCTTTTGCCACATTTCAGGCTTCAAACATAAAGATATAAAACTGATTTTTTTTATGAAGAATCAACAACAAGTGGGACACAATCATGAAGTGGAACGACATTTATTGGATATTTCAAACTTTTTTAACAAATCAAAAACTGAAAAATTGGGCGTGCAAAATTATTCAGCCCCCTTAAGTTAATACTTTGTAGCGCCACCTTTTGCTGCGATTACAGCTGTAAGTCGCTTGGGGTATGTCTCTATCAGTTTTACACATCGAGAGACTGAAATTTTTTCCCATTCCTCCTTGCAAAACAGCTCGAGCTCAGTGAGGTTGGATGGAGAGTATTTGTGAACAGCAGTTTTCAGTTCTTTCCACAGATTCTCGATTGGATTCAGGTCTGGACTTTGACTTGGCCATTCTAACACCTGGATATGTTTATTTTTGAACCATTCCATTGTAGATTTTGCTTTATGTTTTGGATCATTGTCTTGTTGGAAGACAAATCTCCGTCCCAGTCTCAGGTCTTTTGCAGACTCCATCAGGTTTTCTTCCAGAATGGTCCTGTATTTGGCTCCATCCATCTTCCCATCAATTTTAACCATCTTCCCTGTCCCTGCTGAAGAAAAGCAGGCCCAAACCATGATGCTGCCACCACCATGTTTGACAGTGGGGATGGTGTGTTCAAGGTGATGACCTGTGTTGCTTTTACGCCAAACATAACGTTTTGCATTGTTGCCAAAAAGTTCAATTTTGGTTTCATCTGACCAGAGCACCTTCTTCCACATGTTTGGTGTGTCTTCCAGGTGGCTTGTGGCAAACTTTAACATCAGAAGCTTCCTCCCTAAATTTGTTTTATTCACTGCTTTAGCACACTCCGCCAACCCTGATGTCCTATCCGTGTTTGAATCCTGGCTTAAGAAGCCCACCAAAAATTCGGAAATTTCCATCCCCAACTACAACTTTTTCCGCCAAGATAGAACTGCCAAATGGGGTGGAGTTGCAATCTACTGCAGAGATAGTCTGCAGAGTTCTGTCATGCTATTCCAGAAATAAGCTTGTTATAGACCCCACTCAGCCCAAAGCTGTGCCCTGGACACCATATGTGAATTAATTGCCCCCCATTTATCTTCAGAGTTCGTACTGTTAGGTGACCTAAACTAGAATATGCTTAACACCCCGGCCGTCCTCCAATCTAATCTAGATGCCCTCAATCTCACACACATTATCAAGGAACCTACCAGGTACAACCTATCATCCTGACCAACCTGCCCTCTAAATACACCTCTGCTGTCTTCAACCAGGATCTCAGCGATTACTGCCTCATTGCCTGCGTCCGTAATGGGTCCGCGGTCAAATGACCACCCCTCATCACTGTCTAACGCTCCCTAAAATACTTCTGCCTTTCTAATCGACCTGGTATCCTGGAAGGATATTGACCTCATTCCGTCAGTAGAGGATGCCTGGTTATTCTTTAAAAGTGCTTTTCTCACTGTCTTATATAAGCATGCCCCTTTCAATTTAAAAAAAACTAAGAACAGATAGCCCTTGGTTCACTCCAGACTTGACTGCCCTTGATCAGCACAAAAACATCCTGTGCCAGACTGCATTAGCATCGAATAGCCTCCGCGATATGCAACTTTTCAGGGAAGTTAGGAACCAATATACACAGGCAGTTAGGATAGCAGAGCCTAGCTTTTTCAAAAAGAAATGTGGATATTGTAGCACAAACTCTAAAGGTTCTGGGACACTGTAAAGTCCATGGAGAATAAGAGCACCTCCTTCCAGCTTGTCCACTGCACTGAGGCTAGGAAACACTGTCACCACGATAAATCTACGATAATTGAGAATTTCAATAAGCATTTTTCTACCACTGGCCATGCTTTCCACCTGGCTACCCCTACCACGGCCAACAGCTCTGCACCCCCCACAGCAACTTCCCCATAGCTGATGTTCTGAAAGAGCTGCAAAATCTGGACATCTACAAATCAGCTGGGCTAGACAGTCTGGATCCTCTCTTTCTAAAATGATCCACCGCAATTGTTGCAACCCCTATTACTAGCCTGTTCAACCACTCTTTCATGTCATCAGGGATCATCGGTCATCTCCCTCTTCAAAAGAGGAAACACTCTAGAGCCAAACTGTTAGAGACTTATATCTATCCTACCCTGCCGTTCTAAAGTTTTCGAAAGCCAAGTTAACTTCTTGGTAACAGGGGGCAGTATTTTCACGTCCGGATGAAATGCATTCCCAAATTCAACTGCGTGCTACTCATCCCAAGAAGATAAGATATGCATATGGATAGATTTCTAAAACTGTTTGAATCATGTCTGTGAGTATAACAGAACTTATTTAGCAGGCGAAACCCCGAGGACAAACCATTCAGATTTTGTTGTTGTTGAGGTCCCACTCTTTTCAATGGGTTTTCATTGGGAATCCAGATTTCTAAGGGACCTTCTTATCACTTCCACTGGATGTCAACAGTCTTTAGAAATTGGTTGAGGTTATTCCTTTGTGTAATGAAGAAGTACGGCCATCTTGAACGAGGGTCACTTGAAGTATACTGTTAGATAGAGGCGCGAGACAAGAAAACATGCTTCAGTTTGTTTTCTTCCTGTATTGAACACAGACCATCCCATCTTAAATTTGATCAATTATTTAAGTAAAAAAATAGGTAAAGTTGTATTACAAAAGTAGTTTAAAAAAATGTTTTGGCAAAGTTTTACAGGTAACTTTTGAGATATTTTGTGGTCACGTTGAGCAAGTTGGAACCGGTGTTTTTCTGGCTCAAACGCGCCAAATAAATGGACATTTTGGATAGATATCGACGGAATTAATCGAACAAAAGGACCATTTGTGATGTTTATGGGACATATTGGAGTGCCAACAAAAGAAGCTCGTCAAAGGTAAGGCATGAATTATATTTTTATTTCTGCATTTTGTGTCGTGCCTGCAGGGTTGAAATATTGTTTCTCTCTTTGTTTACTATGGTGCTATCCTCAGATAATAGCATTGTTTGCTTTCGCCGAAAAGCCTTTTTGAAATCTGACATGTTGGCTGGATTCACAACAAGTGTAGCTTTAATTTGATATCTTGCATGTGTGATTTAATGAAAGTTTGATTTTTATAGTAATTTATTTGAATTTGGCGCTCTGCATTTTCCCTGGCTTTTGGCCAGGTGGGACGTGTCCCACATATCCCAGAGAGGTTTACCTCTCTGAGCACGTAACCCAGTAGCGGGCTACATAAATAGTCATATTAAACATTCATGAAAATACAAGTGTCTCACATGTATCGAAAGCCTAGAATCTTGCTAATCCAACTTCGTTGTCAGATTTAAAAAAGGATTTACTGCGAAAGAATACGATGCGATTATCTGAGTATAGAGCCCCATAAAAAACAACAATTTCAACTAGCACAGGTGTAACATAATCAGAAACTGCATTAAAATAAATCGTTTACCTTTGACGATCTTCGTCTGTTTGCAATCCCAATGCTCATTGTTACACAATGAATGATCTTTTGTTTGATCAAATCAGTTTTTATAGCCTAACACGAAACATTTTGTGAACCGCTTGAGTCGTGAATTCCGTCTCATTCCATTTTCGACGACATATTCGGAGGTAAATACACACACAGAATGTGACTTTTCCAGTCATGTAACACAACCAAACCTGATGGGTCATTTCGCGGGACGTATTGACTGAAAGAAGCCGATTTGAAGACAACAAGTAATGACATCATTGTGCACCAATGATTTGCCCGCTGTTTCGTTGATTGACTGTATTTTAACCCAATGACCACTGATCGTCTTGAAATCTAGCTGATGAGCTGACGTAAACGGCAAGAGGTCATGTTTATGTGTTGCAAGACCAACCCATGTAGTAAGCTCAGTAGATCAGTAGTAATAAAGACAGTAGATCTAGCTGGTCTGTCATAATATATTCAACCTTATGTTCCCTGTACTCTCTCTATATATATATATCTGTTTATTATACCTGTTGATACAGGGCTCATATGTGAAACTATTCTAACTGAACATTTTCTTTCACAGTGACACTGACTCCGAATGGCAGCCCCCAGGGCCAAGGTGTCCATCCCCCACTGAAACTGGTTCATCCAGCTCCTGCCACAAGTGGCCAAATGTATTTCTGCAGGCATGGATGTGCCTCAGGGCCAAAAGGTCACAGCATGGATGCGTCGCTGTGTTCTTTGCAAAATTAGGTACCCCATCACCTGCGCCACATGCTTGGTGACCCTCTGCTTTACAGCAGAAAGAGACTGCTATGGCACCTGACATCAGCAGCACAATATTGTGTAGAGCTTTGGCAAAGTGGGTGGGGTTATATTCTGCCTGTTTGGCCCTGTCCGGGGGTCTCATCGGATGGGGCCACAGTGTCTCCTGACCCCTCCTGTCTCAGCCTCCAGTATTTATGCTGCAGTAGTATGTGTCGGGGGGCTAGGGTCAGTTTGTTATATCTGGAGTACTTCTTCTGTCTTATCTGGTGTCCTGTGTGAATTTCAGTATACTCTCTCTAATTCTCTCTTTCTCTCTCTCGGAGGACCTGAGCCCTAGGACCATGCGTCAGGACTACCTGGCATGATGACTCCTTGTTGTCCCCAGTCCACCTGGCCTTGCTGCTGTTCCAGTTTCAACTGTTCTGCCTGCGGCTATGGAACCCTAAACTGTTCATATTTACTCGAGGTGCTGTCCTGTTGCATCCTCTACAACTACTGTGATTATTATTATTTGACCCATCTATGAACGTTTGAAAATCTCGGCCATGTTCTGTTATAATCTCCACCCGGCACAGCCAGAAGAGGACTGGCCACCCCTCATAGCCTAGTTCCTCTCTAGGTTTCTTCCTAGATTTTGGCCTTTCTAGGGAGTTTTTCCTAGCCACCGTGCATCTACACCGGCATTGCTTGCTGTTTGTGCTATATAAATACATTTGATTTGATAGAGGACTGAGGGTCTTCCAAATATTGAAAGTGTGTAAATAGTTACCCATGTTATTTTGTAAATGTATATATTTCTTTCGTCATATTTTTTTTCTCCATATTTTTTTCTCCATTTTTTGAGTGTGTGTGTTAGAATAACATTTTGGCATTTTGTATATAGTTATTTGTTTCAAAATGTATACCTTCACCAATTTGGCCACTTGGGTACATTTGGGCTACTTGTGTGGGACACCTGGGTGACTTCATGATAAATGTCATGTAGCACACTCATTTTGGAAGTTATCATTCTGAAACTTCGCACAAGTACTGTTGCCCTCTTATATTTATCACTGAAATTGTCCCCATCATCCTATCTGAATGTTTGTTTTATCTTGTTCATTTTAAAGATGATACAACAATAAAAATAAAAAACATGTTTTTTTTTCATTGTATTATCTAAACCAGATCTATTGTGTTATATTCTCCTACATTCAATTCACATTTACACAAACTTCAGAGTGTTCTTTCAAATGGTACCAAAAATATGCATATCCTTGCTTCTGGGCCAGAGCTACAGGCAGTTAGATTTGGGTATGTCTTCAGGCGGAAATGGAAAAAAGTAGGGGGGTAGCTCAAACAGATCACCGAGCATTTAGAATCCCACCATACCTTCTCAGCAATGCAATCTGGTTTCCGCGCTGGTCGTGGGTGCACCTCAAGGTACTAAACGATATCATAACCACCATCCATAAAAGACAGTACTGTGCTATACCGTCTTCATTGACCTGGCCAAGGCTTTCGACTCTGTCGATCACCTCATTCTTATCGGCAGACTCAACAGCCTTGGTTTTTCTAATTACTGCCTCGCCTGGTTCACCAACTACTTCTCTGATAGAGGTCAATGTGTCAAATCGGAGGGCCTGTTGTCCGGACCTCTGGCAGTCTCTATGGGGGTGCCACAGGGTTCAATTCTCGGGCCGACTCTTTTCTCTGTATATATCAATGATGTCGCTCTTGCTGCGGGTGATTCTCTGATTCACCTCAACACAGATGACACCATTCTGTATACTTCTGGCCCTTCTTTGGACAATGTGTTAACAAACCTCCAGACAAGCTTCTATGCCATACACACTCCTTCGGTGGCCTCCAACAGCTCTTAAATGCAAGTAAAACTAAACCGATCGCTGCCCGCACCCACCCGCGTGTTGTGGGTTGCCTTGAATTTGTTTTGGACATGGGGACTGTGAAGACATCCCTGGTGACATGTCTTGTGGGGTATGTATGGGTGTCGAAGCTGAATGTTATTTGATTATGCAGGCAATCTGCCATTTTCATCACAGTAATATTTATCATGAAACCTAGAACAGAAGCAGTTAATCTCTCATCAACCCTCAACCAGAAAACACTGGCACGCATGTTGTCGATGTTAGTTCTGTATGTGCAGTTAATGGAAAGGAGTGCTGCTCTGTTTTGAGCCAACTGCAATTTTGCTAGGTCTTTGATCAAGATGGGACAAGACCAGGTGCTTAACAACTAGTACAGTTGATTTTTGGCCCAAAAAAATGCAGAACATCTTTTTAGAACAGACAACTTTACAATGATAATTGACCATCCACTGTTATATGGATGGTCAATTAGCATCCTCAACTTGCTCAAAGGTCACACCATGTATGCACAACTCCAGTTCAGGTTTAGGTCTCAGAATGTATGGAATCAAATATAATGAATGTAGTTTTAGATGTATTTAAGACAGTTTATTATTAATCACCCATTCTGATGCTGACTGTAACACCTTATTTATCATTTCAGTGACTTACTGGCTTTGGTTGCTGGTATGTAGAGTGTGGAATCATCCAAATACAGAGTCCTTCTAGTTGAAAATCATTTGTAAAAATAAAGATTAATGTCCCAAGGTGACACTGATGTTAGAGAAGCTTCCATTGAATAACTCTCTCTCTTGTTCTATTGGATAAACATCTCTCCAACAATAGCTACTTCCAGACACATAATGAGAGAGCACCCCACTCTGACCATTTTACTCGCCCAAGCAGAGCTGGTTAGGCTGTTGCACCTTCTGCAAAACACTGTCTGTGTGAGTGGATCATTTAAGTGTGTCTGTGATGTGTATACCGAGGAACTTAAAACTTTCCACCTTCTCCACTGCTGACCCTTCGATGTGGATAGGAGGGTGCTCCCTCTGCTGTTTCCTGAAGTCCACGATCATCTCCTTTGTTTTGTTGACAATGAGTGAGAGGTTGTTTTCCTGACACCACACTCCGAGTGCCCTCACCTCCTCCTTGTAGGCTGTCTCGTCGTTATTGGTAATCAAGCCCACTACTATTGTGTCGTATGCAAACTTGATGATTGAGTTGGAGGCGTGCATGGCCACACAGTTGTGGGTGAACAGGGAATACAGGAGGCATGCACCTTTGTGGGGCCCCAGTGTTGAGGGTCAGCGATGTAGAGATGTTGTTTCCTACTTTCACGCCCGTCAGAAAGTCCGGGGCGGCCCGTCAGAAAGTCCAGGGCCCAATTGCACAGGGCAGGGTTGAGACCCAGGTCCTCCAGCTTGATGATGAGCTTGGAGGGTACTATGGTGTTGAATGCTGAGCTGATATGCACTGTCAACTGTGGAACCTTATATAGACAGGTGTGTGCCTTTCCAAATCATGTCCAATCAATTGAATTTACCGCAGGTGGACTCCAATCCAGTTGTGGAAACATCTCAAGGATGATCAATGGAAACAGGATGCACCCAAGCTCAAATTCAAGTCGCAGAGCAAAGGGTATGAATACATTATAAAATGTAAATAAGGTGTTTCTCTTTAATTTTTAAAAATATATTTGATAACATTACTAAAAAACAGTTTTTCGCTTTGTCATTGTGGGGTAATGTGTGTAGATTGTTGAGGATTTAAAAAAAATGTAAGCCATTCTGGAATAAGGCTGTAACGTAACAAAATGTGGAAAAAGTCAGGGGTCTGAATAGTTTCCGACGGCACTGTATGCTGTAGGTTCGAATCAACCGATGATGATGAACCCTGAAGATGGGGAAAATTGCATGACAAGTTGGCCCAGATGAAGCCAGCTGTTATCACTCCCTACATTGCCCCATTCTTTCATGAGCTCACTGAGTTTAAATGAAGACCTCTAGTGAGGTAAGTAAACACACACACCAGCTTGATATGTCCCTTGTCACCTGTCCTTTTACCCAACAGAGTAACAGCCCTGGTGCTCTGTCTTTCATTCTATTCTTTCTTTTCCAATGCTTGTCCTAATTAAGGGCGAGAAGAGCTAACACATCAGAACTGAGGAGGATTGCCCCATGAGGAACACCTGATGTTGTGCTGACTTCTCTAACCTGGATGTTCTCCTGCCCAAACTGTCCCGTTGTGTGTTGCACCGCCTCTGAACCCCCATACCCCTAATTAGAGTTCCACTTGATCTAGGATTGTACCCAATCACACAATATAGTATTTAGATTTGTTTTGCAATGATGCTCTTATTTGGTTTCATGTGTTAACTGTTGTTACTTCTATTGCCAATTCTAAATTAGCAGCAGGGATGCTGTAATATGTTTTTACAGTAAGGAAAATAGTACAGTAAAATATATTACAGCATCTCTGCTGTGAAACAAAATTGCAGTATTAAGCTGGCAACTTAATATTGTCAGCTTTACAGTATATACATTTACCAGATTCTTCCTCCCATATGCCACCTCTTTTTATTTAAAGGATTTGTCAGAGTCTATCTAGAAGAGAGTGAAGGAGTCAGGCGCAGGACACAGGTAAGAGTAAAGAAAAACACTGCATTTACTCAATCCAAGAACCTAACAAAAATCTGGTTATTAAACAAGGACAAATTATCTAGCCGGACTGAGCAAATCGGTCAATGGAGCTACTACTGCAGAGAAGTTCTTACAGAAACTACGGTAGTAGCCAACCATCCCTAAAAAGCAGCGTAGCTCTCGTCTGGTGGTAGGTGCGGGAAAAGCAGTTATAGCCAATACCTTGGCATCAACAGGGCGCACCTGTCCATGGCCAACCTCTTTACCGAGATAGGTAACAGTAGCCTTCCCAAACTCGCACTTTGCCAAGTTCAGGGTTAGAGAAGCAGCTGCCAACCGTTCACATACTACCCTTAGAGAGTCAACATGATTTGACCACTCAGATGAATAAATAGGTCATCAAGGTATGCACTACAATTGGGAATGCCAGCTAATACAGAGTTAACCAGTCGTTGGAAAGTGGCTGGTGCATTTCGCATCCCAAAAGCCATGAGTGAGTACTGTAGGAAGTTGTCTGGGGTCACAAAGGCAAAAATCTCAGAAGCACGTGAAGTTAACGGAACCTGCCAGTAACCTTTTAAGAGGTCCAACTTAGTTACATACTTAGCAGCACCAATAGTGTCGATACAGTCGTCCAGTCTGGGTAACGGGTATGAATCTGGCATTGTAACAGAATTTACATTTCGATAATCCGTACATAACCTGGACGTACCATCGGGTTTAGGAACCAGAATGCAAGGAGAACTCCAAGGGCTTGAACTTGGCTTAGCCAGGTCATTCTCCAACAAATATCTCACCTCATCCCTCATTATCTTCCTCTTGGAAGCGTTGATACGATATGGGTGTTGCTTGATAGGTGTAGCATTTCCAACGTTAATGTCATTTTCCAACACGTTTGTGCGAGTAGGAACATCATTAACCTCTTGAACCTCTGGGGGCAGTATTTCATTTTTGGATGAAAAACGTTCCCGTTTTAAACAAGATATTTTGTCACGAAAAGATGCTCGACTATGCATATAATTGACAGCTTTGGAAAGAAAACACTCTGACGTTTACAAAACTGCAAAGATATTGTCTGTGAGTGCCACAGAACTAATGCTACAGGCGAAACCAAGATGAAATTTCATACAGGAAGTGAGCCAGATTTTTGAGGCGCTGTGTTCCAATGTCTCCTTATATGGCTGTGAATGCGCAAGGAGAGAGCCTACATTTTCTGTCGTTTCCCCAAGGTGTTTGCAGCATTGTGACGTATTTGTAGGCATATCATTGGAAAATTGACCATAAGAGACTACATTTACCAGGTGTCCGCTCGGTGTCCTCCGTCGAAACTATTGCGTAATCTCCAGGTGCGTGCATGTTTCCATTTTGAACAGAGGAGAAACCAAACTGCCACGAGTGACTTATCATCGAATAGATATGTGAAAACACCTTGAGGATTGATTCTAAACAACGTTTGCCATGTTTCTGTCGATATTATGGAGTTCATTTGGAAAAAGTTCGCGTTTTAATGACTGAATTTTTTGGGGTTTTTCTCAGCCAAACGTGATGAACAAAACGGAGCGATTTGTCCTACACAAATAATATTTTTGGAAAAACTGAACATTTGCTATCTAACTGAGAGTCTCCTCATTGAAAACATCTGAAGTTCTTCAAAGGTAAATTATTTTATTTGAATGCTTTTCTTGTTTTTGTGAAAATGTTGCCTGCTGAATGCTAGGCTTAATGCTATGCTAGCTATCAATACTCTTACACAAATGCTACACAAAGGCTAAGCTTGTGAGCCAATATATTTATTTCATTTCATTTGCGATTTTCATGAATAGTTAACGTTGCGTTATGGTAATGAGCTATAATTACGCTGCCTGATACGGGATTGCTAGTCGCAACAGGTTAAAGAGACATGGAAAACTGTGTAGTAGCCTCACAATATCATCAGCCTGTCCATCCGTTAAATGAACTGGATAGACAGCACCATTTCTGAGTTGGGCAATCTAACACACTGCTGTTGAGTATTGCGCAACTCCAATCCATCAACATCATCAATATGACAGTCCACTATCATAGCAGTAGTAGCAGAGGAGACAGCAGTACCTTCCTCTGTTTTTGAACTATCTAACTGTGTGATGGGTCGGGTGTGGTAAGCTTTCAACATGTTAATGTGACACACACGAGATTGGCGTTGTCTATCAGGAGTTTGAAGCACATAGTCAGTTTCACTTATTTTCTTTTCAATTAAATAAGGACCAGAGAAACGAGCTGACAGTGAAAATCCTGGAACAGGCAATAACACCAGTACTTGGTCACCTGGCTGTAGTGGACGAGAAACAGCCTCTTTATCATAGTGTCTTTTCATGCTCCTCTGTGAGGAAGACAGAGCTTCCTTTGCGAGAGCACAAGCTTGGTGAAGGCGCTCAGGAAAGCGACTAACGTAGTCCAACACATTCTCATCTCCTGTACACAACTCTTGGGACAAGAACTGTTCTTTAAGGACTTTCATTGGTCCTCTCACTGTGTGACCAAACACTAGTTCAGCCGGGCTGAAACCTAGGGACTCCTGCACAGTTTCACGAGCACAAACAAAACTAGAGGAACTCCCTCATCCCAATCTTTCTCAGATTCCAAACAATATTTACGCAGCATAGACTTCAGTGTCTGATGCCATCTTTCAAGCGCACCCTGAGACTCTGGGTGATAGGCGCTTGACACACAATGCGTAATTGACAAGGATTTTAACACCTGCTTGAAGAGCTTGGATAGGAAATTGGTACCTTGATCGCTTTGTACCACCTTTGGTAACCTGAATGTCGTGAAGAATTTAATTAAGGCTTTACTCACTACCGGGGCTGTAATCCTACGCAGAGGAATGGCCTCGGGGTATCTTGTAGCCATACACATAATCGTTAACAGAAACTGGTTACCCGATTTTGTCTTCGGTAACGGTCCAACGCAATCAACCACCACATGTTCGAATGGTTCACCTATGACAGGTATGGGACAAAGAGGAGCGGGAGGAATAACCTGATTTGGTTTTCCTGTTATCTGACATGTGTGGCATGTCCTACAGAACTGAGCCACATCTTGTTTTAAACCCGGCCAAAAGAAATGTCGAAGGATCCGATCATAAGTCTTTGTGATTCCTAAATGACCAGACCACTGGTGATCATGAGCAAGGGATAACACATTTTGTCAAAAGGCTGTAGGAATCACTATTTGGTAAACAGCATTCCAATCTCCACCCGCGTCAACATGGGATTTCCATTTACACATGAGGAGATTACCATCAATGAAGTAAGCCACGTTCTTCTTCTTTACATCTTCCAATGAGACAACACTAGAAAAACATTTAGCAAGAATGCTAACCAAAAGGTTGACAACAATCAGCTGCTCACGAGTGACTGGTAACTGTATTGCATCAGCAATAAGTTCAACATTCTTTGATTCTTTCCTGGGTTGTTTGTCAGAGGTGATCAGCTTCCCAGAGGTAGCACACAACTCATCCTCTGGATCAACCTCTTTGAACAGAACAGCGTTCGACAAATCTATCTCATCACCCTCTTGTCGTGCCTGAGCACGAGTGACAGCACAAGCGGGGAACACATGTGGATAACACTGTGCCAGCTCATTAGAGAGAGACTGGTCACTTTTATCCAATACTTCCAATACGGGTACTACCTTTCCTCCGGCAATATCGTTACCCATTATAAAGGTCACACCTTTCACTGGCAACATAGGACGTACCCTCACTCTGAATATTCCACTGATTAACTCAGAGTGTACTTTCACAAAGTACAATGGCACTGGGACATGTACTTTCACAAAGTACAATGGCACTGGGACAATACCCATTTCAATACCCTGCACTAACACACTGGAACCACAGTATGTCTCGTCAGATAAGGGCAACACATCAGACAATATAAACGACGCACCAGTATCTAAGGATTTTAACCGGACACTGAGACGCTTCGTCATTCGTTAGGGACACAAACCCCTCGAAAATGAACGGTTCATAACTGCGGTCGGGGACTGGGTCTTTCAAACTGCAGTTACCCTGAGGCACCTGTTTCGTTGCAGACCTCACAACCGTACGAATTAGACCAACACCTGTTGGCGGCTTGGCACAAAGAGACATCCCTTGTTTGCGTTTAAGCTGGAAGCAATCATTAATCATATGTCCCACTTTATGACAATAGAAACAGGGACGCTCATTCTTCTGGCGTGCTTGATATACTACTGCTGGCCGACTAGGGCTAAAAGTAGGCAACTCAGTGGCTCTACTCTTAGTATGAGCCGAAAACACACTCTTGTGCGTCAACACAAACTCGTCTGCCAACACAGATTCTTCTGACAGGGGGGATACTTTCTGTTCGTTTAGGTAAACTACAATGCTTTCGGGTAAACTATTTTTACACTCTTCCAACAAGATTAACTCCCGGAGAGAGTTGAAATCAGTTACCTTACTAGCAGCATGCCATTTATCAAACAGATTTCCCTTGTCTAGCAAATTCAACATAAGTCTTACTAAATCTCTGTCGGTATGCCTCAGGCACAAGCTCATAGGCGCGAAGAACAGTAGCTTTGACCACTTCATAATTCAAACTGTCCTCCAGAGGTAGTGCTGACAAAACCTCTTGGGCTTTACCAGTTAATTTACACTGAAGAAATAGGCACCATATGTCTTCAGGCCATTTCAATGCAACAGCTATACGTTCAAATACACAAAAATAGGAGTCAACCTCAGACTCTCTGAACAAAGGTACTAAGGCAATCTGCCTACTAATGTCAAACGTGTTTGAGGACACAGCTGGTGAGGACGACTCACTAACAGTGACAGCAGGACCGGAGGCTAGTCTTGCTGTCTTTGCCTCCAGTTCCATCTGGCGCATTTTAAACGTCATCTGCCGCTGTTCTTTATCTGCCTCAATTTTACACATCTCCAACTGGAGAGTCTCTCGCCTAATTTGGGCTCGCTCTTCCGCCTCCAGTTGAAACTGTATTGAACGGACATCCCTCCTGGCTTCACCGGTTGACAGTGGGGAGAGTGGATCAAAACTGGGCAATGTGGCTGGAGCTTTAGCCTCGCCCTCATTCTTAGACACCAATGGGCTTACAGGAGCAGCAACATCCCCTACAGGGGTAGTAGGCTCAGGCAGCGGTAACACAAGCACCTGCTCTTCCAACAATACATTTAACACTAGCTGTTTAACCTCATAGTCCGCCCAAACCCGTATGCGGTAGCGTAACTACAGCCTCAAGCTCATTACCATAACGCAACGTTAGCGATTTCTAAAAATCGCAAATGAAATGAAATAAATATGCCTGTTCTCAAGCTTATCCTTTTCTTAACAATCCTGTCGTCTCAGATTTTCAAAATATGCTTTAGAACCAGAGAAAATCTATAATTTGTGTAAGAGTGGTGATAGCTAGCTTAGCATTTAGCGTTAGCATTTAGCACGCAACATATTCACAAAAACCAGCCAACGAATCAAATAAAATAATTTACCTTTGAAGAACTTCAGATGTTTCAATGAGGAGACTCTCAGTTACATAGCAGATGTCCAGTTTTTCCTGAAAGATTCTTGTGTAGGACACATCGTTCCCCTTTGTTACTATGCATTTGGCTACCGAAACTAACCGAAAATTCAGTCACCTACATGTCGAACTTTTTTCCGAATTAACTCCATAATATCGACTGAAACATGGAAAACGTTGTTTGAATCAATCCTGAAGGTGGTTTGTCATATTTCTCTCCATTGAAAGCACCGGCCTTGTACCCTGCTTTGTTCTGAGATTTGAATGGAAAAATACTGGGACTTGATTTTTGCGCACCAAATGCCACACAGACACCAAGAGGGACACTTGGCAATTGTAGTCTCTTATGGTCAATCTTCCAATGATATGCCTACAAATACGTCACAATGCTGCAGAGACCTTGGGGAAACAAGAGAAAGAGTCCGTTCATTCCTGTCGCATTCACAGCCATATAAGGCGATCATGGAAAACGTAGCCTCAGAAATCCTGTGCATTTCCTGGTCGGTCATACATCTTGGTTTTGCCCGAAGCATTTGTTCTAAGGGACTCACAGTGAAAATCTTTGCATTTCTGGAAACGTAAGACTGTCTTCTTTCCAAAACTATCAATTCCAAGCATATTCGAGCATCTTTTCGTGACAAAATATTGCGCTTAAAACGGGCACGTCTTTTTATCCAAAAATGAAATACTGCCCCTAGAGTACTAACAGGTTAACAAAGTTTACCTACGGATAGTGTATGCCCATGGGCGACTTGTCTTGGTTCCCCCTTTCCCACCAGCAAACAAACAAACACCATAAACAAAAACAATACTCACAGGTTAGGACAAAGTGATATGGAGGTGCTCAAACAAAAGAGAGGTCAATACATAAAGAGAGAGTGAAACAGAGAGCCCTACAGACATGGCATTTACAGAGAGATTGAGCTCTAGAGCAAACAACTGACAGGGTAGGAAACAGGAGGAGGTGTGTCTTCTGATTGATGATTGATTGGTGACTGATGATTTTCACCTGTGAGGGAGAAGGAGAGAAAAGAACACAGGATACACACACACAGGATACCTGTATCCGTAACACTTAGCTTTCTTGGGTGTAAAGTACTTAAGTAAAACATACAACATGAGAATTCAAGAGAATGGTCATGGACAGGCAAAAGGGTCAAAACCAGTTCAAAAGGTACCGAAGGGCAGGCAGAATCAAGGTCAGGCCAGGCAGGATGATCAGGCAGGCGGGAAAGAAGTCCAGAGTCAGGCAGGGGACAAAACCGGGAGGACTATCAAAAAGAGAACAGGAAAATGAGTACAGGAAAAACACGCTGGTTGACTTGACGAACTGGCACAGAGAGACAGGAAACACAGGGATAAATAAACAAGCTACACCTGGAGGGGGTGGAGACAATAACGAGGACATGTGAAACTGATCAGGGTGTGACAGGCTTATTGTTTTCCACATCAGCTGAAGGCCGAGTGGCTGAAACAATAGACCTGTCAGGATCATGTTGGCCATTTTTTCTTTCAAAAGAAAACCAGCAGAAATAAAGAGCTTATAAAAAACATCACAAATTTCAGTTCGGTCACTGATGATCCCATATTCCGATGTAATTTGCTTCGGCAGGGAAGTCGAGGAGTTTCCTCGTTTAAGTGAGTTAACAGTTTTCCAGAATTTAGAGGGATCACCAGCAGTCTCTGTCATAACATTAGAAAATACCTAGATTTAGCCTTTTTTATTCCTCTGGTCCATTTATTTCTCAATTGCCTAAAAAGCAGCCTATCAGCTGTTTCACCAGTTTTCCTCACAAAGGCCCATGCTTGATTCTTTTGCAGGAAAAGGATTTTCAAATCAGAGGTCAACCAAGGATTAGTTAGATTTTTTTTACCCTAAGTCACTTTAACAGGGCGTGTTTATCAGCCATGGAGGTAAAATGTATTAAAAGAAAGAGAATGCTAAAACTGGGTCCATTATTGTAACGCTCGTCGGAAGAAGTGGATCAAGTTGCAGCGTGGTAAGTGTTCATACTTTATTCCAACTGAACACTAAAAAAAAAGAACACCGAACGTCCCGTTCTGAAGGCTACACAGAGCGAACAAAAAACAACATCCCACAACCTAAGATGGCAAAACAGGCTGCCTAAGTATGATTCCCAATCAGAGACAACGATAGACAGCTGTCCCTGATTGAGGACCATACCCGGCCAAAACATAGAAACACAAAACCTAGAATGTCCACCCAAATCACACCCTGACCAAACCAAAATAGAGACATAGTGACAATTATGCAGTTTACGGATAAAAGCTCTGAGTAATAAAGGTCACAGATAAAGAAATGTATCTTTAGAATTATACAGGGGTCAGTTTTTTTTAGCCTAGTATCTCTGATACACGCAATAGGGCAGTGGTCACTGATGTCATTTGCAAATAGCTATATATTTGTGAGGTGTATTTGTTAAGATAAGGTCTATTAATGTAGATGTTTTGGGGTCTTCTGTATTAGGATGATTAAGTATAGTTATTAGTTGAGTAAGATTTAGTTCATTACAAATGTCTTTTAATTTAAACAATGCTGTCATCAGCCTGTCCTGATTGAGATCTCCGACAATCAATAATTCCGAGTTTGCATAATTCGACATTAACTCAAACAATTTGCATAGAGCAGATACCGAAGCTGAGGGTGAGCGATAAACTCCCGCTAGCGTTAATAGTGCATTATGACCAAGGACCACATTTAGAACTAAGCCTTCATACTGTTTCAGAACAGAAGTTGAAATGGACACAGTGACATCTAGGTTGCGTTTAGCATATATGGGAATACCTCCACCTCTACCCACTCTGTCTGCTCTGTCGACATTATACTCAGCTAACAGAACATCTGAGTCTGGAACAGAGACACAGAGCCAGGATTCAGATATAATCAATATGTCAGCATGTGATTGTGAGACCAGTGTTTCAATCAAATCTAACTTTTGGATCAAGCTTCTATCATTCAAATGAATAATTCCAAGGCCAATGTTTTGAGAGCTCATATCAGATGGAGCATTCAAGGTAATATTAGATGAGCGACGCTTCCTCGTGTAGCTACTGACAGGCCTGAGTTGTATGGAGACGAGATTACTTCTAACAATACCCCTCTGCCTGTACGAGAAAGTGGCAACACGGTACCTTGACAGTAGTGTAACAATAACATAAATTCCATCAAAAGTTTCATCCATGTTAGCAGCACCTGTAGAACTATTTTAAGCTGTGGGGGGAGCAATGAGTATAGTCTGACGTGGAATCGACCAATCCTGAGTATCGACCCCCATAGCTATATATTGTCAATTCTCACATGCTCTGTATGAGGCTGAAGTGAGAGCCAGTGTTGAGGAGAGAATGCTTGTACCAAACTTATTCAGATGTAATCCATCCCGGAGAAATACATTTGGCCGATGTAGAAAAGCTGTAAAATTGTCCACATAGTGTATGCGTATTGAACAACAATAACCTTTAAGCCAGATGTGTAGCTGGCGTATACGACTGAAATTAATATCTGTAGAGCGTGGAGACAGGAGTGGACCTGAAATAATGCATTGTTTACCTGATTTAAGTAGAATATGAATCAGTGATTTAAAGTCCTTTTTAAGTTGCTCATATTACTGTGGTTTAATATCATTTGACCCTACATGGACAGTGATGGCTGAAGCAGTCGGGTGTTCACTAATAAGTAGTGGAATCATACAGTCAATGTCCTGGATCCGGGCACCCGCATAACAGATGGTCTCTGCTTTCCTAATATAAACATTTTGGATCATGGATGAGCCCACAATAAGGACAGTGGGACTGCTGCTTGGTACATTTTTAAAGTTGCGTCTCTCTTGAGTTATCTTCCTCCTAGAAAGTTGTTTGGGGCTAGTTGTAGGGCTGTTCCATTGTAAATTGTTAAGATGGCAGGTGTCGAACTTGCTTCCGGGTGGAGTTGTTTGTTCCTTTGGGGCCAGACGCAGAAATCTCCAATTCCAATCCCCGGTATCTGTTTCCCAGTTGCAAGGCATCACTTGGCCTTGACGTTTTCCTGCCAAGGTTTTTGGGTTTCCGTACAGTAATCCATGGCTCCTGAGGCAGAGAAGAGGGAGTGGAGCAGACCGGGTGCTTGAGTATAGCTCCCGGTAATGGCCAAGGCTCTTCTAGCGGGATCAAAGTATGTCTCACAGCTTCAGGCTCTTCCGAGGCCGTGGTGACAAGCCATGGGCAAGTGGCTTCGTTCACCACATTTTTAGCGGACTCAAGAAAAGAGTCAATCAGCTGTTCATCTTTTTTAATCCAAATCAGCGATTTTCTGTGTCAGTTGTTGGCAACTGACACATCCAGTGGTGAGTATGGTCATTATTCTGAGTCGTTAGCTAGCAACGCTAACTAGCTTTGGTGTGGGGGTAGGACCAACTCGAGCTAATACGCTAGCCAGCATTACGGCGCTGCCACAAGTCCAATACGATTTTCTTTGCAGATAGTCTGTTTGTAACTCCACTCACTACTTGTATACTCTGTTTGTAACTCCACAATAGGGGCTTTGTGTTTTAAGATGACCTCTGTAAGGCAGGGCTGAATAAGGTTTGAAGGGATGACCTCACTAATGCTATTGTGGCTGAATGGAAACAAGTCCCCATAGCAATGTTCCATCATCAGTCTAGTAGCATAGTTGATATAGCCTAATTTGACTCAGTTGCTATGATGCTTGATTAGCCTAATTGCTTGAATACTGACACATTTCCCAATAACACCATGTATTCTAGTCGGCAGACTGTAGTAGCCTAGTTTACATTAGGTCTGTTATGTACTGCTTATTGTTCTTCACTTTGCCGTGGATGGGAGAGATCAGTTTGTCAGCTGAGACTCCAATCCCTCTCACAGGTGTGTTATAAGGCAGAATTAGAAAGTGCATTCTTGCAATCTCTCTCTTACCTCTCCTCCCCTTCTTCCTCTGTAGGATATATGACCAGAGGAAGAGCAATGGAAACTATAATGACGGCGTACTGAAGAGGCTCTGTCCATCTCACCTGTTGTCCAGCTAGTCCAAAACAAACATGACCTGCTTAGTGTACACTACAGCTACGACGGCACAGGGAAAACACAAGGAGTCAAGCACAGTTTTATTCATGTCCTAATTACTCTGACTATTACGCTTAGAACTTTCCTCATGTCTGTCCTTCCCATCAGTGACATGTCTGTCTGTAGCTGTCCGTCTGCCTGTCTGTTCAGAGCTGTTACGGTGCAGATTACCACAGGAGATACAAGTGCCATCGCAACAACGCTAGAGGTACTGGGACAAAAAAGTGGAAGGAATGATTATGAACTAGTCAGTTATAAGAAATATGAACAATAGTGTACTACCATGTTATAACTTAGAATTCCAGTGTACTACTCTCCCTTTCCCGGTCTCTTTTCCTCCTATTTCTCCCTCCCTCTCTGTTTCTCCTTTTCACATTGAAGGGGGTTACTTTTGTGTTTGTGGTCAGCGACAGCGACTGTGGATACATCTACATGTGGGACAAGGTCTCTGCTCTCATCATCCAGTCAGTTCATGGAGGGAGATAGAGGAGGACTGGTGAGGGAGAGAGAGGGATGGTGGGTGGTAAGATGTATGACAATAAAAAAGGGCTTTGTGATTGAGAAAATAGGATGACCCCCTCAAACAAAACTCGACAGTATCCGTTTCAGTTTCATTCTCACTCACTAATCTCAATCTGCCACAGGTTCATTTGCCGGAGCCCCACCTTCACCTCCCAATGGTCGTCATGATCCCACCAGTGGTCTGGATCATGACGTTTAACTGTGGTCCCCCTCTGCCGAGAACTCCACAGGATTCAAGAGCCTGAAAGATGTATGCTACTTATCCTTCTACTCATACAAACCTCAACATAACACCAATATCCCAAACATATCCCACTGCATATAGATACTGCATACCACCACTTGGATACTGCATACCAAAGCTGTAAGTTTTAATGTGACTGTAGTAGTTGTTCAGGTGATGAAGAAGAACGTGTAAGCGTGACGAGGACAGCGTTTGCCTTTGAGGCCAGTACACACACAGCTGCTGTGGTTCCTCGTGAGGCACATGAGAAAAAGACGGCCCCTGAGGGTGAGTGGAGCACACAATAACCCACACTCCATGTGTCATCTCTATTTCTGTAATCAAACCAGTACATCTCTCTCTCTCTCTCCCCAGTAGTAGCTACAATGACATTTGTGTTGAGATTGAACAGACACTTTCTCGCTGTCTTTCATTCTCTTTCTCCCTTTCTACGTTTCAGACACTGATGAATCGTGGAGCTCTCCAGATTCCTCTGATGAAGAGAACGGAGGGCCAGACCACGTTCACAGTGTATGTCCTCCTGAGCCAAAGTACACTGCCACCAGTACCTGTCAACTGCCAGTCAACCCCACCCATGCAACAGACTTGATTGGTTTGATAAGTGGAAACGTGTAACTAGTTTCCATATAGCCATACTCTACCTCTTTTTATCTACTTCTGAAACAATAACTTTTCCTCTGTTTGGATGGATGCTGTCATATGTTTGGATACTGTCGTGTCATTCACCCAGAGTTACTCAGTTGCAAAGCACACTCATTACCTTGGGCCCCTAGGTGCTGTGTCTGTGTGTGTGTTGTGTGTTCTTTATCCCCCCACTTAAAGTACTATTGTTCCCGAGCTTTGGCGCTTGCAATGCCATTATAGTTGGTTCAATTCCCGAACCACCCATACTGTCATACCCTGGTCTGTTTCACCTGTCTTTGTGCTTGTCTCCACCCCCCTCCAGGTGTTGCCCATTTCCTCATTATCCCCAGTGTATTTATTCATGTGTTCTCTGTTTCTGTTGCCAGTTCGTCTTGTCAGGTCTTACCAGCGCATTTTCCCGTCTACCTGCTTTCTCATGTTCTGTTTCCTAGTTTACCCAGTTCTGACCATTCTGCTTGCCCTGAAACCTGCCTGCTGTTCTGTACCTTATTCACTCTGCCTTGGATTACGGACCTCTGCCTGCCTTTGCCTGCCCCCTGTTAGGGTCAGTAAGCATCTGTGACTCTAGCTGTCTGCATTTGGGTCTTATCCTGAGTTCTGATACGTACGTAAAATGTACTGTATGACTGTAAGTCACTTTGGATTAAAGCGTCTGCTAAATGGAATATTGTATATACAGTTGAAGTCGGAAGTTTACATACACCTTAGCCAAATACATTTAAACTCAGTTTTTCACAATTCCTGACATTTAATCCTAGTAAAAATTCCCTGTCTTTGGTCAGTTAGGATCACCACTAGAGAGTGATTTATTTCAGCTTTTATTTCTTTCATCACATTCCCAGTGGGTCAGAAGTTTACATACACTCAATTAGAATTTGGTAGCATTGCCTTTAAATTGTTTAACTTGGGTCATATGTTTCGGGTAGCCTTCCACAATAAGTTGGGTGTATTTTGGCCCATTCCTCCTGACAGAGCTGGTGTAACTGAGTCAGGTTTGTAGGTCTCCTTGCTCGCGCACGCTTTTTCAGTTCTACCCACAAATGTTCTTTAGGATTGAGGTCAGAGCTTGACTTTGTGATCCTTAAGCCATTTTGCCACAACTTTGGAAAATGTGCTTGGGGTCATTGTATGTATGTATGTATGTATGTGTGTGTGTGTGTGTGTGTGTATGATGATGATGAATGGTTAAATGTCCCTATTTTGACATATTCTAATGAGACGATGTTGGTCAGTGCTGCCCAGGTTAGACATAGGTCATTCAGTAGCCCTTGACCAGCCCCTGTAGTGAAGACCCCTGTAATGAAACATCACTCTCACCTGCTGTTTCTAACACTGTATCCATCCAAAATCAAGTTAGATAAACATGGCCATATGCAAATGCCAAGTTTGCATTTGTGCAGCTTATTGTATGTAGAATTTAACCTAGCTCTTATACAACTTCGGGATTAGAGTAAATATTTCAGGAAAGCAGTCTGGTGTGCGTGTATGCGTGCGTGCATGTGTTCTTTATAAGTATTTACACATTCATGGGCAGCGGAGCTGTGTCTCATGCACCAGGAGATTACTGTACAGTACCTGAGTAAGCATAATGAAACATGATGGAATATTACATCATCTTAAAGCATTGTATATTATGCTCTCATCCTTACCCATCATTATTGTTACAGATGGCACAGCCATTTTGGCCCATAGAGGGTCTTCAGTATGATCTGACTTTATCCCACTAATTTACTACACAACCTACATCCCTTAATAATGTGTCTTAATTCAAAACATAGATTATGTATGCAATGACAGGCCAAGTAACATCTCTTAATGAACACTCCGCAGACACTTAGATCATACTCTTTTTTAATGTATTTCTGATGAAGCGTGATAATGCAAATATTCCTCGTGGCATAGAGTCTATTAGTTATGACTGATAACTGTGTTGCTGACATTCGGATAAAGTGATGGAGAGAGGGCGGGGGGAGCTAATCAACATTGTCAGTGTGGTGCATTAACAAACAGTCATTGTAGTAATCCGTCCTGGAGTCGTTCATACTGCTTTTTGGGAACTGAAATGACTTGGCAGATCTGTTTCTAAGAACCCTTTCTCTCCAGTGTTCTCTCACCCGCACAGTGAACATAGCCAATTTGGCTAGAGATCCCTGCTGGACTGCTGAGGGAGGAATAGAGCTGAATTTAAGTTCTTCAAGACTTGTTAGTGCTGTTAAGTTGGTTTGACCCAGAACAGAGGGGAGGAGAGGGACGGTGCGAGAAGGGATGCCTTTAAATGTGCCTTTAGAGGCCACTCCAAAAACAGAAACAGTATTGGTCAACAGAGAAAAGACTTGCAACAGACATAGAAAATCTAACGTTACACATCAATGACGTTGATAAATGTAACACAGAAGCAGTGAATTTTAAAAAATCTAGAAGAAAAACAAAAGAGGTTGAGGACCTTATTCAGGAAAGATCGGGTTTCATTTATCTAAAAAAAACGGAGCAAATTGGATAACGGTGTCACGTTCATCATAACGATGAGACCAAGGCGCAGAGTGAGATTAATACATTCTTCTTTTATTAAAACGAAGAACACTCGAAGAACACTTAAACTAACAAAATAACAAAACGACCGTGAAGCTATAAACACGAGTGCTGACATGCAAACTACACATAGACAATAACCCATAAAACCAAAATGGAAAATGGCAACCTAAATTGACGCTCTGGACTGGGTACTGTCGCCGGACGCTCTGGACTGCCGAGGCACACTGTAGGCCTGGTGCGTGGTGCCAGCACTAGTGGTACCGGGCTGGGGACACGCACCTCAGGGCGAGTGCGGGGAGGAGGAACAGGGCGTACTGGACTGCCGAGGCACACTGTAGGCCTGGTGCGTGGTGCCGGCACTGGTGGTACCGGGCTGGGGACACGAACCTCAGGACGAGTGCGAGGAGCAGGAATAGGGCGTACTGGACCCTGGAGGTGCACTGTAGGCGTGGTGCGTGGTGCCGGAACTGGTGGTACCGGGCTGGGGATACGCACCTCAGGGAGAGTGCGGGATGAGGAAAAGGACGTACTGGGCAAAGGAGGCGCACAGCAAGCTGGAGGCGCACAGCAAGCCTGGTGCGTGGTGTTGGCACTGGTGGTACTGGTCTGGGAGGAGGCACAGGATACACTGGACCGTTTCGCCGTTCCGCTTTCGCTGCCTCTATCTCCTCCTTTAGGACGGCGATACTCCCCTGGCTGCATCCAGGGTCCTGCTCCATCTAATATCTCCTCCTAGGTCCATTTCCCCATTAAGTGCTGTTCCTCCTTTTCACGCTGCTTGGTCCTGGTTTGGTGGGTTATTCTGTCACGTTCGTCATAACGATGAGATCAAGGCGCAGCGTGAGATGAATACATTCTTCTTTTATTAAAACGAAGAACACTTGAACACTTGAAGAACACTTGAAGAACAAAATAACAAAACGACCGTGAAGCTATAAACACGAGTGCTGACATGCAACTACAGATAGACAATAACACACAAAACCAAAATGGAAAATGGCAACCTAAATAGGATCCCCAATTAGAGACAACGATAAACAGCAGTCTCTGATTGGGAACCAATTCAGGCCACCATAGACCTACATATACCTAGACATACCAAAACCCCATAGAATTACAAAAACCCTAGACAAGACGAAAACAAGCATACCACCGTCGTCACACCCTGACCTAACCAAAGTAGGTCAGGGCGTGACAAACGGCGAAAATTGCAACATGTTTTTCCTAAACCTTCAATATAGAAATGCGACAAAAATAACCTACACAAAAGTGTTACAAATGATGGAGAAATCCTTATCTCACCAAACAAATGTTCTCTTGTTTACATTGAGTAGCTTGGATGAATAAGGTGCACAGATGTGCCCAGAGTAAACTGCCTGCTCCTCAGTCCCAGTTGCTAATATATGCATATTATTAGTATATTTTGATAGAAAACACTCTGAAGTTTCTAAAACTGTTTGAATGATGTCTGTGAGTATAACAGATCTCATATGGCAGGCAAAAACCTGAGACCAAATCCAATCAGGAAGTGGATTTTCAACTCAGCCCGTATTGACGATGCAGTGGGATATTGGTAATGTTGCATTTCCTAAGCCTTCCACTAGATGTCAACTGTCTTTAGAAACTTGTTTGAGGCTTCTACTGTGAAGGGGGGCTGAATGAGAGGGGAATGAGTCAGAGGTCTGCCAGAAGCCACGAGCTGGTCACGCGCATTCAGATGAGAGGTTGCTCCCGTTGCATTTGCTTTTCTGAAGACAAAGGAATTCTCCGGATGGAACATTATTGAAGATTTATGTTTAAAACATCCTAAAGATGGATTCTATACATCGTTTGACATGTTTCTACAGACTGTAACGGAACTTTTTGACATTTCGTCTGCAACTAGTGAACGCGCTTCATGAGTTTTGTTTACCAAACAAGCTATTTGGACATAATTGATGGACATTATCGAACAAATCAAACATTTATTGTGGAACTGGGATTCCTGGGAGTGCATTCTGATGAAGATCATCAAAGGTAAGTGAATATTTATAATGTTATTTCTGACTTCTGTTGACTGCACAATATGACGGATATCTTTTTGGCTTGTAGGGTCTCTGAGCACCGTACTAAGATTATTGCATGGTTTGCTTTTTCCGTAAAGCTCTTTTGAAATCTGACACAGCGGTTGCATTAAGAAGAAGTTTATCTATTTTTCCATGTATAACACTTGTATTTTCATCAACATTTATTATGCGTATTTCTGTAAATTGATGTGGCTCTCTGCAAAATCACCGGATGTTTTGGAACTTCTGAACATAATTCGCCAATGTATACTGAGATGTTTTTTTATATAAATATGAACTTTATCGAACAAAACATACATGTATTGTGTAACATGAAGTCATATGAGTGTCATCTGATGAAGATCATCAAAGGTTAGTGATTAATTCTATCTCTATTTCAGATTTTTGTGACTCCACTCTTTGGCTGGAAAAATGGCTGTGTTTTTCTGTGACTTGGCTCTAACCTAACATAATCGTTTGTGGTGCTTTCGCTGTAAAGCCGATTTGAAATCGGACACTGTGGTGGGATTAACAACAAGATTACCTTTAAAATGGTATAAGATACTTGTATGTTTGAGGAATTTTAATCATGAGATTTCTGTTGTTTTGATTTTGGCGCCCTGCACTTTCACTGGCTGTTGTCATATCGATCCCGTTAATGGAATTTCAGCTCTAAGAACTAATAACACGTTTTTCTTGACTATACTGAAAACATAATTTAAACATTCAGATTGTACAGTTGGAAAAATAATGTGAAACCCGAGGCTAATGGCTTCTCCAAAAGCTAATTGGAGTCAGGAGTCCGCTAACCTGGAATCCAATCAATGAGACAAGATTTGAGATGTTGGTTAGGGCTGCCTTGCAGAATTTGAGTTTGCTATTCACAAGAAGCATTGCCTGAAGTGAACCATGCCTCGAACAAAAGTGACCTCAGAAGAATTGTTGGCATGTATAAAGCTGGAAAGGGTTACAAAAGTATCTCTAAAAGCCTTGATGTTCATCAGTCCACGGTCAGACAAATTGTCTATAAATGGAGAAAGTTCAGCACTGGTTCTACTCTCCCTAGGAGTGGCCGTCCTGCAAAGATGACTGCAAGAGCGCAGCGCAGAATGCTTAATGAGGTTAAGAAGAATCCGAGTGTCAGCTAAAGATTTACAGAAATCTCTGGAACATACTAACATCTCTGTTGACTAGTCTACGATACGTAAAACACTAAACAATAATGGTGTTCATGGGAAGACACCATGCAAGAAGCCACTGTTGTCCAAAATAAATATGCTGCACATCTGAAGTTTGCAAAAGTGCACCTGGATGTTTCACAGCACTACTGGCAAAATATTCTGTGGACAGATTAAACTACAGTTGTGTTGATTGGAAGGAACACACAACACTATGTGTGGAGAACAAAAGGCACAGCACACCACCATCAAAACCTCATCCCAACTGTAAAGTATGGTGGAGGGAACATCATGGTTTGGGGCTGCTTTGCTGCCTCAGGGCCTGGACAGCTTACTATCATCGATGGATAAATGAATTCCCAAGTTTATCAAGACATTTTGCAGGAGAATGTCAGGCTATCTGTTCGCCAACTGAAGCTGAACAGAAGTTGGGTGATGTAACAGGACAACGACCCAAAACACAGAAGTAAATCAACAACAGAATGGCTTCAACAGAAGAAAATACACCTTCCTGACCTCAACCCGATTGAGATGCTGTGGTATGACTTCAAGAGAGCAGTTCACACCAGACATCCCAAGAATATTGCTGAACTGAAACAGTTTTGTTCATCCTTGTTCAAGCACTGCACGTCTAGATTTGAATATACTGTACAAGAGAGGTTTAATAAATGCATTCTACAGAGAAGATAATGGTATAGGAAACCTACAAAATAATAGCAAGAACCCCCTCTGCAGTTTATAAAATGCTGTCATCGTGCTGTGCTGATAAACCTTTACAAAACATGGTCCAAAATCCCTCCTGACCGACTTGCAGGTCTGACCGACGTACAGGTCTACACAAATTGTTTGGTTGAGGTTATTGATGCCAAAGGAGGGTCAACCAGTTATTAAATCCAAGGGTTCACATACTTTCCCCACCCTCCACTGTGAATGTTTACACGGTGTGTTCAATAAAGACATGAAAACGTATAATTGTTTGTGTTATTAGTTTAAGCAGACTGTTTGTCTGTTGTGACCTAGATGAAGATCAGATCAAATTTTATGACCAATTTATGCAGAAATCCAGGTATTTCCAAAGGGTTCACATACTTTTTCTTGCCACTATATCTGTGATACAAAAAAAATTGTTCAGATGGGGAAAATCCTGGCCTCGATGGTATTCCAATAGAGATATATCAAACATTTTATGAACTACTGAAAGATCGGCCTATATCAAATCTCCCATTCCTCTCAAAATATTTTGAAAGTTGTTGCTCAGCGACTCACTGCCTTCCTGAAGACAAATAACATATACCAAACGCTCCAGTCTGGTTTTAGACCATCATGGTACTGAGACTGCACTCGTGAAGGTGGTAAATTACCTTTTTAATGGCATCAGACCAAGGCTCCGAGTCTGTCCTTGTGTTCCTAGACCTTAGTGTCGCTTTTGACACCATCGATCCCCACATTCTTTTGGAGAGATTGGAAACCCAAAGTTCTTGCCTAGTTTAGATCTTATTTGTCGGAAAGATATCAGTTCATCTCTGTGGATGTTTTGTCCTCTGACAAATTAATGGTAAGTTTCAGTGTTCCTGAACGTTCCATTTTCACTATAAAAATAACTTGGTGATGTCATTCTGAAAGACAATGTCAACTTTCACTGCTATGCAGACGGAACACAGCTGTACATTTCGCTGAAACATGACGAACTCACAAAATTGCCTACCATGGAAGCCTGTGTTTCAGACATAAGGAAATAGATGGTGGCAGAGATGCTAGTTCTTAGGTCTCAAGAACCACAGAGATCTGCCGTTTGATCTGACAATTCATATCAATGGTTGCAAAGTCATCTCAAATACAGGACCTTGGCGTTACTATGGACCCTCCTGTTAAGGCTAGGGCTGATTTCAAGGTTTTATTGTTAACCTACAAGCATTACATGGACTTGCTCCCACCTATCTCTCCGATTTGGTCTTGCTATATCTACCTATACGTACACTATGGTCACAAGACCCATGCCTGCTTATTATTCCTAGAATTTCTATGAAAAAAAGATGGAGGCTGGGCTTTTTCCTATAGAACTACATTTTTATGGAATGGTCTGCCGATCCGTGTGAGAGAAGTAAATTCGGTCTCAACATTTAAGTCTTTACTGAAGAGTCATCTATTCAGTAGGTCCTATGATTGAGGGTTGTGAAGGTGAATGGTAAGGCACTGCAGTGACGAACCACCCTTGCTGTCTTTGTCTGGCCGGCTCCCCTTAGCCACTTGGATTATATGCCTCTGACCCTATAGAGTAGTGCATCATGTCTTGCCAGACTTTCCCCCCGCTATACTCAACTTGAGTGGGTTGAGTCACTGACGTCATCTTCCTGTCCAGTCCTGCACCCAACGGGCTTATGTGGTGGGGGAGATCTTCGTGGGCTGCTTTGACAAAGTAGGTGAGGTTATATCCTGCCTGGTTGGCCCTGTCCGGGGATATCGTCGGACAGGGCCACAGTGTCTTCGGATCCCTCTGTCTCAGTCCCCATTATCTATGCAGCAATAGTCTATATGCCGGGGGGCTAGGGTCAGTCTGTTATATCTGGTGTATTTCTCCTCTCTTATCTGGTGTCCTGTGTAATCTTAATTATGCTCCCTCTTGCTCTTTGATCTCTCTCTCTATCTCTCCCCTCCCAGAGGACCTGAGACCTAGGACCATTCCTCAGGACTACCTGGCCTCACGACTCCTGGCTGTCCCCATCCCCAGTCCACGTGGTCATGCTGCTGATCAGGTTTCTGCTGTTCTAACTGGCTATGGAACCCTGTTCCTGTTCAGCAGATGTGCTACTTTGTCGTGCTGCTGATACAGTTTCTGTTGTATTCCCTGCAGCTTGGGAACCCTGACCTGTTCACCGGACCTGCTACCTTATACCAGACCTGCTGTTTTGAAAAGCCGAGCATCTTGAAGAATGATCTAACCTTAATGGCCATGTACTCTTATTATCTCCACCGGCACAGCCAGAACAGGACTGGCCACCCCTCAGAGCTTGATTCCTCTCAAGGTTTTTTCCTAGGTTCCTGCCTTTCTATGGAGTTTTCCTAGCCACCATGCTTCTACATCTGCATTGCTTGCTCTTTGGTATTTTAGGCTGGGTTTCTGTACAAGCACTTTGTGATATATCTACTGATGTAAAAAGGGCTTTATAAATAAATGTGATTAATTGATTGCTTTATCCAATACAGTACTATCATGTTTTAATTACTCATATATAAATAAACACACAAAAAGAGGAACTGATCTCTCTTCTACTGGAGCCAGGGAGCAATACATAGACCCAATCAAGAATTGAAAAGGTGCTGCTGGACATTACTCCTCACAATCAGACAGAATTCAGAAAAGGAAGATATATTGGAGACAACATTAGACACCGAGAAAACATTTTTAACTATGAGAATGCAGAGGAACCAGGTACAGTGGGGCAAAAAAGTATTTAGTCAGCCACCAATTGTGCAAGTTCTCCCACTTGAAAAGATAAGAGAGGCCTGTAATTTTCATCATAGGTACACTTCAACTATGACAGACAAAATGAGAGAAGAAAACAAGTATTTGGTCACCTACAAACAAGCAAGATTTCTGGCTCTCACAGACATGTAACTTCTTCTTTAAGAGGCTCCTCTTGTCCTCCACTCGTTACCTGTATTAATGGCACCTGTTTGAACTTGTTATCAGTATAAAAGACACATGTCCACAACCTCAAACAGTCACACTCCAAACTCCACTATGACCAAGACCAAAGAGCTGTCAAAGGACACCAGAAACAAAATTGTAGACCTGCACCAGGCTGGGAAGACTGAATCTGCAATAGGTAAGCAGCTTGGTTTGAAGAAATCAACTATGGGAGCAATTATTAGGAAATGGAAGACTACAAGACCACTGATAATCTCCCTCGATCTGGGGCTCCACGCAAGATCTCATCCCGTGGGGTCAAAATGATCACAAGAACGGTGAGCAAAATCCCAGAACCACACGGGGGGGACCTAGTGAATGACCCGCAGAGAGCTGGGACCAAAGTAACGAAGCCTACCATCAGTAACACACTACGCTGCCAGGGACTCAAATCCTGCAGTGCCAGACGTGTCCCCCTGCCTAAGCCAGTACATGTCCAGGCCCGTCTGAAGTTTGCTAGAGAGCATTTGATGGTCCAGAATAATATTGGGAAAATGTCATATGGTCAGATGAAACCAAAATATAACTTTTTGGAAAAACTCAACTCGTTGTGTTTGGAGGACAAAGAATGCTGAGTTGCATCCAAAGAACACCATTCCTACTGTGAAGCATGGGGGTGGAAACATCATGCTTTGGGGCTGTTTTTCTGCAAAGGGACCAGGACGACTGATCCGTGTCAAGGAAAGAATGAATGGGGCCATGTATCATGAGATTTTGAGTAAAAACCTCCTTCCATCAGCAAGGGCATTGAAGATGAAACGTGGCTGGGTCTGTCAGCATGACAATGATCCCAAACACACCGCCCGGGCAACGAAGGAGTGGCTTCGTAAGAAGCATTTCAAGGTCCTGGAGTGGCCAGATCTCAACCCCATAGAAAATCTTTGGAGGGAGTTGAAAGTCTGTGTTGCCCAGCAACAGCCCCAAAACATCACTGCTCTAGAGGAGATCTGCATGGAGGAATGGGCCAAAATACCAGCAACAGTGTGTGAAAACCTCGTGAAGACTTAGAGAAAACGTTTGACCTCTGTCATTGCCAACAAAGTGTATATAACAAAGTATTGAGATAAACTTTTGTTATTGACCAAATACTTATTTTCCACCATGCCCTCAATCTCACACAAATCATCAAGGAACCCACCAGGTACAACCCTAAATCTGTAAACAAGGGCACCCTCATAGACGTCATCCTGACCAATTGGCCCTCCAAATACACCTCCGCTGTCTTCAACCAGGATCTCAGCAATCACTGCCTCATTGCCTGTATCCGCTACGGAGCCGCAGTCAAACGACGACCCCTCATCACTGTTAAACGCTCCCTAAAACACTTCTGTGAGCAGGCCTTTCTAATCGACCTGGCCCGGGTATCCTGGAAGGACATTGACCTCATCCCTTCAGTTGAGGATGCCTGGTCATTCTTTAAAAGTAACTTAATCACCATTTTAGATAAGCATGCTCCGTTCAAAAAATGCAGAACTAAGAACAGATATAGCCCTTGGTTCACTCCAGACCTCACTGCCCTCGACCAGCACAAAAACATCCTGTGGCGGACTGCAACAGCATCGAATATTCCCTGCGATATGCAACTGTTCAGGGAAGTCAGGAACCAATACACGCAGTCAGTCAGGAAAGCAATGGCCAGCTTCTTCAGGCAGAAATTTGCATCCTGTAGCTCCAACTCCAAAAAGTTCTGGGACACTGTGAAGTCCATGGAGAACAAGAGCAACTCCTCCCAGCTGCCCACTGCACTGAGGCTAGGTAACACGGTCACCACCGATAAATCCATGATTATCGAAAACTTCAACAAGCATTTCTCAACGGCTGGCCATGCCTTCCGCCTGGCTACTCCAACCTCGGCCAACAGCTCCGCCCCCCCCGCAGCTACTCGCCCAAGCCTCTCCAGGTTCTCCTTTACCCAAATCCAGATAGCAGATGTTCTGAAAGAGCTGCAAAACCTGGACCCGTAGAAATCAGCTGGGCTTGACAATCTGGACCCTCTATTTCTGAAACTATCCGCCGCCATTGTCGCAACCCCTATTACCAGCCTGTTCAACCTCTCATATCGTCTGAGATCCCCAAGGATTGGAAAGCTGCCGCAGTCATCCCCCTCTTCAAAGGGGGAGACACCCTGGACCCAAACTGTTTACAGACCTATATCCATCCTGCCCTGCCTATCTAAGGTCTTCGAAAGCCAAGTCAACAAACAGGTCACCGACCATCTCGAATCCCACCGTACCTTCTCCGCTGTGCAATCTGGTTTCCGAGCCGGTCACGGGTGCACCTCAGCAACGCTCAAGGTACTTAACGATATCATAACCGCCATCGATAAAAGACAGTACTGTGCAGCCGTCTTCATCGACCTTGCCAAGGCTTTCGACTCTGTCAATCACCATATTCTTATCGGCAGACTCAGTAGCCTCGGTTTTTCTGATGACTGCCTTGCCTGGTTCACCAACTACTTTGCAGACAGAGTTCAGTGTGTCAAATCGGAGGGCATGCTGTCCGGTCCTCTGGCAGTCTCTATGGGGGTGCCACAGGGTTCAATTCTCGGGCTGACTCTTTTCTCTGTCTATATCAATGATGTTGCTCTTGCTGCGGGCGATTCCCTGATCCACCTCTACGCAGACGACACCATTCTATATACTTCCGGCCCGTCCTTGGACACTGTGCTATCTAACCTCCAAATGAGCTTCAATGCGATACAACACTCCTTCCGTGGCCTCCAACTGCTCTTAAACGCTAGTAAAACCAAATGCATGCTTTTCAACCGTTCGCTGTCTGCACCCGCACGCCTGACTAGCATCACCACCCTGGATGGTTCCGACCTTGAATATGTGGACATCTATAAGTACCTAGGTGTCTGGCTAGACTGTAAACTCTCCTTCCAGACTCATATCAAACATCTCCAATCGAAAATCAAATCTATAGTCGGCTTTCTATTCCGCAACAAAGCCTCCTTCACTCACGCCGCCAAACTTACCCTAGTAAAACTGACTATCCTACCGATCCTCGACTTCGGCGACGTCATCTACAAAATAGCTTCCAACACTCTACTCAGCAAACTGGATGCAGTTTATCACAGTGCCATCTGTTTTGTCACTAAAGCACCTTATACCACCCACCACTGCGACCTGTATGCTCTAGTCGGCTGGCCCTCGCTACATATTCGTCGCCAGACCCACTGGTTCCAGGTCATCTACAAGTCCATGCTAGGTAAAGCTCCGCCTTATCTCAGTTCACTGGTCACGATGGCAACACCCATCCGTAGCACGCGCTCCAGCAGGTGTATCTCACTGATCATCCCTAAAGCCAACACCTCATTTGGCCGCCTTTCGTTCCAGTTCTCTGCTGCCTGTGACTGGAACGAATTGCAAAAATCGCTTGAAGTTGGAGACTTTTATCTCCCTCACCAACTTCAAACATCTGCTATCTGAGCAGCTAACCGATCGCTGCAGCTGTACATAGTCTATCGGTAAATAGCCCACCCAATTTGACCTACCTCATCCCCATACTGTTTTTATTTATTTACTTTTCTGCTCTTTTGCACACCAATATCTCTACCTGTACATGACCATCTGATCATTTATCACTCCAGTGTTAATCTGCAAAATTGTAATTATTTGCCTACCTCCTCATGCCTTTTGCAAACAATGTATATAGACTCTCTTTTTTTCTACTGTGTTATTGACTTGTTTATTGTTTACTCCATGTGTAACTCTGTGTTGTCTGTTCACACTGCTATGCTTTGTCTTGGCCAGGTCGCAGTTGCAAATGAGAACTTGTTCTCAACTAGCCTACCTGGTTAAATAAAGGTGAAATAAAAAAATGAAATAAAAAATAATCTGCAAATAAATTCATTAAAAATCCTACAATGTGATGTTCGGGATTTTTTTTCTCATTTTGTCTGTCATAGTTGAAGTGTACCAAAAATGACAGTCCTCTCTCATCTTTTTAAGTGGGAGAACTTATTGGTGGCTGACTAAATACTTTTTTGCCCCACTGTATAATCTTTATAGCGGATTCTGAGAAAGCCTTTTATACAGTATGTCTAGAAGTGCCTGTATTTTTAAAACATTTTGGATAATCTCTCATAAAATGTGTAAAAGTCATGTACAACAATCCATTATGTAAAATAATAAAAATCAAGGTTACTTCTATGAGAAATTTGAACTGTCAAGAGGCTTAAAACAAGGTTATGCTTTGTCACCATATCTATTTATTATGGCAATTGAACTGTTAGATTTACAAAATCAGATCTAATGATAACATAGAGTCAAAAAATGTATGGATTAGAGACAAAAGTATCAATGAATGCCGATGATTCAAGTTTTCTCAATCGTCAATCTTGTAGAACTTCATTAAGTGTTATTACGTATTGGGTCTCTAAAATATACAAACTTTAAATTGCCATGTAGTCTAAATGGGTGAATGGTGTATGGGTCAGGGTCAGGTGGGCAACATTTGAAAGCTACAGTGTTAGCCTTTCACTAGGCAATTCAGGGAAACAGATCGTAATTTTGGTGCGCATAGAAAGGTGTCATGACTGCATTCAGGTGCGTGTTCTGTGGCAAATTTTCTTCACAATAGACAAACAAATATAAGCTCATTCGGTTCAGAACAACCCAGGGTATTACACCATGTCAACTTGTAACTCTACATCAAATATATTGATCATAAACATTGGCACTGTATATGACATGAGTTGTATGATATGGAAATGTGAAATGCACATTTTTGGTTTTGGTTTTTGGCTATGATATAAAAACGGTATTTATTATAATCTTGAACGTCTCATCTTTCAAAATACATCAAGCCCAGCTTCAGACACAATCGTTAGGCAAGGGTCATTTCAGTGTAGGAAAGGATGAAACAGCGTCTGAGCCACCAGTAAGTACAGATAGTAGTATAAATCCCCTGGCACAGTCCCCGCAGCCGGACAACCTTCTCATGGCTTCTGGAGGGAAATACTGTAGGAATGCCCAACCGGTGTCGGTCATTCAGCCGACAGAAACTTTCAACCGGTTCTCCCCATTAAGCAGCGAGTCGGAGTCAGAGGTCGAGCCTTCTCTGGTCTCTACTCCTCCCGTTACGGGGTCTGAGACTCTGAAGCCTCCCACCATTAGCTCTGGCAAATTGAATACCTCGTCATTGGCAACGCCATTACCCGCAGTATTAGACTTAAAACGAATCATCCAGCGATCATACACTGTTTACCAGGGGGCAGGGCTACCGACGTTAAGGCTAATCTGAAGATGGTACTGGCTAAAGCTAAAACTAGCGAGTGTAGAGAGTATAGGGATATTGTTATCCACGTCGGCACCAACGATGTTAGGATGAAACAGTCAGAGGTCACCAAGCACAACATGGCTTCAGCGTGTAAATCAGCTTGAAAGATGTGTTGGCATCGAGTAATTGTCTCTGGCCTCCTCCCAGTTAGGGGGAGTGATGAGCTCTACAGCAGAGTCTCACAACTCAATCGCTGGTTGAAAACTGTTTCCTGCCCCTCCCAAAAGATAGAATTTGTAGATAATTGGCCCTCTTTCTGGGACTCACCCACAAACAGGACCAAGCCTGGCTGTGGGGTGTCTCAAAATAGGGCTACTTAATGTTAGATCCCTCACTTCTAATGCACTTATAGTCAAATAACTAATCACTGATCATAATCTTGATGTGATTGGCCTGACTGAAACATGTTAGGGAAGTTGCGAATTTTCGCAGCTTTTTGTTAAAAATCGCACAACATTTCAGCGCCCTGCTATTCATGCCAGGAATATAGTATATGCATATGATTAGTATGTGTGGATAGAAAACACTCAGACGTTTCTAAAACTGGTTAAATCACGGCTGTGACTATAACAGAACGTGCGTTTCATCGAAAAGTGCAGGAAAATCTGATCACTGAAAATGGAAATAAATATCCATGCGCCACTTCCAGGAATTGTTCAAAGTGAACCGGATTAAATGAGGCCGAGGTTGCAGTGACTACAGCTTCCACACGATGTCTAGAGTCTTGTCATTTGATTCGGCTTTGATTCTTGGTCAAACCGACACAAGGGAACCGATTCCCTCCGGTCTCCGACCGGATGTTTTGGTTGAGATTTCTCCTGACAATATTTTCCGACGGACACCTATAGAATTTACATCGCCTCCTGATGAATTTTATCGCTTATTAACGTGTACTAATACCTAAAGTTGCATTACAAAAGTATTTCGAAGTGTTTTGTGAAAGTTTATCGTCGACTTTTTTAATTTAAAAAAATGACGTTACGTTAGAAAAAGCTATTCTTTTCCGTTGTTCACACAGTATTCATAGATCAATATCTAGGCTATATATGGACCGATTTAATCGAAAAAAGACCCAAAATGATGTTTATGGGACATCTAGGAGTGCCAAGAAAGAAGCTCGTCAAAGGTAATGAATGTTTTATATTTTATTTCTGCGTTTGAGTAGCCCCCGGCTATCGCAAAATCTGTCGTTAGGTGACGTTGCTGTATTCTGGGGGATACATGCTATCAGATAATAGCTTCTCATGCTTTTGCCGAAAAGCATTTTACAAATCTGACTTGGTGGATAGATTCACAACGAGTGTAGCTTTAATTCAGTACATTGTATGTCCATTTTAATGAAAGTTTGAGTTTTATCAACCACTATACGTGGCGCACTTGAAATTTCCTCTGATTTGATCCCCTCGAGGGGACCGCTTCCCTAACAAGTTTTAAGCCTGATGAATTTACTGTGTTAAATGAGGCCTCACCACCTGGTTACACTAGTGACCATATCCCCCGCACATCCCACAAAGGTGGAGGTGTTGCTTACATCACTTTTTATAGCTACTGTTTACAGGCCTCCTGGGCCATATACAGCATTCCTCACTGAGTTCCCTGAATTACTATCAGACCTTGTAGTCTTGGCAGATAATATTCAAATGTTTGGTGACTTTAATATTCACATGGAAAAGTCCACAGACCCACTCCAAAAGGCTTTCGGAGCCATCATCAACTCGGTGGGTTTTGTCCAACATGTCTCTGGACCTACTGTCATACTCTGGACCTAGTTTTGTCACATGAAATAAATGTTGTGGGTCTTGTTTTTTTCTCATAATGCTGGACTATTGGACCACCATTTTATTACGTTTGCAATCGCAACAAATATTCTGCTCAGACCCCAACCAAGGATCATCAAAAGTCATGCTACAAATTCTCAGACAACCCAAAGATTCCTAGATGCCCTTCCAGACTCCCTCCGCCTACTCAAGGACGTCAGAGTACAAAAATCAGTTAACCACATAACTGAGGAACTCAATTTAACCTTGCGCAATACCCTAGATGCAGTCGCACCCCTAAAAACAAAAAACATTTGTCATAATAAACTAGCTCCCTGGTATACAGAAAATACCCGAGCTCTGAAGCAAACTTCCAGAAAATTGGAACGACGGTACTAGCTTGGAAAGACGATACCGTGCAGTATCGAAGAGCCCTCACTGCTGCTCAATCAACCTATTTTCCCAACTTAATTGAGGAAAATAAGAACAATCCAAAATGTATTTTTGATACTGTCGCAAAGCTAACTAAAAAGCAGCATTCCCCAAGAGAGGATGGCTTTCACTTCAGCAGTGATTACTTCATGAACAGTAAATTATGGACTCCTCTTTAAATCTGCGTATTCCTCCAAAGCTCAGTTGTCCTGAGTCTGCACAACTCTGCCAGGACCTAGGATGAAGGGAGAGACAAGTGTTTTATTACTATATCTCTTGACACAAATGATGAAAATAATCATGGCCTCTAAATCCTCAACCTGCATACTGGACCCTATTCCAACTAAACTACTGAAAGAACTGCATCCTGTGCTTGGCCTTCCTATGTTGAAAATAATAAACAACTCTCTAGATGTGTACCAAACTCACTAAAATTGGCAGTAATAAAGCCTCTCTTAAAAAGCCCATCTTTGACCCAGAATCTCCCATTGCTCTCAATTTCTTTTGAAAAAGCTGTTGCAATTCACTGCCTTCCTGAAGACAAACAATGTATACGAAACGCTTCAGTCTGGTTTTAGACCCCATCATAGCACTGAGACTGCACTTGTGAAGGTGGTAAATGACCTTTTAATGGCGTCAGACCGAGGCTCTGCATCTGTCGTCGTGCTCCTTGTGCTGCTTTTGATACCATCGATCACCACATTCTTTTGGAGAGATTGGAAACCCAAATTGGTCTACATGGAGGACAAGTTCTGGCCTGGTTTAGATCTTATCTGTCGGAAAGATATCAGTTTGTCTCTGTGGATCAACTGTAAATTTCGGTGTTCCTCAAGGTTCCGTTTTAGGACCACTATTGTTTTCACTATATATTTTACCTCTTGGTGATGTAATTGGGAAACATAATGTTAACTTTCACTGCTATGCGGATGACAGACAGCTGTACATTTCGATGAAACATGGTGAAGCCCCAAAATTGCCCTCGCTGGGAGCCTGTGTTCAGACATAAGAAAGTGGATGGCTGGAAATGTTCTACTTTTAAACTCGGACAAAACAGAGATGCCTGTCTGTTTTTTTTTTAATCAATGTTTAGGCTATTTTGATTTGTTTATCACCTTTTTGGTTACTACATGATTCCATATGTGTTATTTCATAGTTTTGATGTTTTCATAGTTATTCTACCATGTAGAAAACAGAAAAAATAAAGACAAACCCTTGAACGAGTTGGTGTTCTGAAACTTTTGACCGGGAGTGTAGATTATTATGACAACAGAGAATTTGCCCAAAAGTATTTTAAAAAGACCGGCTCATGGGCTGCCGGCCGTGTAAAAAAATAAAAACATTTATTAAATTTCAAACCAGCCCACCCCAATGAATTGCAAAATGGCCAATCCACCCATGCATCACCTTCCCTGAAACTCCCACTATTTATTTGATACATAATAACTGTGACGCCTATAGGCACAGTGATGTCCGGATCTTGTGTTTTACAGTCCTTAACCCTGTCCCTAACCCCAACCTGTAACGCTAACCTAACCTCAGTCAGCTACAACCACAAGTAATGACCCAAATGCTCACTCCATTTGATCAGCTATTGACAGCCACTGAAACATAATCCTCAGAGTGATTGATTGAATTAATATAGTTGTTTGGTTTTATGTTTTTTTAACCTTTATTTTCCAGGAAGTCCCATTAATAATATATGTTTTACCTGGAAGAACTAGTTAGATAGAGCACACTCTATTTATCTGTGTAAAGGTTGTCTTCGTCGTCTGACGACAAATATGAAATATCAGACCAAATAGAGTGTTCATGATGTTTTATTTCTGAACACTGAAATACAAAATAACAACGTGAAAAAACCGAAACAGTCCTGTACGGTGCAGAAAACACTAAACAGAAAATAATCACCCACAAAATACAGGTGGGAAAAGGATACCTAAGTATGATTCTCAATCAGAGAAAACGAACGACACCTGCCTCTGATTGAGATCCATACATACTAGGCCAAACACGTAGAAAATATAACATAGAAAAAATAACAAAGACAACCCACCCCAACTCACTCCCTAACCTAACACAAAGACATAAAAAATAAACTAAGGTCAGAACGTGACAATCTGGCTCCAGCTCCGACTCCTGCTGGAGTATCCTACTATATATATACACATACATACACTGCTTATGCTGTGTGCCCTAGCCCTATAACCCCATGCTATAATTTTAGGAAACTTTGTTGTTTAGCAAAGACATCACCTCTTTATAACACACTAACTCCTATTTTAATTTGACCTTTATTTAACTAGGCAATTCAGTTACGAACACATTCTTATTTACAACGATGGCCTAGGAACAGTGGGTTAACTGCCTTGTTCAGGGGCAGAATGACAGATTTTTACCTTGTCAGTGTCATGACGTTGGCCTGGGGATAGGTTTATGACAGTCATAGATACCTCTTCCCCCCTTTTTCCTCTCTCTACCCTACTTATGTTACATTTGCAAAACTCTTGGTTAACATAGAGATTCTGGGAACATCAGAAGGTGGGGGGAAATGAACTATATTCTGGTAATCCGACCAATTGAACATATGTGGTGGTACTTAATGAATATGATGTCAGTTCGGTTGTCATCTGAGACATTCTCATCAATGATAAGATTACATAAACTCTACAGTGGAAAGTCTACACATCAGAGTTATCGGATTCACATGGAATTGTTGTTCAAGTTAAATGTTTGAAAATGAAATTATTTGTGATGGGATGAAATGTGATTTTAGCTTCTAAAATGTGAGATTTGGGTTTTCATAAGGTAGGGCTCTGCTCAATCATCGGCCCGCCCCTGGGAAGGGACATGGGCTATAAAACTTTTCAAACACGCCCTCCTCTCCATTCCTATATAAAGCCTTGACGACAATATAACCTCCTGTTCCGAGGATGTGAGGACGACGGTCCAATGTCAGAATGGTTCAGATAATAACTACAGAACAAAGCCAACATCAGCGTGAGCTTTGGTTGCGAATGGTATGAACTTTGAACTCTTATTCACTACAGAACTGATACCTCCTAGCCATTGAGTTAGCAACAGCCGCTGCAAACGCAGGTTAGGAAGGAAGAGACAGAGTATCCCATATACCACACAACAACGTTACTACAACGTATTCAATTTACCAGCCAATTTACTCAATAAGGTAATATTCATTACGGAGAAATAATTTTATAGAATAGCATGTCATATCACTTAATCCGGCATAGCCAAAGACACGACATCAGTTTGGGGATTCAATCTAGCGACCTTTCGGTTACTGGCCCAACGCGCTAACCACTAGGCTACCTGCTGCTCCACATCCTATAAAACTGCCTGGCTATTAATTTTAATCTGCACCATGTTTGACGTAAGGTAAAACTGTTGTCAAACTGAAGTGTTTGGATATTGCGTCACCTCTTTGGGCATAAGAAACACAATCTACAGCTCCTAAGCGCTCTGTAAAGTTCCCAAAAATTATAATTATGAAACAACTGCAGATTGCCCCTTTAATTTTAGCTGGTGTCCTGGTTGCCATGCCATACCCCCCTTGTGTGCATCTCAAAAGTCTAAAACAGTGCTGGCCAATGTTACCCAGCACCCACGCAAACCATCGCGGGCACAGGGTAAGATTCACCCACCTTTGGTCTCAAGTGACGTCTCAAGTGACGTCCTCAAAGTCCTATCTAGTTTCCTTCATTTACACAGATTTGGATGGGCTTATGTTTCTGAGTACAGTGCAGATGACGGTAGGGAGATGAGAGTGAGAGGATGGATTATCAAGATACCGTTACGGATTCCCCTGCCTGTGGTGTTTATAAGTTTTCTAAAATTATAGCATGACGTTATAACGGTTATAAGGCAGTCAAAGTTGGAATCATTAGTTGCTACATCCATTTTTGTACTTATAAATTAAGGACATACTGCATACCCATTGAGTCTTAAAGAAAACAACTTTAAAATGTGCTTAGTTCAACTGTCGTAGCCCATCAGAACATCAGAATATAAGCTTGTTTCACGCCAATGTTTGTAAACAAATTAAATGTAAATATAGCCTCAAAACATGGTAAAAACTATAATGAATGGTCAATTCTTGCATCCATAGCTGTCTAGGAATTTGAGAGTGCTTACATTTCTCCAACCCTATCCCTCAGCTTTTTCCAAAACAGGGGTGGGGAGTGTGCTTGGTTATTGTTTCAACTGCTGACTGACGCTTTAAAGTAGTGAGTGAGTCATCATGAGGTGTACATAATGAGTTCATCAAAGGTCTGAATGTCCCACATGGCAGATGTCCAGTGACAATCACATCAAACCTGTTTACCAACGTCACCCGAGGCATTTCTTAGAGATCACACTGAGATCCCCCCTTCTATCTCTCCCTCCGCACCCTCTCTCTACCACTGTCTTGACCTATCTCTCTGCCCCCTTTACCTGGTATCTCTTGTTCTTTCTCTCTGACTCCCCCCTAACTCTCCATCCCTATCAGATTATAACCTTTATTTTTGTCAACACATTACATACATGACATTCAATCAAAATTAAGATGTAAGCTATCAATTAATAATCATAACGCCAGGCTCCTTTTTTCCCTGAGTGGGGTCACTGGGCTGGGTAGGAGATGTTGACTTGGGTCAGCTGAAGGAGGAGAGACAGGTGTTCATTTTGACAGGCAACAGCCATAAGGTGATTTACTCTTTCCTAGAAAACAAATCCAAGTCTGTTAACGCTTTTGTCCACTCTAGCTGAGATGAGCTGTTAAATACAGATACAGTCTATGGAAAACAATATTATATTGAATATATATATATACAGTAACTTTACTTGGGTTCTTAAAAACACTGGGGTTTGCAAAACTAAGCATTTGTTTGTTTTTATTTTCTTAAAGGCCCAGAGCAGTCATAAATGTGACTTCCTGTGTTTTATACACATTCCCACACTATAAGGTTGGAATAATACTTTGAAAGTGTAACAATTATGATAATGCCCTTTTAATGTAAGAGCTGTTTGAAAAAAGGGCAGTAAATTAGTCAATTGACCAATAGGAGAGTTCCAAACCTCTGACATTAACAGCTAGTTCAGTTTTCCTCTCCCCACTCAAACCACACCCAGACAGTTCTAGTCAAATTCTTGATTGAGAAATTGCTCTTTGCTAAGAACCTATTTTGCCTCTTTTGACCATTTGAATTAAAAGCAATCACAGAAAAATACTTAATTGTTACCAGTGGTGTAAAGTACTTAAGTACAAATATTTTAAAATACTATGTCATTTTTGGGGGTATCTGTACTTTACATTACTATTTCTATTTTTGACTACTTTTACTTTTACTTCATTACATTCCTAAAGAAAATAATGTACTTTTTACTCCATAAATTTTTCCTGACACCCAAAAGTACTCATTACATTTGAGTGCTTGCAAGGACAGGAAAACGGTCCAATTCACGCACTTATCAAGAGAACATCCCTGGTCATCCTTACTGCTTCTGATCGGCGGACTCACTAAACACACATGCTTCGTTTGTAAATTATGTCTGAGTGTTGGAGTGTGAATAAAACTCATAGTGTTAACCATGTTTTGAAGATATATAGTGTTTGTTTACATTTTCCTTGTTTACAAATATTGAATTAAACAAGCTTAAAATGTTTGTTTCTAATGGGATATGATAGTTGAACTAAGCTCATGAGTTATATTCTTCAAGAATCAATGGGTACATATACGTCTGAAAAATGGATGTAGCAACAGATGATTGCCCCTTTAAGTACTTTACTGTGATTGTTTTGAATTAAAATGGTCAAAAATAAACAAAAATAGCTTCTTAGCAAAGACCAATTTGTCAAGCAAGAATTTTGCTCGGACTGTCTGGGAATGATCTGAGTCAGAGAATGTGAGCTAAGTGGAGCTGATCTGGGCTGGGGCAAGGAGCTGAGCATGCTCAATTTGTCTGGAGTGTGGAGCGGATTCGAAAATACAGGCTATTGTTAAAAAAGAGGAGTCTAAATTTGCGACAGTGCTGAAGTTGTCTATCGACTGTAGAAGGTGAGGCAATTAGAGCCAGTGAAGTAAGTGAAGTATCTGATCATCAAGACATTAGAGAAAAAGCTATTTGTTTTTTTTAACACATTAGCCGCACATCATCACTAGGTCCTTGTTTAATAGCCTACATCCTATGATGTGAGCCCTGAGAGATTTTTAGTGGAGGGGGGGAAAGGATGTTGAGCCAGAGCAGTGCGCAAAGACCACTCTGTAAACAATGTGTGGGATTTCCAACAGCTCAACTCCACTCACATAGAAATCTGGTCTGAGTAGGGAAGGGAAAACTGAACGTTTGCTGTTATTGGCAGAAAGGCTTGGAACTCTATTTCTGTCTCTTTCTTTCTAATTTACTGCATGGTGATGTCACCATAGAAGGCCAAAACTCCATTCCACCAAAAGAGACTGATATTTCAGGTGTCTTTTCAAACATCTCATACACTAAAAAGGCATTATCATAATTTTCATCATTTCACAGTATTATTCCAACCTCATAGTGTGGAAATATAAAATATATAAAATCACGTTTTTGACTGCACTGCTAGTTACAGATACTTTTCAGTTTAACCACTTTGAACTGCATTCTTTTTTGTCAGAAATGTGCTTTATAAATAAACTTAACCACTTTGAACTGCATTTTGTTTTAAGAAATGTGCTTTATACTGTATCACGTTTGATTTGATGACTACATAAACCATTTATTTTGCATGCTCAAGTCTGGGATGGAAAGTCATTACATCTAAAGGAGACTATTTTCTTTATGATTGTTTTGGAAAGTTCCTTGTAGGGTTGGCCAACGGTCTCTGTTTCCACGTGTTATATTACCCCGAAGTGCTATCCCCGATGCGCGCACGAGAGATGGAGAGCCATCGTCGTGACGTCATGATCTTACCACAAGATAAGCCTGGAGCTATATCACGGAGGCGAATGGTTTACGGTATAAAAAAAGACTGTTACATCGGAGAGGGATTCTCGTCGGAGCACAGAAGCAATTGCAAAGGGCGCAGAAATAGCCCTTATAGCACTTTTGGCACCAGCGGAGCCCAGCTCTCAACCCTCAGATACGCTCCTTGAGCCCTCTCCTGTCTCTCTTTATCCCCGTGTGTCAATTCATTTGTGCGGTCCAAGTCAAGTCAGATCGCACTCCGTTGAAATGCGAGCATCATAATAAAGACCGCGCACCTTCCATAGAGGGGACAGAGACATATTTATGCAAGTGTGTGAACGGGTTAGACAGCGAGCAGGGGACAGCAGATGAGCACACCAGCCGGAGCGGAATGTGTTTGGAAAGCAGCTAAAACCGGGACAGAGCTGCGCTGCCTCTGGAGTCGCTTTTAGTCTGGGGACAGAAACCTAAAATAAAATGGGCGCTGGCAGCGTGGACCTACTGGTCACTCTCCAGATCCTGCCCGGTTTCTTCTCCAACTGTTTGTTCCTCGCGCTCTACGACTCGGTGGTGCTGGTGAAGCGCCTAGTGTCCTTACTGAGCTGCTCGGGCAGCGGAGGGGGAGAGTGGCAGCGCATGCTGACCTCGGCAGGGCTCCGGTCCATATGGAACAGCTTCCTGCTGGATGCATATAAACAGGTAATGAACCATGTTGTATTGTCATATATATAAAGTCACCGCAAGCTACGCTTTAGTTAGAGTTTGTGGTTTTACTATGAGTTGTAGGAAGTTGTATTGTGGTATACCTGTGCACAACACACCCACAGGTCTTGGGCATTGTGGCGGTAAAATAGTGTTCTCTAAAAGAGTCAGAATGGCATCATGCATAAAAGTTGTTCAAAACCACTTCAGCACACAACCTGGTCTCAGAGCATTTTGTATTACTCTGTATGTAAATCTGTCAACTTATTTTAGTATATTGTCACGTTTTGTATGGTATTAATTTGTGGATGTCCATCACCCAGTTCTATTCAATTTTTGTATTTAACCTTTATTTAACTATACAAGTCAGTTAAGACTTGCAAACATACAATATGTACGAATTTGCTTAACGTACAATATGTTACGAATTTGCAAAACTTAGTATATGTTACACATTCCAGCTAGGTGGCTAATGTTAGCTTGCTGTCTAATGTTAGCCATGCTAAGGGTTAGTGGTTAGGGTTAAGCTTAGTGTCAAGTTTAGGAGTTAGGTTAAAGGGTTATGGTTAGAGTAGGTGTTAGCTAACAAGCTAAGTAGTTGCAAAGTTGCTAAAAATTAGTAAGTAGTTGAAAAGTAGCTAATTGTCTAAAATGCTAAAGTTGTCTATGATGAGATTCAAACTAGCAACCATTGGGTTCCTAGATGTTCACATTACGAGCCCACCCCTCCACCATGACCAACCACCTTACTTTAGTTTTTGTCTTAAGTAACCATCTGTCTTATGTAGCCATGCCAAACATAACATATCATACAAATTTCAGTGTCAAGGATATATATTTACTATGTTACGCCTAGTCTATGAGACCAGGCTGCAGCACAAAAACGATCTAGCTAGGCATGCTTCTCTGTAACTCTTGCCATTTCAAAAGCAGTGTATAGTATTTTTTTTATTCATTCATTCATTCATTCTGAAAGGACAATTATACTATTTCTGCATTGCTGAATTCTTATCTTGCCATCTGAGACCATGTCCATGGGTCACCTTGTTTAAATCAGCATGTTGAACTTTAATATCAAATCAAATGTAGGTTATCTGATCTAAAAAGTGATGAACTTTGGCCCCCAGACAGTCAAAACCCTGAGGGCCATTCACCCTCAGTTACTTGGAAATTCAGAGGTCTGGCTTCTCCTAAATGTTACATTTTAACTCTCAAGCCAAACAGACATCGTTGTGTCAGTCCTAACCAGACACTAGGCATCAGGCAGGTAGCCAGGTGCACATGTAAACTTTAACACATATCATCTGACACATAGGCATTTTGCTAACCAGGTAGTACAGTATGGATTTACACGTTTTATATGCATGAAACACGTGTATGAAGTTAGTTACTGAAGAATGCGGTCGTCTAGTTTTGGGTAATTTGGTCGAGGATTCCCCCACCTCTCCCCCTTCTTGATAATTTGATCCTCTGTTGTATTATTGTCACGTTCCTCCTCTCTTTTTCTCCCTCCTTTCTCCTTTCTTCCAGCCTCTCTCTCTCACTCCTTCTTTTTCCCTCTCTCATGCCCTCTTTCTTCCCTTCTCCCTGCCTCTCTGTCGTTCAGTCCCTGGCTCTTTCTTACTCTGGCATCCCTCTCTCTCCTCTATCTGTTTCCACCTCTCTTCCTCCTCTCCTTCTCTCTCTCCCCTTCTTCCCTTTCTCTCCTGTTGTGCTGTGTCTATGTCACCAACTCCTACTAAACACTAAACTGTTCTACCTTTTCCTGAACTCTCATGAGTCATGCCTAATCAGCGTCGTGGCTGTTACAGAGTATTACAATGTTAGTGTCAAAAGGCTCTTACCACAACAGCACTCACACTCTTTTCAACTCTTAGGCTGCTGACTGACCAGATGAAAGGGACTTGGGGAAGTCTATCATGTGGTACTGGTCAATTCAATACATCTAATCACTTACTGATGTAAATTACCTAGAACGGACGTTGCCTCCAAAATGACCTCAGAAAATCTGTCATGGGGAGGAAAGTTTGCTCTTTTCTAGTGGGGATTGAGATGGGAGGGCAAGCATTTCTGGCCAGCACTCTCCATCCCAATTTGATGAATGACTCTTGGCATGGTTAATGCACACACGCACGCACACACACACGCACACAAGTTGACTCATAACCCGCAGTCCCCGCAGATATGTGGGTGGGTTTTCCCTCTCTCATGCCCTCTTTCTTCCCTTCTCCCTGCCTCTATGTCGTTCAGTCCCTGGCTCTTTCTTACTCTGGCATCCCTCTCTCTCCTCTATCTGTTTCCACCTCTCTTCCTCCTCTCCTTCTCTCTCTCCCCTTCCTCCCTCTCTCTCCTGTTGTTGTCATGTTATGTCTTGTCCCTGTGCTTTCCCTTCTCTTCGTTTCCCCCTGCTGGTCGTATTGGTTACTCTCTCTCTCTCTATCGTTCCGTTCCTGCTCCCAGCTGTTCCTCATTCTCCTAACGACCTCGTTTACTCTCTCACACCTGTCCCCTCTTTTGCCCTCTGATTAAGTCTCTATTTCTCTCTCTGTTTCTGCTTCTGTCCTTGTCGGATTCTTGTTTGCTTTGCCCTTGTCCCGTCCTGTCGTAATCTGCCTCTTCATCAGATGCTGCGTGTGAGCAGGTGTCTCTGTCCTCTACGGCCCGCGCCTACCCAGAGGGACCTGCAGTCGGTTGCCGCTAGCCCTGCAATTCTCCTCTACTACTAGAAGGAGGACTCTCCTGCAAAGATAGAGGATTTATGTTTTCCTGTTTGGACATCTCCTGTAAAGATTGAGGATTTATGTTTTCCCTGTTTGGACATTAAAAGACTCTGTTTCTGTTGAATCGCTGTTGGGTCCTCACTCATCTGCATAACAGAAGAATCCGACCAAGAATGGACCCAGCGACTTCGGATCCTCTCTACTCAGCCGTCGAGATCCAGGGAGCGATGCTAGGCAGACACGAGCAGGAATTGTCTGCTGCTCGACATGCCGTTGAGACCCTGGCCGCCCAAGTCTCCGACCTCTCGAAACATATTCACAATCTCCGCCTTGATCCACCGGCTACTTCCAGGGCTTCCGAGTCTCCGGAGCCCAGAATTAATAACCCACCGTGTTACTCTGGGAGCCCACTGAATGCCGCTCGTTCCTCACCCAGTGTGATATTGTGTTCTCTCTCCAGCCCAACACGTACTCCAGGGGTACAGCTCGTATCGCCTACGTCATATCTCTCCTTACAGGACGGGCTCGTGAGTGGGGCACGGCAATCTGGGAGGCAAGGGCTGAGTGTACTAACCAGTATCAGAACTTTAAGGAGGAGATGATACGGGTTTTGATCGTTCAGTTTTTGGGAAAGAAGCTTCCAGGGCCCTGTCTTCCCTATGTCAAGGGAATCGATCCATAACGGACTACTCTATAGAGTTTCGCACTCTTGCTGCCTCCAGTGACTGGAACGAGCCGGCGTTGCTCGCTCGTTTTCTGGAGGGTCTCCACGCGGAGGTAAAGGATGAGATTCTCTCCCGGGAGGTTCCTTCCAGCGTGGATTCTTTGATTGAACTCGCTATTCGTATAGAACGACGGGTAGATCTTCGTCACCGAGCTCGTGGAAGAGAGCTCGCGTTATCCGTTTCCCCCTCTCCGCATCACTACCATCTTCCTCCAGTGGCTCAGGTGCTGAGCCCATGCAGCTGGGGGTATTCGCATCTCGACTAAGGAGAGGGAACGGAGAATCACCAACCGCCTCTGTCTCTATTGCGGTTCCGCTGGTCATTTTGTCATTTCATGTCCAGTAAAGCCAGAGCTCATCAGTAAGCGGAGGGCTACTGGTGAGCGCTACTACTCAGGTCTCTCCTTCAAGATCCTGTACTACCTTGTCGGTCCATCTACGCTGGACCGGTTCGGCAGCTTCCTGCAGTGCCTTGATAGACTCTGGGGCGGAGGGCTGTTTTATGGACGAAGCCTGGGCTCGGGAACATGACATTCCTCTCAGACAGTTAGGGAGCCCACGGCCATGTTCGCCTTGGATGGTAGTCCTCTCCCCAGTATTCAGCGTGAAACGCTACCTTTAACCCTCACTGTCTCTGGTAATCATAGCGAAACCATTTCTTTTTTGATTTTTCGTTCACCTTTTACACCTGTTGTTTTGGGCCATCCCTGGCTAGTGTGTCATAATCCTTCTATTAATTGGTCAAGTAATTCTGTCCTCTCCTGGAACGTCTCTTGTCATGTGAAATGTTTAATGTCTGCTATCCCTCCTGTTTCTTCTGCCCCCTCTTCACAGGAGGAGCCTGGTGATTTGACAGGGGTGCCGGAGGAATATCATGATCTGCGCACGGTCTTCAGTCGGTCCAGGGCCACCTCCCTTCCTCCTCACCGGTCGTATGATTGTAGTATAGATCTCCTTCCGGGTACCACTCCCCCCCGGGGTAGACTATATTCTCTGTCGGCTCCCGAACGTAAGGCTCTCGAAGATTATTTGTCTGTAGCTCTCGACGCCGGTACCGTAGTCCCTTCCTCCTCTCCCGCCGGAGCGGGGTTTTTTTGTTAAGAAAAAGGACGGGACCCTGCGCCCCTGCGTGGATTATCGAGGGCTGAATGACATAACGGTTAAGAATCGTTATCCGCTTCCCCTTATGTCTTCAGCCTTCGAGATCCTGCAGGGAGCCAGGTTTTTCACTAAGTTGGACCTTCGTAACGCTTACCATCTCGTGCGCATCAGGGAGGGGGACGAGTGGAAAACGGCGTTTAACACTCCGTTAGGGCATTTTGAATACCGGGTTCTGCCGTTCGGTCTCGCTAACGCTCCAGCTGTCTTTCAGGCATTAGTGAATGATGTACTGAGAGACATGCTGAACATCTTTGTTTTCGTTTACCTTGACGATATCCTGATTTTTTCACCGTCACTCCAGATTCATGTTCAGCACGTTCGACGTGTCCTCCAGCGCCTTTTAGAGAATTGTCTTTATGTGAAGGCTGAGAAGTGCGCTTTTCATGTCTCCTCCGTCACATTTCTCGGTTCTGTTATTTCCGCTGAAGGCATTCAGATGGATTCCGCTAAGGTCCAAGCTGTCAGTGATTGGCCCGTCCCTAAGTCACGTGTCGAGCTGCAGCGCTTTCTCGGTTTCGCGAATTTCTATCGTCGTTTCATTCGTAATTTCGGTCAGGTGGCAGCTCCTCTCACAGCCCTTACTTCTGTCAAGACGTGCTTTAAGTGGTCCGTTTCCGCCCAGGGAGCTTTTGATCTCCTCAAGAAGCGTTTTACATCCGCTCCTATCCTTGTTACACCTGACGTCTCTAGACAGTTCATTGTCGAGGTTGACGCGTCAGAGGTGGGCGTGGGAGCCATTCTGTCCCAGCGCTCCCATTCTGACGATAAGGTCCATCCTTGCGCGTATTTTTCTCATCGCCTGTCGCCGTCGGAACGTAACTAGGATGTGGGAAACCGCGAACTGCTCGCCATCCGCTTAGCCCTAGGCGAATGGCGACAGTGGTTGGAGGGGGCGACCGTTCCTTTTGTCGTTTGGACTGACCATAAGAACCTTGAGTACATCCGTTCTGCCAAACGACTTAATGCGCGTCAGGCTCGTTGGGCGCTGTTTTTCGCTCGTTTCGAGTTCGTTATTTCTTATCGTCCGGGCTCAAAGAACACCAAGCCTGATGCTTTGTCCCGTCTCTTCAGTTCTTCAGTAGCCTCCACCGACCCCGAGGGGATTCTCCCTGAGGGGCGTGTTGTCGGGTTGACTGTCTGGGGAATTGAGAGGCAGGTAAAGCAAGCACTCACTCACACTCCGTCGCCGCGCTTGTCCTAGGAACCTTCTTTTCGTTCCCGTTCCTACTCGTCTGGCCGTTCTTCAGTGGGCTCACTCTGCCAAGTTAGCCGGCCATCCCGGCATTCGGGGTACGCTTGCTTCTATTCGCCAGCGTTTCTGGTGGCCCACTCAGGAGCGTGACACGCGTCGTTTCGTGGCTGCTTGTTCGGACTGCGCGCAGACTAAGTCCGGTAACTCTCCTCCTGCCGGCCGTCTCAGACCGCTTTCCATTCCCTCTCGACCGTGGTCTCACATCGCCTTAGACTTTATTACCGGTCTTCCTTCGTCAGCGGGGAAGACTGTTATTCTAACGGTTGTCGATAGGTTCTCTAAGGCGGCTCATTTTATTCCCTCGCTAAGCTCCCTTCTGCTAAAGAGACGGCACAAATCATCATTGAGAATGTTTTCAGAATTCATGGCCTTCCGTCAGACGCCGTTTCGGACAGGGGTCCGCAATTCACGTCTCAATTTTGGAGGGAGTTTTGCCGTTTGATTGGGGCTTCCGTCAGTCTCTCTTCCGGTTTTCACCCCCAGTCTAACGGTCAAGCAGAACGGGCCAATCAGACGATTGGTCGCATCTTACGCAGTCTTTCTTTTCGAAACCCTGCGTCTTGGGCAGAACAGCTCCCCTGGGCAGAATACGCTCACAACTCGCTTCCTTCGTCTGCGACCGGGCTATCTCCTTTTCAGAGTAGCCTCGGGTACCAGCCTCCTCTGTTCTCGTCCCAGCTCGCCGAGTCCAGCGTCCCCTCCGCTCAGGCTTTTGTCCAACGTTGTGAGCGCACCTGGAGGAGGGTCAGGTCTGCACTTTGCCGTTATAGGGCGCAGACTGTGAGAGCCGCTAATAAGCGTAGGACTAAGAGTCCTAGGTATTGTCACGGTCAGAGAGTATGGCTCTCCACTCGTAACCTTCCCCTTATGACAGCTTCTCGCAAGTTGACCCCGCGGTTCATTGGTCCGTTCCGTATTTCTCAGGTCGTTAATCCTGTCGCAGTGCGACTTCTTCTTCCGCGACATCTTCGTCGCGTCCACCCGGTCTTCCATGTCTCCTGTGTCAAGCCTTTTCTTCGCGCCCCCCGTTCGTCTTCCCCCCGTCCTTGTCGAGGGCGCACCTATCTACAGGGTTCGGAAGATTATGGACATGCGTCCTCGGGGCCGTGGTCATCAGTACCTAGTGGATTGGGAGGGTTACGGTCCTGAGGAAAGGAGTTGGGTTCCATCTCGGGACGTGCTGGACCGTTCGCTGATCGATGATTTCCTCCGTTGCCGCCAGGTTTCCTCCTCGAGTGCACCAGGAGGCGCTCGGTGAGTGGGGGGTACTGTCATGTTATGTCTTGTCCCTGTGCTTTCCCTTCTCTTCGTTTCCCCCTGCTGGTCGTATTGGTTACTCTCTCTCTCTCTATCGTTCCGTTCCTGCTCCCAGCTGTTCCTCATTCTCCTAACGACCTCGTTTACTCTCTCACACCTGTCCCCTCTTTTGCCCTCTGATTAAGTCTCTATTTCTCTCTCTGTTTCTGCTTCTGTCCTTGTCGGATTCTTGTTTGCTTTGCCCTTGTCCCGTCCTGTCGTAATCTGCCTCTTCATCAGATGCTGCGTGTGAGCAGGTGTCTCTGTCCTCTACGGCCCGCGCCTACCCAGAGGGACCTGCAGTCGGTTGCCGCTAGCCCTGCAATTCTCCTCTACTACTAGAAGGAGGACTCTCCTGCAAAGATAGAGGATTTATGTTTTCCCTGTTTGGACATCTCCTGTAAAGATTGAGGATTTATGTTTTCCCTGTTTGGACATTAAAAGACTCTGTTTCTGTTGAATCGCTGTTGGGTCCTCACTCATCTGCATAACAGTTGTGCTGTGTCTACGTCACCAACTCCTACTAAACACTAAACTGTTCTACCTTTTCCTGAACTCTCATGAGTCATGCCTAATCAGCGTCGGGGCTGTTGCAGATTATTACAATGTTAGTGTCAAAAGGCTCTTACCACAACAGCACTCACACTCTTTTCAACTCTTAGGCTGCTGACTGACCGGATGAAAGAGGTATGTAAGAGGTATGAAAGGGACTTGGGGAAGTCTATCATGTGGTACTGGTCAATTCAATACATCTAATCACTTACTGATGTAAAATACCTAGAACGGACCTTGGCTCCACAATGACCTAAGAAAAACATTTAGGAAGATTTACAATGTTCTAGAGCTGTCATGGGGAGGCAAATTTGCGGTGTTCGGATGGGGATTGAGATCATGGGGAAGCAAGCACTTCTGTCCAGCACTCTCCATCTCACTTTGATGAATGACTCTTGGCTTGGTTAATGTACACACACACACACACACACACACACACACACACACACACACACACACACACACACACACACACACACACTGCGATAATGTAATGCACTTGAAAGTTGGTTGTCAACCATCATATCAAATCCAGAGAAGAAGACTGAACAAGGAGAGATTTCTAGAAATGAACTAGGCTTCCCCTTTTATCTGTGCATTAATTGTCGGAGTAAAGAACAACAGATTTTCTGTGACTCAAAATGGGTCAAAATTTGACAAAAGATCCAGCAAAAAAAAGGACCTTGTACATATCCGGTAAAATAACAACCCAGTGTTAATATCCCAAGACAAAATAATGAGCAACAGCAAGTCAGCTAGCTAAATGCCCGTGAATGTTTTAAATATGTTTTGAACTGTGACCCAACTTAATGGTTCAAAGTTTGTTTTGATCTTCCAACCTGCGCGTCCTGATCGTGTCTGGGGCGGATGGACAAAATCACCATGCGCGCGATGGTGCACACATACGCACGTGCGTGCCCATTGCAGTCAGCATAGCCTACACGCCAATCACTAAATGCTTTTGGGGAAAGGCTGAAAATGTTCATGTCCATCCAAGGAGGGAAAAAGGACAATGTCAGAGTTTAATTCAATAAGAGAAAAGCTTTGAGATGGAGCTGAAAGTAAAGAGAAGGGAGGGTCAGAAAAGTCAACTTTGAGAAAGATTTGGTGAAGTTGTAAAAGCTGATGGCAGTGATTGTGAGGCGCGATACAAATTCAACCTTCACAAGATGGGGACTTCAAATAGGCCCATGGCATGTCAAGTGTACTTTAGCCTACTGTTCAGATGGGTTAAATGGGAACTGAAATCTGGACACTGACTGTAGGTCTATAACCTCTCATATAGCCTGAATATAATCTCAAGCATTTCTTGCAGTTAAATTATACACCAAATCTAGGCAACATTTTCACTCGAGAAGAAGAGTGGAGAAATATTATTTCTTTCTTTCAGCATCTTGACAGAATGCAAATGTACCGTTGGATACCGTCTGTATTGGTATATTTATCAGCATCATAAAAACTGATAGTATTTCAAACACATAAAATATGCATCCAAGCCGAACTGAAATCTTCCAAGAAACTTGCTGGGTCGTTTTTCACAGCTTTCACAACCAGTCAAATTGATGTCAATTTGAACATTTTCCCGTTTTATTTTTGTTGTCGAGTTATTGCATTTTGACCCCGGTCCCTAAAACGTCTTTGCTCTGTGAAAGAACCAGAGAAAACACAGAGAAAACTTGACCGATGTCAACTAGATTGAAGCATTGATTCTATTGATTTATGACATTCTGGTGAGCAACATATAATGACAGAAGAGAAGCTGCATGTGTCTAATTATAAACAAGTTGATTAACAAAAAGCCTACAAAATTCTCGGAAATATAAGCACAAACATATCTAAATTAGTCCCCCCAAAAATCCTGCAACGCCTGTCAAAAAATCGTTTCCGCAATCTCTGACTGTAGCCTAGTGTGCCTTTTCTATATTAGTGGGTTAGGGTCAGATGTTCACTTTGTCTCATATACAGTGCCTTCAGAACTTCAGAAATGATTCACGTCCCTTGACTTTTTCCACATTTTGTTGTGGATCCTGGATTAATAATGGAATACATTTAGATTTTGAGTCACTGGCCTACACACAATACCCAATAATATCAATGTGGAATTATGATTTGAGAAAGAAGTATTTAACCCTTTTGTTATGGCAAGCATAAATAAGTTCAGGAGTAAAAAATGTCTTAACAATTCACAAAATAATTAGCATGGACTATGGTGTTAAACATGATTTTTGAATGACTACCTCATCTCTGTATCCCACACATACAATTATCTGTATGGGCCCCTCATTGGAGCAGTGAATTTCAAACAGATTAACTGAGTGAAAAGAAGGAAGCCTGTCCAGAATCCCCCCCCCCCCCTCCAAAACATGCATCCTTTTTGCAGTAAGGCACTAAAGTAAAACTGCAAGAAATGTGACAAAGTAATGAACTTTATATCCTGAATACAAAGCAAATCCAACACAACACGTCACTGAGTACCACTCCTGATTTTCAAGCATGGTGCTGGCTGCATCATGTTATGGGTATGCCTGTCATCGGCAAGGACTAGGGAGTTTTTTTTGTTGATAAAAAGAAACAGAATAGTGCTAAACACAGTCAACATCCTAGAGGAATTTCCAACAGACACTTGGAGACAAATTAATCCTTTCAGCGGGATAATAGCTTAAAACACAAAGCCAAAAATACACTGGAGTTGATTACCATGATGACATTGTATGTTCCTGATTGACTTAATTACAGTTTTGACTTAAATAGCCTTTAAAATTGATGGCAAGACTTTAAAAAGCTGTCTAGCAACGGTCAACTGCTTGGAGATTGAAGAATAATAATATGCAAATATTGTACAATCCAGGTTTGCAAAGCTCTTAGAGAGTTACCCAGAAAGACTCACAGCTGTAATTGCTGCAAAACGTGATTCTAGAGGGTTGAATGCTTATGTAATCGAGATACGTTAGTGTTTTATTTTTCATGTTAGAATTTTTTTCCCACTTTGACATTACAGAGTATTTTGTGTAGATCATTGACAAAAATGTACAATTAAATCCATTTTAATCCCACCTTGTAACAAAACAAATTGTGGAACAAGTCAAGGGATGTGAACACTTTCTGAAGGCTTAGTCAGGCGGTTGCGGATGGGTAATTAGCAATTGTGGGCGGGTGCGGGTGAACACTTGAAAAAGAAAAGCCTCACACTCTAGGAGCTCAGATGCAATCATTTAATGGGTGCAGGTGAACAAACAGCTGACCTACGCACAACTAACACACACACAGACACTCATTCTTGAGGCTCTCCCTGATTGACAGCTTTGTGCGCTTGTTATTCTCAGTGAGTTCAATGTGCAAGTTTCCATTACGTCCTGTCTAGCACTTGACACCTCACAACATGTCAAGCATTATTTAGTGTTTTGTGGGTGTGTGGGTGTGCATGGTTGTGGGCATGTGTGTACATGTGTGTACGAGTGTGTGTGTATGTATGAATGTACAGTATATATTATTGTGCCTGGTCTACACTTGATTGACTGTCAAAACCAAGCCTTTCTATTATTTTAGAAAGACTGTTAATCTCAATACAAACAGTTGCTAACCAACCTCTCTTTCTCTCTTCCTCCCTCCTCTCCCATGCAGGTTAAACTGGGTTTTGAGGCACCCAACTCCAAAGTGGTCAAGGTTCCTGGTAGCATCCGGCGGCGAAGCAGCTTGACCAGCACCACGGGCCCTCATCCCGGGGACGAGTGCCGCCTGCTGGACTTCGAGTCGTCGGACCGCCCTCTTGTGGTGAACTTCGGTTCGGCCACCTGACCCCCCTTCATCAGCCACCTGCCCGCCTTCCGGCGGCTGGTGGAGGAGTTCTCAGACGTGGCCGACTTCCTGCTGGTCTACATCGACGAGGCACACCCCTCGGACGGGTGGGTGGCGCCCGCCATGGGCCCGCGCTCCTTCGAGGTCAGGAAGCACCGATCACTGGAGGAGAGGGTGGTGGCGGCCAAGAAGCTGATTGAGTCCTTCAGCCTGCCATCTCAGTGCCAGCTGGTGGCCGACTGCATGGACAACAATGCTAACGTGGCCTACGGTGTGTCCAATGAGAGGGTGTGCATCGTGCAGAGGAGGAAGATCGCCTACCTTGGAGGGAAGGGACCCTTTTTCTACAACCTGAAGGATGTGAGGCAGTATCTGGAACAGAGCTACGGCAAGAGATAGGACCAGATAGACAGGAAGAGATGACCAACTAAACGCGGCTGGAAAAGAGGACGAGAGAATGTTTATTTTTGTATAAAAGGAGAATTAAAGGAAGGTGAGGTGCTTTCAAAACTGGACTGTCAACACTCAGAACAGAACATGTTACAGGTTCTAAGGTTCCAAAGTTCCAAATCTCATGAACTTCCTTTCTGGAAGGAGACCAACTTTCCACTAGAAAACAACAGAACAGAACCAATAGACTTAAGAGCATGGACTGATGCTCTGCTACCTAAGTTGCCTGAAAGAAGAAACTGAAAAGGTTAACCGCTGACACGCTTTATCAATGCCTTCATCCCCGTTTGCTAATCATGAATAAGTTCTCTAGTTACAGTTCACATTAACTTCTAACCTGGCACCTTTCGAAATGAAAACCAAATTACTGAACAGAGTAGAAAGCAAAAGTACCCAACGATATATAAATATATAAAATATGATATTAATTTATTTATATGGTTGTTAATGTTTGTTTTTACACCATGGTAATATTTTGTATGCCGATGCACTTGTAACGCTTTTTATTTAAGAAGACATTGTGTCATACTCCCATTTTGTGTGTATGAGGGGGTGTTACAACACTATTCATAACAACGTAGAGTAGACTGCTTAGAACCACCTAGACTTAGACACTTCCTGGTACATCTTTCATGTTACCACACCACCTAGAAAACAGAGATTAGCGCCGTATCGATCTCCTCCATATTGTCGATTTAAACCTGACAGACGATGCGAGAGGTAGAGAAGGAGAGAGGGAGGAAAGTGAACTGGAGAACAAAGCACAGCATCAACAGCATGTTGGCCAGAAACGGAGGCAATATGTGTCCTGTAGTTATTACCAAGGATATGTAGCTAGCTAGCTGTAATCCCATGGCTATTTGCTGTTGGTGAGGGTTTGTGTTAGCGATGTTGGTTAGCGATAAGGCAGGGGTGTACAGAGATGTAATGGGTTGAGGGAGATGACAATGTCTCCAAGACCTGAGGTGAGTTTCCCGAAAGCTTTGTGGCTAACGTGTTACTGATTTTATCTTGACGGCCCAGACTTGTGCCACGTGTAGACCATCAAACATTGCATTTACAATTGGTGCTCTCATGGTTGAGTTGTCAAGATAAACAAAGTGCCTCGTTCACCATGAAGTTGTGGTACACTGAGGTGTGTGGCAGGAGTTGAGACACGCTAAGGACAGGTGGTGTCTAGGTGGCTTAAGAAGGTGTTTTGGAAGGGGTGTGTGTCAGCTGTATGGTGTGACGTGACTGAAGAGGTTTTTAGTTGTCCATGGGAAAGACAGGCAGACAGACATTTGGTTTGGGTCGAGACGGGGCTGGTGTGAGAATGAAAACCACTGACTAAAGGGTTACTGACTCTGTTTGTGGTCGGATGACAGACCTCACCTCCCTGACGTAGACTCAAACCAACACGTCTTTTAACATCATCAAACCATCCAACATTCACAAACTATTTCTAGGAAAGGTCCATAAACTGCCCCCCGATCCCCCGTCTTCATCCATATACTCAAGCCTGTGTAGTGCTGCTTTTCAAAAAATACAGGAGAGTAGAGGAGAGACGGAAAGTAAAATAAAGTTGTTGCTGCTGACTGTGATTTGCTACTCTGTGATTTCTGTCTGTGTGAGTGCTGATGGAGTGTAGGTGAGAGAGAGAGGCGGTGAAAGAATGGAAGAACTGTTCAGGGAGTTTAAAAGTCCAATGCAGCTGTTTTTATCTCAGTATCAAATCCTTTCTGGGTAACAATTAAGTACCTTACTGTGTTTTCAATTAAACATTTCAAAAAGAAACAAAAGCAAATAGCAATTTCTCAATCAAGAATTTTGCAAAGACTTTCTAAGATTGGTCTGAGTGGGGAGGGGAAAACTCAAAATGAGCTGTTATTGGATTTCTGTTGCTAACAGGTGTATAAAATTGAGCACACAGCCATGCAATATCCATAGACAAACATTGGCAGTAGAAGAGCTCTGTGAATTTCAACATGGTACCATCATAGGATGCCACCTTTCCAACAAGTCGGTTCGTCAAATTTCTGCCCTGCTAGAGCTGTCCTGGTCAACTGTAAGTGCTGTTATTTACATTTACATTTAAGTCATTTAGCAGACGCTCTTATCCAGAGCGACTTACGTGGAAACATCTAGGAGCGACAACGGCTCAGCCGTGAAGTGGTAGGACACACAAGCTCATAGAACGGGACCGCTGAGTGCTGAAGCGCGTAAAAATTGTCTCACCTCGGTTGCAACACTCACTACTGAGTTCCAAACTGCCTCTGGTACATTCTAGACAATTCTGTGCTTCCAACTTTGTGGCAACAGTTTGGGAAGGCCCTTTCCTGTTTCAGCATGACAATGCCCCCGTGCACAAAGTGAGGTCCATACAGAAATGGTTTGTTCAGATTGGTATGGAAGAACATGACTAGCCTGCACAGAACACTGACCTCAATCCCATCAAGCACCTTTGGGGTGAATTGGAACACGACTGCGAGCCAGGTCTAATCGCCCAACATCAGTACCCGACCTCGCTAATGCTCTTGTGGACATAATGCAAGTCCCCACAGCAATGTTCCAACATCTAGTGGAAAGCCTTCCCAGAAGAGTGGATGCTGTTATAGCAGCAAGGGGGGGGGGGGTCCAACTCTATGATTTCGGAATGAGATGTGTATATAAAACGCAGGAACATGAAAGCCCTCGGTACGTGTGAACGTGCGTGTGCGTGCCTGTGCACCCGACGACCCTTCTCGAAGCAAAACAAAGAGACACACATACAGTGGGTGAAAGACACCTCAAACACGACAGCGTTGGTTATGGTCCACAATAGCGAAGCCACGGACGTGTTCGAGACTGAGCGCCTGTGTTTTCATTTCCGAGAGGAGCGTGACTCTCGACACACTCTCTATGACAGGTTATAACATGTGTTTACTCGTGGCCGTAGGGCTCCTGGTTGAACCTGTGGTCTGGCTAGCCTGCCAAATACTGCACAGAATAGCACAGACGTCAGGGAGAGGTGGATAAGAGAGGGAAGGGAAGGGTGAGGCGGAGGAGGAAATGGACGTTAGGAAATGGGGAAAGGGGGAGACATGTAGAGGAGGCTAGGAGAAGAGGTAAAGAGGAAGAGGGAGGAAAATAGGAGAAGGAGGTAAAGGAGAATGGAGGAAGGGGAAACGAGAAGTAATGAAAGAAAGAGGGAGTATGTTTTCAGTTGGTCCATTGCTGTGGTGTGAAACAGGACCTGTTGCCGTGGTCATCTGGATGAGGGCCCTCCGAGCCGAACACATTGAAGGAGTGTGTGTGTACTGGGTTTATACAAGACACCCAAAGCAGCACCGCTCTTTAACTGGTCCCCTCATTATCCTGATACACACGCACACATTTTCAAGCTGATTTGGGAACCTGTTAATGACACAATGAGTGTGAATGGTCAGAAATGGCCATCACTTTTCAATAATGATTCAGGATCACAATCCTCTTACATTCTTCCCTTCATTTTAAGTGAGTGTATATGGTCAGGCATCCCTGCACTCAACCGATTGTCATAGGACAAAGTACCGTGGCCTGGCAAGACCTGGGTTCAAATTCTATTTGACATCAATTCAGTGGTCTATTTGGACTTGATTGGTCTTGTCTGGCACAATGGAACCAATAGCTTAGTAGCAGGAAGTAGCAAAAGTGGAAACCCGCACGCCAGGCCAACTAAAACAAAGTGTTTGAAAGATTTAAAATATAATTTAAACCCACGCGTGCCTATCACCCAATGGCCTGACCCATAGGGTGTAAAGCAAGACGCCCCCTAGTGGAGTGACCACTGAGTATTTTTGACGCCAATCTCCTTAAAAATTTGATCTTAAAGGGGCAATCCAGGATTGGTGCATTCTTTTTAAACTTTACAATTAATTATACAGTACACAGCCATGGACTGATGAAGCGTATAACTTAGAAATGCCTCAGTAGCTTAGTTCAACTGTCGTAACCCATCAGAAACCCCAAAATATAAGCCTGTTTTGTTTCATTGTAACAAACACAGTTAAATTCCAAAAATGGTTAATGCTAGAGTTTTTGGGGGTCTCCTTGCATACTTTTCTCTGTCTATGAGTTTGAGCGTTTACACTTCTCCAGCCCCATCCCTCAGCTATTACAAAAACAAGTGGTGGGGTGCCTGCTTTGTTTTTTGAATCACAGATTGTCCCTTTAAACCAAACCTCGTATCAAAAATATAACACATACAGTAGCTATCAAATCAAATGTATTTATATAGCCCTTCGTACATCAGCTGATATCTCAAAGTGCTGTACAGAAACCCAGCCTAAAACCCCAAACAGCAAGCAATGCAGGTGTAGAAGCACGGTGGCTAGGACAAACTCCCTAGAAAGGCCAAAACCTAGGAAGAAACCAGGCTATGTGGGGTGGCCAGTCCTCTTCTGGCTGTGCCGGGTGGAGATTATAACAGAACATGGCCAAGATGTTAAAATGTTCATAAATGACCAGCATGGTCCAATAATAATACGGCAGAACAGTTGAAACTGGAGCAGCAGCACAGCCAGGTGGACTGGGGACAGCAAGGTGTCATCATGTCAGGTAGTCCTGAGGCATGGTCCTAGGGCTCAGGTCCTCCGAGAGAGAGAGAATTAGAGAGAGCACACTTAAATTCACACAGGACACCGAATAGGACAGCAGAAGTACTCCAGATATAACAAACTGACCCTAGCCCCCCGACACAAACTACTGCAGCATAAATACTGGAGGCTGAGACAGGAGCTACCTTGAACTACTTGAATAACTAACCTTAACAACCCTTGTATACATCCTCTACAGAAGCCCAGCTCAGGCCAACCAGGAGACCGGTTTTGGACAGAAGTATCTATGGTCTAAGAAGCTTGACTCGATTTGACGTAATAATATTAAATCAGTAAGTCAACATGAAGGGCACTACCTTGAATGGTTATGGACCAAACCTGAAATTATAAACAGGTACAGGTGCTGGGAACCATTTCCCTTAATAACCCTCGCAAACTGGCCTGATTTGTCGTAATTGCAGTAAAGTAGTCAGTCGTATTGTCAACATGAAGGACACAACCCTGCATGGTTGTGGATTAAACTGCAAATCATAAACTGCAGTATCTGTGAATGACACTGTTACGTACGCCTCTAGGAAGAGGAAACGCAACACCCTGCTACAACTCAACTCCCTGTGGAATGAAAGAGGTATGGGACTGTAGGTGCTAGTAAGGATGACAAAAGGCAGAGAATTACCGTTTACAGGGAATTTATTCCGTCACATGGTAATTTTGGGGAAAAGGGGCTGGACGGAACCAAAGCAAAGAAAGTAAATATCAAATATCTAATGGGATACAGCTGTATCCTGACGAGGGGGCAGGGTCAGCTCCAATTAGCCATGGAGTCCACCAATCAGCTGCTTGGGAGATTCCAGGAAGCCATTTCCTGAAATACATACAAATACACAAACCACAACACAGAAACTGGGTAACTTAACACTTATCTTAATAATAATTTGCAATAAAGTCCCAGAACGGAAGCCCATCTCACTCCACATGTCTTAAATAAGAGCGTACCGTCCTAGAGTCATAGTAGTAAGTAATTGTATTGTCAACGTGACAGGCACTACCATGCTTGCCTAGTGGATAAGCACGTTGGGCCAGCAACTGAAAGATTGCTTGTTCGAATCCTGAGCTGACAAGTTGAAAACTTCCATGTGTCCCTGAACAAGGCACTTAACCCTAATTGCTCCTGTAAGTCGATCTGAATAAGAGCATCTGTAAAATACAAGTAATACATTTGACCCACCATTGTTGTCTTGCTTTTGTCATGACCCTAGATTATTGACCCCTTAGGCTCTTCTACAATAGAGATATTCTTATTAGGACAGTGGATAGAGTCCGTCTTTGGAAGGAGACTGGGGTTCTCATTCCACTATGAGACCTTGTGCTTGTCCCTTGTTTTATCACACGTTCTTTCTCTGCCATTGAACTACTTTTAATATCAATAGACTGGGATCTGTTTTTGTAACTGGCAGCACAACGAGGTAGTGTGTTGTGTGTTGTTGGCTGGTTAAAGAGGGTACGTAGTGGACACGGTGGTCTGCCAGAAAACCTCCAAAACTTCATTTCCATGACAGAGAGCGAGGAAACAGGAGCAGACCTCTGCATGGTGCCATTATCTCCCCATGACCCTATTCCTTTCTCTTTCAGTTAAAGCTTTTCGTTCTCCATAAACATGCACACACACATGCGAGCGCACACACACACTCAGCTAAAGCCAATCATGCAGTTTCCTCATGGCCCACTTTAAGACCTGTAACTAATGTTTTTTCCCCCAATAACCAGTATGAGGTTCTTATCATCATTGAACCTCTAAGCTTTCCCATTATTTATCCTTTACTGGGCCAAGTCGGTGTTTATGGTGTCACGTGACATTGGAACACAAGAGTCATTCAAGTGGACTGAAACCATTGTTTTTTCCCGACCTGGCTAACATTCAGGGACACTCTCACTTCTCTAGCTACATCTTAGTCACGTAAACTCAACCATAGGCAACAGCAGTGACTACAGTAGGGTTTGGTTGCAATGATGGACTCTTGGCAACTTTGATAAGAAAAAAACAAATCTGGGGTTGGTCTTTTTCAGACAGACAACTTCTCAATGCCCAACTGACATTGTATTAAGTACAGACGTGTTCAAAATTGTGGGAGGCAACCCGGATATCTAGAGAGACTAGCTACAGAAAATGTTGGATAAGTGAATGGCAGATTGGAGCCACTATACCTGGTTCTAACATTCACCCTGTGTCCTGGTCTCGCCCTCATTCTGATTGTGCCCACATTTTTAGACAGTTGTAGACGATCAAAAGACGCATTGTGAACTGATTTTGATCAGATCTTTTAAGTGTAAACGGGCAAGATCAGAACAAGATCAGGATGAAGGACTTATGTAAGAGGCAGGTATAAATGGGGCTTTATTCAGGGTTAGAGGCTTGACGTGGTCCTGAACGATTATTGCGCAATGATGCAACGTTAGCACCTGCTATTTTTTAGACTAGCACAAAAGGCAAAAGACATGAAGTAGTGTGGAGATAAAAGTCATCCGTAGATAGATATAGCTTTCTTATGTCTTCATTACCTACCTTCAAAGAGTAACAGGTGCAACTCGGCACCAGTTGGTTTTTACCCTTGTGCCCTTAGTCAGTAAAGGTGTCCAGTGGTCATTTAAGAGCTGTATGTAAGTGTCAGGACTGACTTAGAGGAAAAACGAGGACCGCTAGTGACATCCTGGCTATACTTATCACGTGATTATCATATGGTACACAAATAAGGACAATGTGGTCATACATTTGTGTTTTGGAATTCAGATGTAGATGACATAGATTTCAAATGTATGTATAATAATATATTCCATTTACTAGCCACTTTTATCCAAAGCGACTTACAGTAAGTCATACATGCATACAATTTAGTATAACACATACCATTTAGCAGACACTTTTATCCAAAATCTCTTACAGTAATGCGTGCATGCATTTTACATATGGGTGGTTCCAGGAATTGAACACACTATCATGGCATTGCAAGCACCATGCTCTACCAACTGAGCTACAGATTAACATTTTACAGTGCCTTCGGAAAGTATTCAGACCCCTTGACCTTTTCCACATTTTGTTACGTTATAGCCTTACCTAAAATGGATTAAATAAAATAAAAAATTCAGCAATCTACACACAATACACCATAATGACAAAGCAAAAACAGAATTACCTTATTGACATAAGTATTCAGACCCTTTGCTATGAGACTCAAAATTGAGCTCAGGTGCATCCTGCTTCCATTGATCATCCTTCATTGATCATCCTGCTTCCATTGATCAGATGTTTCTACAACTTGATTGGAGTCCACCTATGGTAAATGAAATTGATTAGACATGATCTGGAAAGGCACACACCTGTCAATATAAGGTCCCACAGTTGACAGTGCATGTCAGAGCAAAAACCAAGCCATGAGGTCGTAGGAATTGTCCGTAGAGCTCCGAGACAGGATTGTGTCAAGGCACAGATCTGGGGAAAGGTACCAAAACATTTCTGCAGCATTGAAGGTCCCCAAGAACACAGTGGCCTCCATCAAACTTAAATGGACAAAGTTTGGAACCGCCAAGACTCTTCCTAGAGGTGGCCACCCGGCCAAACTGAGCAATCGGGGGAGAATGGCCTTGGTCAGAGAAGTGACAAAGAACCCGATGGTCAGTCTATCAGAGCTCTAGAGTTCCTCTGTGGAGATGGGAGAAACTTCTAGAAGGGCAATCATCTCTGCAGCACTCCACCAATCAGGCCTTCATGGTAGAGTGGCCGAACGGAAGCCACTCCTCAGTAAAAGGCACATGACAGCCCGCTTGGAGTTTGCCAAAAGGCATCTAAAGACTCTCAGACCATGAGAAACAACATTCTCTGATCTGATGAAACCAAGATTGAACTCTTTGGCCTGAATGCCAAGCTTCATGTCTGGAGGAAACCTGGCACCATCCTTACGGGTGAAGCATGGTGGTGGAAACATCATGCTGTGGGGATGTTTTTCAGCGACAGGGAGTGGGAAACTATTCAGGATCGAGGGAAAGATGTACAGAGCAAAGTACAGAGAGAACCTTAATGAAAACCAGCTCCAGAATGCTCAGGACATCAGATTGGGGCGAAAGTTCACCTTCCAGCAGGACAACGACCCTAAGCACACAGCCAAGACAACGCAGGAGTAGCTTTGGAACAAGTCTCTGAATGTCTTTCTGAATGTCTAATTCCCAGCCAGACCCCGGACTTGAACCTGATCGAACATCTCTGGAGAGACCTGAAACTAGCTGTGCAGTGACGCTCTCCATCCAACCTGACAGAGCTTGACAGATCTGCAGAAAAGAATGGGACAAACTCCCCAAATACAGATGTGCCAAGTTTGTAGCGTCATACCCAAGAAGACTTGAGGCTGTAATCGCTTCAACAAAGTACAGAGTCTGAATACTTTTATTATTTAACTAGGCAAGTCAGTTAAGAACTAATTCTTATTTACAATGACGCCCGAGGAACAGTGGGTTAACTGCCTTGTTCAGGGGTAGACTGACAAATGTTCTTGTCAGCTCGGGGATTCAATCTAGCAACCTTTCGGTTACTGGCCCAACGCTCTAACCACTAGGCTACCTGCCACCCCAAAATAAGTGGTAAAGGTGATATTTCAGTTTTTTATTTTTGATAAATTAGCAAACATTTCTAAAATCCTGCTTTTGCTTAGTCATTATGAGGTATTGTGTGTGGATTGATGAGGGGAAAAAAAACAATTAAATCAATTTTAGAATAAGGCTGTAACCTAACAAAATGTGGGAAAAGTCAAGGGGTCTGAATACTTTTCGAAGACATTGTATATGTGGGGGGTCCCGGGAATTCATATATGTATTTTATTATTTATGCTGCATGTTACTTATGATTAATATTATTTTAGCATTTATGAATTGTATCTATGTCAGACAGACAGACACTGAACACTCATAAGGGCGGTAGGGTAGCCTAGTGGTTAGAGCGTTGGACTAGTAACCGGAAGGTTGCAAGTTCAAACCCCCGAGCTGACAAGGTACAAATCTGTCGTTCTGGCCCTGAACAGGCAGTTAACCCACTGTTCCTAGGCCGTCATTGAAAATAAGAATGTGTTCTTAACTGATCTTGCCTGGTAAAATAAATAAGGTCCATTTGGAATTAGTGTTTTGGAAGCTTGTGCAGAGCCCGTAATCTAGTGCTAATGCTCCCGGGTTAGAAACCTGTATACTCCTCTCCCTACCAAAGACCAGGGTTTAATCACCGCTCCAACCCTTCAACCTGTATCTCTCTCCTGCATGTATCACCTCTCATTTTCCCCATGTGCTAAATCAAAAAATAAAAACATTACACAAGTTTGAATTTCATTGGCATTGATACAGTAACCTTGATTCAGGCTGATTCATGTCTGCCCAGAGCTGGCAATAGAAACCCATTGTCTAGTCAGAGCTAAGTCGGCAACATGCCCAGCCCTTGACAGACAACACTATAACTGTCACAATGATTCATGTCAAAACATAAAATGACTTTTAAACGGTTTCACAAGGAAAAACATAGAGAACAGTTAGTTCTTTAAGTCAGTCTGTGTTTAATTGGAATGTAAAAAGACACCAAATATTATGTTGCACTTCTCCCTGTACGGCAGCCTGGCATTATACAGTATTTCAAGTGTGTTTATATTTCCCCATATTCCTTTTGACGGTTGCACTGTGTATAGGTCGTTATCAATTAAATGTCACAATACGGTGCAGAGTGTTCGAATTGGCTGCTGGGTGGCAAGGAGACCCGCAGCGCCGTTAGAACCATTGACAACTACGTGCCGTTTTCAAGTTTTTAATATCACCACCTCTTGAAGAGCATATTCAGAATTCCACATTTCGGATTATTCCACATTTAGCTCTATCAAGAGTTATACAGCAGTAACTGCATGCTATTCATGATCAGTAGACATCAATTGATCATGTTTTTTCAGATACGCGGGGGTAGCCTATGCATTTATCATGTAGCTAGCTAGATAAGCAAACAACGTGTCATTTACAGTAGCTCGTTTCATCAGAGATTAGGCTTTTCGGCAAGTCCTTGTCCTAGTAAAGTTGTCAGTCGGCCTGCTGTCATCACCACTTTTGATGGCAAGCAAATCAAACAATATTTGTATATCGCCATTTAGGCTTATCCCCTGAAAGTTAGCTTGTTGACTAGCCATATTGACTTGATCTGTTATTGTCTAGCTAGCCAATTTGATGTGGTACATCAATCAATGTGGCCTACTTTGTCTGTCCACAGCAATCGTGATTAAACACACTTAAAAAGAACTGTCAAAAAGGGGATCATGTTAGCTAACTTCGCAAGTTAGACCTATGTTGGTTGCAGAAAAAAAGTTGCCTACGCTAGGTCTACTTACCACTATTTTTAGCCAACGGTACAAAGTTTCTACTGGTAGCTTGCAAAGTAAACATGATCAGATGACAGGATATCAGCAAATGCTCCCTTCTGCTGCTTGACAGTCAGAGCCCAGAAAGGATGGGAAATTCAGCTAATTCACTCATCCTTGTCAAGTATAGTTCACTTTTATAAGGCCTATCATGCAAATATCATATTAATGTTGGCCAATATTAGGAGATATCGTGAGGCTACCATCACGTATCTGAAATTACATGAACAATTGATGGCTACTGATCATGAAAAGCATGCAGTTTCTTGCTGTATAACTCTGATGATAGAGTTACATGTGTGCAATTGTTTGGCATGGAATCATCTGCAATGTGTTGTTCTGACTATGTTCTGACTATGCTCTTAAAGAGGTGATAGTTAACATTTATTTAACAGTCCCTTGAAAACTGCACGCACTTGTCAATGGTTTTAGCCGCTCAACAAGCCAATCGAGTGCTCTGTATCTTATTGTGACGTTTATTGATAAATACCTATACACAGTTTGACATTTTATTGACAACGACCTATAGAATCTATTCAATAAAAAAACATAGTTGTTGGGATGTTCGGTAAAATTCATTTTTCTACATGCCTGAATGGAGTGGGACTTTTTTTTAAAGTCTTGTAGTTAGTCAGAGGTGTGTGCAATTATTATTATTCTTTTTTATACAGTACCAGTCAAATGTTGGGACACACCTAATCATTCAAGGGTTTTTCTTTATTTTTACTATTTTCTACCTTGTAGAATAATAGTGAAGACATCAACACATATGGAATCATTTAAATACCAAAAAAAGTGTAAACTAATCTAAATATATTTTAGATTTCAGATTCTTCAAAGTAGCCACCCTTTGCGTTGATGACAGCTTTGCACACTCTTGGCATTCTCTCAAACCAGCTTCACCTGGAATGCTTTTCCATCAGTCTTGAAGTGGTTCCCACATACTGTATGCTGAGCACTTGTTGGCTGATTTTCCTTCACTCATCCCGAACCATCTCAATTGGGTTGAGGTCGGGTGATTGTGAAGGCCAGGTCATCTGATGCAGGGCTCCATCACTCTCCTTCTTGGTCAAATAGCCCTTACACAGCCTGGAGGTGTGTTGGGTCATTGTTCGGTTGAAAAACAAATGATAGTCCCACTAAGCGCAAATCAGATGGAATGGCGTATCACTGCAGAATGCTCTGGTAGCCATGCAGGTTAAGTGTGCCTTGAATTCTAAATACATCACTGACAGTGTCACCAGAAAAGCACCCCCACACCTTCTCCTACATGCTTCACAGAGGGAACCACACATGCGGAGATCATCCGTTCACCAACTCTACGTCAAATCACAGACACGGCGGTTGGAATCAAACATATTTTTTTTTTACTCATCAGACCAAAGGACAGATTTCCACCGGTCTAATGTCCATTGCTCGTGTTTCTTGGCCCAAGCAAGTCTCTTCTTATAGGTGTCCTTTAGGAGTGGTTTCTTTGTAGCAATTCGACCATAAAGGCCTGATTCATGCAGTCTCTTCTGAACAGTTGATGTTGAGATGTGTCTGTTACTTGAACTCTGTGAAGCATTTATTTGAGCTGTAATGTCTGAGGCTGGTAACTCTAATGAACTTATCCTCTGCAGCAGAGGTAACTCTGGGTCTTCCTTTACAGTGGTGGTCCTCATGAGAACCAGTTTCAACATAGCATTTGAAGGTTTTTGAGACTGTGCTTGAAGAAAGTTCTTGAAATGATCCGCATTGACTGACCTTCATGTCTTAAAATAATGATGGACTGTTGTTTCTCTTTGCTTATTTGAGTTGTTCTCGCCATAATATGAACTTGGTATTTTACCAAGTAGGGCTATCTTCTGTATACCACCCCTGCCTCGTCACAACACAACTGATTGGCTCAAGCGCATTAAGAAGGAAAGAAATTCCACAAATTAACTTTTAACAAGGCACACCGGATAAAAATGCATTCCAAGTGACTAACTCACGAAGCTGGTTGAGAGAATGCCAAGAATGTGCAAAGCTGTCATCAAGGCAAAGGGTGCCTACGTTGAAGAATCTTATATATAAAATATATTTTGATTTGTTTAACACTTTTTTGGTTACTACATGATTCTATGTGTGTTATTTCACAGTTTTGATGTCTTCACTATTATTCTACAATGTAGAAAATAGTAAGAATAAAGAAAAACCCTTGAATGAGTAGGTGTGTCCAAACTTATTGAAAGAACACTGGAGCAGGTACTCCCTGCCTGCAGCATTTTGCATGTATGCTTGCATTCTCACAATGTGTTTATGTGTGTGTATGCTGGTGTGTGTGCGTGTGCGTGCGTGTGGATGTGGTTGTGTGTGTAAGTGGATGGGTGTCAACAGAGGAGTTGGGAATGCACCGGGCGAGTTCTTACAGTACAAATGATAGAGTTAGGAGTTACAGATGTAATTCACATCTGTCACCCGAGTAGTGTATATAAATGTATCATTCACCCAGATCATTGAAAGGACACTGGAGCAGGTACTCCCTGCATGCTGCAGATTGCGTTCTGGTCTGTGTCCCATACGTTTTCAAACTCTCTGAATGACTGTCTATGCCTGAAAGATGATGGGAATGTTGGGAATGCTGTTTAATAATCCACCGACAGACAGGACAGACAGACGGAAGGACGAATGGACAGACTTGTTTGTGTGTGTGTGTGTGTGTATACAGTGTATGCCTAAATGCAAGTGTGTCTGCACACGTGCTTGCTTGCATGCAGGCATACAGTATGTGCGTGACAGAGGGTGTGTGAGTCAGTCTTTGGCACTCTCCTGCTCCAAGTTCCCACAGTGCTGCCAAGTCCAACAGATGTCCTGCATTCCAGATCCAGCTCCTCTACACCCAGACATGCAGTTCACACACAGGATGCTAGAGGGTGTTGTGTGCTCATTCAGGACCAGACATACTGTAGTAATGGTTCAGCCTCAGGTTGTTTTCACCATTTGGCCCAAATGTGTATTTAAATGCTCAAGGTTAAAGAAAATGTGCCAGGGTGTGTACACGATACACTCCGATTGATGATTTAACAAATGAGGGCCAATTGAAAAGAATCCTCAGGCTGAACCTGAGAAGAAGACTGTAATCATTACTTTTTCAGATGTTGAGGACATCTCTGTGTATTTATGATGCATAGATAGCATTGTCAATACGTAACTCTGCTTTTAGAATTCAGGGCAATCCAAGGTTAAATGGAGTCCAAATGTATATTTTTTATGTCTCTAATAATTAAAGCAGAGAGATGTAGTTGTGACTCCGAGTCCCAAACCTGCCCGGCTGAATCACAGATTACTGCACCTATACATAGCCCATCTATAATTTAGCCCAAACAACTACCTCTTCCCCTACTGTATTTATTTATTTTGCTCCTTTGCACCCCATTATTTGTATTTCTACTTTGCACATTCTTCCACTGCAAATCTACCATTCCAGTGTTTTACTTGCTATATTGTATTTACTTTGCCACCATGGCTTTTTTTTGCCTTTACCTCCCTTATCTCACCTCATTTGCTCACATCGTATATAGACTTATTTTTCTACTGTATTATTGACTGTATGTTTGTTTTACTCCATGTGTAACTCTGTGTTGTTGTATGTATCGAACTATAACATTTACATAAGTATTCAGACCCTTTACTCAGTACCCTGTTGAAGCACCTTTGGCTTGGGTTCAAGTCCGGGCTCTGGCTGGGTCACTCAAAGACATTCGGAGACTTGTACCGAAGCCACTCCTGCATTGTCTTGGCTGTGTGCTTAGGGTCATTGTCCTGTTGGAAAGTGAACCTTCTCCCCAGTCTGAGACAGGTGTTCATCAAGAATCTCTCTGTACTTTGCTCCGTTCATCTTTCCCTGTTTTCACTTTGTCATTATGGGGTATTGTGTGTAGATGGATGAGGATTTTTACATTTTTTATAAATTTTCTAATAAGGTTGTAACATAACAAAATGTGTAAAAAGTGTCTGAATACTTTCGAATACACTGTATAATGAATATGAATTATCCTGCCTATAGGCCTACTAAGTAAGACTAGGATAAATTATACAAAGTTAGGCCAAACTAATTAATGCTAAATATGTGTGATACAGTGGAGTATGAGACTTGCACCTAAATCATAATATATAATAAAAATGTATATGTCATTTGGCAGACATTTTTATCCAAAGCCACTTACAGTCATGCATGCTTACACTCTTAAAGAAAAGGGTTCCAAATGGGTTCATTGCGGAGGGATAAGATTCTAACAAGAAATGTTTTCCTATTTAGAAACCTTTTTGGAAGACAAGGGTTCTTTGAAGATTCTTTGGAAGGCAAGAAGCATTCAAAAAGGATTCTTAATAGTGCCTGAGCATTAGTGTTTACCTCAGTAATAAACATTACATATTTACAAACTTTACATCAGGAGTTTGAGTAATCTGATCAATTAAAAATAGTGTGAGGATGTTTTAAATTATACAACAGGTTGTTTGAACATATGGCACCCATTACTGAGATGGTTGTTCCAGTTTTGATTATTTAGATAGTCTCAATAATATATTTCTCCTACCCTGGTAGTTATTCTGAATGTCACACCCGGTCTCTTTTTCAGCTGTCTTTGTGCTTGTCTCCACCCCCCTCCAGGTGTCGCCCATCTTTCCCATTATCCCCAGTGTATTTATACCTGTGTTCTCTGTTTCTCTGTTACCAGTTTGTTTTGTTTGTCAAGACTACCAGCGTTTTCTCCCTTGTACCTGTCTTTTTCTAGTTCCTGTTTTCTAGTTGTCCCAGTTTTGACAATTTCTGCCTGTTATGACCCTGAGCCTGCCTGCTATTCTGTACCTTGACACATCACCCTGGATTATTGACTTCTGCCTGACCTGACCCCGAGACTGCCTGCCGTTCTGTACCATATGGACTCTGATCTGGATGACTGACCTCTGCCTGCCCTTGAATTGTCGTTTTTCCTGCCTCCTGTTCCAGTAATAAACTTTTGTTACTTCGACAATGTCTGCATTTGGGTCTTCTCCTGAAACGTTATAGTACAAACTGGCCATGACTGACCCAGCAGACTCAGACCAGCTCCGCAATGCTGTCTCCCTGCAAGTATTCAGCATTGGAAGACACGAGGAGTTAATTCAATGTCTTATGGAGGGACTCCATACCCTGGCAGAACACCATTACCAGGCGTTCGATACATTGCCGGAGCAATTCTGCAGATTCCCCCCACTGGGCAGCGGGTCACACCCGTAATCTCTCAGCCTATTATAGTGTCCCGAGAACCCTGCTTACCTCCTCTGGAGCACTACGCTGGGGATTCCGGAACCTGCCGGGCTTTTCTCTCCCAGTGCTCCCTCATTTTCGAGCTGCAACCTTCTTCATTCCACTTGGACCGCCCTAGGATAGCGTACATCATAACGCTGATGTCCGGAAGGGCACTCGCCTGGGCCAAGGCGGTGTGGGAGGAACAGTCTGGAGGACTTCAAGGAGGAAGTTCGGAAGGTGTTTGATTCTCCGTTGTCCGGGAGAGAGGCTGCTCGTAAGCTGCTCCAGACTCCAGAAGTGTGGCAGATTACGCGGTGGACTTTCGCACGTTGGCGGCTGAGAGTGCCTGGAACCTGGAAGCATTGTTCGACATGTTTCTGCACGGAGTATCGGAGGAGGAATAGGACGTGCTCGTTGCACAGGAACTACCAACGGATCTCGACTCGCTCGTCGCCTTTACCATTAGGATAGATGGGTGACTATGGGAGCGAAGGAAGGAGAGTAGGGTTCGATTTCACTCGCCCGCTAAAGGCTTCCACCTCGCCTCCGAGACATCTCAGAAGTCCTGGATGGCTCTGTTGCCGAGGGTACCCGAGTTCCTCCGAGAGTCTCCGAAGTCTGCCAATTCATCTCATTCCGAGCTGATGCAAATAGGTAGAGCTGTCCCCAGCTGAATGGCTATACAGGCTTCACACTAAGAGTTGCCTGTATTGCGGGATTGCTGGTCATTTCGTGGCCACCTGTCCACTAAAAGACCAGGCTCAACGGTAGGAGCGAGTACTCTGGTGGACCATATAGAAAACTTTTCCTCTACCCTTACTCACACCCCTTTTTTCTCGGGCCGATGAGAGTTTAAGGACGCTACACTGGCGTCCGAGCTGGGCATCCCCACTCAGCCCCTCTCCACTCCTTTGGAGGTTGGACGGGCACTCTATAGGCCGGGTCACTCACAATACCACCCCATCAACCTATAGTTAAAGTCGGAAGTTTACATACTCTTAGGATGGAGTCATTAAAACTCGTTTTTCAACCACTCCACAAATTTCTTGTTAACAAACTATAGTTTTGGCAAGTTGTTAGGACATCTACTTTGTGCATGACACAGATAATTTTTCCAACAATTGTTTACAAACAGATTATTTCACTTATAATTCACTGTATTGCAACTCCAGTGGGTCAGAAGTTTACATACACTAAGTTGACTGTGCCTTTAAACAGCTTGGAAAATTATAGAAAATTATGTAATGGATTTAGAAACTCGCATTAGGCTAATTGACATTGTTTGAGTCAATTGGAGGTGTACCTGTGGATGTATTTAAAGGCCTTACCTTCAAACTCAGTGCCTTTTTGCTTGACATCATGGGAAAATGAAAATAAATCATGACCTAATTGTAGATGTCCACAAGCCTAGATCATCCTTGGGAGCAATTTCCAAATGCCTGAAGTGCCTACGTTCATCTATACAAACATTGGTACGCAAGTATAAACACCATGGAACCACGCAGCCGTCATACCACTCAGGAAGGAGACGCGTTCTGTCTGCTAGAGATGAACGTACTTTGGTGCAAAAAGTGCAAATCAATCCAAGAACAACAGCAAAGAACCTTGTGAAGATGCTAGAAGAAACAGGTACAAAACTACCTATATCCACAGTAAAACGAGTCCTCGATCGACATAACCTGAAAGGTCACCCAGCAAGGAAGAAGCCACTGCTCAAAAACCGCCATAAAAAAGACAGACTATGGTTTGCAACTGCACATGGGGTGGAATATCGTACTTTTTGGAGAAATGTCCTTTGGTCTGATGAAACAAAAATAGAACTGTTTGGTCATAATGACCATTGTTATGTTTGGAGGAAAAAGGGGGAGGCTTGCAAGCCGAAGAGCACCATCCCAACCGTGTAGCACGGGGTGGCAGCATCATGTTGTGGGGGTCCTTTGCTACAGGAGGGACTGGTGCACTTCACAAAATAGATGGCATCATGAGGGAGGAAACTTATGTGGATATATTGAATCAACATCTCAAGACATCAGTCAGGAAGTTAAAGCTTGGTCGCAAATGGGTCTCCCAAATGGACAATGACACCAAGCATACTTCCAAAGTTGTGGCCAGTTTGACTAGAAAGGCCTGCTCACTGAAGTGTTTTAGGGAGGATTTGACAGTGATGAGGGTTGGTCATTTGATCGCGAACCCGTTATGGACGCAGGCAATGGTGATCTTTGAGATCCTGGTTGAAGACAGCAGAGGTATATTTAGAGGGCAAGTTGGTCAGGATGATATTTAAGAGGGTGCCCATGGTTACGGATTTAGGGCTGTACCTGGTAGGTTACTTGATCATTTGTGTGATAGTTTAGATTGTAGGACGGCCGGGGTGTTAAGCATATCCCAGTTTAGGTCACCTAACAGTACGAACTCTGAAGATATATGGGGGTCAATCAATTCACATATGGTGTCCAGGGCACAGCTGGGTGCTGAGGGGGGTCTATAACAAACGGCAACGGTGAGAGTCTTGTTTCTGAAAAGGTGGATTTTTAAAAGTAGAAGCTTGAATTGTTTGGGCACAGACTTGGATAGTATGACAGAACTCTGCAGGCTATATCTGCAGTAGATTGCAACTCCACCCCCTTTGGTAGTTCTATCTTGTCGGAAAATGTTGTAGTTGGGGATGGACATTTCAGGATTTTTGGTGGCCTTCCTAAGCCAGGATTCAGACATGGCTAGGGCATCAGGGTTGGTGGACTGTGCTAAAGCAGTGAATAAAACAAACTTAGGGAGGAGGCTTCTGATGTTAACTTGCATGAAACCAAGGCTTTTACGGTTACAGAAGTCAACAAATGAGAGCGCCTGGGGAATAGGAGTGGTGCTGGGGACTGCAGGGCCTGGGTTAACCTCTACATCACCAGCCCCCTGCACCACTCCTATTCCCCAGGCGCTCTCATTTGTACACTTCTGTAACCATAAAGGCCTTGGTTGCTCTTTAAAGGAGTAGGATGAGGGTACGGCTAAAGGCTATAAAACCTGGTTATCTAGTGCGTTCGGAACAGAGAGTAAAAGGAGCAGATTTCTGGGCGTGGAAGAATAGATTCAAGGCATAATGTACAGACAAGGGAATGGTAGGATGTGAGTACAGTGGAGGTAAACCTAGGTATTGAGTGATGATGAGAGAGGTTTGTCTCTAGAGGCACCAGTTAAGCCAGGTGAGGTATCCAAGTCATTTTGGGCAGGGCTGGGGGCTCTACTTTGAAATAAGACAATAATAACTAACCAAAACAGCAATAGACAAGGCATATTGACATTAGGGAGAGGCATGTGTAGCTGAGTGATCATAGGGTCCAATGAGTAGCAATATGTGAGTCAGGGAGCCGTTCAGTAGTTGCTATTACGCTAGGCGAGCTGGAGACACGGCAATTCAGACAGAAAGCGGGCTGGGGCTAGCAGATGGGCCTTCGGCGACGTCGCAATGGAAGAGCCTGTTGAAACCACCTCGGACGATTACGTCGGCAGACCGGTTGTGATGGATCGGCGGGGCCCCGCCTCAGTAGTAAAGGGTCCAGGCCAATTGGCAAAAGAGGTATTGTAGCCCAAGAATTAGCTGGTGGACCTCTTCGGCTAGCCAGGAGATGGGCCTAGCTCGAGGCTAGCTCAAGGCTAATTGGTGCTTGTTTCTGACGTTAGTCAGGAGTAGCCACTTGGATTGCAGCTAGCTAGCTGCGATGATCCGGTGTAAAGGTTCAGACTGGCAGCTATTGACTGAGCTGAGGCTGGCTGATGTCCGAGTTAACGGTGATGACCGCTAGCAGTGGCTAACTGACTACTAGCTAGTAGCTAGTTAGCTGGCTAGCTGCTAATGGGGGTTCCGGTTCTAGAGTATAAAAATAGCAGATCCGTACCACATTGGGTGAGGCGGGTTGCAGGAGAGCATATTCAGTCCTTAGATGGAAAGTGAGATTAAAGTATATACAAAATATATACGAAAATAAAATGAGGAAAATGATATTTACACAGGACAAGACAAAACACACGTACGAGAGTGGTACTCAGTGATGTATTGTGTTGGAGTTGCCCCAAACATAATGCTTTGTATTCAGGACAGTTTTGCATTAGTGCCTTATTGCAAACAGGTTTTGGAATATTTATACAGGCGTCCTTCTTTTCACTCTGTCATTTAAGCTAGTATTGTGGTGTAACTACGATGTTGTTGATCCATACTCAGAGGTCTCCTCTCACAGACATTAAACTCTGTAACTGTTTAACCTCTCTGAGCACGGAAACTGGTAGCGGGCTGAAATTCGACAACATACGGTGATCGCTACATAAATAGTCATATTAAACATTCATGACAATACAAGTGTCTCACATGTTTCGAAAGCCTAGAATCTTGCTAATCCAACTGTGTTGTCAGATTTAAAAAAGGATTTACTGCGAAAGAATACGATGCGATTATCTGATGATAGAGCCCCTAAAAAACAACTATTTCAACCAGCAGAGGCGTAACAAAATCACAAACTGCAATACAATAAATCGTTTACCTTTGACGATCTTCCTCTGTTTGCAATCCCAATGCTCATTGTTACACAATGAATGTTTGTTTTGTTTGATAAAATCCATTTTTATAGCCTAACACGAAACATTTTGTGAACTGCTTGTGTCGTGAATTCCGTCTCATTCCATTTTCGACGACACATTCGAGGTAAATACACACATAGAACGTGACTTTTCCAGTCATGTTTGGTTTCATTGCAATCAACTGGTTTGTTTGTAACACAACCAAACCTGATGGGTCATTTCGCGGGACGTATTGACTGAAAGAAACCAATTTGAAAACAACAAGTAATGACATCATTGTGCACCAATGATTTGCCCGCTGTTTCGTTGATTGACTGTATTTTAACCCAATGACCACTGATCATCTTGAAATCTAGCTGGGTAGATAGCCAATGAGCTGAGGTAAATGGCAATATGTAATGTTTATGTGTTGGAAGACCAACCCATGTAGTAAACTCCAGCGTAAAGAGGTTAATTTGCTATTGACGATTCATACCGGAAGGAGCAACGCATGTTGCGCACAGCATTGTTTTGGTAAAGCGTATATTCAGCTGTTTATATATCAATCAGTATGGCGACTAAGTCAGGAAAAGCTAAATCTAAGTCTAGATATACAGATGTACACACAATTTATTAGAAATTGATCGAGGACGATTCATTTAGCGATTCCCAAATAGAGGAATATTTTTTTAACGGAGAGGACATCGTTTTGGACTGGTAAGTTCTTCTCATGCTAATGCGGTTGTTTGAAATTAATAATATAAAATATTATTTGTGAAATTAAATAGCCTATTTGAGGCTGTTGAGGGGAGGGCAGGCCCACAACAATGGCCAAAGTGAAATGGAGACAGTAGATACAGCTGGTCTGTTGTAATATAATAAAGACAGTAGATCTAGCTGGTCTGTCAAAATATATTCAATGTTATGTTCCCTGTACTCTCTCTCTCTATATATATATATATATATATATTTATTATGCCTGTTGATATGTGAAACTATTCTAACTGAACATTTTCTTTCACAGTGACACTGACTCCGAATGGGAGCCCCCAGTGCCAAGGTGTCCATCCCCCACTGAAGCTGGTTCATCCAGCTCCTGCCACAAGTGGTGTTCATCTGCCTAAATGTATTTCTGCAGGCATGGATGTGCTATGGCACCTAGCATCAGCAGCATAATATTGTGAAGAGGACTGAGGGTCTTCCAAATATTGAAAGTGTTATTTTGTAAATGTGTATATATTTTTTTCATGTTTTTTCTCCATTTTTGGGGAGGTGTGTTAGAATACCATTTTGGTATTTTGTATATAGTTATTCCATTCAAAATGTATAACTTCACCAATTTGGCCACTTGGGTACATTTGGGCTACTTGTGTGGGACACCTGGGTGACTTCATGATAAATGTCATGTAGCACACTCATTTTGGAAGTTGTCATTCTGAAACTTTGCACAAGTACTGTTGCCCTCTTAAGTTTTTCACTGAAATTGTCCCCATCGTCCTATCTTAATGTTTGTTTTAGCTTGTTCATTTTAAAGATGATGATACAACAATAAAAAAAATGTATGTTTTGTTTTCATTGTATTATCTAAACCAGATCTATTGTGTTATATTCTCCTACATTCAATTCACATTTACACAAACTTCAGAGTGTTTTCTTTCAAATGGTACCAAGAATATGCATATCCTTGGTTCTGTGCCTGAGCTCCAGGCAGTTAGATTTGGATACGTCTTCAGGCAGAAATTGAAAAAAGTAGGGGGGGAGCTCTAAGAGGTTTGAACAAGTCACATAATAAATTGCATGGCGTCACACTGTGTGCAATAATAGTGTTTAACATGATTTTTGAATGACTACCTCATCTCTGTACCCCACACATACAATTATCTGTAAGGTCCCTCAGTTGAGCAGTGAATTAAAACACAGATTCAACCACAAAGAAGTGCACCTATTGGTAGATGGGTAAAAATATAAAAAGCAGATATTAAATATCCCTTTGAGCATGTTATTAATTACAAGTTGGATGGCGTGTATGAATAAACCCAGTCACTAGACAGATACAGACGTCTTTCCTAACTCCGTTGCCGGAGAACAAGAAAACTGCTCAGGGATTTCACCATGAGGCCAATGGTGACTTAAGCAGACTTTTATTTCTGAATGTATTTAAGCTTGCCATAACAAAGGGGTTGAATATTTATTCACCCAAGACATTTCAGCTTTAAACGTTTTACAAATTTGTACAGTAAATATTTCTGAAAACACAATTCCACTTTTACATGATGTCGTATTGTGTTTAGTCTAGTGACACAATCTCAATTTAACCCATTTTAAATTCAGGCAGTAACACAAGAATATGTGGAAAAGGTCAAGGGGTGTAAATACTGTAAATAGGCACTGTATATACATTTTGACTTGAATTCCAAAAGCCAAATTCCCATGACAAACATTACACATTCATTTTAAATTAGAATTCAGGCCTAAGTACATATAGGCCTATTGTCCTAAACCGTGAAAAACATCCTTGTTTTTCTATTAGACTGGCTTGATAATGATCTACACTATTGGTAACCATTGCTAATAAGCTAGCTCTAATAAACACCTGTGTGTCCATTGTGATGCTAATGGTACCATGTCAGATTAACTTTTCAATTATAGAGACTATAGATTTTCTGCAGAGAAAGCTAATCAATTAGCCTTGTCTGGGCTGCTCTGTAACTTCATATGATATTCCTGCACTCCCGGAGGTCCTTCCAATCTTGTACTTCGCGAAACAGCAGAAAAAGCAAACAACATTGTCTGCCTGAACAATGATCATTCTTTATGTGTCTGCCAACTAATTATTGAATTTCACTCATACTGAGCAAACTGAGCTCCCCGAGGTTGTAGAAAGCTGATAGGTTGGTCTTTGGGGGATGCAACAGGTTGTTGACCAATGGGGTCTTTCAGGGATGTAGGTGCTGATTGGTGTCTTGAATCAGGGGGTTTAGGTTCTTCAAGACGAGATGGTTAGGAAACCACTGGGAGGGCTGGATTCACAGGATGTGTCTATGGTGTGGTTCATTATGTAGACAGGACAGAACAGGGAGTACACACATACACACGCACACACACAGCCTCAGACAGTGGTGTGTTGTTATTCCGGTGAAATAGCAGCTGATCTCCAGTATAAATAATGAAGCAGATATTTTATCAGGCCCTTGCTCTCCCAGGATATACTCAGAGCCTGCTCCATATCTAGGCAAGCATTTCCCACAGTACTTCTATGATTGTATTCCTGTCTTCCTAACAACAGTTTTGCGTGGCCAGCCTTCCAAAATCCTGTCGTTTGCTCGACGATTGGAAATCTGGCAAATGTCAAGTTTTGATTTCGAGTTAGAATGGAAACGGTGGCTCGCGTTTGACGTTTCCCCTCAGGAGAGGGATTTTGTTCCGTTTCGGTTTAGTTTTTTTCCTTGTTTTGTTCATGTCTCTTTGCCTACCATGTTGGACAAAGTTTTTGTAGCCTAACGTCTCTTTGGAACTCCTTTCATGTGAAACACTTGATTTATTTGTGGCAGCGTTTTACTAGTTTCCATCTTGACTCTTGCCATGCCCTGGCTTTTAAACCGGAAAAGTAAGAAGCCTGGGCTTCCAAGGCTTTTTTATTTTTTACATTTTTATTTCACCTTTATTTAACCAGGTAGGCTAGTTGAGAACAAGTTCTCATTTTCAACTGCGACCTGGCCAAGATAAAGCATAGCAGTGTGAAGAGACAACACAGAGTTACACATGGAGTAAACAATAAACAAGTCAATAACATATTAGGGAAAAAAAGGAATCTACAGTGGAGGAAAAAAGTATTTAGTCAGCCACCAATTGTGCAAGTTCTCCCACTTAAAAAGATGAGAGAGGTCTGTAATTTTCATCATAGGTACACTTCAACTATGACAGACAAAATGAGAAAAAAAAATCCAGAAAATCACATTGTAGGATTTTTAATGAATTTATTTGCAAATTATGGTGGAAAATAAGTATTTGGTCACCTACAAAGAAGCAATATTTCTGGCTTTCACAGACCTGTAACCTCTGTCCTCCACTCGTTATGGTGGAAAATAAGTATTTGGTTAATAACAAAAGTTTCTCAATACTTTGTTATTTTCCCTTTGTTGGCAATGACAGAGGTCAAACGTTTTCTGTAAGTCTTCACAAGGTTTTCACACACTGTTGCTGGTATTTTGGCCCATTCCACCATGCAGATCTCCTCTAGAGCAGTGATGTTTTGGGGCGGTTGCTGGGCAACACGGACTTCCAACTCCCTCCAAAGATTTTCTATGGGGTTGAGATCTGGAGACTGGCTAGGCCACTCCAGGACCTGGAAATGCTTCTTACGAAGCCACTCCTTCGTTGTTCGGGCGGTGTGTTTGGGATCATTGTCATGCTGAAAGACCCAGCCACATTTCATCTTCAATGCCCTTGCTGATGGAAGGAGTTTTTCACTCAAGAATCTCACGATACATGGCCCCATTCATTCTTTCCTTTACACGGATCAGTCGTCCTGGTCCCTTTGCAGAAAAACAGCCCCAAAGCATGATGTTTCCACCCCCATGCTTCACAGTAGGTATGGTGTTCTTTGGATGCAACTCAGCATTCTATGTCCTCCAAACATGACGAGTTGAGTTTTTACCAAAAAGTTATATTTTGGTTTCATCTGACCATATGACATTCTCCCAATCTTCTTCTGGATCATCCAAATGCTCTCTAGCAAACTTCAGACGGGCCTGGACATGTACTGGCTTAAGTAGGGGGACACGTCTGGCACTGCAGGATTTGAGTCCCTGGCGGCGTAGTGTGTTACTGATGGTAGGCTTTGTTACTTTGGTCCCAGCTCTCTGCAGGTCATTCACTAGGTCCCCTCGTGTGGTTCTGGGATTTTTGCTCACCGTTCTTGTGATTATTTTGACCCCATGGGGTGAGATCTTGTGTGGACCCCCAGATCGAGGGAGATTATCAGTGGTCTTGTATGTCTTCTATTTCCTAATAATTGCTCCCAATGTTGATTTCTTCAAACCAAGCTGCTTACCTATTGCAGATTCAGTCTTCCCAGCCTGGTGCAGGTCTACAATTTTGTTTCTGGTGTCCTTTGACAGCTCTTTGGTCTTGGCCGTAGTGGAGTTTGGAGTGTGACTGTTTGAGGTTGTGGACAGGTGCCTTTTATACTGATAACAAGTTCAAACAGGTGCCATTAATACAGGTAACGAGTGGAGGACAGAGGAGCCTCTTAAAGAAGAATTTACAGGTCTGTGAAAGCCAGAAATATTGCTTGTTTGTAGGTGACCAAATACTTATTTTCCACCATAATTTGCAAATAAATTCATTAAAAATCCTACAATGTGATTTTCTGGATTTTTTTTTCTCATTTTGTCTGTCATAGTTGAAGTGTACCTATAATAAAAATGACAGGCCTCTCTCATCTTTTTAAGTGGGAGAGCTTGCACAATTGGTGTCTGACTAAATACTTTTTTGCCCCACCGTATATACATTGTGTGCAAAATGCATGAGGAGGTAGGCAATAAATAGGCCATAGGAGTGAATAATTACAATTTAGCAGATTAACACTGGAGTGATAAATGATCAGATGAACATGTACAGGTAGAGACACTGGTGTGCAAAAGAGCAGAAAAGTAAATAAAATAAAAACAGTATGGGGCTGAGGTAGGTAAATTGGGTGGGCTATATACCGATGGACTATGTACAGCTGCAGCGATCGGTTAGCTGCTCAGATAGCAGATGTTTAAAGTTGGTGAGGGAGATAAAAGTCTCCAACTTCAGAGATTTTTGCAATTCGTTCCAGTCGCAGGCAGCAGAGAACTGGAAGGAAAGGCGGCCAAATGAGGTTTTGGCTTTAGGGATGATCAGTGAGTTACACCTGCTGGAGCGTGTGCTACGGGTGGGTGTTGCCATCGTGACCAGTGAACTAAGATAAGGCAGAGCTTTACCTAGCATAGACTTGTAGATGACCTGGAGCCAGTGCGTCTGGCGACGAACATGTAGCGAGGGCCAGCCGACTAGAGCATACAGGTCGCAGTGGTGGGTGGTATAAGGTGCTTTAGTAACAAAACGGATGGCACTGTGATAAACTGCATCCAGGATACAAATTGGCTATCCTAATGAAGTAAATACTTTCATAATAATCAAAGGGTTCTCTGTATTTGTTTGGTCATGAAACTGAAGACCTGTATGTCATAATAAGGTCATAACAATTAGTTTATATGGGTTCTCTGTGTTTTGGTCATGGTCAATGGAGAACTCATGTCATAGCCTATCCTACTAAATTACATGTAACATAACAAACAGCCAAAAGCTTCTCTTGACCAAAATTCCATTCATACCTCTGCAACGTCATACATCAATATGCATATCATACATGAACAGTCATTACAACAGCTGATTGTGGGTAGTTGACGTGACGTCCATTTTTTTTGTCCATGATGGCAAACACAAATGTAACTTTAACTTACACTTAACTTGGATCATAAGTAAATTCATACAGTGTATCATTTGTTTTCTTACAATTTCGAACCGAACGTGACAATTGTCCAATGTCGGACTGTCCCAGGTAAGGTTGTGGAACTTTGGACTTAAGTAAATTCATGAAAAATCGAAGCCAATTCCCTTCACCTACTCGTTTAATAATAACACAGAAGTTTATTTCAAGAAACAATAGTCCCGAAGTCTATTCATTACATTTCCAAATAGTTCTGATTGATAAAATGTTGTCCCTAAAAGCAATAACAAACTTGGTGTGACAAAATTCTGTGAAGAGTTCTCTTGCAATGAGGAAGTACAGGAACCATGGCTGGAACACATGACCTGATCAGATTGGAAGTATCAGAAATGTTTCACTTCTTTGCCATTGCCCAACCATGGGTCAGTTTCTTAGTCTTTTGGTGGGACACCTTTTGAATGTATATATGAAAATAATAAATGTTTTTTTGACAATTGAAGTATAAAAAGCGATGTAGTGGTGAAAACATATGGAAGGCTTACTGTTGACAATAAGGTCCAACATGGACCATACAGCTTGAGATTTCCAATGGTGAGACAGCTTTGTTACCTTGGTGTGAAATTAAGATAGAGTCACACCAGAGGAAATAGCTGTCACTCCGGGGAACGTAACCAATTAATACACTTCTATAATGAACTTTTTAGACTTATTTTTAATCAAATAACTCTTATTTGCATTAGACCAATTTGTATCCTGTTGCAATTTTTATCCTTTTAAGTGATTCTGAGTGCAATATTTATTTATTCTACCACGCCTGGTTCTCACTCCTTGCAGATGACCATTCCGCCAGTGACCTCTAGGTCTGTTTCTGCCGCCTGGGGAGGTTCTGGTTCTATTATCTGGCTCTAGTGATGGTGCAGGCAGATTATGAGAAGGGGCTGTGCATTAGACCATCCATCCCCTTGGTCCCTCTCTGTCTGCCCTACCAGTTTCACTCGTTGGAGGGGCCCTCATCAGCCATGCTTCTTTTGGAGACTGTTCCCTCCTGCTCTACCTGGTTGATCCTGCCATATTCTAGTCCCAAAGATTAAGCCATGCAAGTCTTAGTACACATGATGTCACATTCTGATCTTTATTTCCTTTGTTTTGTATTCATTATTTAGTATGGTCAGGGCGTGAGTTGGGGTGGGCAGTCTATGTTTGATTTTCTATGATTTGGGGATTTCTATGTTTCGGCCTAGTATGGTTCTCAATCAGAGGCAGGTGTCATTAGTCTCTGATTGAGAATCATACTTAGGTAGCCTGGGTTGCACTGTTTGTTTGTGGGTGATTGCTTGTTTCAGCACAATTCGCATTAGCTTCACGGTTGTTATTTTGTTTATTGTTTTTGTATAGTGTTTCAGTGTTCAGTGTTTTCTTTATTAAAATTAATGATGAACACCTACGACGCCACATTTTGGTCCTCCGATCCTTCTCGCCTCTCCTCTTCAGATGAAGAGGAGGACGTCCGTGACACATGGTTGGCACAATGAAACTGTGAAACTCATTAAATATTTTATGGTTTCAATGATTGCTCCAATGTTACTTGGAAAACTGTGGGGGCACACACTGGCAAATATTTTCAGCTTGCAGGCAGACACTGGAATAGGTTTCTGAGTGACAGAATAAGGGCTTTGCATAGACGCTTTGTTGCGTTTTTTTTGTAGGACTAGAAAAAATGCCGTAAAATAACGTTATTAAATGGATCCTATGCTTAGAAAATAACGGTTCTGTTGTGGAACAGTATCGTTCACTTACGTTCCCTGTTCCGTTTCTGTTCCTTGAAAAAAAGAATACACTCCCGATTCGGGGGAGGTAGTACCACTATTTTTTGCATTCCATTCCACTATTCTGACCAGCAAAATAAGGTTTTGAGCCAGTTCGAACGCCCCCCAAAGTAACGGTTTATAAAGCTCCTTTCTGCAAATGTTTTAACTCGTGACATCAACAGGTTTTTACATTTAGCTCTTTAACTTCTTGCGTCGAGCCATCCCGGATCCGGGATCGTGACTACAGCCTCAAGCCCATTACCATAACGCAACGTTAACTATTCATGAAAATCGCAAATGAAATGAAATCAATATGCTAGCTCTCAAGCTTAGCCTTTTGTTAACAACACTGTCATCTCAGATTTTCAAAATATGCTTCTCAACCATAGCAAAACAAGCATTTGTGTAACAGTATTGATAGCTAGCGTAGCATTTAGCGTTAGCATTCAGCAGGCAACATTTTCACAAAAAACAGAAAAGCATTCAAATAAAATCATTTACCTTTGAAGAACTTCGGATGTTTTCAATGAGGAGACTCTCAGTTAGATAGCAAATGTTCAGTTTTTCCTGAAAGATTATTTGTTTAGGACAAATCGCTCCGTTTTCTGCGTCACGTTTAGCTACGAAAAAAACCTGTATCCAGGATTGTGTAAATCTATCCGCAAGCTCATTAGCATAACGCAACGTTAACTATTCATGAAAATCGCAAATGAAATGAAATAAATCTATTTGCTCTCAACACTGTCATCTCAGATTTTCAAAATATGCTTTTGAACCATAGCTAAACAAGCATTTGTGTAACAGTATTGATAGCCTAGCATAGGATTATGCCTGGCATTCAGCATGCAACATTTTCACAAAAACCAGAAAAGCATTCAAAGAAAATCATTTACCTTTGAAGAACTTCAGATGTTTTCAATGAGGAGACTCTCAGTTAGATAGCAAATGTTCAGTTTTTACAAAAATATTATTTGTGTTGACAAATCGCTCCGTTTTCTTCATCACGTTTGGGTAAGAAAGAACTTTTTTCCAAATTAACTCCATAATATCGACAGAAACATGGCAAACTGTAAGGGTTTTCTTCTGGTGAAAGAGAGGCGGACCAAAATGCAGTGTGGTGGTTATTCATGTTTTTAATAAAGACGACTATACATGAACAGACTGAACAAAACAAGAAAAGTGAAAACCTAAACAGTCCTATCTGGTGCAAACACAGAGACAGGAACAATCACCCACAAACACACAGTGAAACCCAGGCTACCTAAGTATGATTCTCAATCAGAGACAACTAATGACACCTGCCTCTGATTGAGAACCATACTAGGCCGAAATATAGAAATACCCAAAACCTAGAAAAACAAACATAGACTGCCCACCCAATTCACGCCCTGACCATACTAAATAAATACAAAACAAAGGAAATAAAGGTCAGAACGTGACAGTACCCCCCCCAAAGGTGCGGACTCCGGACGCAAAACCTTGACCTATAGGGGAGGGTCTGGGTGGGCGTCTGTCCGCGGTGGCGGCTCTGGCGCGGGACGCGGACCCCACTTCACCATTGTCTTAGTCCGCCTCATTGTCCGCCTCCGTGGCTCTCTAACCATGGCAACCCCTCTCAATGACCCCACTGGACAGAGGGGCGGCTGCTCGGGACAGAGGGGCGTCAGCTCGGGGCTGAGGGGCTCTGGCGCCTCTGGGCTGACTGGCGGCGCTGGGCAGACTGGCAGCACTGGGCAGACTGGCGGCGCTGGGCAGACTGGTGGCGCTGGGCAGACTGGCGGCACTGGCGGCGCTGGGCAGACTGGCGGCGCTGGGCAGACTGGCGGCGCTGGCGGCACTGGGCAGACTGGTGGCGCTGGCGACGCTGGGCAGATTGGCGGCGCTGGGCAGACGGGTAGCTCAGACGGCGCTGGGCAGACGGTAGCTCAGACGGCGCTGGGCAGATGGGTAGCTCAGACGGCGCTGGAGAGGAAGGCTCTGGCAGTGCTGGACTGAGGGGCTCTGGCGCCTCTGGAATGAGGGGCTCTGGCGCCTCTGGAATGAGGGGCGGGAGCTCTGGCAGCGCCGGACAGGTGGGAGACTCCGGCTGCGCTGGAGAGGAGGAAGGCTCTGGCCGCGCTGGACAGAGAAGCTCTGGCGCCTCTGGACTGAGGAGCGGGAGCTCTGGCAGCGCCGGACAGGCGGGAACACCTGTGTTGATGTGACGGAGAGACAGCCTGGTGCGGGGTGCCGGCACTGGTGGTACCGGGCTGGGGACACTCACCTCAGGGCGAATGCCTTGCATACTACGCCAAATCAACTGCTCTCTCTCTTCACACTCCCCCAATTCTATTAACACCTCCTCGAGTGTCTCCTCATCTTCCATCCTTTCACTCTCCTCCATTCTGTCCAATAACTCCTCGACCCTCTCAGACTCAGCCCCCAGCTTCGCCGACAGCTCCGATAACATCCATGGCTCCTTACGGTAAACAGGGGGAGTTGGCTCTGCCACACTCTCCCTGTACCCCCCCAAGAAATTTTGGGGGGTGCCTTTCGGGCTTCCAGCCGCTCAGCCGTGCTAGCTCCTCATAATGCCGCCTCTCTGCCTTCGCTGCCTCCAGCTCGGCTTTGGGGCGGCAATATTCCCCTGGCTCTGCCCAGGGTCCTTTCCCGTCAAGGATCTCCTCCCAAGTCCATTTCTCCAAGTAGTGCAGCCTCTCCCTCTGCTGCTGCTGCTGCTCCTGCTGCCTCTGTTGCTACTCCTGCTGCTGCTTTTGCCGTTGCCCGTTACCACGCCGCTTGGTCCTGTTGTGGTGGGTGATTCTGTCAGGGATTTCCTCCTCTTCTTCCGAAGAGGAGAGGCGAAAAGGATCAGAGGACCAATATGCGGCGTGGTAAGTGTCCATGGTTCTTTTAATACGTAAATGTACACATGAACACTACAAAACAATAAACATGGAAACCTAAACAGTCCTATCTGGTGCAAAGACAGAGACAGGAACAATCACCCACAAACACACAGTGAAACCCAGGCTACCTAAGTATGATTCTCAATCAGAGACAACTAATGACACCTGCCTCTGATTGAGAACCATACTAGGCCGAAACATAGAAATACCCCAAAACATAGAAAACCAAACATAGACTGCCCACCCAACTCACGCCCTGACCATACTAAATAATGACAAAACAAAGGAAATAAAGGTCGGAACGTGACACAAACGATGTTTAGAATCAATCCTCAAGGTGTTTTTCACATATCTATCGATGATAAATCCTTCGTGGCAGTTGACTTTCTCCTCTGAAGAAATGGAACGCGCATGGACCAAGAGATTACGCAATAATTTCGACACAGGACACCGGGCGGACACCTGGTAAATGTAGTCTCTTATGGTCAATCTTCCAATGATATGCCTACAAATACGTCACAATGCTGCAGACACCTTGGGGAAACGACAGAAAGGGCAGGCTCATTCCTGGCGCATTCACAGCCATATAAGGAGACATTGGAACACAGCGCCTTCAGAATCTGGGGCATTTCCTGTATGAAACTTCATCTTGGTTTCGCCTGTAGCATTAGTTCTGGGGCACTCACAGATAATATCTTTGCAGTTTTGGAAACGTCAGAGTTTTTTCTTTCCAAAGCTGTCAATTACATGCATAGTCGAGCATCTTATCGTGACAAAATATCTTGTTTAAAACGGGAACGTTTTTTATCCAAAAATTAAAAGAGCGCCCCCTATCTCGAAGAAGTTAAATGGCTTCACCAATCAGTGCGGATGGAGCAGGCAAGCTAGTTGTTAACATACATGATGGACAGACAAGTGTAGCCTATGGCGCAAGATGCGACTGAAATTTTGCGGGTGGGGAGAGAACAAGAGGGTTGAGGAGGAGGCTTGAAGCACTGGGCATCTTGTTATGACATGTATAATCTGAATTAGGTCCACAGAATTATACCTAGGAGGAATGGAAGAACTTGGAATGTCCTTTGAGCTAGCTAGCTAACAAGCTTGTGTGTGCAGAGTGGCACCAAAATTAAAAACATCTCTTACCTTTTGTAGTTAATAAATCCAACGTGAAATGTGACAACTAGGCCTATAGTATCCTTAACTAGCATTAAAAGTTAATCCATTCTTCTCTAGCCAATTTAAAACTCTGTTTCCGTATCTTCTAACTCAAGCTAGTATTGTTAGTACAGTAGCCTCTGCTTTGCAAGGGGGAGGGGCAAAGATTTTCAGCTTGCAGGCAGACACTGGAATAGGTTTCTGAGTGAGCGCTTTGAGGGCTTTCAGCATAGGCAATTTGTTGCATTTTTTTGTAGGACTAGAAAAATGCCTGGAATGTAAAATAATGTTATTAACCAAATCCTATACTTTTAAAATAACGGTTCTTGTCTGGAACAGTGTGGTTCACTTACCTACTCTGTTCCGTTTCTGTACCTTGAAAAAAAAATCTGTTACGGTTTTTGGTTCTGTTTCGGTTCTTTTTCCTGAACCGGTTCCAACTCCTGATTATATAATAAGCAAGATAGTTTATTTTTATTTAGGTTTATGGAAATGACTTTGAATGTTACCCAATGGCGCCGGAGAAGAAGGCTGACGTTTTACGTGTTTGTTTATTTGCTGTGTTTGTAATTAATTATTTTGTTGCTGCTACCGTCTCTTGTGACCGAAAAAAAAGTTCTGGATATCAGGACTGCGATTACTCACCACGGACTGTCAGAATCCCTTTTTTCCTGTAACATTTACATTTAAGTCATTTAGCAGATTTGCGGTGTTTGTAATTAATTATTTTGTTGCTGCTACCGTCTCTTGTGACCGAAAAAAAAGTTCTGGATATCAGGACTGCGATTACTCACCACGGACTGTCAGAATCCCTTTTTTCCTGTAACATTTACATTTAAGTCATTTAGCAGACGAGTCTGATGAGCCCAACGCGAATGATATACTGCTTTCTCAGGAACATGCCCAGATCCCCATGATTTGCTTGAAGAGGAGGCATTGAAAAAGGGGCCACAAGGCAGTCCGCCCTCTGGCCCCTTTTTCTCTGCCTCCTCTTCAAGCAAATCATGGGGATCTGGGCATGTTCCTGAGAAAGCAGTATATCATTCGCAGGTGATCGAATAAACCAGCTGGTGCACAATATCTAAGGAAGTCTTATAACTATTGCTCGTCTGAGGTAGAATATCTCATGATAAGCTGTAGACCACACTATCTACCAAGAGAGTTTTCATCTGTATTGTTTGTAGCTGTTTACATACCACCGTTCAGAGAATGGCACTAAGACAGCATTGAAGGAGCTGCATTCCGCCATAAGCAAACATGAAAACACTCACCCAGAGGCGGTGATCCTAGTAGCCAGAGAATTTAATGCAGGGAAAATTAAATCCATTTATCAAATTTCTATCAGCATGTTAAATGTGCAACCAGAGGGAAAAAAAACTCTGGACCACCTTTACTCCACACACAGAGGTGCATACAAAGCTCTCTCGTCCTCCATTTTGCAAATCTGATCATAATTCTATCCTCCTTAACTCTGATTATACAAGCAAAAATTTAAGCAGAAGGCACCAGTGACTAGTGACTAAAAGTGGTCAGATGAAGCAGATGCTTTTTTTTTTTTCTACTGTGTTATTGACTTGTTAATTGTTTATTCCATGTGTAACTCTGTGTTGTCTGTTCACACTGCTATGCTTTATCTTGGCCAGGTCGCAGTTGCAAATGAGAACTTGTTCTCAACTAGCCTACCTGGTTAAATAAAGGTGAAATAAAAAAATAAAAAAATGCTAAACTACAGGACTGTTTTGCTAGAACAGACTGGAATATTCCTCTGATGGCATTGGGGAGTACCACATCAGTCATTGGCTTCATCAATAAGTGCATCGATGAAGTCATCCCCACAGTGACTGTACGTACATACCCCAACCAGAAGACATGGATTACAGGCAACATCCGCACTGAGCTAAAGGCTAGAGCTGCCGCTCTCAAGGAGCTGGACACTAACCCAGAAGCTTATAAGAAATCCTGCTATGTCCTCCGACAAACCATCAAACAGGAAAAGCGTCAATACAGGACTAAGATCAAATTGTACTACACCGCTGACCAAGTGTCTTCACTTCTGAGTCAGTAATACCAACATGTTTTCCCTGTCTGAGTCAGTAATACCAACATGTTTTCCCTGTCTGTGTCAGTAATACCAACATGTTTTTTTAGCTGACCACTATAGTACCTGTGCCCAAGAACACTAAGGTAACCTGCCTAAATGACTACTGACCCATAGCCATGAAGTGTTTTGAAAGGCTGGTCATGGCTCACATCAACACCATTATCCCAGAAAACCTAGACCCACTACAATTTGCATACCGCACCAACAGATCCACAGACGATGCAATCTCTATTGCGCTTATTTGAAATTGCAGAAAATTCTTACTGATTTAACTCAATAATTGTCTGTTTGGCAATCATTAAACCTTTATATTATCATGAATTGTAATGTCACATCAGAGGACAAATTCAAGGCACTGATAAATTAAATGGTTCATTTAATTGGATATAAACTCAAAATTGAAAGTGGGCATATAACATTGAGTTGTTTAGACATAGTTTATTTTAACTATATGTTTGTATACTTGAATTTTAAAGTAATATATTTTTTTATGTGGGCCAAATGGTAACTATGACATGTTATACCTGTCACGCCTTGGTCATTGTATTTTGTGTTTGTTATATGTTTGGGTAGGCCAGGGTGTGACATGGGTTTATATTGTGTTGGGTTCGTATTGGGGTTTTATTAGCATTGGGATTGTGTATGGGTGTGTCTAGTTAGGCTTGGCTGCCTGAGGCGGTTCTCAATTAGAGTCAGGTGCTTCTCGTTGTCTCGGATTGGGAACCGTATTTAGGTAGCCTGTGTTCACGTTGTATTTCGTGGGTGATTGTCCCTGTCTTTGTGTATTCACCAGATAGGCTGTATTGGTGTCACGTTCCGTTTGTTGTTTTGTGTTGTATAGTTATTTCATGTATCACGTTTTTCTTCATTAAAGTAACATGAGTAACCTACACGCTGCATTTCGGTCCGACTCTCTTCATTCCACAAACGAAGAACGCCATTACAATACCTTATTAGGCTATAACTGTTACAATGCGGTACCACACTTACACAGTGACAAGTCCAGAGCGACTTACTGCAAGTTAGGGAGTCGTTATGACACTGATTGATTATGTATGTGTGTGTAAATGTGTGTGAGTGATTATTGCTCCTCAGCCTTCCCTGACAAGTCAGAGTCGTTTGTCTTACCCCACTAGACGAGCACATCTAATGTTTCCAATCTATTTAATTACCATTACAGCGTTGACATGCTGTTGTGTTGTTGTTGATGTGCTTGGTCTCTGCATGATTTAAATGATTTCCTCTGGGGAAAAAAGCATTTGTCACAATCTGCCTGGCAAGTGGTGGTGGGTGGGTGGTGGCACCCATGTGTGTGACAAGTTTAAATGAGCTAGCAAAATACATAATTCCTTTCAATAGAGTGTCAAATCAACTTGCATTTCTGCTTACTCTCAGGGCAATTGCTGTGTTGTTGTAATCATATTATTAACAGCCATCGGTGAACAAGTCAGCATTGTCTGGATGGAACAGTGAAGCAAACCCAACCTCATGTGCTGTCCAGACATTTTGTAACGGTGAAGTTGTGGCATTTTCTTTCCATGGTAATTTCCAACTGTCCACCAGGGGCAATGCGAGTGCCTTTGACCATCTAGTACAGTGTTTCCCAACCTTTTCGGTTACTGTACCACCAATAGAATTTTGCTCTGCTCGGAGTTCAACTGAAGAACCCCCTCATGTGCATTTTAGTTTCCCGATGATCTCGAGTCTTCTCAAGTATCCACTTTAGATAGTACCCCCAGGGGTCCTAGTACCCCTGGTTGGGAACCACTGATCTAGTAGGCTCGTGATGAGCTAGGGCAGGGGTTCCCAACCAGGGATACTAGGACCCCTGGGGTACTTGGCCTACGCACAAGGCATACTTGAGAAGACTCATGAGACCGTAGGCTTCCTGGTAAAATGCACGAGTGGGAACTTCAGGGGTACTCCGGGCAGAGCAAAATTCCGTAGGTGGTACAGTAACCAAAAAAGGTTTGGAAACCACTGAGCTAAGGTGTTGGGGATGGAGTTGAGGACAGGCCTAAACCGTGAGCTACGGCTGAGCATCGTAGGTTCAATCCCAGTGCTGGGCACACTTCATAATCTACAGACAGCACCAGACCCCATCATTAAAATGTATGCACTAAGCAATATTAACATACTAGGCCCAACCATACTGAGAATGCATCATATAATGAACAATGCTGTTCATTATAATGCTGTTATAATGCAACAATGCTGTTGTTTCCCGCCATTCCTTAATTTTGGTACAGCCAGTCCCCTTACCTGATTATCAGCTGTTGTCAAAAGCACGTTCGCCTAAAAAGAAGATTCTGTACCTCAATACCTCAATAGCATGCAGCAATTCTACCAGATGAAACATCTTACTCAATTATAACAATTTTGCATACTATAAAACATTATATTTTTGCATATATTTGGACACAGTTAGTGTGTCAAAATCGTTTCTTTACACACCATGGACACCACCTGTGTATCCAGCCCTCCCCTGTATGGTCCGACAGCAGAGTACATTTCATTGGCATAACCTCTGTAATTACACAGTAATAGACTAGTAATTTACTGCTAAATACATTCTGCAAGGGATTGCAGGGTGAGCAATGGTTATGAATGGCAGATCATCCAAAGAAAGAATTCTGGGTATGTCTGTAAGGTAACATAGGTTCAGGCTATGGCCTATGTAGGTAGGTTATATGTAACACTCTTCAACGTACCCCAAGAGATACTGTAACTATAAGGAAAGGATTGTAAATTAATTTATTCTGCATACTGTATTCTGATTTCACATCTAAAACCTTCAACGTGTCTGATAAGATGGTTACTCCAAGCCTAGAAAGCCCTAAACAAAGCCAGAGATGGAGAAAAAGAAAGGGAGATAATACACTCTAATGAATGTTCATAATCAAGCGAGCTCATCGGGAGCTGGTAGGGGGATTATTGAATTCTCAGCCTTGGAGGAATTTTAATGAACTTTGTCTCCACCTGTGAAAAGGCCTCCCTCCTTCCCTCGGTCAATGGTGCTCAATAAGGCAGCCATCCATGTAATAACATCCATGTAATTTGAAATCCTCTGCTCTTTATACCTGGAGAGAAAGAGAGTGAGAGAGTGTGAGCGAGATATAGAGAGAAAGAGTGAGAGAGCACTAACCCAACACACTTTGTACAGTAGATTTCCCCTAACCAGGGTGACTTATGAAAGACTGTCCGAAAGTATGAAAGTGTTATCGTTATTTCACCATTGTAGTTTCATCTCAATAGCTCTTCAAAAAGAGGAGACTACTAATAGAATTGCTTAGGTTTTACCCCACACTGCGAGGGACCTGATTTTAAGTTGGAATAAACTGCAAGTTACAATTGCACATGGGCAATTTACAGCAGTCATTTGAAAAAAAATTGGTGTCATTATGTGGAACGCAGTTCCTATCGGAATAGACTCGGAGGCAGGCTCATGTAACCGTAACAATTCAGTAACTGACATTCACACCCATGAGATTCCCGCTAAGCCCTCTCTCCCATGTTCCAGAATGGATGGGTGTAATGGTTGTAAACCAAATAACAGACATTTTTACTTAGAGTGTTCGCAAAGATGGGGACGCTATTGAGAATGACTGGAAAGACATTCAATGCCAATACACTGTGTTCACAAAATGAGATACAGGGGACGACTCGAACCTGTATAAATGATTGCAGTAAAAGCACATTCCCTTAAGAGAAAGCAAAAGCAAAGTGAACATGGATGATTTGAGTCTGTTAGATCGTTTATATTGTAGGTAGCTTTTGAATAACAGAAAATACTATCAATCCATTGATCCTAGTGAGGAAAAATATGAGCATTGTTGTACTAGTGTACAGATTCTTAGTCAATACCTGGTAATGCGGGCTGAAAAGGAAGTGTATTGTACAAGTAAGTTATGGGTCATTTGCATACAGATACCTGCAAAAAAATCACTCCTGTTCTCCGGTATTTTATGAGCATTTCATCAGCTTGGAAAAATAAGGCTTCATATGTACATCAAGCTTTAGAAAACAGTTACTGCTTAGGCAATGACTAATGTAACCATTGTCACAGGATCCCTGGCAACACACACACACACACACACAGTCTTGTACAGCTAACCTTGTGGGGACACACAATTCAGTCCCATACAAAATCCTATTTTCCCTAACCCCTAAACCTAACACGTCGTCTTACTCTAACCGTAACCCTAAAACCTAGCCTTAACCCTTAACATAATTCAAAACCTAACCCTAACACTAACCTTAACCCCAACACTAACTCTAACCTTAACCCCATAGAAATAGCATTTGACCTTGTGGGGACCAACAAAATGTCCCCAGTTGGTCAAACGTTTGTTTGTTTACTATTCTTGTGGGGACTTCTGGTCACAAGAAAAGTTAAACACGTCCATCGACACACACTGACAAACACCGACAGTTATAGAAAAGCCACAGCACGACTTCTGTGAGTTGACATTGTCTCAGTCAACATCTCTGCCAGTGTGGAGGAGTAAATCTTACCTGGCTTTCATGTTAACATCAGAGCAGAATGTGCACCTACAAAAAATGACATCTCATTTGGAGAAGACGCTCCGGGTTAGGACTTTCTTTCTGACGCTTCACTGAGTCTTAAGAAAAATGGGTTTGAAGAAAAGCGTGTGACCCTTTCTTTCACCCCCTCCTCTGCTCCTACACACCCTCTCCATTTTAATCAAGACTCCCACTTAAAGCAAACAGGTGGCTCTCTCTACAGAAATACGTTCACAAATATCTTTATATTAGGAACATCTTTCGAATCTATCAGTATTTCCCACTTCCTCTTTGATCAAAATCAAATGAAATTGAATTTGTCACATGCTTCTTAAACAACAGGTGTAGACTAAAAGTGAAATGCCTACTTATGGGACCTTCCCAATGATGCAGAGAGAAACAAAGAGAAATAAAATAAAAATAATAATACAAGGAATGCAGCTGTAGAACTTTTTAAGGATTTGAGGGCCCATTCCGAGTCATTTCAGCCTCCTTCCTTCTTCACGACTGTGTTGGTGTGTGTGGACCATGATAACACCTTAGTGATGTGGACACAGAGAAACTTGAAGCTTTCGACACGCTCCACTATAGGCTGTCTCATTGTCGTCAGTGATCAGGACAACCACCGTTGTGTCGTTAGCGAACTTAATGATGGTGTTGGAGTTGTGCGCTGCCATGCAGTCGTGGGTGAACAGGGAGTACAGGAGGGGACTAAGCACAAACCCCTGAGGGGCCCGTGTTAAGGGTCAGAGTGGTGGATGTGTTGTTGCCCACGCTCACCACCTGGGGGCGGCTCGTCAGGAATTCCAGGATCCAGTTGCATAGGTAGGTGTTCAGTCCCAGGGTCCTGAGCTAAGTGATGAGCACCTTGGCGTTCTTAGGAACAGGGATTATGATGGTCTGCTTGAAACATGTATGTATTACAGACTGAGTCAGGGAAAGGTATAACATTTCATACAAAAGTATGTGGACACCCCTTCAAATTAGTGGATTTGGCTATTTCAGCCATAACCGTTGCTGACAGGTGTATAAAATCGAGCACACGGTCATGCAATCCCTATAGACAAACATTGGCAGTAGAATGGCCTTACTTAAGAGCTCAGTGACTTTCAATGTGGCACCATCATAGGAAGCCACCTTTCTAACAGGTCAATTTGTAAAATTTCTGCCCTGCTAGAGCTGCCCCGGTCAGCTGTAAGTGCTGTTATTGTGAAATGGAAACGTCAGCTGTGAAGTGGTAGGCCACACAAGCTCACAGAATGGGACTGCCGAGTGCTGAAGCGTGTAGCGCGTTCTCGGTTGCAATGCCCACTACCGAGTTCCAAACTGTCTCTGGAAGCAATGTTAAACTGTTCTTCGGAAGCCCAAGATCACAATGTGCAATGCCAAGCGTCGGCTGGAGTGGTGTAAAGCTCACCATCATAGTAGCAATGGAAACGTGTTCTCTGGAGTGATGAATTACGCTTCACCATCTGGCAGTCTGATAGAATCTGGGTTTGGCGGATGCCAGGAGAACGCCATCTGCCCCAATGCGTAGTGCCCACTGTAAAGTTTGGTGGAGAAGGAATAATTGTTAGGGGCTGTTTTTCATGGTTCAGGCTAAGCCCCTTAGTTCCAGTGAAGGGAAATCATAACACTACAGCATACAATGACATTCTAGAAAATTCTGTGCTTCCAACTTTGTGGCCCTGTGCACAAAGTGAGGTCCATACAGAAATGGTTTGTTGTGATCGTTGTGGAGGAACTTGACTGGCCTGCACAGAGCCCTGAACTCAACCCCATTGAACACTTTTGGGATGGTTTGGAACGCCAACTGCAAGCCAGGCCTAATCGCGCATCATCAGTGCCCGACCTCACTAATGCTCTTGTGGCTGAATGGAAGCCAGTCCCCGCAGCAATGTTCCAACATGTAGTGGAAAGCCTTCCCAGAAGAGTGGGGGCTGTTATAGCAGCAAAGGGGGAACCAACTCCATATTAATGGCCATGATTTTGGAATGAGATGTTCAATGAGCAGGTGTCTGGTCTGTGTATGTCTGATCGAAAATGGGCTAAATCCAAATCATAAAATATCCAGTGCCGAAAATCATTGTGCTTCTTCACATGAAGTTGGAAAATCTGAGCATACATTTGTACCATATTGAGTAGTAGGCAAAACAATGCATATTTAATCCAAATGGCTATTTCCAAAGCACATATTTCTGTTTAAAAAAATGCAGCATAGCAAATCGAGAGCTCCAATCAAAACAAGTTTTCTGTAAAGATGCAAAAGTAGGCCAATCTTTGCTAAAAATGTATTTTATTTATTGAATAGAAAATGTAAATTGCACACCCTCAATTCCCCTGCCTGCCCTGTTTGTGCTTGACGATGGATGCAGGTCGTCAGTTGCGGACCCGGTGCTGTTCAGACCCAATGTGGCGGTAGTGTTGGTCTGTGATCCACTTCAAAACTGTAAATACATAAGTCATTTATCAAAATTGTGTTGATATTGCAAGAAAATATTGTCATTTCACATAACCATACCACAAGATAGTTACTCTACCTGCTTCATTCATGACAACAATACTAACTGGAACAAGCTAGCTAGCTATCCAAGTTGTTACGTTTGTTAGCTAGATACCTTATATTAACCAGTAATACGAAATACGACTAAACGTTTCAAAAGGTTAGCTGTCACCTTGAGGCTTGATAGGGAGCAAAAATGATTTTCCCTGAAGGGAAGGCAATTATTTGTTAGCTGGCTAGGCTACCAGTTAGCTTTTACCCCGTATCAAGCCCAGCTAGCTAGCTAGCCTTACTGGCTGCTAACTAAATTAGCTAACATGCTTGAGTCTGGTTAATAAGACTTCTCAAACTAGCTACTCACTTTAGAGTTAACTTCTTTGACGAATTGTCTGCACAGCTTCCCACTTCTTTGTTTCTCCACACATATACACACTCATTTGCGGTGCAAAATTCAAAAATGACAGTTGGAACTCCACAGCTGAAAAGACGTGATTCTTGTTGCTAGGCTACCAGTTACAGTGCTTATAGCTTGCATAGAATACAATAGCTAGTGTCTGAAGAATGAAATGTTTTTCATATTTGTCAAATTATTGAGCATGTGCTGAAAACTCAAAAATGCCTCAGAAATTGTCCTTATTTTCAGCATATTAAAAAGCATATCAAGATCCAGATATGAACCTCAGTCATAAGAAGCATATCTGGAATCAATATAGCTTAGTATCTTGAATGTGCTGAGAAAACACAGATATTCGTTGTATACAGTCAGTATTTGTCAACATGAAGAGAGAACATAGGATGTCACATATCTCAGGACATTGAATGAGTCCATAGGAAATGTCCATGTGTGATATGCGGAGTAATCCCAATATCATATACTGTATGTCTAAAAGACACATCTGGATTCAGACTGTCAGGGTATGGTGCAAATCCACAAAACTCCCAAATATGCATTGGAAATGGTCTGCATTCTGTAGAATGTCAAAAATATGTAATGTAAAGATATCCCCTGACATGGAACCCTTTTGCCCAGTGTACATACATTCAAAAAAAGTTTTAAAAGAAAGAGCAATAAATTAAGACATATCAGAATGAGCAATGTCGGAGTCCGGAATATAAATAAATGTATATGTATGTGAATGGTGTATATAGACAGTATGTGAATAGAAAAGGTGTGTACAGCAGTAGTTATATAGTATGAGCCATGACTAGAATACAGTATATACATATGAAGTGGGTAAAACAGTATGTAAACATTTTTTTAAATGACCAATGTTCAATGACTCTATGTGCATAGGGCAGCAGTCTCTAAGATGAAGGGTAGAGTACCGTGTGGTAGCAGGCTAGGGACAGTGTCTAAGGTTCAGGGCAGGGTACTGGGCAGAGGCCGGCTGGTAATGTCTCTTTAACAGTCTGATGGCCTGGAGATAGAAGCTGTTTATCAGTCTCTCTGTCCCAACTTTGATGCTTTCTTTGTTGTTGTTACAGCCAGGATAGTTCACATCAGACAGAGATGGAAGAAGTACTCAATTGTCATACTTGAGTAAAAGTAAATATACCTTAATATAAAATGACTCAAGTAAAAGTGAAAGTAATCCAGTAAATTACTACTTGAGTAAAAGTGTAAGGTATCAGATTTTAAATGTTCGTAAGTACAGTGGTGGAAAAGGTACTCAATTGTCATACTTGAGTAAAAGTAAATGCTATACATCAAATTCCTTATATTTAGCAAACCAGACAGCACCATTTATTTATTTCTAACTTTTTTTTGACTGCTAGGGGCAACTCCAACACTCAGACATAATTTACAAAGGAAGCATTTATGTTTAGTGAGTCCAGATCAGAGGTAGTAGGGATGATCAAGGACGTTCTCTTGATAAGTGTGAATTTGACATTTTTCCTGTACTGCTAAGCATTCAAATTGTAACTCGTACTTTTGGGTGTGAAGGGAAATGTTTGGCGTAAAAAAAATACATAATTTTCTTTAGAAATGTAGTGAAGTAAATATAGTCAAACATATAAATAGTAGAGTACAGATACCCCAAAAACTACTGAAGTAGTACTTTAAAGTATTTTTACGTAAGTACTTCACATCACTGACATCAGGTAGGATAAGGTAACATGGAAAGTGGTCACCCCTATCTAGTGCCAAATCAATCCCTAGTTTATGTTGTTGGAAACTTCTAAAGGAAGGACCAAAGGTATCAGTGAGAAAAACCCAACCCAATCACAATATTAAACTCTGTAATACTGTGAGGAAGGGAAAAAAGTACATCACATAACATGTTACATTCCCACACCAAGGACTGAATGAATAACAGGCATTTCTGAAAAATTGAGCCCCTCTTTAGTCTCAATTCGCTGATAAAGTTACTCCAGGAGTCATAAAATACTGTATATCAGCTTTAGACAGGAAATTGAGAGTACTCTCTTTCTCTCTCTCTCCCGGTGCAGTGGTCTAGACAGACAGTAAAAGGCCATTCCTGTCTGAGAATCCCGTGGAGGGCAAGTGGTATTTCTCACTGTTGGCACACACCGTACATCAGGTCTGGGATGTAAATCAAGTGTCTCGGACGTCAATCCCAGTTTGGGATAACTGCGAACAAACAAATGGGAGCAAGGCTGCTGCACTGTATAGCTTTAGGGAAATATCACTCGAAATATCAATCGCTGTACAAAGTGCTAATCTTCCTGGCAGACAGATTTCAAAGTTTACAAAGAGCTAAAAGGGAACCCGAAATGACTCAACCAGTATTAGATAAGATACCACTCAAAGTTGACTTTTGTTATGCCTGGCTAACAGTATATTATGGTATGAGGTTAGGAATATTACTGTAACAGTAACACGTGTACTCCATTGTGGGGGATGGTATAGTATCCTGAAAATCCCAAATCAGCAGTTAAGACAAAGGAAATGTAGATGTACACTAAATTATAATTGACAAACACAGAAATGACTAAGGCCTCTTGGGTTACATGAGGCTTATGAGAAGAACGGAGAAGGTCCCTAATATGCATTGTCCCAACTCTCTAACATAGCCCTAATGTACACACATATTTATTGAGCTTACTCATTTAGTAATGAGCTTAACACTTGGCCTCGAGAGGTAAAACGAGAGAGTTCAAAAGCAGTGACTTGAAAACACGTTTGGGAAGAACATTTTATTGCAATGCAATTCCTGGGGGGGTATGAAAAAAACATGAAAACTCATAGAAAATGATATCTAAATCCTCAACAACAACAAAAAATGAAACAAAAGATGACAGAAAAATCAAAGTGTCAATGATTATGAACAATCTGGACATATTCATAAATTAAAGGGAATTATAAATCAGGGTGAAAAAAATATATGGAAACTATATTCAAAAATATATAAAGCAAATATGAAAAGCGAATGATTTGACATGATTGTTAGTGTCCAGACCTGGAGGTAAGAATCACACTGGGTTTCAGGAGGTTGTCGGAATTGCGTCTCCGCATCCATCCGTTATACTCTTCTTTAATATAGCTTCTCTTTATTTTTTCAAAATAGAAATAACACTAAAATAACCCAGAAGAACAAGAAAGCCTTGGTACATTTAAGATTGGGCGTTTTGTATTTGATTGACACTTCAAGTGGTCAAATATTCATGCGACTTAAAAACATCTGCGATTAGATCTCTAGCCTAACAGGTTTTCTCCTTTCTTTACAAAATATGTGTATGTTCCCAATGCTTCAAAGTCTTTCTTCATGTCAGTTAACAGTTATGGATTTTTCTTCATGAAATACAGTGATAAACCATATGATCATTCTGTACAATAGAAGTACTAGAAAATTACAACTTAGATGGTATGTACAACATCTAGTACCTACAACGTACAATGGCTATAATGTAATAAAATATGTAAACAAAATTGTTTGTTTGACACAGTTGACTGTGACAAGAATTCACACTTTTCACGTTAGATTTATTTCTGTATAGACATCTTTAACAGTGTTATAGTACTGCATTCTGTCCTCAATGGGACAGCTCCATAGAAAATAGAACAAGAGGCGATGAACCAACACACAGAGGCCTGCAAAAGATACAACCAGCACTGGCTGCAAACCAATATTAGTCCTTTTTGTCGTCAGGGATAATCACATTTTCTTTGTTTAAGTTTTTAGGGAACAAAATTAAAAGAGTTGTGTAGTCCTGATGATGAAGTAGTATAACGTTTGGCCTTGGTGAGAACTGGACTGCTCAAGCAAAGTTGAACACTGTATATTGTACTGTACTGTACTTGGCTGTCGCAGTAGGATGGGCATGCATTACAATCAGTTGCTTTTTACCGAGACAAGAAAAACCAACCACTTCTCGCCACGATCACGTCAGAGTCACTCTGTCCGTCCGTCACACAATGAGAGTAATCAGGTCGAGATCAGATGACAGAATTATGAGATCTGAAGAGATCCTAAGAGATCTATCCTTAGCCATTTGAGCTCACTTGGTTTCATTTGATACATAAAGTAGTACTTGTTTTTTTTAAACGTTTTAAGACACCACACGTTTATAATGTATAAACAATACAAATTAGTCATATCTTTTTACGACAGGAGTCAATTTTTTTCATTGACTTTACAATGATCCTTTTTATCCTGACCCACTCACTCTTGTTAAGCACTACATGTCGCTTACATGCTGGAAATGGTCAAGATATATGAATATCTTCATTTTGTACAGGTTTACAAAAAAAAAAAAAAACTAGAATTTACGTTAAGGATCACATAGCTCTAAAAGTCACTTAGGATAATGATGCAGTAGCCGTGAAGTAGTTCTACACTGATTACGTCTCCGACCAGATAGAAGAGTAAGGTCACTAAAGTTGCTATTAGCCTTCTCGGTATGCTTACAATAGTAAGTGTGCTTTATATTACAGAACATGTCATAGTTCAACCACTCTGCACAGCATGAAGTAACAGTTCCATTTTTACCATCTTTCGTCGTCGCAGCTCCTTAGAAGGTAAACTGTTAAATAAAGTTCTATATATTTCTTTCCCTTTCTCTTCCTCGCTTTCTCTCTTTTTTTTTTATCTCGCAACGTCCGTCACTCACACGTAATACTCCTTGTCCTTGTTTTTCTGTTTTACTTTGCTGCCTTTTGAGCTCTGCTGTTTGTCCTTCATGACGGCTCCATTGCTCTGCGTGGCCGAGTTGGTGATGTAATTCCTGCTCTCATCCACCTGGTAGGAGCCCTCGTCCCTGTTCCTGTACTTATACATGGCGTACAGGAGGATGAGGATGCACAGGGCGGCGGCCGCCACTATCCCGACGACCATCCCGGTGGTGCTGCTAGACTGGCGGGACACTTCCGGGGGTCCCGGGACTCGGTTGACGCCGGGCTGGGTGGGCAGGGCTGTGGGTACATTACGGAACATGGGGGAGGTTATTACAGGAGCCCTCTGCTTGGTGCTGTCTACCTCATAGGGTAGTGTGGGCAACGGGAGCAACACTACGTCAGGCTGGGGTTTTAGCTCGCGGTTATTCATTTTGCCGGCAGGCAGCTTGGCGGGTGGCGTGTGGTGCAGGGTTGCGGTGGAGGTGTAGCGGCTCTGGTCGGGGGCTAGCGGCAGCGCAGCGGTAGTGGTAGTCCTACCGCGTTCTGAGGACGGTTTGTTAGAGCTAAAGTCCTTGGTTTCCCACTTGGGCGCATGAACTTTGTAGCCACCTTCAAAGGCCGACGTGGACAAGGTCTTATCTGTTACCAAGGAGAAGGTGGTGTAAAAATCTTCATCATCAGTAGGGGGCAGGTTAGAGTTGAACGCTTCCCCTGAGCCATACCCCGATATCACCAAGCCATCATCATCATCATCATCACAATCATCGCTGCCTCGATCCGACAAGCAAGGTACCCCCGCCTCAGTGGCCGTGGACAGGGACTCTTTGGTGGTCTCAATAATGGTGAGGGGTGGGCGGAGGGTTGGGGGAAGGGGGATGGAGGGTGCACGAGTAGCTACAGGGGGCAGCACTAACGGTTCCTCTAAGAGTACTGGGATCACTAATTCACCTCCTAGAGGTAGAGACAGAGAAAAGACATGTTAGAGAGCAGTAAGAACGTCATGGCAACTACACACATCTATCACATTCATCCAAAACGGAAAAGAGGTAAATAAAAACAACACGACACTGTACAAAACAAAATAAACAGGTACATACACTGTACCTACATTACACAGCTTTAAATAAGAACAAAAACGCCACAAAACGGAAAAAAGGGTCAACTAAAAAGGTTGTGCATCAAAAGGCTTCAGGGGGTGTGAGGGTGAGCCAGACCTAACGTGTAATCAAAGAAAGCACTTAAGAATACATAACTAATAGGGCCAACATAATGTGGATTTACCTGTTAAATAATATCCTCTCAAATCTGACACGGAAGTTTTCATGTAGCTAATGTATATTAACAATATTCCTATTATATTAAAAACAAGTAGTATAGTGACTGAAATACACTGAACAAAAATATAAATGCAAGCTGAAATAAGATCCCTGAAATGTTCCATTCGCACAAAAAGCTTATTTCTCTCAAATTTGTTTACACCCCTGTTAGTGAGCATTTCTCCTTTGACAAGATAATCCCTCCACCTGACAGCATGATCATTACACAAGTGCACCTTGTGCTGGGGACAATAAAAGATCACTCTAAAATGTGCAGATGTCCCAAGTTTTGAGAGAGTGTGCAATTGCAGGAATGTCCACCAGAGCTGTTGCCAGATAATTTAATGTTAATTTCTCGACCATATGACACCTCCAACGTCATTTTTGAGAATTTGGCAGTGTGTCCAACCGGCCTTACAACCGCAGACAGCATGCATGGCATCATGTGGGCGAGCGGTTTGCTGATCAACGTTGTAAACATAATGCCCCATGGTGACGGTGGGGTTATAGTATGGGCAGGTATAAGCTACGGAAAATAAACACAATTGCATTTTATCGATGGCAATTTGATTCACAGAGATAGCGTGACGAGATCCTGAAGCCCAATGTCGTGCCGTTCATCCGCCGCCATCATCTCATGTTTCAGCATGATAATGCATGCCCCATGTCGCAAGGATCTGTACACAATTCCTGGAAGCTGAAAATGTCCGTTCTTCCATGGCCTGCATACACACCAGACATGTCACCCATTTAGCATGTTTGGGATGCTCTGGATCAGTGTGTTCCAGTCCCCCCCATATGCAGCAACTTCGCACAGCCATTGAAGAGGAGTGGGAGAACATTCCACAGGCCACAATCAACAACTTGATCAACTATATTGAAGGAGATCTGTTGTGCTGCATGATGCAAATGGTGGTCACACCAGATACTGACTGCTTTTCTGATCCACCCCCCTACATTTGTTTTAAGGTATCTGTGACCAACAGATGCATATCTGTAATCCCAGTCACGTGAAATCCATAAATTAGCGCCCAATGAATGTATTTCAATTGAGTTGTTTCCTTATATGAACTGTAACAGAGTAAAACTTTGAAATTGTTGCATGCTTATATTTTTGTTCAGTATATTTATAATTCTACAATAAGATACGTGTGAAGGACAGAACCACATGTCCAAGCTGGCTAAATTAATATACAGTGTCACCCCCATGGAAGGATCTGGCTCCCCAGTCGGCCCCAGCCTCTCGCCTTTTGAATGGCTCTATACAGCTTCCATAATGGCAGGACCTCAGGGCAAACCAACGGCAGCTGAATGTTCACCCTCTAATTGTGTATCTGTGCATGTGTCATGTACCCTTGTGTGATTTGTGTTCGGTGTCTGTGGCATACATGCGTGAGTATTTGTGTGCATCTGCAACATAACTTTGTGATCAACTCACAATGTGATGTATGGTAGCATGCATCACTGGAAGGTTACTTAATAAAGTTACACTCGCACAATTCAATTAAAGAGACGCTTTTTCGATAACTCTCATTTTTTTCACTCCAGCAAAAGAGGCCTTGAATGAAAATGGTACCAAAATCAATTACGCGTTAAACAAGGGTTCAATAGCGCTTTACAGTTTCTTCAAAAATACACAAATGCCATGTGAGTATCCATATTGAATAATTAAGGAACAACAGGTCCTTTCATATGCCCACTAATTAACTATAAGTAATGAGTTAACGTAAACAAATGATCATCCAGCCGATTAAAAGACAAAAATCTGTTCATTATGTTTTCTCATTGACCCTGATTGTACACTTCTACATCTAACAGAATAGCTCAGACTCTCTTTCTCTGTCTCTCGCCCTCTCTCTGCACTTCAGAGAGCATTGTTCTAGCTATAAAGTAAGCCAGACAAATTATTTTTCTCCCAGCAAAATTGTTCCCAGCTTCAAACTAAGTAGCTCATTAAAAACCTAACAAAAACTACACAGGAGCAATAAAGAGCTTATGTAGTGATTAAGGCTGCACTGGGAACCGAGAGGTTGGAATTAGACTTGCAAATTCACACATCTTGCCGGCACTTACGGAAGAATGGTGCAAAAGATGACAAAGCTAATTTAAGGGGAGGATGCCGACAATAAATGTGCATTAATTGTGAGTGCCTGTGTGTGGATGTGTGTGAGAGTGAGAGAGAGAGAGAGAGAGAGAGAGAGGAGGCCAACATATGAGGTAACTAAATCCCATCTTTTTTCTAAAGGATTAAAAAGGATTTTGGGAGAAAATATGGTAGTATCCCCCATCACATGCTGAGTTTCGTGTTGCATAAAAGGAGAGTGTAGATGGTCTGTTTCTCAAAGGCATATGGTGAACATTCAGGGTGTCGTTGCAGCTGCCAAATTCCACTGCCATCAAGGTTTGTGTATACAGTTGTGTATATCTTATTACAAAGTCCTACACATTGATGCAAAAAAATCAACAATAACAAAAAAATCAAGCCAAACATACGATTATATTGTATCACTCACAAGATACGGCAAACACTATTACGTTAAACATTCACAAGCTAAGAGCACAGTTAGATCTATTAAATAAAGATTAGCTACATATTCTACCAAGCAAACGTTAAACAACGCAAATCAGTTATAAACATCATAACAGCCCACTAAAACATTATTCAAGGAAGAAAGCATACCACATAGTCCTTGTCAACTTACATCAACAAATTGCCCGCATGATTTTGGCATGAAGAAAAAAAGTTTACAAAAGAAAGTTGTGTAAGAATGTTCTTGGCTGAGTATAGTTTTGTATAGATAAAAAAATCATTTAGCAATTGGACTTCTTGTTTAATTTATCTTTAGACATGATGGTACAGGGAGGCAACAACACATACATCCACACACATAACATGAAAAATAAACTTCACCATAATTCTTTTTTTTCTTCTTTTTTAAAATCTTCGATAAATAATCCAGTTTTTACAAAAAACTGTACATCTATAAGTTTTTGCTTTAATAGACTTCTCAATAAATATCTACATTCTATTAATTTTAAGTTTTTGCTTAGTTTGTATTTGTTCTTTAGTTTAGAATGGATGGATGACTGTCCATATTTTAACATCGCTAAAGAGGGGGAGGGGAGGGGAGTGACAAGGGGGAGGGGCCTATGAACATACTACAGAGGAGATGAGGATGATGAGGGTGATAGTGTAAGTCAGTTGCCATGTCCATGTAAAGGCAGTACGAAGCGGTCGGGCGGCATTAGAGCTTTTGGCTGTAAGGAAGGGATGGGGATATACAAACAATGAGCATATACATGCCCATCTACAGAGAAGAACATAACTCTAATAACACTGACAGTCTGACAAACCCTAAACTGCAACTTCTTAGCCATGCAGTTTTGTTTTTTAAGTAATTCATCATTCAATAAAAAAGGTTTAATTGTTTATCAAAATAGCTCTAAAAAATATCTGAAAACCAAGGAAGATATCATGTGGATCTGGAACCGCTTCACCAAATATTGTGTCAACTTTAATGGACTTGGTTTTGACAAAATGGAGGTTTAACTGGAGGATTGCTATATGTTTTGTCTTTCATGCTTGGATTATTAAAAGAAAAGCAGTGGTCTAAAGCACACAGTCCATTCGCTGAAGTAGTTCCAAATCCCCAAAAAAGAAGTAAAAAATTCAAATGTATTCTACAAAACTGTGATTCCAAATATTCAGAGGTCAAAACGAATGTTTAACCGAAACTACGTAATCCAACTATGTAATCCAAAAAATCAAAATCATAACAAAATGGTCATATATCAATTTGAATGTTTCTATACAAAAATACGAACGGATAAACTATCAAATAATAAATGTCCATATAAGATGATAGAACAAAGCCATTTAAATTTGCACACACTACAACCAGATGCACACACTAGAAAACAGACACAGTCGAGAGGGGCAGTCTGGTGGCGACTTTCCCTCTGTCATGTGTTTTTGGATGACAAATATATCTGTTTATGTTAGTCTTAAGACATGGACCCGGCGTGCAGTCTGGGTATATGTCAGAGAGAGAACATACTGTCTGAGAATGGGTTAAACTTTTTTTGGTTGTACTGCAAGATGTTGATGCATGCTTAAAGTAAGTTGCATTTAGGGAAAGTAGAAAAACAATATACGGCAAGCTGGGGTCAGGTAAAGTAAGACATCAACGGTTGAGTAAGGTTAGAGAAGTATAGGAGCCAGTTCAACCAAGGGCTGTAGGATTATAGGAATGAAACTGACCCATAATTATGTATTATACCGTAATTGATTGAAAAATAAGTTATTACATTCAAGATAAAAACTTGAAGGAATGTTGATTCCCACAGCCTTTAGTTTTACAGCTAGACAGAAATAGAGAGGAATTCCACAAGACTCTTATTATGTATGTTTTCCTGAAGTTATATGCAAACTGAATGTATCTCATGAACGCTTTAAAAATGAGTATCTCAATAAACTAAGGTAATCTCCGTAGCAAGACTCCTTGGTCATAACATAGTTCCCACTGGGCACACACTGGTTGAATCAACGTTGTTTCCACGCGATTTGAATGAAATCACGTGGATCCAATGTGGAATAGACGTTGAATTGGCATCTGTGCACAGTGGGTTTCTTTATCATCTGTAATTTCACCAGGAGCTGAACTTCATTGCGAAGGCATTTTGACCCACACGTTTAATAATCATGTGAATGTCATTCAGTTACAGAGTGGTGTACAGTGAGATATTATTCTTGTGGATGCAAATTATTGCATCATAAATGTGTGGAACGTCAAGTGGAACATTAATATTGACATGAGGGTAAAATATCCCTTCCCGGAGTGAGATAGAAAGTAACTAGCGAATGCCTGAAAAGCACTCGGAAGAGAGACACAGGCTCTCTTATCTTGTAAAAACAGACAGCACTGTAGACAGCAGAGGAGGAAGAGGACACTGACAGATTTCACCTATAACAGTGTGTCTGAAGCTGGTGCTTGATTTCTTGATTCCCTTGTGCAGTGCAGAGGAAGCTACAGAAAGCTGGGAGTGTGTTCATATTCTACTTGGAAGGAGAACCATAGAGAAAAGCATAAGGTGGAAACGATCCATCATAATGCCACATTTTGGGGTTATATATATTTCCATACTGTGAGGTTGAAATAATATTGTGAAACTGTGAAAATGATAATACCCTTTTAGTGTGAATTGACCACCTGAAGTTTCAGCCTGTTTAGGTGGGCTGGAGTTTTGAACCAGATGATAACTAGACCAATACGAAAGAGAGTTCTAAACCTCTCTGCCATTAACATCTCCTTTTCTGTTTTCCCCTCCACACTCAGACCACTCCCAGGCAGTCCTGGGAAAATTCTTGATTGAGAAATCACTCTTTGCTAAGAAGCTATTTTTGTTAATTTTTGACAATTTCAATTGAAAACAATCACAATAAGGTACGTAATTGCTTCCCAGAAATGATTTCATACTGAGATCAAAATGACTGCATTGGACCTTTAAATAAGTATGCTTCCTGATTCATATCGAAAATCATATGTAGGACACAATCTATCGTAATGCCAAATTATAGAGTTAAATAAGTATGATTTCTTATTTATATTCATATAGAAAAGCATATGTCGGCAACGATCCATAATAATTCCAAACAATAGGGTCAAATAAGTACGCTTCTGATTTATCAACATTCTATACTTACCTAAGATGCATAAACATTAAAACCTATTATTAACTTAAGTGGATATTTACTCTAATTGTGGCCTACCTGTTTTAATTTAGACCAGAACTTAGTGAATGTTCTTCACTTACTGCCACGTGAGAGTTGAGTGTCCACCTCAGTGTCTAGCTGATGTAGAACTACTCCAACCCCTAGCAGAGCTTTAGGAGTCCTGGGTCCTTAGTCCAGATCCGCCTCTCTGACACCTCTGTGAGCTGGGCCATGGTCAGAGAAGCGTGTTGTCTGGTCCATGTCTATCACCAGGGATTTACTACCTGTCTCTCCTGCTTCAGGGCACACTCTGCTAACATGGGGCTGGCTAGCCATAGAGAGGCTCATTGAATTGAGCGTTAAGAAAGACGTGGCTACCGTAACACGTTTGATCCGCTGACTACAAACAGAATACCGAGACAGTGATTGGCTCGGAAGAATCAGAGGGATCAGTGTGAGGTTCAAAAAGATCAATCCTACTGTATGTTTTACACATCAGCTTATGGTTTCACTGGTCATTTTATACTTGCTATTCTCTTCAATCCTATGCAAAAGAATAAAACATATACCATATACTCACCCTTGTGCTAACATGCATACTGTATAAGAAATCAGAGGCTATTGATACTTCATAAAGACTATGCTTATTTGAAGTGGTAAGTGTAGAGGTTCTGGTGAAAATGATAGTGGTTTTAAACTGTGGCTGTGCCATTACTTGATTATGTCTAATCACCCTCCTCACAGTGATGATGTAGGGTCATTCAGGTGGGTTTACTCTCCCTGACTGACATCACACTCACAATCTACAACCAAAAACCTGGAAGAGTGGACATGTTGTGAATCCCAGAGTTGCCCCAGACTCTTTCATTAATAACAGGTGATACCTGGGGATATACTGTTGAAGTTTAAATACACCTAAGCCAAATACATTTAAACTTAGTTTTTCACAATTCCTGAATCCTGGTTGAAATTCCCTGTCTTAGGTCAGTTAGGATCACCACTTAATTTTTTAGAATGTGAAATGTCAGAATAATAGTAGAGAGAATGATTTATTTCAGCTTTTATTTATTTCATCACATTCCCAGTGGTCAGAAGTTTACACACACTCAATTAGCAATTCGTAGCATTGCATTTACATTGTTTAACTTGGGTCAAACATTTCAGGTAGCCTTCCATAAGCTTCCCACAATAAGTTGGGTGAATTTTGGCCCATTCCTTCTGACAGAGTTGGTGTAACTGAGTTAGGTTTGTAGGCCTCCTTGCTCGCACACGCTTTTTCAGGTCTGTCCAAAAATGTTCTATAGGATTGAGGTCAGGGCTTTGTGATGGCCACTTGACTACCTTGACTATGTTGTCCTTAAGCCATTTTTCCACAAGTTTGGAAGTATGCTTGGGGTCATTGTTCATTTGGAAGACCCATTTGCAACCAAGCTTTAAAATCCTGACTGATGTCTTAAGATGTTGCTTCAATATATCCATGTAATATCCCTCCCTCATGATGCCATCTATTTTGTGAAGTGCACCAGTACCTCCTGCAGCAAAGCACCCCCACAACACGATGCTACCACCCCCGTGCTTCACGGTTGGGATGGTGTTCTTCGACTTGCAAGCCTACCCCTTTTTCCTCCTAACATAACGATGGCCATTATGGCCAAACAGTTCTATTTTTGTTTCATAAGACCAGAGGACATTTCTCCAAAAAGTACGATCTTTGTCCCCATGTGCAGTTACAAACCGTAGTCTGGCTTTTTTATGGCGGTTTTGGAGCAGTGGCTTCTTCCTTGCTGAGCGGCCTTTCAGGTTATGTCGATCTAGCACTTGTTTTACTGTGGATATAGATACTTTTGTACTTGTTTCCTCCAGCATTTTATCAAGGTCCTTTGCTGTTGTTCTGGGACTGATTTGCACTTTTCACACCAAGGTACGTTCATCTCTAAGAGACAGAACTCCTTCCTGAGCGGTATGATGGCTGCGTGGTCCCATGGTGTTTATACTTGCGTACTATTGTTTGTACAGATGAACGTGGTACCTTCAGGCGTTTGTAAATTGCTCCCAAGGATGAACCAGACTTGTGGAGGTCTCCAATTATTTTCCTGAGGTCTTGCCTGATTTCTTTTGATTTTCCCATGATGTCAAGCAAAGAGGCACTGAGGTGACATCATTTTCTGGAATTTTCCAAGTTGTTTAAAGGCAGTCAACTTAGTGTATGTAAACTTCTGACCCACTGGAATTGTGATACAGTGAATTAGAAGTGAAATGATCTGTCTGTAAACAATTGTTGGAAAAATGACTTGTGTCATGCACAAAGTAGATGTCCTAACCGACTTGCCAAAACTATAGTTTGTAAATAAGACAATTGTGGAGTGTTGAAAAATTAGTTTTAATTGCTCCAACTTAAGTGTATGTAAACTTCCGACTGCAACTGTGTATACAGTGGGGCAAAAAAGTATTTAGTCAGCCACCAATTGTGCAAGTTCTCCCACTTAAAAAGATGAGAGAGGCCTGTAATTTTCATCATAGGTACACTTCAACTATGACAGACAAAATGAGGAAAAAAATTCCAGAAAATCACATTGTAGGTTTTTTAATTAATTATGGTGGAAAATAAGTATTTGGTCAGTAACAAAAGTTTATCTCAATATTTTGTTATATACCCTTTGTTGGCAATGACAGAGGTCAAACGTTTTCTGTAAGTCTTCACAAGGTTTTCACACACTGTTGCTGGTATTTTGTCCCATTCCTCCATGCAGATCTCCTCTAGAGCAGTGATGTTTTGGGGCTGTTGCTGGGCAACACGGACTTTCAACTCCCTCCAAAGATTTTCTATGGGGTTGAGACCTGGAGACTGGCTAGGCCACTCCAGGACCTTGAAATGCTTCTTACGAAGCCACTCCTTCGTTGCCCGGGCGGTGTGTTTGGGATCATTGTCATGCTGAAAGACCCAGCCACGTTTCATCTTCAATGCCCTTGCTGATGGAAGGAGGTTTTCACTCAAAATCTCACGATACATGGCCCCATTCATTCTTTCCTTTACACGGATCAGTCGTCCTGGTTCCTTTGCAGAAAAACAGCCCCGAAGCATGATGTTTCCACCTCCATGCTTCACAGTAGGTATCGTGTTCTTAGGATGCAACTCAGCATTCTTTGTCCTCCAAACACATCGAGTTGAGTTTTTACCCAAAAGTTATATTTTGGTTTCTTCTGGCCATATGACATTCTCCCAATCTTCTTCTGGATCATCCAAATGCTCTTTAGCAAACTTCAGACGGGCCTGGACATGTACTGGCTTAAGCAGGGGGACACGTCTGGCACTGCAGGATTTGAGTCCCTGGCGGCGTAGTGTGTTACTGATGGTAGGCTTTGTTACTTTGGTCCCAGCTCTCTGCAGGTCACTCACTAGGTCCCCCCGTGTGGTTCTGGGATTTTTGCTCACCGTTCTTGTGATCATTTTGACCCCACGGGGTGAGATCTTGCGTGGAGCCCCAGATCGAGGGAGATTATCAGTGGTCTTGTATGTCTTCCATTTCCTAATAATTGCTCCCACAGTTGATTTCTTCAAACCAAGCTGCTTACCTATTGCAGATTCAGTCTTCCCAGCCTGGTTCAAGGTCTACAATTTTGTTTCTGGTGTCCTTTGACAGCTCTTTGGTTTTGGCCATAGTGGAGTTTGGAGTGTGACTGTTTGAGGTTGTGGACAGGTGTCTAATCATACTGATAACAAGTTCAAACAGGTGCCATTAATACAGGTAACGAGTGGAGGACAGTGGAGCCTCCTAAAGAAGAAGTTACAGGTCTGTGAGAGCCAGAAATCTTGCTTGTTTGTAGGTGACCAAATACGTATTTTCCACCATAATTTGCAAATAAATTCATAAAAAATCGTACAATGTGATTTTCTAGAATTTTTTTTCTCATTTTGTCTGTCATAGTTGAAGTGTACCGATGATGAAAATGACAGGCCTCTCATCTTTTTAAGTGGGAGAACTTGCACAATTGGTGGCTGACTAAATACTTTTTTGCCCCACTGTATATACAGTATACATAATTTATAAATCCCAAAATGGATTTCCCCTTTAAGTCTATCAAACGTTTGCAAGTTTGAACATGTATCCATTAGGCCTACGGAAATTTGTGGAGTGGTTGAAAAACAAGTTTTAATGACTCCAACCTAAGTGTATGTAAACTTTCGACTTCAACTGTATATATATATATAAAATGAGTTTAAAAACAATGATTGATAGGCAGTTTAAACTTCTTGAATTCAATCATTATTGGGTTCAAATACACATTTTGATTTGTGAAACGCCATCCACAACAACCACAATCCGTAAGGCAAACAACTAAATGAGAGAGCAGCAGTGTGGTTCACACCAATGCTCTATATAGATATCAATAATAAGTGATATCCATATTGCCGTAGACTACACCACTACTGTCATCCTTACCTCCAAGCATTTATTCAAGTTGGATCTTTGGATGCCGACAGCAGTCGCACCATTGGAAGACATAGCTTGGACTGTAGCCTACAAAAGCCTATTCCTGCTCTTTTCTTGCGATCCATCAAACATATTTGGTGGGTCATCATAGTGGTCTGACTTGTGATCATACTTGCTCAGGTGGAACAAACTTAAACTTGCGCCTTTTTCAATGCTGATTTGAATGTCAAGAAAACAGAGAATTCTCAAATATTTTTTTCTCGCAAACTTAGTTTCTGAATTGAAAAGTAATCCTCAAAGTAATCATCTAGTTAAAAGTATCTGTAATCTGCTGACAATATTATTGCTGGTAACGTAACAGATTAGTTACCATTTTTTTGTAATCACTTACATGTAATCCTTTACTCCCCAACCCTGCGCACACAATATCATAAGGTAAGATTCAGCATAGAGTTTGCTTTAAGGCTGTCTAATTAAGTTTCTGTCCGCGGTCTTTTCACAGCTCTACCTCGTCAACAATATGTCTGTAAACAAAAACAGGCTCTTCTAATTTTAAAGCGATGCATTTCAAATGTTGAACAATTAAATTCTGGTGTTGGCAGCTACATTAACACTGACAAAATCGCTGGCTTAGCAGTTTAGAGTCATGAAAACATTATTCATTTGAATGCCAGTGGAAAATCACTGTTGACTTTAAAGCATATTTTTTAACTTTTCCTTTTGAAAAACAATATCCCACCTATAAATACACATACTTAAGGGTAAAAAAAATGATGTTTTGAGCTAAATTGTGTTTTTTAGACACAAGTGCAAACTTCACGGAGTAGGCCATTCAAGGAGTTGGTCTGATGGTGCCCTCTGATCTCATCGGCCTCCCCCTTGCTTGAGGAACAATAAAGGATCGATAGAGAACTAAATATGACGACCCCCCCCACACACACTTGTGCAATGTCAGAGGACACCTGGACCACCTACTGAGATTAAGCCTTTTGATAAGTAAATCAGGTGATAAATGAGCTGAAAAGGAGACTGGAGTAGAACTTTAAGACCGATGCCAAGGAATTTCTTGGCTGTAAGCAGTGTTACATTTCCAAGTTGACATTTATTTGAATTAATCTTGTCCTGGAAGCAGAGCTGAGCGATAAAAAAATAGGCTATATATCATCAACATTTAGGAAAAAAAATGGGTTTTTGGTCTTAATTTAAGGTTAGGCATAAGGTTAGCAGTGTGGTTAAAGTTATGGTTAAGGTTTAAAATAAGATTATATGACTTTGTGGCTGTGCCAACTAGTGACTACATTGCAGAGTTGCCTCCGGTACACGAGTCTTCCCAATAAATGCCAACCTGCATGACATTCCTTGTCAAACGCCATCTTGGATTGCTGCAGTTGAATGGCTGGGCGGTTGCATCCTCTGTCTTCACTTGGCCTCCTGTCTGTCTGACAGAAGTTTGTTCAGCAGTGTATCTGTGTTTCCACTATGCTGGAATCTTTGGAACAGCGGGCTAACATAGTCATTCGGTGCATAGACTACCCAGGTTCAAAGTATACGTATAGTAGGCTTATCATAACTGGCTAGTTTTATAAGTATACTGTAAAATAGATGAGTGCCAGGAAAGATACAGACTTTCCTTAGCTCAGCCCTTAACTCCTGTTATAAAAACATGTCAATGAACAGGGAGGTGAGGCTTGTCTGAAACACTGCCATTTATAAAGAGACTCATCTAAAAACCTATATTTTTGGTGGATAGATGTACGAGTTACAGAGCTAATAAGTTCCCTGGAGAGAGTTTGCACTTTCCTATTTGATAAGTTCAACTTCTTGTCTTTTAAAGTGAAATACGTACACTGTAATTGTTTATAACCCTCAAAGAGACGTCTGAACCCGAGTGCATTTGACACCGTTTTGGTGGTTGAGTGAAATGTCTAATGTTATTATTAACGTAGATAATCATATGAATGCTTCATTCACCACGCTGCATGATGTTACTGTTGTCTTCAGTCAACAGCTGGTTGTATATAGACTGTGCTAGAAATGAACACTACCGTGACGTTATCATTGGAATAACAGGTTTAGAGTTTGATGGTATTTAATCTCCCTATACTATCAATGAATCAAATGTATGAAATTAGTTTAAAATGTATGTTATTATTAGCACCAGTGTTATCCGTCTTATGGAATTCCTTTAAGGGAAAGGGGGGCATATCCAACAGTTTTACAGAGAACAGAATCACATGACAACACCTCCAGACAGAAACACAGACAAAAGGACAGACAAACAGACAAAAACAGACAGACCAAAAACAGACAAGTGCAGAACAGAGAGAGAGAAAGAGAGAGTGAGAGAGAGAGCGAGAGCGAGAGCGAGAGAGAGAGAGAGAGAGAGAGAGAGAGAGAGAGAGAAAGGATGTCGCAACAGGCAATGTCGCTAAGACCGTAAAGATGGGTGCGGAACTCAAAGTGACCAGAAGACAAACCAGCCCAGTTAGCCTAAATGCAGGGTTAGGGGGTCCATGCTTTGAAGGGATGGAGGTCACCAGGTGGTGACCAGGAAGAAAATGGGTTGATGTTGAGTTAGCCACTACTGTTAATGCATGCCACAAAATGACTGCTGGAGAGCAACTCAAAAGAGAAAAACAGATATACTTTTGTGGCAATAAAATTATTTTTATGCCATCTGCATTGAAATAAATTTAAAGGCAGAACGGCTTGGCAAGGGTGGGGAGAGGAGAGGAAGGGAGGGAAGGAGTGAAGGAAGGGACAGGGGCTAGGAAGATATCATTCTTCATACACAACTGTCTTTTGTTACATATTACGGTTGCCTGCTTGAGGCCATAAAAGTTGATGGCAAGAAAATACTTTGTTGCCTTTTATCATCAAAAAATTGAAATGTTTTCTCCAAAAAGCCTCATGGCACAAATGCTCGAAAAGAGATGAGGGAAAAATTGTTTTTAACCACCAAAAATTCATGCTGCACATGATGAGGCGAGACAACAGGAATGTCGTATTTCGGATAATTGGCAGATAGATGAAGACAATGACTCAAAAACAAAACAAACAAACCGAAACACAAGAGACCTGAACATACAAGACGGCAAATAAAACGATTAAAAATTAAGAAAAAAAACACACACATGCTTCACTCACAAAAAACAACAACGACGACAACCCCAAGCATAAAATAAATATCGAGACCACGGGCATGTAGCATGCAGCTGTCCTCGTCAACTGATGTCGGGGTTAGAATGGTGTGAATTTCTGTGTAAACATATGATTGGATGACTGGGGCCCTGACGATATCTGTCTTCAGAAATCCGGGGAGCTCATAGGGCTACAGTACAGAGCAGACCTGGGCTCTTTTACACTGCTATCTCTTCCAGGAACTTTGGGAGGACTTGGGATTTACCTTTTACAGGATGATGATCAGCTAGTCCTGATAACAGCACAGGCTGAGAACCCTCTGTCAGTTGTTTGTCATGTGACCAGGTGCTGTAGGCCTACCTGAGATACATTAAGGAACTATTCAATCAAAAAGATTATATGGAGTAGTTAAAACGCTTCACGAAAGTCACTGCAGTACATTGTCTGCGTCTGGAATATATTCTACCTCTGCCGCATTTCGAGTTTCTTTACTTCTTATTTGCCTCATTCAGAGCCACAAATAAAAGCAATTATAAAGGACTTGAGGTTGGTGTCCCTGCCATACTAAACAGCCAATGTGCTTTGATTGATGTTAGTAGAGGTCTTTTTATGTTTCACCTCATTACGGACTGCCATAATGTGACAAGGTTTGTATGTTTTTTTAAAGCATAATATCTGAGCACTAAATATGCTAATTCTCAGTCTCTTTAACACCAATGATTGAATTTGCAGGAGGTAATGTAAAGGATAGTGTGAAAGCTAATATGTAATTGACCATTACTGAATGTTTATCAGAGGAAAGAAAATCACACCCAGTTTGCTTGGCTCAAAAAGGCTGAGTTATTCATGTAAATAACTGAAGCTATAAGAACATTTTGACTGACTACCTGGCTTATATCTGTAGAGTACCAATATAAACTGTCGAAACTTGTCAAAGTCAATAGTTTTCATTTTTATTTGGGAAGTAAACATTTTAGGCGAAATTGTTGTTTTGGTATACACAGTTCCATGACTGACAGCTGGTTAGTGATATTTTATTCAAACAAGAAAAAGCAATTCCCAAGTTCTCTCAAAAAGCTTAGAGGAATATGACTTGGAACTTCTAAGTTAGCTCAATATTCTATTTTTCATATTTGGGTTGGAAAAAGACAGCAGGATAACATGTTCACCTTGAAGCAAAACTATATAAAAAATTAATTAATTAAAAGAATCGTACACAGAAATTCGATGATATCTGTTCTATATTAAAAAATGTTTTAACAAGGCACGCCTCTAAATATGGAAGAAACGAAAATGATAAAACGAACAAACATTAAAAAAAAAAAACACTATTTCAATTCCTGCTAGATATCACAGTAATTTCGCTGAAAGCAAATCTTCATGAGAATCTCAAAATGTATCATGAGTCAAAATGCAAGTCAGTACAGTACCACATGGCAAGAGCGCTGGACCCAAACACGGTATGATACATTTTGAAGCATCAATGGCACATGGCACATCTCCATACTAATTTTGTATCTTTATATTAAAGTATTTACATTTTTCTCTCTCATTCAACGCTGAGAGGACAAAATTTGTATGTGTTTAGGTGACCATGTTTAGATGACCATGTTAACCACTTCAGAGGACCCCATGGGCATGTGTAACTCATAAATCAATGATGTTTTGTATTGATTATTGAAGCAACATAATTGTTTTATAATGTGGATAGTCCTTCATGACAGATTTGACTATTTTCCACCTTGGTATATATATATATATATGTGTGTGTGTTTTATGTCATTTAGTCAGATTTCTTAACAAATCTCCAGTCTTACCCAATATTCTGTCTAAGTGTTGAATGATTTGTCTTGTTTTGTTATATTTCACTACATCTAGTTTCTATTTTTGGAAGTTACACTTTGTGTGTCCATGGGGCTGTGATGCTTAGAGGATGCAGTGCTTCATCCTCAGGTGTGTATGGAGTGAAAGAGCAGGGTGAGAGCAAGCAGAGGTAAACTAACCTAGCCCACCTGCATGGCCAGAGTCGCACTCCTCCAGGTCCTCGTCATCACTCGAACACTCTGCCGACGACACGATGTCATCCGTTGTCTGCTTCATGGGCCAAACGTGTGAAGAACAGACAAAGAAAAAGAAGAAACAAAGACAAACCGATACATACACAGGGACACACACAGACACAGACAGGAAAAGGACACAAACACACAGACAAGAAGATCATTAGTTTCAATGTTCAGCTTTTTTCCAATGTCAGAGAACACTATACAGTAATTGAAGATGTGACATTTCATAAACAATCTTTCATTTTCTATTGCCTTTACAGCCAAAGCTTTGGAATGAGAGGGGCAATACACAAAGGTCTTTTACATTCCACTTGCTTCCTTGAGTTCATATCCGGGCAAAGTAGAAAAAGAAAATCCAAACTCCTCTCTGAAATGAACGCATTATACTGTACAGTAGTTCATTTCAGGCAAAGTAGAAAAACAAAAGTCAAACTCCTCTGTGAATTGTATTATTGCATTATAGCTCTGATCTGGGCAGCGGCCAGCTTTCCATCTTTTACTCTTTACTGCATGGGCAGTCGGGTAATTGAAAAACTTCTGCCGTGTTTATCAAAGCCTTTCTTTCAAACGGCTGCCATAATATTTCCCCGGCGACGTCTCCTCATCGCGGTTGTTAACTCGGCCCAATTTCTCACCCCTGTCCCCTCCATCTTACCCTCTCAATAGTTTGCATGGATTTTCATTACTATAGATCATGGCTATCGAGCGGGGCAGCTCGATCGTAGCGGCCCGATCATTGACAATCTCCTGCACCTCCACCTCTGATTTATCTCTCCTCTCCCTCCCTCGCTCGGGCCGCACTCGTTTTTCAACCCCAGCGTTTGGCATGTCTTTATTAGTAGGAGATTAGGAGGGGGATAAAATAAACGTTGTCATGGAGCAGCTTTATGAAATTATAAATATCAGGGGGAGTAATGGAGTCATCAGGGGTTGGACAGACCAACAGCACCGTAAATACTGTTAGGGCTGATGGGACTGTAAAACACACACACACACGCACCCAAGCATGCACACACACAAACCCGCAGAGGAAGGCCCTAAAAATGGTCAAAGCCTCTAGCCACCCAAGTCATAAATGTTTTCTCTGCTACCGCACGGCAAGTGGTACCTGCGAGCCAAGTCCAGGACTAAAAGGCTTCTGAACAGCTTCTACCCCCAAGCCATAAGACTGATGAACAGTTGATCAAATGGCTACCCGGACTATTTACATTGACCCCCTTTTTTTGCACTGGCTCTATGCACACTCACCGGACTACCCACACACTCACACATACTACACACATATTACACACTCACACAACACACTTTCACACACTTCACATACGCTGCAATTTCAAAGATTTTACTGAGTTACAGTTATCATATCAGGAAATCAGGTGCTGGGCTGATCTGCGGTTGTGAGGCTGGTCGGGCGTACTGCCAAATTCTCTAAAACAAGCCTTAGAGGGCATAAAGAAATGAACATTCAATTCTCTGGCAACAGCTGTGGTGGACATTCCTGCAGTCAAGCATGTCAATTGCACACTCCCTCAAAACATTTGTGTCATTGTATTGTGTGACAAAACTGCACATTTTAGAGTGGTCTTTTATTGTCCCCAGCATAAGGTGCACCTGTATAATAATCATGCTGTTTAATCAGCTTCTTGAAATGCCACACCTGTCAGGTGGATGGATTATCTTGGCAAAGGAGAAATGCTCACTAACAGGGATGTTAACAAAATTGTGCACCAGATTTGAGAGAAACCAGATTTGTGCATTTTGAACATTTCTGGGATTTTTAATTTCAGCTCATGAAACATGGGACCAACACTTTACATCTTGCGTTTATATTTTTACTCAGTATACCTATCCTGACTGCCTTGTCACTTTTACTCCTACTTACATGTACATATTACCTCAACTACCTCTTACCCCTGCACATTGACTCAGTACCGGCACTCCTTGTATATATATTCGTTATTGTTGTTGTGCTCGTAAGTAAGCATTTCACCATAAAGTCTACACTTGTTGTATTCGGCGCATGTGACAAAAGTACAATTTGAGATTTTTTTTGACACAGACCCACACTAGGAGTATGAAATCTACACCTGACCAGAGAGAGGGTGTGTGTGTGGTGGGGAGAAACCCACGAACACACACTCACACTCATACACATTAAAACAGTTTATAGTGGAGTAAAAATAATTCAAATACACAAAGATGAATAAGCAGGCATCGGGGGCATCCACACTGGAGCGCTGTAAAATATGGCCCGGCGGTAAATATGAAATTATTCATTGAATTTATATTTAGTGTGGAAAAAGACTGCTGCCGTCTTTCAGAGGGAGGAGATCGCAGATGCGAAAAGCAATGAGAAAAGTAATTGACTGATTCCTAGGAAAAATGGGAAATGATCTCCGATTTCGCAGTCAAATGGCTGAGAATGACAGTGCTTAATGTCATAAACAACCCAAAGCCTGGCTCCCTCCATCCCCTTTCACGGTGTTAAGAGTAATGCCAAAGCTGTCTGTGAGCTTACTTATGTACACCACTGCATATAGCGATATTTCTCTTAGACACATTAGTCTGAAGCCAAAATCAATGGAGTCTGTAAGTGTAGAATTACACCTCTTATCTAGGAGTGTAAAGTGAATCCAGCCATGGCTTGCAATGGTATTCTATTTTGGTATGTGTCAGCGTTAGAACACACGCACGCACACACACCCCTTCTGGGTAAACCGGTGGGAAAATCGACAAATATACATGTGCCCTAGGCGGCTGTGTCCCACTGGCGTCAGGTTTACCATATCCCTCATTAGAGAAGAATGGTGCCAAGAGTCCTGGCTGCACCACAACATGTCACCAGAATGTAGGTTACCAAATGTTCCCAAAAATACACATGATACTTTTTTTGTAACTATTTCGTAATGCCTACTATATAAGTACTGGATGCATTTCTTTAATTGTATTATTATTATTACAATACATTATGGTTGACTTGTCCAGAGGGGGGTGACAAAAGACAAGAAGGGATATTTCTCATTCCCTCTCCAATGTCACCTAAGAGATGTACATACCCATCTCTTCACTCTCACTGCTGTCTGACAACATGTTAGCTGCCAATGTATTGTATCCTACATTTCATATTTGAAAGGATGAAGAAGGGATGGAGAAAATAGCCTAATCCCTGCTATAACAACGCGCAAATATATCTCGACATGGTATAAGTCTTCTATCAGTCTCATATGCTGGCTCAATCCTTTCACTCAGTCCATCCCAGGTCTGACAGAGAGGGAGAACTCCGTATTGAACCTCTGTAGAAGATTAGCTCTATTCTGATGTGTCCTCAAGCCTTAAAGGAGAGCAGGCTTCACACTGGCCCACTGATAAGCAAATCCACACAAATCCTTTTCAATTTATTTCAAGTCTCCAGGAAATTAAGCATTTTTCAGAGCGCAAACATCTCATATCAGGAGGAATCTGTCTATTGATTTCACGCAACATTTGTCCCTCTGAAGCGGAGGTGAGCTTCGGATGTCAGTCTGTCTGTGTGTCTGAATGTATGTATGCACAGTATGTCCATCTACAGCACAGGATAATATAACTACTTGAAAACCTGCACTAGAAAAGCCAACAAGGAAGGAAGAAATTAAGGAATTATGGAAAGAAGCAAATAATGAAGGAAGGAATGAAGGAAATAAGAAAGGAAGGAAGGAATTAAGGAAGGAAGAAAGGAAGGATATAAGGTGTGTCCTAAGAGTATCAGATCAGTATATCGCTGTACTAAACATACAGCGTTTAGTGGCTCACAATCTTAGTGATAAAAAACCACAGCTTGAATCGAAAAATCTATGTGTGCACCAGGGATGGGTAGGTTACCTTCTAAATGTAATCCATTACAGTTATAAGTTACCTGTCCAAAATTGTAATCAGTCAAGTAACTTTTGGATTACCCAAACTCGGTAACGTAATCTGATTACATTCCGTTACTTTTAGATTACTTTAACCTTAAGATGCATTAGAAGAAGACAAAAATATATGTTACCAATTGAACAACATCCATTGCTGGATAAATCAATGTTAAAGTTTACATAGCTGGCCATATTTTACTTCATGGGTTGGTTATGTAGGCTTCTTCTAACCCATTGCTTTCTACTGCATATAATAATACAATTAAATGATATCTTTACATTAAAAACCAAGGTCTATCAGAATTCCAGTCATAATAAATGTTATACCCCTTGATCTTCAAGAATAGGACTTATGAAATATGGAAGTATAGATTAGCCATGACCCCAAAACTAAGGACTTATTAGCCAGCCCTTCTATGTTGTTTATGATTACTTTGTTGTCATGGAGGACTGATTGGGCTTGTTGATTCGAGTTGAAAAATAAATGCTGTGCCCATGGAATGGCATGCTTTGCCAAGAGTGTGCAAAGCTTTCATCGAGGCAAAGGTTGGCTACTTTGATGAATCTAAAATCTATTTTGATTTGTTTAACACTTTTTTGTTACTAGATGATTCCTTATGTGTTATTTCATAGTTTTGATGTATTCACTATTATTTTACAATTAAGAAAATAGTAAAAATAAAGAAAAACCTTTGACTGGTACGGTATATATAATTTATAAGTAAAAAAATAGATGTAGCAAATACAGATTGCCGCTTTAAGTCTATCAAAAGTGTGCAAGTTTGGCCTCCCGAGTGGCGCAGTGGTCTAAGGCCACTAGAGACCCTGGTTCAAGTCCAGGCTCTGTCGCAGCCGGCCGCGACTGGGAGACCCATGGGGCGGTAAACAATCGGCCCAGCGTCGTCCGGGTTAGAGGAGGGTTTAGCCGGCAAGGATGTTCTTGTCCCATCGCACAGTAGCGACTCCTATGGTGGGATGGGTGCAATGCAAGCTGATGTGGTTGCCAGGTGCACAGTGTTTTCTCCGGCACGTTGGTGCGGCTGGCTTCTGTCAAGAAGCAGTGCGGCTTGGCTGGGTGGTGTTTTGGGGGACGCACGGCTATGGACTCTCCCGAGTGATGGGACAAGACTGTAACTACCAATTGAATACCATGAAATTGGGGAGAAAAAGGGGTAAAACATAGACAGTTGAAGTCGGACGTTTAGCCAAGTACATTTATACTCAGTTTTTCACAATTCCTGACATTTAACCCAAGTAACAATTCCCTCTCTTAGGTCAGTTAGAATCACCACATCATTTTAATAATGTGAATGTCAGAATAGTAGTAGAGAGAATGATTTATTTTAGCTTTTATTTCTTTCATCACATTCCCAGTGGGTCAGAAGTGTACATGCATTCAATTAGTATTTGGTAGAGTTGCCTTTACATTGTTTAACTTGGGTCAAACATTTTGAGTAGCTTCCCACAATAAGTTGGGTGAATTTTGGCCCATTCCTCCCGACAGAGCTGGTGTAACTTAGTCAGGTATGTAGGTAACCTTGCTCGCACACGTTTTTTCAGTTCTGCCCACAAATGTCAGGGCTTTGTGATGGCCACTCAAATACCTTGACTTTGTGGTCCTTAAGCCATTTTGCCACAACTTTGGAAGTATGCTTGGGGTCATTGTCCATTTGGTAGACCCATTTTCAACCAAGCTTTACTTTAACTTCCTGACTGATGTCTTGAGATGTTGCTTCAATATATCCACAGAATTTCCAACCTCATGATGCCATCTATTTTGTGAAGTGCACCAGTCCCTCCTGCAGCAAAGCACCCCCACAACATGATGCTGACACCCCCGTGCTTCACGGTTGGGATGGTGTTCTTCGGCTTGCAAGCCTCCCCCTTTTTCCTCCAAACATAACAATGGTCATTATGGCCGAGCAGTTACATTTTTGTTTCATCAGACCAGAGGACATTTCTCCAAAAAGTACGATCTTTGTCCCCATGTGCAGTTGCAAACCATAGTCTGACTTTTTATGGCGGTTTGGAACAGTGGCTTCTTCCTTGCTGAGCGGCCTTTCGGGTTATGTTGATCTAGGACTCATTTTACTGTGGATATAGATACTCTTGTACCCGTTTCCTCCAGCATCTCCACAAGGTCCTTTGGTGTTGTTCTGGGATTGATTTGCACTTTTCGCACCAAAGTATATTGATCTCTAGGAGACAGAACGCGTCTCCTTCCTGAGCGGTATGATGGCTGCGTGGTCCCATGGTGTTTATACTTGCGTACTATTGTTTGTACAGATGATACGTGGTACCTTCAGGCATTTGGAAATTGCTCCCAAGGATGAACCAAACGTGTGAAGGTCTACAATTTTTTTTTGCTGAGGTCTTGGCTGATTTAATTTGATTTTCCCACGATGTCAAGCAAAGTGGCACTGCGTTTTAATGTAGGCCTTGAAATACATCCACAGGTACACCTCCAATTGACTCAAATTATGTCAATTAGCCTGTCAGAAGCTTCTAAAGACATAATTTTCTGGAATTTTCCAAGCTGTTTAAAGGCACAGTCAACTTAGTGTATGTAAACTTCTGACCCACTGGAATTTTGATACAGTGAATTAGAAGTTAAATAATTTGTCTGTAAACAATTGTTGAAAAATTACTTGTGTCATGCACAAAGTAGATGTCCTAACTGACTTGCCAAAACTATAGTTTGTTAATAAGAAATTTGTGGAGTGGTGGAAAAACGAGTTTTAATGACTCCAACCTAAGTGTATGTAAACTTTCGACTTCAACTGTATATATATAAAATGAGGTCAAGTTTGAGCATGTGTCCATTAGGTCTATGGATAATGTTTTTATCAGCATGAATTAGATTGAGCAATAAAAGCTCCACTTTTATTCCATAGGCTGGGATCCGCACTATGCAACTGTTGCAAGAGTTCATTTTTCACTGGCTGTCCACTGGTTTCAAAAACAATGATTGATAGGCAGTTTCAACTTCTTGAATTCAACCATTATTGGGTTCAAATACACATTTAGATTCGTGAAACGCCAACCACAACAACCAGGCGCAAACAGTAAAATGAGAGAGCAGCAGTGTGATGTACATCAATGCTCTATGTAGATATCAATAATAAGTGATATCCATATCGCCGTAGACTACACCACTACTGTCATCCTTACCTCCAAGCGTTTATTGAAGTTGGATCTTTGGATGCCGACAGCAGTCGCACCATTGGAAGACATATCTTGGACTGTAACCTACAAAAGCCTATTCCTGCTCTTTTCCCGCGATCCATCAAAAACATTTGGTGTGTCATCATAGTGGTCTCTGACTTGTGGTCGCTCAGGTAGAACATATTTAATCTTGCGTCTTTTTTCAATGATGATTTTGAATGTCATTGAGAAAACAGCGAAGTGTCAAAGAATTTTTCTCTCGCAAACATCCTTTCTGAATTTAAAAGGAATCCTCAAAGCATTCATCTACGCATCGGTAATCTGATTACAACATTTTTGCTGGTAACTTAACTGATTACAGGTACCGTTTTTTTGGAATCCCTTACATGTAATTGATTACATGTAATCCGTTACTCCTCAACCCTGGTGTGCACTTCCAGAGCACCAGAGAGAGAGAGATGTTACTGTCAGTGCTGGTGGATTACACACATTATTCAAGGAGAGTACAATACACTATTTTTGTCACCATGATAAACCTGCTTTAGAAAAGCTCTGCGCATTGAGTTTGACAAATGCACACTAAAAATATTCACATACTCACAGCTACAGACATACTTGTTTAACTCACCAACCTAGCTACTCCTCTTAACCCCACACCCACTTTAACCTTTTACTGCAGTGGGTTAAATCAGGGTCTTAGGTAGTCTTAAACAAATCTACTTTGAAACAAAAGTATACACCTCACACACATGGTTATGGGCTTAAAAAAAGAGGACACCTGTACCATGTCAGATATAGAGTTTAAATGTTTTACATTTTGAGTTTGCATCCCAAAATTATGCTTAACAGATTTTACATATAACAAAACCATTTGACATATAACCACCAGATTGAATTATACAATTATGTAATATATTAATAACATTCCAATTTTCAGCAAGCTGCAACATTGAAATGTAGAAATAAACACTTTTCCATTATAAAGGTCACCCATGAGGCCAGTAGAGGGCGATATGGTCATCTGACTGCAGGAAAGGGCGTACACACACACACACACACACACACACACACACACACACACACACACACACACCTCTAAGATTAGCTCATACTGCTTGCCACCAATATCCAAGCCAAGCTGCATCAAACTACAGGTCCCAATCCTGCATGTGTGTGTGTGTGTGTGTGTCTGCATACTGATGCTTTCAGGCTGTCCTCATGTTAAAGAGCCTCTAAGCTCCCGAAAGACCAGGGCCAAAACATACACACGCACAGACACACACAAACTAAAGCCCACACACACTAAAGCCCTTCTCTAAAACCGCCCTCACTGCAACCTGGGGGACCGACAGAAAGAGGATGAAAGCTTTCTATAGCCATCTGCATGGTTACAACAGATTAAACGATGGCCGTTTGTAGCTTTATCACATAACGCTACTCTGACTGAATTCTCACCAATATCCCTAAGGTTAACAGACAAAACCTGGAGCTGGCCTCAGTTATGCAGGCTGGCATTTATTGGGATGACTCATGTACTGGAGGCAGCTCTGCAGGGTAGTCACTAACTGGCAGAGCCACAAAGTAATACAATCTGATTCTAACCCTAACCTCAACCCTAACCATACTGCTAACCTTATGCCTAACCCTAACCTCAATTTAGGACCGAAAAGCACATTTCTATAGCCAATTGTGACTTTGCAGCTGGCCGCATCTAGTGGAAATCGCTCAGCTCTGCCTCCAGGACTATGCATTCAACGCCTTTGTTGCCCCTGCGTCAATTGATATTTTGGCAATTTCACTAGTTCCCATTCAAATGAACTCGTGGATAAAAAATTATATGTCTGCGTGAAGTTTGAAGGAAGTTGCGGATTAGCACTAGCGCAATTGCTAACTAGCATTAGCGCAATGACTGAAAGTCTATGGGTATCTATGGTTCTCCCATCTCCACAGAGGAACTCTGGAGCTCTGTCTGAGTAACCATCGGGTTCTTCGTCGCCTCCCTGACCATTTTACGATTGCATTACAACCAATCCTATAACTGCACAGCATCTAAACGAGCTTCAAACGAGTTTCAATGCCATACAACACTCCTTCCGTGGCCTCCAACTGCTCTTAAACGCTAGTAAAACCAAATGCATGCTTTTCAACCATTCGCTGCCTGCACCCGCACGCCCAACTAGCATCACCACCCTGGATGGTTCCGACCTAGAATATGTGGACATCTATAAGTACCTAGGTGTCTGGCTAGACTGTAAACTCTCCTTCTAGACTCATATCAAACATCTCCAATCCAAAATCAAATATAGAATCGGCTTTCTATTTCGCAACCAAGCCTCCTTCACTCACGCCGCCAAACTTACCCTAGTAAAACTGACTATCCTACCGATCCTTGACTTCGGCGATGTCATCTACAAAATAGCTTCCAATACTCTACTCAGCAAACTGGATGCAGTTTATCACAGTGCCATCCGCTTTGTTACTAAAGCACCTTATACCACCCACCACTGCGACCTGTATGCTCTAGTCGGCTGGCCCTCGCTACATATTCCTCACAATCACAAACAGAAAGAACTGAACTAAATAGGGAGCTGATGTGACCAGGTGAGAAATGAACACAGGTGAAATCAACAAACAAAAATTAAAGGCAGGGCTACGTTCCAGAACATAAAGAAACATGGCTACGTTTCAAAACACAAAGAAACAGGGCTACGTTCAAGAACACAAAGAAAAAGAACACAAGGTTGACTAAGAAAAGAAAATCAGAATCTTACAGTCTGGTTTGCTTAATATAAGGAATTTGACAAATAGCATTTACTTTTACATAATAATTGACAATTGAGTACTTTTTCCACCACTGTAATTGAAAACCAGAAACCTTTTGACTTTTACTCAAGTAGTATTTTACTGGGTGACTTTTACTTGTACTTGAGCCCTTTTCTATTAAGTTTTACAAACGCATTTCATGCAATTATACTACACTTTACATGTCTGGAGACATTATCACAATCTTTAATAGGGTCTCCAAAAATTGCATGGTAGGCCTAAGCTACTCTGGTGACATTGAACATCTCCTCTTGAATGTAACCATCAAATCTAGGCCTACGGAAAGGAGCGACCAATGACATCCACCTGGAGGAGGAAATCGGAGGAAATGATTGTCCTAAACTTTCCAGTGGCACTGATACAGACAGTGAATATGTGCACTCACAGGGGATATGGCCAATGCTTCCCGACTGTAGGCTAGGTGTTTGGGATTTACCATATGATTGCAATATAACCAATTAGATCCCAGGAACCTCCTACTGCATGTTCAACATTTCTGATTAGTCAGGGGACAATACTGGAAACAGTATTCAATCTGACAGTGGCCCAGCCAGGCCTTGTCGTGGATTCGCAGCTGAGACAGAGACACGCGCGCCCGCACATACGCGCGCGCACACACACACACACACACACACACACACACACACACACACACACACACACACACACACACACACACACACACACACACACACACACACACACACACACACACACACACACTCTAACGTCCCCCTGGTATTAGTGAGAGATGATATTTGGGGTATTTTGAGGCTCTGTCATGTTGTCTATGTAATATGCTGTTGGGTTTTTTAGCATTCCACTCTGTCTCCTCTCCTGCCTCCCCCAGGCCTGTGGTGTCTATGCAAATCTGCCTAATCAATGCAGGATATTTACCTCGGCTGGCCAGCTCGCTAACTGACAGCCGCTGCTAGCCATGCCAGGCAATATTAGCATCCCACTGAGGGAGAGAGGGAGACAGAGAGCGAGAGAGAGAGAGAAATGGAGAGAAATTGAGAGAAAGAGAGAAAAATATAGAGATCACAGAGCGAGACAGAAAGAGAGAGGGAATGAGGTAAAAAAGAAAGGGTGGCAAATCAGAAAGAGGCTAGCAACTCAATTAGTGGATCCATTTTTGGCAACCAAATGACAAACAGAAGCCAGTGCAGTGAAATCCCCTGTAAGCTTAGATATAGTTGGCTAATTACCTTGATGAGGTAGCTAGCTGCCAAGGAATATGGTTCCAATATGGATGGAACAAAGCATTTATAGCCTCTGTGACAGAAACTTCACCATAAAACAAGAACACATTTCTTCAGGCAACAGCATGTAGTCCAACTGTTGGATTTCTGGAAACAGATATTTTTGACGCAAAAACACCCTTTGATTCTATGACGAAAGAAACACTGTGATCAGACATTGTAAGTACCCTAATGTAGGTTATGGGGAAGTTAGGATTGACTTTGATTGACTTTGATTAATCGTGAACAAAATGCTGCAGCGAGGATTTTAGTCTTGGATGGATGAGTCAACGCTCACTCCTCACTGTCCAGGATCCTGCTCATACATACCTAATACAGCCCCATGTATTTACGCTGCCAGGGGAGGACAGATAGGGCTTAAGCACTAGGCAGGGGGGGGTGAAAAGTGTACCATCTAGCCACGGCATGCTGTGAATTCTCGCAACTATAGTGAAACCTATTTGGGTGACATTTTGGTATTTGAGAGATATTTTTGTTAGCAAATGGCTTCTGTGAAATGAGTCCCTGGGTGTGGTATGGCAGTCAAAGTGTACCTCACTATTGGGCTCTGCTGGGGACAGGGACAGGTGTTGGGGACCAGCCAGGCAGAAAACTCTAAACAGTTCCATAGACACAGGCTCAACTGTCAACTGACCAGTCAAACAGAATATTCTCCCCAATAAAAATATGCTTATTGACTCCTCCAGCAATTGTGTTACATTTCTGGACCCTTTGTCATATTTTAAACATATGTATGTACCTACTGCTTCTGCCTTATATGCAGCCAGTAGTTGAGAACCTCTAGATGGTGGGCCATCAGTTCCGATATGGTCACACAGACGATTGACTATCCTCTTTTTATGGCCTGGTAGTATAGAACTTTAGTTTGCGCTGTAAGCAACCAGTCCACCGAACAGATATACGGTACTACGTAATTAATCGATTGTTCCGGATTGATAACAAAAAAACACTTAACACAACTCTAAAACAGCACTAGCAGACACTAAAAGCTGCTGACCCTACAACTTAAAGCATCTGACGTCTGAAGATAACTGATTTAACCTGCTTATAGGCTTGGTTCTGGCTCCCCCTGTAATTGAATGGGAGGTCAGACATCTCCGCTGGTGTGAGACGGCACAATTAGACTAATACTGTCATGAATAACAAGAGACGAGGACTTAGACCCATTACCACAGAAGAAGACCATTATTAAGCTGACAACAGCCCAGGCCTAAACATGCAATTATGCACGGCTACTAGAGACAGAGGGGAGGGAGGAACTGAGGCTCACATAGGCATGTGAGTTTGGGATTTTAGCACTCATTTTCTTCAAGGGATCAGAGAGAAGAAGAATTCGGAGAAAAGCGGAGGAAAGGTGTTCGGAGTCTGGGCGAAAAAAAAGAAAACAAGGCCTAAAGGAATCAAGGTGACTATTAAATTCTTAGAAAAAAATATTCCAAAAGGGTTCTTTGGCTGTCCCCATAGGAGAAACCTTTGAATCCAAAAGGGTTCTTCCTGGAACCAAAAAGGGTTCTTCAAAGGGTTCTCCTATGGTCACACAGCCGAAGAACCAATTAAGTTTCTAGATAGCACCATTTTTTCTAAGAGTGTAGAATGCTTAAATTAATTAGTACAGCTGACCTGTGTACAGCTGACATCTCTTGACTCTGCCATTTGACTACTCTCTGTAATCAAAGCCATTTTGTCCAACTCTGCGTGCTATTCCAGCCTAGCCCAGCTCAATCGCTCAGGTCCCCATACATCAGCTGTGTGGTGATGTGGACTATAGACAGGACGTAGATCATGTAGGATGTACAGTGGAGCCGCCTGTGTCCTGATTTACAAGGGAAAGAGACAAGGTTATTTATTCTCACACACGCAAACCCATGCTTGTGCACAATCACACACGCGTATAAGAGCCCTCTTGCACGTGTGCACGCACGCACTCCCAGACACACACGCACGCCTCCCTGCGGTAGTGCCTAATCGATTATAGCGCACCTGGGTGAAACGGTAAAACGCTGAGTCCCGCAGTCCTCTCTGCCATGTTCTTCTAACTCTGAGATATTTAAAATGCAGAACGGGTCAATGTACCTGAAGGGGTACAGATTTGGTGGGAATAAAGATGGAGGGTTTGGTATTTCTCCTCCTCTGAGTGTCCATTTCCTCACTATTAGGTGGAGAGTTGAGTTTCTCATGAGTCACAAAGTAAAGTGGGACCCAGACAAAAAGCACAAGAATGCAGGAATGCCACTTTGGTCTACAGTATCTCGATGTCAATCTGTTCTGAGTGGCATGTTGGATCGCCATGTCTGAGCAGTGAAATGTATATACATCTATATCAGATTAAATACTATCATTACATTTAATGAGACATTTTGTGTTGTTGACTTATGATTTCATATGATGTCCAGGGATAGCTCCAGTTGAAGTCGGAAGTTTACATACACTTAGGTTGGAGTCGTTAAAACGTATTTTTCAACCACTCCACAAATTTCTTGTTAACAAACTATAGTTTTGGCAAGTCGGTTAAAACATCTACTTTGTGCATGACACAAGTAATTTTCCAACAATTGTTTACAGACAGATTATTTAACTTCTGTATCACAATTCCAGTGGGTCAGAAGTTTATATACAATAAGTTGACTGTGCCTTTAAACAGCTTGGAAAATTCCAGAAAATTATGTCATGGCTTTTGAAGCTTCTGATAGGCTAATTTACATAATTTAATTAAATTGGAGGTGTACCTGTGGATGTATTTCAAGGCCTACCTAACTCAGTGCCTCTTTGCTTGACAAAATAAATCAGCCAAGACCTCAGAAATAAATTGTAGACCTCCACATGTCTTGTTCATCCTTGGGAGCAATATGCAAACCCCTGAAGGTACCACATTCATCTGTGCAAACAATAGTACGCAAGTATAAACACCATGGGACCACACAGCCGTCATACCGCTCAGGAAGGAAACACATTCTGTCTCCTAGAGATTAACGTACTTTGGTGCAAAAGTGCAAATCAATCCCAGAACAACAGCAAAGGACCTTGTGAAGATTCTTGAAGAAATAGGTACAAAAGTTTCTATATCCACAGTAAAACGAGTCCTTTATTAACATAACCTGAATGGCCGCTCAGCAAGGAAGAAGCCACTGCTCCAAAACCACCATAAAAAAAGGCAAACTACGGTTTGCAACTGCACATGGGGACAAAGATCGTACTTTTTGGAAAAATGTCCTCTGGTCTGATGAAACAAAAATAGAACTGTTTGGCCATAATGAGCATTGTTATGTTTGGAGGAAAAAGGGGGAGGCTTGCAAGCCGAAGAACACCATCCCAACCTTGAAGCACGGGGGTGGAAGCATCATGTTGTGGGGGTGCTTTGCTGCAGGAGGGACTGGTGCACTTCACAAAATATTTGGCATGATGAAGAAGGAAAAGTATGTGTATATATTGAAGCAACATCTCAACACATCAGTCAGGAAATTATAGCTTGGTCGCAAATGGGTCTTCCAAATGGACAATGACACCAAGCATACTTCCAAAGTTGTGGCAAAATGGCTTAAGGACAACAAAGTCAAGGTATTGGAGTGGCCATCACAAAGCCCTGACCTCAATCTTGTAGAACATTTGTGGGCAGAACTGAAAAAGAGTTTGCGAGGACTAAAAGGAGGAGGACTAAAAACCTGACTCAGTTACACCAGCTCTGTCAGGAGGAATGGGCCAAAATTCACCCAACTTACTGTGGGAATCTTGTGGAAGGCTACCTGAAAAGTTTGACCCAAATTAAACCATTTAAAGGCAATGCTACCAAATACTAATTGAGTGTAAGTAAACTTCTGAGCCACTGGGAATGTGATGAAATAAATAAAAGCTGAAATAAATAATTCTCTGCTATTATTCTGACATTTCACATTCTTAAAATAAATTGGTGATCCTAACTGACATAAGACAGGGAATTTTTACTCAGATTAAATGTCAGGAATTGTGAAAAACGTTTAAATGTATTTGTCTAAGGTGTATGTAAACTTCCGACTTCAACTGTATATGAACTGAGCCTGACTGGGCCTTGCTGGGGTCATGGGGGCAGTTCAATGGAGAAGGTCACATTCCTAACCCCAGCATGGACGGGAAGCCCTATCAGCAGGGGTTGAAAGGCTGGGGATGATAATATATTTATTGTAAACACATATTTTTCTCAACTATCTACGGGTACCATTCCTTACAATTTGTATAAATACTGTCACATTAGCTCTAGGTGCCTCTGTACATGTTAATTTACTGCAGTGGGTTAAATCAGGGTCACATCAGAGTGTTTCTTGGTAGTCTTAAACAAATCTACTTTGAAACAAATGTATACACCTCACACACATGGTTATGGGCTTATAAAAAGAAGAAACCTGTACCATGTCAGATATAGAGTTGAAATGAATTCAATTTTGAGTTTGCATCCCAGTATTACACTTTATATGCATCATAGAAGACATAGAATCACCGGCTTTTGGTGGGTTTTTAAAATAATGGTGACTAATTTTAAAATGATAAAAAATATGAATAACATTCCACCCATGAGACCATTAGGTGATTTGACTGCATGAAAGGGCTACATTAAATTGGGCTGTGGGGTCTATTATGGTTATCTACAGCTCCTAGTGAATCGGCCCATCTGCATAACAATCCCAGCCTTCCAGCCAATCCTCAGAGCCCCACTACTGCTACTACTGTGTAATTGGATTTTAGACACCACAACACTGGAATATTCCTCTTTATTGTGAGGTCGTTTTAACTTAATCTATTGGTCTTTGGTGTACCGTCCTGTTTTCTGGAGTGTTTGTGTTTGCTGTGACTGTTATACAGTTACAGTTGAAAGATGGGGAGGCATGTGTACTTTGGGTTTGGAAAACAGAGAGGTTGAACATTCAATAGTTTATTAGGCTATTTACTCAATTCATAATGAAAGTTAACTGCTGTCAAATTGTATTACCTTGCAACCAATGCTATCACAGCATTCAAGTCATAGATTATAACACACACACACACACACATTTCCCTTAGACAAAAAAACATTTATAGGATAACTCTACGGCAAGACAAGGACGATTAGTGTTTAAAAGATAAACATCAACACACTCGTCGACTTTGAGAGGGGCCCACTCAGAAGAGAGGCATAAAAAGGCTCCACTTTATTAAGCCATTAAAAGGAGAAGTGGCCATGTATTAAGTTGACATGGTGGAACACACAGCTCAGCCTACAAAGACAATTAGAAAGGCCTTCCCTTTAAAGGAGGCAAACATAAATCTTTATAGTGGGCTGTTTTCATGGGCTGTTCGTCCTATGTGGGATTGGGACTCAGGGCTAAAGCAGTTTGTCTTCTCTATCTCTGCAGACCTTCGTGTTTAAGGAAGTATACCCGCCAGTGTGCACTAAACGCACGCACGCGCACACACACACACACACACACACACACACACACACACACAACCATCCTCTGATCCCACTTCACCAGAGGAATAAGCTTGTTCCATAGAGGGATACAAAACACCATCATATTGAGACAGTAAAGCATCTTTATGACTTATCGACATGACCTTTGAATATTTACCTATTGTTGTTCTATCAAACCTGTATACCTGCAAATTGAGGACATGGGTTGTTTTGACCTACAGTGCTTATGAGAACTAAAACACTGCATTGAAATGTAGCTAGCAAAAGAGTTAGATGAAGTTACATTTGGTGTTAAAATAGCTATGATTAGAATTTGGTAGCGCAGCATCACAGTAAAGTTGCAATTTATCTGCCCATGTCTGTTTTTACTGCTCCATAAATCGACACAATAACATTTTACAGCCCACTGCAAAGACCTAGCTAAATGAAGGCCTCTGCCACTGGGCTGGTCGCATGGAGACATGCTCCCCTCGGCACATGACACTTTATTTCCTTACCTTACCGCCTACCTTCTACATTAGTGAGTATGTCCACTAAGTGTCAAATATATCCACTATCGAGTGTGTGATCATGTGTCTGTGTGTGTGTTTGTGTGTGTGTGTGTGTGTGGGGGGATTAAAGAGGAAAGCCTTCCTGGTTGTGAATAATGCAGAGGCTGCAGTGAGGGTACCTCCAAACTAGAGGTCGACCAATTAATCAAGTTTTCACAACAATCAGTAATCGGCCTTGTGGCCGATTATGGCCGATTACATTGCAATCCACGAGGAGACTGCGTGGCAGGCTGACCACCTATTACGAGAGAGCAGCATCAAAATGACCTTGTGGTTGCAAGGAGCCAAGGCAAGTTGCTAGTTAGCAGTAAAAGAGGACTCAGTAAAACACTTGCTGTTAGGAAACTATCAAATACTTTTGTTTTTAGGTCTGTGCCGGTCCAGTTTTGTTTTGGTCGTTTTTTAAATTGATTATTTAACTTATAACTTAACTTATAAAAAAACAATCTTCAAATAATCACTAGTTATATTATATTATATATAATATATATATATATTACTAGGTTAACTAGCTTGTTATTCGTTGCATATAATCAATGCGCTGCCTGTTAATTTATCATTGGATCACAGCTTACTTCAACTTTGCCAAATGGGTGATGATTTAACAAAAGCACATTCGCGGAAAAACCACAACCGTTGCACAAATGTACCTAACCATAAACATCAATGCCTTTCTTAAAATCAATACACAAGTATACATTTTTAAACCTGCATATGTAGTTAAAAGAAATTCATGTTAGCAGGCAATATTAACTAGGGAAATTGTGTCACTTCTCTTGTGTTCAGTGCAAGCAGAGTCGGGGTATATGCAGTAGTTTGGGCCGCCTGGCTCGTAACATTGAACCTTGTGCAATGTAACAGCAATATTTAGACTTAGGGTTGCCACCCGTTCGATAAAATACGTAACGGTTCCGTATTTCACTGAAATAATAAATGTTTTGTTATCGAAATGATAGTTTCCGGATTTTAACATATTCATGACCAAAGGCTCGTATTTCGATGTGTTTATTATATTATAAATATATTATAAATATTTGATAAAGCAGTCTGACTGAGCGGTGGTAGGCAGCAGCAGGCTCATAAGCATTCATTCAAACAGCACTTTACTACGTTTGCCAGCAGCTCTTAGTAATGCTTGAAGCACAACTCTGTTTATGACTTCAAGCCTATCAACTCCCGAGATTAGGCTGGCAATACTAAAGTGCCTATAAGAACATCCAATAGTCAAAGGTTATGAAATACAAATGGTATAGAGAGAAATAGTCCTATAATTCCTATAATAACTACAACCTAAAACTTCTTAACTGGGAATACTGAAGACTAATGTTAAAAGGAACCACCAGCTTTCATATGTTCTCAAGTTCTGAGTAAGGAACTTAAACGTTAGCTTTTTTACATGGCACATATTGCACTTCTACTTTCTTCTTCAACACTCTGTTTTTGCATTATTTAAACCAAATGGAACATGTTTCATTATTTATTTGAGGCTAAATTGATTTTATTTCTGTATTATATTAAGTTAAAATAAAAGTGTTCATTGTTCATTCATTATTGTTGTAATTGTCATTACTGCAAATATATTCATAAAAATTGACCGATTAATCTGTATCTGCTATTTTTGGTCCTCCAATAATCGGTATCGGCGTTAAAAAATCATAGTCGGTTGACCTCGACTCCAAACATATGAAGCCAAATGAATGCCCCTATAATGATCGACCCAGGGGTGGGAAGGGACTCGGGGGGGTATGCTAATTTGGTATAGAGCAGACCTAACTCACTCCATTAAATTAATCAAAACAGGAACATTTTACATTTGGCTATAAATTCAAAAGGAAATGATCTTAACAGAGAAAAATGTCCTCCTGTGTGCTACCTATATTCCCCCACTAGAATCCCCATACTTTAATGAAGACAGCTTCTCCATCCTGGAGGGGGAAATCAATCATTTCCAGGCCCAGGGACATGTACTAGTCTGTGGCGACCTAAATGCCAGAACCGGACAAGAACCTGACACTCTCAGCACACAGGGGGACAAACACCTGCCTGCAGTTTACAGCATTCCCTCCCACATATGCCCCCCTAGGCACAACTATGACAACATAACAAACAAAACGGGTCACAACTCCTGCAGCTCTGTCACATTCTGGGTATGTACATAGTCAATGGTAGGCTTCGAGGGGACTCCTATGGTAGATACACCTATAGCTCATCTCTTGGCAGGAGTACTGTAGACTACTTTATCACTGACCTCAAACCAGAGACTCTCAGAGCGTTCACAGTCAGCCCACTGACACCCCTATCAGACCACAGCAAAATCACAGTCTACTTGAACGGAGCAATACCCAATCACGAGGCATCAAAGCCAAAGGAACTGAGTAACATTAAGAAATGCTATAGATGGAAGGAATGCAGTTTGGAAACCTACCAAAAAACTATTAGGCAACAACAAATTCAATCCCTTCTAGACAATTTCCTGGGTAAAATGTTTCACTGCAATAGTGAAGGTGTAAACTTGGCAATAGAACATTTTAACAGTATATTTGACCTCTCAGCTTCCCTATCAAATCTAAAAATCTCAAATAGAAAACCGAAGAAAATGAACAACAATGACAAATGGTTTGATGAAGAATGCAAAAATCTAAGAAAGAAATTGAGAAACCTGTCCAACCAAAAACATAGAGACGCGGAAAACCTGAGTCTATGCCTTCACTATAGTGAATCACTAAAACAATACAGAAATACACTACGGAAAAAGAAGGAACAGCACGTCAGAAATCAGCTCAATGTAATTGAAGAATCCATAGACTCTAACCACTTCTGGGAAAATTGGAAAACACTAAACAAACAACAACACAAAGAATTATCTATCCAAAATGGAGATGTATGGGTAAGCCACTTCTCCAATCTTTTTGGCTCTATAACAAAGAATAAAGAGCAAAAACATATACATGATCTGATCAAATACAAATCTTAGAATCAACTATTAAAGACTACCAGAACCCACTGGATTCTCCAATTACCTTGAACGAGTTACAGGACAAAATAAAAACCCTCCAACCCAAAAAGGCCTGTGGTGTTGATGGTATCCTTAATGAAATTATCAAATATACAGACAACAAATTCCAATTGGCTATACTAAAACTCTTTAACATCATCCTTAGCTCTGGCATCTTCCCCAATATTTGGAACCAAGGACTGATCACCCCAATCCACAAAAGTGGAGACAAATTTGACCCCAATAACTACCGTGGAATATGCGTCAACAGTAACCTTGGGAAAATCCTCTGCATTATCATTAACAGCAGACTCATACATTTCCTCAATGAAAACAATGTACTGAGCAAATGACCAAATTACCGTACAACAGACCATGTATTCACCCTGCACACCCTAATTGACAACCAAACAAACCAAAACAAAGGCAAAGTCTTCTCATGCTTTGTTGATTTCAAAAAAGCCTTCGACTCAATTTGGCATGAGGGTCTGCTATACAAATTGATGGAAAGTGGTGTTGGGGGTAAAACATATGACATTATAAAATCCATGTACACAAACAACAAGTGTGCGGTTAAAATTGGCAAAAAACACACACATTTCTTCACACAGGGTCGTGGGGTGAGACAGGGATGCAGCTTAAGCCCCACCCTCTTCAACATATATATCAACGAATTGGCGCGGGCACTAGAAAAGTCTGCAGCACCCGGCCTCACCCTACTAGAATCCGAAGTCAAATGTCTACTGTTTGCTGATGATCTGGTGCTTCTGTCACCAACCAAGGAGGGCCTACAGCAGCACCTAGATCTTCTGCACAGATTCTGTCAGACCTGGGCCCTGACAGTAAATCTCAGTAAGACCAAAATAATGGTGTTCCAAAAAAGGTCCAGTCGCCAGGACCACAAATACAAATTCCATCTAGACACTGTTGCCCTAGAGCACACAAAAAACTATACAAACCTTGGCCTAAACATCAGCGCCACAGGTAACTTCCACAAAGCTGTGAACGATCTGAGAGACAAGGCAAGAAGGGCATTCTATGCCATCAAAAGGAACATAAATTTCAACATACCAATTAGGATCTGGCTAAAAATACTTGAATCAGTCATAGAGCCCATTGCCCTTTACGGTTGTCACACAAAAAACTATACATACCTTGGCCTAAACATCAGCGCCACAGGTAACTTCCACAAAGCTGTGAACGATCTGAGAGACAAGGCAAGAAGGGCATTCTATGCCATCAAAAGGAACATAAATTTCAACATACCAATTAGGATCTGGCTAAAAATACTTGAATCAGTCATAGAGCCCATTGCCCTTTACGGTTGTGGGGTCTGGGGTCCGCTCACCAACCAAGACTTCACAAAATGGGACAAACACCAAATTGAGACTCTGCATACAGAATTCTGCAAAAATATCCTCCATGTACAACGTAGAACACCAAATAATGCATGCAGAGCAGAATTAGGTCGATACCCACTAATTATCAAAATCCAGAAAAGAGCTGTTAAATTCTAGAACCACCTAAAAGGAAGCGACTCCCAAACCTTCCATAACAAAGCCATCACCAACAGAGAGATGAACCTGGAGAAGAGTCCCCTAAGCAAGCTGGTCCTGGGGCTCTGTTCACAAACACAAACACACCCCACAGAGCCCCAGGACAGCAGCACAATTAGACCCAACCAAATCATGAGAAAACAAAAAGATGATTACTTGACACATTGACACAAAACACAGAGCAAACTAGAATGCTATTTGGCCCTAAACAGAGAGTACACAGTGGCAGAATATCTGTCCACTGTGACTGACCAAAACTTAAGGAAAGCTTTGACTATGTACAGACTTAGTGAGCATAGCCTTGCTATTGAGAAAGGCCGCCGTAAACAGACCTGGCTCTCAAGAGAAGACAGGCTATGTGCACACTGCCCACAAAATGAGGTGGAAACTGAGCTGCACTTCCTAACCTCCTGTCCAACGTATGACCATACTAGAGATACATATTTCCCTCAGATTACACAGATCCACAAAGAATTCGAAAACAAATCCAATTTTGATAAACTCCCATATCTACTGGGTGAAGTTCCACAGTGTGCCATCACAGCAGCAAGATTTGTGACCTGTTGCCACAAGAAAAGGGCAACCAGTGAAGAACAAACACCATTGTAAATACAACCCATATTTATGCTTATTTATTTTCCCTTGTGTACTTTAACCATTTGTACATTGTTACAACACTGTATATATATATATATGTATAATATGACATTTGTAATGTCTTTATTGTTTTGAAACGTCTGTATGTGTAATGTTTACTGTTAATTTTTATTGTTTATTTCACTTTTGTATATTATCTACCTCACTTGCTTTGACAATGTTAACACGTTTCCCATGCTAGTAAAGCCCCTTGAATTGAATTGAAAGAGAGAGAGAGAGGAATAAATATAATTTTTCAGAACTAAAGAGAACACAGAACACAGAGAGAACGATGGATATTCAATAAGCCCCAGACAGACACTCACTATTCTAATCCAGCTTCAAAGGAGAAACCCAGCAATAAAAATGAATAGGAGTGATACACTTTAGAAATTACATTATTCTGCTACCAAAGGCCGAGCTAATAAATCACAGTCCAAAATACGTTGAATGACAGGTAATTGAATAACGATGAAGTAAACATACTGCTTGTGGTGTACTGTGCTACAGTATTTGTGCATACACCCTCAGGTACTACCTATCTCTACTTTAATAACAGGGTCTCTCTATAGGAACTCACAGCCCATCCAGAATTCCCAGAGGTAGGCTACCTTTACTTTAATAAGAATCTCATGTAGGGGAGAGTGGGAGAGTGGGGTAAGCTGGGTAATTTTTAACATTCAGCATTACTATTTCAAGGGAAATATAATATTCTTTCTAACAAAGATATCTACATATATTTCAGGATGTTGCGTATCCCTGAAAATAATCAGAATGCATCTAAACATAACAGTTTTGAAAACCTAGTTTGTCCAAAAAAAGTGGTCTCTTGCCACCACTTACCCGGGTATGGGGTATGTTGATTGCAGGGACAGGGTAAATTGAGCCACCTTGGGGTAAGTGGGTGTTGGTGTACTGTGACAGTGGGTGATGGTGCTGATAGGTCAAAGTTGAATTTGTGGATTGGGGGTGTGGTATATTGTATATCTTAAATGTATGCCTACATTCAGATATACTGTAGATCTCTCTGTTCAATATCACATACCCTTCCATTCCTTGACCAGTTGTCTGTGACAGGGATGTTGATTCGATGTGCCAATTCATAGGGAAGTTCTCTGCATTTGAGGCTACTAAGCCCATGAAAACGGCCTGAGAGATGCTTTATATGTTTAGCAAGCTCAGACGCCATGTCATCAGATAACAATTCCCTCTGCTACTCTATCATAGTCTCTCTTTTGCACAGGTACAGTATATGTTTGTTTCAGCTTCTACCCCCCAAGCTATAATTAATTGATGAACAATTAATCAAATGGCCACCCGGAATACAGTCACTTTACCCCTACCTACATGTATAAATGACCTCGAATAGCCTGTACCCCCGTACGTTGACTTGGTACCGGTACCCCCTGTATATAGCCTTGTTATTGTTATGTAATTTTACTGTGTACATCTTTTACTTTAGTTTATTTAGTAAATAGTTTCTTAACTCTATTTCTTAAACTGCATTGTTGGTTTAAGGGCTTGTAGTAAGTAAGCATTTCACCTGTTGCATTTGGCGCATGTGACAAATAGAATTTGATTTGTTTTATTTATTTGATCAATATACAGGTACCTGTTCAGTGTCACTCAGCAAATTGTTTCCTCCCTTGCTGCTGCTTAAATGAACATCTTCCCTTCTCTCACTTCCTTGGCTGCTCTCTCAAAAACCTTCAAGGCGGAATACGCCCCTTCTTGTTTTACATTTGTATACACAGGGCACGATGATGTCTGCTCTGTAACAATAACAATCTTGGGTTCATATGCACGACACATCGCAAAAATACTCTTCTTATGCAGTGGCGATTTTAGCATGTAAATCTTGGTGGGGGAAACAAAAATGTGGGATGCATGCCAGCAAAGCCACTACACAACCCAACACTAAACAATACATTAATTGCACTACAACGGTGACAAACGGTGCTCATAAACTGTTAGGGCCTACATAAAGCTTTCCCAACAGCAGAGTCCCAACAGCAGTCCCAACACCTTACCACGGCTACACCTGGCTTTCAGCAGAGCCTTGTCTGTCAGCGAAACAGTTCATTCAGCCTCATTTACTGCCTTTAAAAAAAAACATAGCTGATATGGCTGACTTGCTTAAACAAATGTGGTTTCTACTGACAATTGAGATGTACAAACTATGACATAAGGGTAAGACAAGCGGATAACAAGCAATCCGTTATTTCGTTTAAGACATTAATGAGCGAGCCACGGACGTAGTCAATATAACTATTTGTTCAGCACTTTTGAAATGTACAGCGACAGAAATCAGAACATGGGCCATTCTTACAGTGTACTCCCTGTACAACAAGTCAGAATCGTAGGATACAGAAAGGGGGCAGACATTGATATAAACAGACAATGAAAGCTCTTACAATATTCAATGATTACATTTCTCTAAAACATGTTATAGGCTACATGTGCACCACCAAGTTCGAACAGTAGGAGAAATTAAGAGGCAAAAATAGACCAAATTATTAGGGTGAGGCACATTGAATGCTGTTTGGGTCATTGCGTGTCAAAAAAGATAGAACACTATTTGACACATTAAATAAGCTTTTAATTTGACAAGTCAAATGACACAATTTAATTATAGAATGTTGTGTGTGGTGAATTTGCACGTGCAAGCCAAGCGCCACCACTACTGTCAGTAGCACTGTCAAAGCTGTACAAACGCTAACAAGCAAACACTGGCCACGAACGATGTGTTTACAAAACAGCATTGGTGAAAATAGACCAAATTATTAGGGTGAGACACTAACAGCTTACTATACAACATACACTTAGTATTAGTTTCTTAGCTACAGAATACCTATCTCCCTTTGCATATTATATCATTTATGCAGCGGCATGCAAGACATTTTTGGACTCACCTTGTGAAGGCTGTCCACTTTGGGCAAATTTTGTCATCAAACTTTGTCACCAAAGTCTGGCATTCTCTGGATTTATGGTGGGAACTCGAGAAAAGAAAAACACAGCCACTCCATTGAACAGCAGGCTCACGTTAGTGGTTTCTTTGCAATGCTTGCAGTTAGCCACTGATTCCTTCCAAATGAATCATTGTTAAATTTACGATTTCCAACTTGTTGTGTAATGGCCGATGAGCACCGATAAGTTGTATCTATAATTTCTCTTCATTATTTCTCTTCATATGACAAGGATTAAAAAGGATTTGCTAGTAAGATTGTCAATTTAATTCATGATGATGATTGCTAGCTAAGACTTGTGTTGATGTTGACATCAGTCCAATCAAAGCTACTGTACATATAAAGTGATTTAACATCATTTTATCTGTGGTCAATGACCTTGAGCCTTCTTGGAAGGGCACTTGTAATATAACTCTGTGGCAGGACGCAATGGGCTGAACTTCTGGATGTCTACCCTTACTAAGGACTTAAACGTGGCGATGACGTACTGTCCCATGAGTGACAGAACACTGAGTCAATCATGGTGCAATGCTCCTATTTTCTGCTGGCTCGCCCCACCACCACAGAAAGCACTAAGCTAGGCTGAAACACCTGCATTTTGGAGCTGCCTAACTCAAGAAAACAAAAAAGAGACTGTGTGTTTGCAGCTTTATTATCTAATTGATACGCATATATTTAATTACATTGTTTGCAAACTGATATGTGACACAAATTAATTCCAAAACAACATGCAAAACAGGTAAGCCCCCAAAACAATTTTTTTATATGTACAGTTGAAGTCAGAAGTTTACATACACTTAGGTCATTAAAACTCGTTTTTCAACCACTCCACAAATGTATTGTTAACAAACTATAGTTTGGACATCTACTTTGTGCATGACAAGTAATTTTCCAATAATTGTTTACAGACAGACTATTTCACTTCTAATTCACTGTATCACAATTCCAGTGGGTCAGAAGTTTACATACAATAAGTTGACTGTGCCTTTAAAAAGCTTGGAAAATTCCAGAAAATAATGTCATGGCTTTAGAAAATTCTGATAGGCTAATTAACATCATTTGAGTCAATTGGAGGTGTACCTGTGGATGTATTTCAAGGCCTACCTTCAAATTCAGTGCCTCTTTGCTTGACATCATGGGAAAATCAAAAGAAATCAGCCAAGATCTCAGAAAAAAAAATTGACCTCCACAAGACTGGTACATCCTTGGGAGCAATTTCCAAATGCCCTGAAGGTACCACTTTAATCTGTACAAACAATAGTACGCAAGTATAAACACCATGGGACAACGCAGCCATCATACCACTCAGGAAGGAGTCGCGTTCTGTCTCCTAGAGATGAACGTACTTTGGTGCGAAAAGGACCTTGTGAAGATGCTGGAGGAAACAGGCACAAAAGTTTCTATATCCACAGTAAAAACGAGTCCTATATCAAAATAACCTGAAAGGCTGCTCAGCAAGGAAGAAGCCACTGCTCCAAAACCACCATAAGAAAGCCAGAATACGGTTTGAAACTGCACATGGGGACAAAGATCGTACTTTTTGGAAAAATGTCCTATGGTCTGGTCAAACAAAAATAGAACTGTTTGGCCATAATGACCATCATTATGTTTGGAGGAAAAAGGGGGAAGCTTGCAAACCGAAGAACACCATCCCAACCGTGAAGCACGGGGGTGGCAGCATCATGTTGTGGGGGTGCTTTGTTGCAGGAGGGACTGGTGCACTTCACAAAATAAATGGCATCATGAGGGAGGAAAATTATGTGGATATATTGAAGCAACATCTCAATACATCAGTCAGGAAGTTAAAGCTTGGTCGCAAATGGGTCTTCCAAATGGACAATGATCCCAAGCATACTTCCAAAGTTGTGACCAAGTGGCTTAAGGACAACAAAGTCAAGGTAATGGAGTGGCCATCACAAAGCCCTGACCTCAATCCTATAGAAAATTTGTGGGCAGAACTGAAAAAGCGTGTGCGCACAAGGAGGTCTACAAACCTGACTCAGTTACACCAGCTCTGTCAGGAGGAATGGGCCAAAATTCACTCTTGTGGAAGGCTACCCGAAACGTTTGACCCAATTTACAGGCAATGCTACCAAATACTAATTGCATGTATGTAAACTTCTGAGCCACTGGGAATGTGAAAGAAAGAAGGAATAAATAAACAAAAGCTGAAATAAATCATTCTTTCTACTATTATTCTGACATTCCATAGTCTTAAAATAAAGTGATGATCCTAACTGACAGGGAATTTTTACAAGGATTAAATGTCAGGAATTGTAGAAAAACTGAGTTTAAATGTATTTGGCGAAGGTGTATGTAAACTTCCGACAACAACTGTATATCCACAGTAAAACGAGTCCTATTTAAATTGCTTAAAATGTGGGGTTCAAAACACAGGTCACCACTGTTCATATTATGCATAAAACTGACAAATGTAATCATAATTTGTATGAATTATGGTGGCCATCGGCTCAACTTACCCCATGGCCATTGGCTCAATTTACCACAAGGCAAAAATGTTGACTATATCAGCCCACACAGCTACACGGATGCACTTTCATGCTAGGTTTAGGAACTCAAATTGTAGCTTATAGAGACCCTAACTGACGTATAAAACATTCTTAAAACAATATACTTCGGTTTAGATACAAGCATCATGAAACCTCTATTTTCAACCTTTGTGAAATCATTTTTGGGGGACCTATCTTGCTTATCACTTTTTCCATGTGGTTTCTTCCTTCACAGACTGAAATTATGACATCTATGACATCAACCAATATTTGGTTAGCTGTTTCATTTTGTGTACAGTTTCCTAGAAACAAGAGGTGGCTCAACTAACCCTTTGGCTCAACTTACCCCAATCTCTCCTACTGACTGTATTAGCTCAATTAACCTCAACTCTACCAATTATTCCAGCAGCCAATGGGGAACAACAAAAGAAGACAAACAAAGCTGGAAATAAACAGTACAAACTGAATTTACCTTTTAAATGTGGTGGATAAGACGGATGACTGAAGAGAACGGCCTGGAGGACAATGTTGTGCATTTTTAAATGCCTGCCAATCAAACACTGCCTCTCTCTCCTCCCTTGTTCATGCTCTCTCTCTCTCTCCCTCATTTGTTTTCTGTCTCATGAGCAAACTTGCACTGAAAGTCAGAATGTATTAAAAGGATGTTAATGGAGAACCTTGGAGGCTTGACCATGTTCATTCTACTGTAGCTCTACACTGTTTAAAAACAATCTATTTCATCTTGTTATCTAAGCTCTATCAGTGACGGTCGGTGCCGTTTAAGATGAGGGAGGACGATCATTTTTTGTTATGAGCATGGCCTTATTTCTATTACAGCATATTGGATGACTGTCATTCAAATTCCATTCACCCAGTTCAATGTAACATCAATAGGTTTATGCTACAACATGATACTTGAATTTTCTCTATATCCATCATGAGGTTAATACAACCTAGCCTATGAATAAAAGTTTTCAGAGACAGATTTGACTAATGAAGATGGCAGAAAGGGACACATTCAATACCGCATTGCACACTCTAGCATCTAGCTGATCTAGGGTTTAAACATTAGTCCAACAGTTGAAAACAAGAGTTTTTAAAGGACAAATTCAGGTATGTTTATCCCCTTTTCATTCCGTTTGCTTCCATTTAAGAAATATTATTCAACACAATCGGCGGAATGAATACACCCCTGATCACCCGCAAACACGGCTCACTTTCATAGCAGCCGCATACAAACAGCACAATCACTTTGCTCATTGTATAATTCCTTCTCGCATCAATAAGCTTTCCTCCTCTCACCTTTCCCTTCGCTTGTGGACTTAATTGCACAACACAACAGCTGTCTGTGACCAGGTGAAAAAACCTTTCCAAGCCAAACCAAGCCGTACCATAATCACTAACCACTACACACAGCCTACATCGTTGTCACCATATTAGCTAACGTCACAGTCAACATAGCTACTAGAACTAACACGTTAGTAAACCCACTACAATCATGCAGTACAGTGTACAGCAAGCAGTTTAGCAGTTACACCGGCGGACCCCGGTGGTAATAAACTAATTTAACCAGAAGCTTACCTTGACTTGGAAGAGTTCCAGTGTTAGATAGCCATAGCCAGCTAGCTAACATATCATTCCTCTCTGTTTGAGCCAGGTGTTTGAGTAGGTTAAACAAGCTAGCTGCATTCGCTAGCTAAGTAAGTGAAAGTGAAAAAAAATACAACAAAATATAGCTCGCTCTCTCTCTCGCTTCTCCTTCGTTTTTTGAAGAAATTAATTTGTTCAAAACTATTCAACTATTGTCTTTCTCTCTGAGTCAGCTACTCACCACATTTTATGCACTGCAGTTCTAGATAGCTGTAGCTTATGCTTTCAGTACCAGATTATTTATCTGATCCCTTGATTGGGGGGCAACATGTCAGTTCATGCTGCAAAAGCTCTGATTGGTTGGAGGACTACTGCGTAAGTCTATGGAAGGTGGTGAGAAACATGAACCTCCTAGGTTTTGCATAGAGGTGGACCAGGATGTCTTGCTCCCAGACGGACTAAATTACATTTTTGCTCGCTTTGAGGACAATGCAGTGCCACTGACATGGCCCGCTACCAAAACCTGTGGACTCTCCTTCACTGCAGCCGACGTGGGTAAAACATTTAAACGTGTTAACCCTCGCAAGGCTGCAGGCCCAGATGGCATCCCCAGCCACGTCCTCAGACCAGCATGCTGGTATGTTTATGGACATACTCAATCAATCCTTATCCCAGTCTGCTGTTCCCACATGCTTCAAGAGGGCCACCATTGTTCCTGTTCCCAAGAAAGCTAAGGTAACTGAGCTAAACGACTACCGCCCCGTAGCACTCACTTCCGTCATCATGAAGTGCTTTGAGAGACTAGTCAAGGACCATATCACCTCCACCCTACCTGACACCCTAGACCCACTCCAATTTGCTTACCGCCCAAATAGGTCCACAGACGATGCAATCTCAACCACACTGCACACTGCCCTAACCCATCTGGACAAGAGGAATACCTATGTGAGAATGCTGTTCATCGACTACAGCTCGGCATTCAACACCATAGTACCCTCCAAGCTCGTCATCAAGCTCGAGACCCTGGGTCTCGACCCCGCCCTGTGCAACTGGGTACTGGACTTCCTGACGGGCCGCCCCCAGGTGGTGAGGGTAAGTAACAACATCTCCACTCCGCTGATCCTCAACACTGGGGCCCCACAAGGGTGCGTTCTGAGCCCTCTCCTGTACTCCCTGTTCACCCACGACTGAATGGCCATGCACGCCTCCAACTCAATCATCAGGTTTGCGGATGACACTACAGTGGTAGGCTTGATTACCAACAACGACGAGACGGCCTACAGGGAGGAGGTGAGGGCCCTCGGAGTGTGGTGTCAGGAAAATAACCTCACACTCAACGTCAACAAAACAAAGGAGATGATTGTGGAATTCAGGAAACAGCAGAGGGAGCACCCGCCTATCCACATCGCCGGGACAGTAGTGGAGAGGGTTGTAAGTTTTATGTTCCTCAGCGGACAAACTGAATTGTTCCACCATAGTGTTCAACCTCAGGAGGCTGAAGAAATTTGGCTTGTCACCAAAAGCACTCACAAACTTCTACAGATGCAAAATCGAGAGCATCCTGTTGGGCTGTATCACCGCCTGGTACGGCAACTGCTCCGCCCACAACCGCAAGGCTCTCCAGAGGGTAGTGAGGTCTGCACAATGCATCACCGGGGGCAAACTACCTGCCCTCCAGGACACCTACACCAACTTATGTCACAGGAAGGCCATAAAGATCATCAAGGACAACAACCACCTGAGCCACTGCCGGTTCACCCCGCTATCATCCAGAAGGCGAGGTCAGTAAAGGTGCATCAAAGCAGGGACAGAGAGACTGAAAAACAGCTTCTATTTCAAGGCCATCAGACTGTTAAACAGTCATCACTAACATTGAGTGGCTGCTGTCAACGTACTGACTCAACTCCAGCCACTTTAATAATGGAAATTGATGTAAAAAAAATGTATCACTAGCCACTTTAACCTGTTGAAGCTATGGGGGCGCTATTTCATTATTGGATAAAAAAACGTTCCCGTTTTAAGCGCAATATTTTGTCACGAAAAGATGCTCGACTATGCATATAATTGGAAGCTTTGGAAAGAAAACACTCTGACGTTTTCAAAACTGCAAAGATATTATCTGGGAGTGCCACAGAACTCATGCTACAGGCGAAACCAAGATGAAACCTCAAACAGGAAATGAGCAGAATTTTTGAAGCTCTGTTTTTCTATCGTCTCCTTATATGGCTGTGAATGTGCCGTGAACAAGCTTATGCTCTCTGCCGTTCGTCCAAGATGTCTGCAGCATTGTGACGTATTTGTAGGCATATCATTGGAAGATTGGCCATAAGAGACTACATTTGCCAGGGGTCCGCCCAGTGTCCTTTGTCTAAGTTGGTGCGCAATTCTCAGGTGCAATCATTTTACCATGCCATTCAGAGGGAGAAGCACACTTCCAGGAACGATACATCATTGAAGAGATATGTAGAAAAAAACCTTGAGGATTGATTCTAAACAACGTTTGCCATGTTTCAGTCGATATTATGAGTTATTTTGGAAAAAGTTTGGCGTTTTTATAACTGAATTTTCGCTTTTTTTTGGTAGCCAAACATGACGCAGAAAACGGACCGATTTCTCCTGCACAAATAATCTTTCAGGAAAACTGAACATTTGCTATCTAACTGAGAGTCTCCTCATTGAAAACATCCAAAGTTCTTCAAAGGTAAATGATTTATTTGAATGTTTTTCTGGTTTTTGTGAAAATGTTGCCTGGTGATGCTAATGCTAAATGCTAATGCTAAATGCTAGTTTTGCTATGTTTGAGAAGCATATTTTTGAAAATCTGAGATGACAGTGTTGTTAACAAAAGGCTAAGCATGAGAGCTAGCATATTGATTTAATTTCATTTGCGATTTTCATGAATAGTTAACGTTGCGTTATGGTAATGACCTTGAAGCTGTAGTCATGATCCCGGATCCGGGTTGGCTCGACGCAAGAAGTTAAACAATGCCACTTAATATAATGTTTACATACCCTACATTACTCATCTCATATATATATGTTTATACTGTACTCTATATCATCTACTGCATCTTGCCTATGCCGTTCTGTACCATCACTCATTCATATATCTTTATGTACATGTTCTTTATCCCTTTACACTTGTGTGTATAAGGTAGTAGTTGCGGAATTGTTAGGTTAGATTACTCGTTGGTTATTACTGCATTTTCGGAGCTAGAAGCACAAGCATTTCGCTACACTCGCATTAACATCATGTGTATGTGACAAATACATTTTTATTTTATTTGACTAGCTGTCCTCTGGCTACACCATGGTGCTACGCCAGAGATCGCTGTTGAGGATACTGTAGACCTTCATTGCAAAACAGTGTGTATTTATTAATTATTTGGTGATGTGAATATATTTAGTATAGTTTCATCCCAGAATTATAACTGTTTTAGTGTTTAATTTTTATGAAATTCATTGAGGTAGATTGTCTTCCCCTCCCTCCTCTGAGGAGCCCCCACTGAGCTCTATAGTGGGGGTGCTGAGGAGTATTTTTGTCCGAGCAATAAAGGCCTAGTTCACACATTTTTTTTTACATAAAAAAAAAAGAAATTATTATTATTCATTTATTTTTCGGCTAGGATTGGATTGGAACCAGTGCTATAGTCATTTGACACAAAAATATATGTCTTTGGCCACGCACACCAGCATTGGGTTTGGCCTTCGAAAGAGCAATGCATATGCTGAAAATACCTCATCCCTATTATAAAATATGGTGGTGGATCTTTGATGTTATGGGGCAATTTTGCTTCCACTGGTCCTGGGGCCCTTCTTAAGGTCAAGGGCATCATGAACTTTACCAAGTACCAGGACATTTAGCCTGGTTGCCATCTCTGTTGAGATATTACATTCCACTCCTTGCCACTTCTGTCATTTGCCAAAGAGACTGGCAGTTCAGCAATCTTCAAATATGAACATTCTATCATTAATGAGCTTGAGGAGATCAGTAGACTTGATCCTAATTCGATAACCCTCACAGGAATCATCTAACCATAATATTTATAATCATAATTTATACATTTTATTGGAAACATTATAACATAGGGCATTCTGAAGTAATACATTTCATTGGAAACATAACATGCCGCGGGGAGAACAGAAGCTTCCCGTTTACTACATTTTTACCACCAGCCAATGTGATCAATGTGATTTTTCATTGGGAGGGACGTCTAACATGGATCGCTAAAATAATGATTATAATCACGTTTCCTCAATTTAAATATTAGGCCTATGTGGACAACTATAAGCTACATTTGGCAGCTAAGCACCAGTGATCAGTGTAGCCATTTATCGTACAGACGTGAAACACTATCTTCACACCTAGAATTATTTTAAACAAGCTTCCATCATAGACTCAATTGAATTAAAAAAATAATGAAGAATTAAAGGGGGCAGTTTGGGAAAAACGAATGTCCATTCAGAAAGTATCCTAAAGTAGCTTGTCTGGCCTCCATATTAATAAGAGAGGAGGGACAAATAATGAAATAATGATGAAATGAGCATAACAAAATTGTAAAAATGTAAGGAAGTCATGAAGTGCGGAGGACTGACGACAGGTGCCAGTTTTGCGTTTGTTTCCTCTCATTAATGGGATGCAACTGAAGTAAATGTAGCTCAATTGAATCTTGTGGCCTAATATATTTTCCTATCGTTATTTCTTTTTCTCATTACGGAATCCGCTCTAACCACTTTGAAGAACATGATCTTGCATTGACACTGCCTTCTCAAAGGAATGACTGTAGCATGTCGTAACGGTATTGTTTATTGTTGTTCATAAAATTCAAATTCTATATGGCGTATTTGCGCGCACCCATGTTCCATAATGTTGTCATGGAAAAAATTCATATTGTTTCCAACTACCAACCAGCAACTGTACCGTAAATCTGGCTGCATATTGAACATTGAGAGTGCTGAAAGGCCAGTCTTTTTGGCAAGTGAAAGGAGTGATAAGGACTGGAATGTTAGTTAAAAATACTGGTACTCAGACTAGGTTGCCTCTGCCAAGACAATAACCCCAAGCACACATCAAAATCCCCAAAGAACTGGTTAATTGTCCACAAAAATCAACATTTTGCAATGACCATCTCAGTCTTCAGAAGCACAGATGAAGGATATCAAGGATCTGGAAATATTCTGTATGGAGGACTAGTCTAAGATCCCTCCCAATGTGTTCTCCAAAAAAGGATTAGTGTCATTATCCTTGCAAAGGGAGGGTGCAAGAGTATTGAAAACAGGGGAGGCAATCATTTTGACCCCTATTTTTTGAGAGTTAAAAAACATTACTTGTCAAACAAATTCTCCTACTCTGAGCAATTGTATTAGTAAAAAAGTATATAATTTTTCATTTTTTTTGAGCATACAAAATCGATCAGCATTTGTATTATTTACTATACAGTATTTTTTTCTCATCTTCATCAGGGGATCAATAATTCCGGACCGCACTGTGTAAATAGACACACACACTCTCCCCCAGAAATGCCACTTCAGACACTGAGGAGCACAATTAGATTACCTGCAAACTGTGACGGACAGCTTGTTTACCCATCCTGTTTGCTCAAATTAAGACGAGCGAAAGCAAACATGACTGTAAGGGCCACTTTGTGTGGTGTGTGTGTAGTAGCAGCTTGTTGACCTAGCCTACTGTTGAGACCTAGCCTACTTTAATGAGAATCCCCCTGCCATTTCCACTACACTGACACACACACCACTAACTAACCCCACACAGAGGTATACCATAGGCTTACAGTTTTGTAGTACTGCTATACATGCCTTCTACAGACATGAGTAGTGAGATGGGGAGTATATGAGTACATTGATTGAGGGCCACTCAACCCACTGACCACAAGTTATCTTCTACGGCCTCTCTCTCTCTCTCTCTCTCTCTCTCTCTCTCTCGCTCTCTCGCTCTCTCTCTCTCTCTCTCGCTCTCTCTCTCTCTCTCTCTCTCTGGGCTGTTATTCATCACCTGCTTCAGATTGACCTCCACAGGAAATTCATCCTCCATTAAATTAGAAAAATAAATAAAAATCACTTCCTTCTATTGGCCCCCTTTGATATTTTTAATTTGATAGAGTACCTGCTATTGAGCATCACAAGCCTCTCAAATCTCCCATTTCTAATCTGTCTCTATCGCTCTCTCTACGAGCTCCGCAAATCCTTTAGAGACGCAAAAAGACAATACAGACTCAAACTTAAATTGATGCTCGACAACTCAGACTTGCGTCACATGTGACAAGGACCACAGCTTTCTAAACCTCCAATCCATATAGAAATGAAAGATTAAATAAAATGTCCTCGGGATCTATATAAGTGGAACAAATTGTGCTAAGAGAAACAGAAGAAGCTCCAGTTCATGAGGAAGTTTAAGTAATGGTCTGACAAGAACACTAGCTACGAATGTAGATGTTAAGATGTGTATTTTAAAGGTAATGTTCCACCCTCTGCAACTGGATCTTGGAATTCCTGATGACCAGACCACAGGTTGTGAGGATTGGCAACAACACCTCCTCCACACTGACTCGTAACACAGGGGCCCCCCAGAGGTGTGTCTTCAGTCCTCTGCTGTACTCCCTGTTAAGCCACGACTGCGTGGCTTTGCACGACACCAACTCCATCATCAAGTTATGTTGACGACACTATGGTTGTAGGCCTGATAACCAACAACGAAGAGTAAGGGAGGAGGTAAGTGAACTGGCATTGTGGTGTCATGACAACAACCTCTCCCTCAACATTAGCAAAACAAAGGAGTTGATTGTTGATTTCAGGAAGCAGAGAAGTGAACATGCCCCAATCCACATCAATGGGACTGCTGTAGAGAGAGTCACGGGTCCTCTCCAAATACTACCGCTGCACCATCGAGAGCGTTTGACCGGTTGCGGCCTGGTACAGGAATTGCTCCGTCCATGACCGCAGGGTAGTGAAGGCGGCCCAGTACATCACTGGGACCGTGTTCCCACCCATCCAGGATATCTACCTGAGGTAGGCACGCAGCATCATCAAGGACCCCTCACACCCCAGCCACGAGCTGTTCTCTGCCTTACTGTCGGGCAGACGGTATTGGAGCATGAGGTCTGTTACCAACAGCCTCAGAGACAGTTTCTATCTACAAGCCATCAGACTGCTGAACACTTGAACTGGACTAACCAGCTGCTCTGGTTCTTTGCACCTTAGCACGCATGCACTCACTCATTTACACATACATTCACTGACAAAACATTAAGAACGCATGCTCTTTCCATGACATAGACTGACCAGGTAAATACAGGTGAAAGCTATGATCCCTTATTGATATCGCTTGTTAAATCCACTTCAATCAGTGTAGATGAAGCGGAGGAGACAGGTTAAAGAAGGACTTTTAAGCCTTGAGACATGGATTGTGTATGTGTGCCATATGTGGGCCTTTGAATGGGGTATGGTAGTAGGTGCCGGGTGCACCGGATTGTGTCAAGAACTACAATGCTGCTGGGTTTTTCACGTTCCTGTGTGTATCAAGAATGGTCCACCACCCAAAGGACATCCAGCCAACTTGACACAACTGTAGGAAGCATTGGAGTCAACACGCTTTCAACACCTTCTAGAGTCCATGACCCGACGAATTAAGGCTGTTCTGAGGGCAAAGGGAGGGGGGGGGGTTGCAACTCAATATTAGGAAGGTGTTCCTAATGTTTGGTATATTCCGTGTACATGCATGCTATACACACATCACAACTGCTGCTACCAGATGCTTATTTTACTGCTCAATTTATACACTTGCCCCCCTTCCACTTCTTCCCCAATACACGTGTAAATATTGGACTAAATTGTGCCTTCCTGTATTATATTTATGCTAAAACGTTTATTATATTCTATTGAGCCATTTACTTTATGTTCATATTCTTATCTTTTCTTATTTCTTATTGTTTGTCGAGAAGGAACCTGCAAGTAAGCATTTTGTTGGCTGATGTATACCATGCATATCCCGTACATATGGCTAATAAAACATGAAACCTGAGACTCTCTCTCATCGTTCCTTTGTCTGTTTCTTTTCTGCTCTTTTGATGTACTCTTGTGTTTTGCATATAATTTGCCTGCAGTCCCATCCAGAGAAAACAGGGTTAGGTTTGTGATGCTTGACTGAGTTACGGTAAGATCAGCTCTGTGTTCCTTTCACAGGTAAAGAGGATACTCCCACACCCTTCTGAGAGGAGTACTAATAAAACACTAGCCAATTAGAATGTGACCAAACCTGCCTTGTTTCATTACAAAATGTTGGAATTGTAAAGAATTCAGTTCCCAGCAATAGGTCTATCTAGGTCTATGTATACTGAACAAAAATATAAATGCAACATGCAAAGTGTTTCATGAGCTGAAATAAAATTTCCCAGAAATGTTCCACATGCACAAAAAGCTTATTTATCTAAAATGTTGTGCACACATTTGTTTACATCCCTGTTAGTGAGCATTTCTCTTTGTCAAAATAATCCATCCACCTGACAGGTGTGGCATTTCAAGAAGCGGATCATTACACAGGTGCACCTTGTGCTGGGGACAATAAAAGCCACTATAAAATGTGCTTTTTTGTCACACCACACAGTGCCACAGATGTCTCAAGTTTTGAGGGAGCGTGCAATTGGCATGCTGACTGCATAAATGTCCACCAGAGCTGTTGCCAGAGAATGTAATGTTAATTTCTCTACCATAAGCCTCCTCCAGCGTTATTTTAGAGAATTTGGCAGTACGTCAACCAGCCTCACAACCGCAGTCCACGTGTAACCATGCTAGCCAACGACCTTACATCCGGCTTCTTCACCTGTGGGATCAGCTGAGACCAGCCACTCGGACAGCTGATGAAACTGAGGAGTCTTTCTGTCTGTTATGAAGCCTGTTTGTGGGGAAAAACTCATTCTGATTGGCAGGGCCTGGCTCCCAAGTGAGTGGGCCTATGACCTCCCAGGTCCACCCATGGCTGCGCCCCCGCCCAGTCATGTGAAATCCATAGATTAGGACCAAATGTATTTATTTCAATTGACTGATTTCCTTATATGAACTGTAACTCAGCAATCTTGTGCATCTTGTGTTTATATTTCTGTTCAGTATAGTTCTAGATTTCATTCACCTTATAAACTTAACATGGGTAAAACATCAGGGTGTAGTTAAACATTCACAAAAGCCTTTCTAGGAACAGTGTACTGCTCTACAGTAGCTGTGCTCTGCGCCGAGAAAGGCTTTTGGCGCTAGCTAAAGCTGAGCTCGCGTCATTCAACATTAGCCCCTCCATACTGTATGTCAAAGTCTCTCTGTGGAGAGTTATGGCTTTAATATCATGACCACTAGCCAGGTCCATTTGTTCTCCGGGGCACCTATGAAATGGTCATCGTGATTATGTTTTTACTCAGCCACCGACTTTTATTGGCTCCAAGCTGAAAAGTGTTTGTAAAGCATTTTGATTTAGATGGCCGGAGAGAGAGAGAGAGAGAGAGAGAGAGAGAGAGAGAGAGAGAGAGAGAGAGAGAGAGAGAGAGAGAGAGATGGAGGTCAGTTGGAATGAAGATGTTTTTGGAGGGGACACATACAGTATACTAAGACACAAATGTAATCCTGACATCACATGCAGTGCCTTCGGAAAGTATTCAGACACCTTGACTTTTTCCACATTTTGTTACGTTACAGCCTTATTCTAAATGGATTAAATAAATAAAAGTCCTCATCAATCTACACACAATACTCCATAGTGACAAAGTAAAAACAGTTTTTTAGGAATGTTTACAAATTTCTTAAATAAAAAAAATTGAAATACCTTATTTACGTTAACTTTTAAGACCCTTTGCTATGAGACTCGAAATTGAGCTCTGGTGCATCCTGTTTCCATTGATCATGCTTGAGATGTTTGGAGTCCACCTGTAGTAAATTCAATAGTTTGGACATGATTTGGAAAGGCACACACCTGTCTATATAATGTCCCACAGTTGACAATGCATGTCAGAGAAAAAACCAGGCCATGAGTTTGAAGGAATTGTTTGTAGAGCTCTGAGACAGGATTGTGTCGAGGCACACATCTGGGGAAGGGTACCAAAACAATTCTGCAGCATTGAAGGTCTTCAAGAACACAGTGGCCTCCATCATTCTTAAATGGAAGATGTTTGGAACCACCAAGACTCTTCCAGAGCTGGCTGCCCGGCCAAACTAAACAATAGCGGGAGAAGGGCCTTGGTCAGGCAGATGAACAAGAACCCGATGGTCACTCTGACAGAGCTCCAGAGTTCCTCTGTGGAGATGGGAGAACCTTCCAGAAGGACAACCATCTCTGCAGCACTCCACAAATCAGGCCTTTATGTTAGAGTGGCCAGACGAAAACCACTCCTTAATAAAAGGCACATGACAGCCAGCTTGGAGTTAGCCAAAAAGCACCAAAAGACTCTCAGACCATGAGAAACATTATTCTCGGGGCTGATGAAACAACGATTGAACTCTTTGGCCTGAAGTGTCATGTCTGGAGGAAACCTGGCACCATCCCTACGCTGATGCATGGTGGTGGCAGCATCATGTTGTGGGGATGTTTTTCAGGGACTGGGAGACTAGTCGGGATCGAGGTAAAGATCAATGGAGATTTCCTTGATGAAAACCTGCTCCAGAGCGCTCAGGACCTCAGACTGGGGCGAAGGTTCACTTTCCAACAGGACGACAACCCTAAGCACACAGGAAATACAACGCAGGAGTGGCTTCGGGACAAGTCTCTGAATGTCCTTGAGTGGCCGAGCCAGAGCCCGGACTTGAATCAGATCGAACATCTCCAGAGAGACCTGAAAATAGCTTTGCAGCAATGCTCCCCATCCAACATGACATAGATTGAGAGGATCTGCAGAGAAGAATGGGTGAAACTCACCAATTACAGGTGTGCCAAGGTTGTAGCGTCTTACCCAAGAAGACTAGATGCTGTAATCGCTGTCAAAGGTGCTTCAACAAAGTACCAAGTAAAGGGTCTGAATACTACTTTTTTTCTTTGATAAATTATCCAAAACTTAAAAACAACTATTTTCGCTTTGTCATTATGGGTTATTGTGTGTAGATTGATAAGGGGAATTTTTTAAATACATTTTAAAATAAGGCTGTAACGTAACAAAATGTGGAAAGAGTCAAGAGATTTGAATACTTTCCTAATGCACTGTATGTCCAATCTATCCTCCCATTTTGTTATTATAATATAAATAGAGAATATATTAATATACTGAACAAAAATATAAACACAACATGTAAAGTGTTGGTCCCATGTTTCATGAGCTGAAATAAAATATCCCAGAAATTTTCCATAAAAGCTTATTTCTCCCTGAGTTTGTGTACAAATTTGTTTCTATCCCTGTTAGTGAGCATTTCTCCTTTGCCAAGATAATCCATCCACCAGACAGGTGTGGCATTTCAAGAAGCTGATTAAACAGCATGATCATTACACATGTGCACCATGTGCTGGGGACAATAAAAGGCCACTCTAAAATGTTTGTCACACAACACAATGCCACAATGCGTGTAATTGGCATTCTGACTGCAGGAATGTCTACCTGTACCGTTGCTAGAAAATTGAATGTTAATTTCTCTACCATAAAACGTTGTTTTAGAGAATTTGGCAGTACGTCCAACCGGCCCCACAACCGCAGTCCACGTGTAACCATGCCAGCCACCGACCTTCACATCTGGCTTCTTCACCTGCGGGCTCGTCTGAGACCAGACCAGGACAGCTGAGGTGTATTTCTGTCTGTAATAAAGCCCTTTTGTGGGGAAAAACGAATTCTTATTGGCTGGGTCTGGTTCCCCAGTGGGTGGGCCTTTGCCCTCCCAGACCCATCCATGGCTGTGCCCCTGCCCAGTTGTGAAATCCACAGATTAGGGCCAAATTAATTAATTTAAATTGATTGATTTCTTTATATGAACTGTAACTCAGTAAAATAATTGAAATTGTTGCATGCTGCATTTATATTTTTGTGCAGTGTAAATTAACATTTAATATTTTCATGTGTAATATTAATATAATATTTGATAGATGCCCAGTAGATAATGAATGGGGAAAGTCTGGTATACAAAATATAGTCATTCAAAGAAAATGCCCCACTTACCTGTAAATCAAAGCACCCATAACCACACCTGGGCCTAAACAAACCATCCCAACTGACACCTGATACAGTGGCTGGCTGTGCTAGAAAGCATGCAGGGCTTTGTACACAATGGTTTGCATAATATGAAAAACACCTAGCGCACCTGAACACACCAGGGTAAGTGTGACAATAACTCTCTCTCTGTTTCCCAGAAACAGAACGAACAGACACAGACCTCGGTTCAAATACTTCACTTCTCTTTTTTTCGACCTGCACTCTTGGAGCTCGGAACATATGAATTTCACTGTGCCCTGCGATTACATCTGCGACCCTGTGCATGTGACTAATAAACGTATCTAATCTATTCATCTAATCTAACACTATTTGAAATATTTCAGAATCATGTGTTTGCCTGCCTGGAGTGTCAAATGGATGGGGTTTTCTGTTTTGTGACTATTCTAATAGTCCATTAAACCAGGCAAGCTCAATTAACCACAAATAAAGTATCTGAATAATTAAAAATAGTATTTGAACCCATAGGTCCGACAGACATGTAGGTTTTCCAGAGTTTTCCCTTTCCTGGCCTCATTTATCTAAAAAAATATAAAAACATCTTGTAAAAAAGATGGTATTTGGGCTATGTGGTTATTTGTAGTGTAAAACAGGCAGGCAGAGATGATGAAGGGCTTTGGGCTAATTTCTCCATCTAAACCACAGGGTCTCTGAGCGTGCCTCTGTCTCTGGGGAGAAGATGGGGCTGTCGTGGTTCTCCACACACAGCTGTTCAGGGGACATGTATGGAGCACATATAGTATACGTTGGTATGTGGCTGGTAATCTCTATGCTGTTGATATGGCCGTATGCATGTATTCTCAGGTTAGCATGACATCATCTGTATATCTCCTGTGACATGTTCATTGAGATTTTGTGTATGCCAATGGTGGTATCCACATTAATACCTGAAACACTTACATGGGTGTCTTGATTTGTCAAAGGAACGCCCAGTAACCCTCATCACCAATGAAAATTCTAACCATACCCTCCTCTCTCAAGATCTACCTCACCCTATCATACACCAAATCCACCCAATGATATCCCCCCTCTCCTCTCCTCCCCATCCCCAGGCCCTACCTGTATGGTGGGAGAGGAGCGGTGCTTGCGGGTGGTGGTGGTGGACATGGTGGTGGTGGTCTCAATAAAGGTGGTGGACATCTCGGGGGGCTGGGCGGTGGTGCGAGCCGACCCGGCCACAGAGGGCACGTCGCCTACCAATCGGACACTGCCGTTGATCTTGATGTTGGGGTTGCCCTCGGCAGCCATGTTGAGGACCTTGAGGCCGTTGTAGTAGAGGCCGGACAGCTGACCCTGGAAGGGCCGACTGCGGTCGCTGCCACCGATGGTGACTGTGGCCTGCGTGTTGAATATCGTTAGCTGCCGACCTAAAGGATGGAATCAGACAGAGGTCATTCACATCAAGGAACAGCAAGAGATGGAGTAGGAAAATAAGGTCTGTTTTTTTTATTCAATATCCAAACTGTTCTTGAAATGGGAGATGTTGGTTGACTCAAAGATCCGGCTTCATATGATAAATGTTGGTCTGCCATGACCTCATTGTGTGTGTGTGTGTGTGTGTGTGTGTGTACGTCACTATGTGCACTTATAAGTCCTTGACAATCAAAAGGTCCTTACAGTATATTGTCGAGGTCACTATGAGGTCGGTTGTAAAAACCTTTACGGTGAAACTATAAAGAAAGGTCAACTGAAGAGGCTATAACTAGCCTGGGCCCAGGGAGCTAACCCCAAATATACAGGGTCAACACGTCTGGCTACAAGGGTGATGTCTCCCAGGATGGATTCACTGTAGAAAGGTCATCATGTTGTTAGCCGTAATTACAAGATTACGGGTTGTGATCTGAGGCTGAGGGAGGAGAGGAGAGAGGAGGACGGAAAGGAGGAGAAAAGGTCAAAGCTTTATGTCTGTCTCCTCAAACTGGCCCTTTGGGGCAGCCTCTGATCAGCTGCATCTAATAAGGCTAGAGCTAATGCCATAGCTAAGAAGACAAAGACTGGGGTAGGGACGAATGTTTAAAAGGCTAGGGCAAATGCTTAAGCCTGAAAGCAGAGAAAGGAACTGATGTCTAAAAAGCTAGGGCTAAGGCCAAAGGTATACATCAGGAGGGCAGGAATCTGAAAGAGAAAAGCAGTACACGAAAAGAGGTTGTCGAGTTTCAAATGGGAAAAATGATTGCCAAATGGATATTTACAGTACATGTAAAATCGAAGTATTCTAAGTAATATCACCGACATAACATCTTGAATAAGTGTATATTTGTAACCTAAAACATCAAAAAATGAATAATATTACAAATCATAATATTCAACTTAGCAAGTATTGAGTAAAATGTTGAGCTGTTAGAAAATTGTTTACCCAAGTTTAATGCAATCATTCTCCAATGCCATCAACATAGAATTCTGGTTACAGAATTAATAAATGAAAAAATGATTGTACATCAAATGATTATTAACTGACTCAACATTGTAGATGTACAACAGCATATTGCTTCATGCATTGGGTGACTACTTGCATTTGAAATTGCATTCAGGTTTAAATGGGTGTTAAAGGGACTTTAAGGAGATACTTGAGCTTTGTTATTTCTGTTTTATCGTAAAGCTAATTTTAGAAGGATTCAAGATGTAGAGTACATGAAATAATCTTTTCATGTGTAATATGAACACGAGATAGGATGATTATCTTCAATAGCAGTCCCTTTAACTGAGTAGAATGATTATGAATTATGAACTATCATGAGATTTACTTGGGTAATTAACTTGGGTACCAAAAAATCTAATCAAATGTATTCGAATTGAGAAAGAAAATGAGGTTAGGAAGTTATTAGTTCATGCTAAAATCATATTTTAAAGTAATAAAATAAATTCAAAGTATCAGTTCAGCAGGCAAATGCAAAAATAAAAAGTTAAATGTTGAGCCCAATAGAAGAGAATTTAAAAGTTAGAAGTTGTGTTAAGGTTACCTTTCTCTTGTAGCCAGTCCACTACTGGCCGGGCGTATTTCAATGGGAATTTCTTAGTGGCAATTTCAAGGCGTTCATTATCGGTTGTCGCTGTTTAAAGTTTAAAAAACATTTAAAACATTTTAGAAAACAGTTTGCATTTGGCATCCGGCATTTTAACACAATTTAAACACATGCTCACGTCAAACTATTGTTTTCATTTTCATGCAAAAATGTAAAACCTTTAATTGCAGGTTAGAATTGATGTCTTGTTTATGAGATAGGCGAAGTGTTAAGAGTAAAGTATTAACAAATAGAGGTCATTTGCTGCTCTGCTGGTTTTCACGAGGCTTTACTAACAGGCGACAGAAGAACCACTATATTTCTGGCATTCAATTAATTTAAACCTTGACAAAGATATTTAGAGCCATCATAAAAACCAGCATTTTTTTCTCATGGGATGTAGTGTATTCAAGTATCTTATTAAATAAATAACAGTTAACCAACCCTTCCAATGCACATGCACCATGCAACCATTTTATACTATTAGGACACAGTTCATGGGCATTAAGGTGGACTTCAAATCCAACATTAAGAACAGAAAATAGGAGTAAAGCTGTGATAATAGCAATTTTCACTGGACAGCATTTGCTTTTTCTTCCCCAGAAACCAGTTCACCTCAGTAGTCAAAGAAGGTTTAGTGTGTGTGCATGTGCGTCGTGCGTGCGCGTGTGCATGCGTGCATTTACACACCATACTGGGAAACAGGGAAAGGCCTTGGGGGCAAATGGAGGTGGAACAGTAGGGGTGGCAAAGGAATAGGGTTGAATATGCTTTTGGATGTTTTAGGATGGGTATGCTATTGGTGTAGAAACGCCTGCTGTTTCCAAACCAGAGTCAAGTCGTGATGGGAGACAAGTAACCCCTATGGGGAGACACGCTGCCACAGGGTAGGAACCAAGGAAACCAAGGTAGGAACCAAATTCCAGGACCCCAAAGAGACAGGGGTACCTTAGGGCCCACCCAAAGTGAGAACCCCTACCACGTATCTTTCCTCCTTTTCGATCCTCTAAAAAGAGACCTCATTTCAGCCTTCTGCAAAGATAGAGAGACAGCAGGTAGCTGTGTGTGTGAGTGTGTGTGTCTGCACGAGTCCACGTGTGTGTCTGTGTGTGTGTTTCATGCTCTTTACCCTGCCTGCAGTATGTTTGCTGCTCTACAGGGGCCTTATTTCTAACTGCTGCATAAATTTCACACAATTTCTGAACGCGCCATTTCTGAAAAGTCTGCGCAAGTAAACACATATTGAGATGTTATAAACTTGCCGTAAAATGTATGCCATTCAAATACATGTTTGCCGCTATAAACCAGACCTGTCGAAAACGGTGCACGCGTGAATGAGACATTAAAACTGGTGCCAATAACTCCCTTTATCTGCTGTACAATTTAGTAGTTGGCAGAATGTTTTCATCTTTAGCAGTAATTTATGCTGTATCTGGAAAAGGACTTGCGTCAGTTTTTGAATGAGAAAACAACGGCAAATTGTCATGGACCTGTCAACAGAACGTTTGAATTCAACAATGTTTTTTCGAACGACTTTCCCCCCCAACCTAAACATGATGGACTGTCACTGACCGCAAATTCTAAAACATTGCAGGGCAGGCTACTAAAAAAAAACACATTTTGTTTGTACTTGACTTTTTAATGTATTTTTTATAGTACTACTGATATTCATTACTGCATTGTTGGGAAAGAGCAAGCAAAAAAGGCATTTCACTGTACTTGTGCGTGTGACAATAAAAACTTGATAGATACTTCAATGTAAAAGATCAGCTGTTAAATTCGACTGTATACCGGTATTATAAACCACGCGGCCTACGATATTGCAAAACTTGAAATGCAAATAGCCTATCTCTTCACTAGGCTACTAGGCCCAATTAACTGAGAGATGCACATGGTAATTTGTTGTGTGGCTCCTTCCCTAACATGAACCCATCGTGGCCAGAAAAGGTGAGGAATATATTCTGCAATGGCTATGAAAATCAAATAGGAAAAATATTCCTATGTCTAATTATAAGATTCCTACGTCTAATTATAAAACATAGATTTGAACTCTTCTTGCTAATGGCAAAAGGTTGCAGTCTTGTAAATATGTTATCCTCTTTTCATTTTTGTATGAATATGCCTTTCGTCAAATCCCCCATTTGCACAAAATACTTACTTTCCAGCTTGAAATACAATATTTCAACCACTAGCAGATCGGCATACACGTGGTCTGAAGGTTTGCGTGAAAATTGATGCATGCATATTTTGGGATATATTTCATACTTACGCAAGGTTTATAAATAAGGCCCCAGATATTGTCAAATTTGCTTTACAAATGAAATAGATCCTTCCCAGGCACTAAAATAGCATCAGTTCCATAGATGTCACCTTTCATTGGTGTTACTGTCTGAAGACTGACAGCATTTCAAGATATAGAACAAAGAAAAAAATCTCACAAAAGCTCTGACGAAGGCCTTGAGGCCGATACTTAAAGCTTCTTAAAGAGCAGTGACACTATCAAGAGCAATGTGCGGGTTTCTTCTTCTTTTTTTTCTCAAGATAAAGAACAAAACAAAAGATGGAGTAAGACATTATGGATGCCTCTATACTTATTGCATGATGCAGTTTATATTTGCATCAGTTACTGTCAAATCAGGAGGCATATCATTTCCATAATGATTCATTCACCCAATCACCCTTGTGATTGCTATGGAAAGCAATCTTATGCCTGGACTGTGGTGTGTGTTTGGGTCTGTGTTTATCTCTCACTCTCTATCAGTCCTGCTCACCATCCCACACTTCCTCTCTCTATTACTACTCTCTTAATTCTATATGCCTACATCTAAAATTCTCTCTTTCTTCCCCTAACATTTCCTCCCTGAGTGGAACCACTGACAGAATTCATTTGCACAGGGCTCTCTGACTCTCCCAGAGGGCCGTCTCGCTCTCTCCCTCTCCCCTCCCAACTCTATCCCCCCTCCCCTCTCTTCACTCTCCTTGATGCTGACTGCCTAGCCCAATGGAAATAGGAGCCTCCTTCTGGAAGATTTCCCCTCAGTATCTCTAAGAGACAATGGCAGTCCGGGTCCTTTATCTGGCCATCCGCACTGCTCTCATTTAAATCACAGGATTAGACGCCTGGCTCACACTGAAAGGCTTATCTCTCCCCCCTTCCCTCCATCCCTTCCTCCCTCCATCCCTCCATTCCCCGCGGCCCCCAGTAGAGATTTATAGGGGCGGGAGATTCTGTTTTCGATAGCAGTAATTGTATTTGGCTTGTAGGGTACACAAGTATTTATCCACGACACCATTACCTTAAATCCTCTGCAGATAAAGGTGGCCCAAGGTGTTTCTTATCCAATCACACCACCTCTCTCTATCGTTCACTCCCTCTCTTTCTCTTTCTCTCTCTCGGTCTTTGAGAAAACGTATGTGTTATCAGGTTTTCTGAAAGTGACAGAGTTGGGTCCATGTTGTGAACTGCTCTGCAGTGCGTAAGGCAGCATCTAGGGTCTCACATGGACCACCGTCTTTCTGTTCTCCTCCCCACAGACACAGAAGACTTCTTGGATCATGGACACGCTTTCCCAATGCCGAGAAGAGAGCGGAAAGTCCCCGGGCACGGTAGACTCCTCCTTATCATCTCCCAGATGGAGCCATAGGCCGACATACCTATCAATCAACCCAATCACTCCTGATAGGAGGTCAATTCTCCGTACTTATCAAGTTCTGAGACGCCGGCTTGATGTCTTTTGCCAGTCAAAGGGGAGGAGCTGGCCTCAGAGGCAGGCTATAGCGTTCCGCTCCCTCGTCTCCATTGTGTGTCGAGCCAGTTGCAGAAAGCTAGAGGGAAAATAAACCTGCGACGGAGTGGCTGTCACAGGGTGGCTCAGACGAAACGCAGCCTCATTCATATGAAACAGGGGGCCTGTGCAAATGAAAGCAATCATCCTCAAACACACCGTGTGTCTTTTGAATGCAGCTCCTGATAAGCTAGGAGGAGGTGCTGCTTTTTCAAGGCAATTTGCTGCAGAGTATTTCTTCTCTTTTTCTTTTCTCCATTCCTCTCTTCTCCACAACAAGCGTGACTCTGGTAATCGATTCCTATCTCTCTAGCTATTAGGGTTGGGAAATATCCAGATTTCCATGCCTTCATACTGTTCCTGTACCATCCCGGGGTATAAGGTATTACCCGCAGTGCACACAAGGGGGAACTATTTCTTTCCAAGCGTAATGTTTTTTAAATAATAATAATTATGGTAACAAATGCAAACAAAGTACTAGCGAATTCCCATTGTGGATGCTAGCTAAATGATAACAAACCTAAGTGAACATAAACTAACTGCAAGGACAGACACCCCAGCTCCTCAGCTGCTTAAGGGAACAGCTTCATAATTAAAAAATAATACAACAGACTAAATTAAGAACGCGATCTGCTTTATCTATTAACCTAGTGCACAAGTTGACTGCAGGTGTTAATTTAAAAATAACAATTATCGATGGTTTCGAAAATCATACCCCGGTATACGTTATATACGGTATACCGCCCAAGCCTACTAGCTATACCTCACGGACAAGAAAACTCAAGGGCAATGAACCACTGTTTGGAGTACTACCTGAACGGAACGAGTGGTTCTGAATAGAATACTGAAAAACTCTAAAGGGAGAGAAGGAAGGAACATTGTTAAGGTTCCCTATTAAAGTTAGTTATTGGGACATTTTTTTTATTGAACTTTTATTTAACTAGGCAAGTCAGTTAAGAACAAAGACTTATTTACAATGACGGCCTACACCGGCCAAACCTGGACGACGCTGGGCCAATTGTACGCCGCCCTATGGGACTCCCAATCACGGCCGGTTGTGATACAGCCTGGATGTGACCTGATCAGGACAACTGACACTGGCTACATGACAGTATTTTGCAGTAACATAGTCCTGAAAAGCCTTTACTTATCTCTGCACCCTAAAATTTATGAACAGACTTTTCTTCTCCGTAATCTCTATTCTTACAAATTGCTGTCATCGCTTTTTGACATGATAAAGTGTCATAATTAAGTGCTCAAAATTCTTCCTCGGAAGCTGTCCCTCTGCACCCTCCTTTCCCACCGACTACCCCGCCGGCATCTTAGCATGCAGACCATGGCTGAGCTGAAAAAGTGTTTCTCTAAGCTAGTTCCTGTGGGATTACAACACATCATATCTGCATGGCTGGCTCCCATAAGTGAGATGGAACTCTGTAGGGGGAACGTAGACCAGGTAGAGTTTGGCATACTTCAACATAGCGGTCTTGGCCCCTCGAGTAAAGCCTGTGTGTCTATGTATGCCGATGACTCCACATTATACACGTCAGCTACCACCGCAAGTGAAATCACTGCAACACTTAACAAGGAGATGCAGTCAGTTTTAAAACAGGTGGTTTATAATAAGCTAGTCCTAAATATATCAAAACTAAAAACATTGTATTTGTGACAAATTCTTCACTAAACACTAAATCTCATCTAAATCTTGAAATTAATAAGGAGGCAATTGAGGAGATTAAACTGCTTGGAGTAACCATAGATTGCAAACTGACATACTGATGCAACGGTAGCTAAAACGGGGAGAGGTCTGTCCATGATAAAGCGCTGCTCTGCTTTCTTGACATCGCAATCAACAAAACAAGTCCTACAGGCCTTAGTTTTATCACACCTGGACTACTGCCCAGTTATATGGTAAAATGCCAAAAGGAAGGACGAAGGCAAATTACAGTTAGCCCAGAACAGAGCAGCACATCTGGCCCTTAAATGTACACAGATGGCCAATATCAATAACATGCATGTCAATCTCTCCCGGCTCAAAGTAGAGGAGAGATTGACATGCAACACTACTTGTATTTGTGAGAGGTATTGACGTTTTGAAAGCATCAAACTGTCTGTTCAAACAGCTAACACACTGCTCAGACACTCATACATACCCCACAAGACATACCACCAGGGGTCTCTTCACAGTCCCCAAGTCCAGGACAGACTCTGGGAAATGCACAGTACTACATAGAGCCTTGACTACATGGAACTCCACAACAAGTAACGCAATAAAATCAGATTTTAAAAAAAGAGGATAAAACAACACTACGCGGACTGTGAAGAGACACACACACATATGCACACATACTCTAACACCATTAGGGTTGAGTGCCTTGCTCAAGGGCACATTGGCAGATTTTACGCCTAGTCGGCTTGGGGATTTGGGTATTCTGTTTCTTTTGTTTAACATTCAGAAAAAAACACTGTGAAAACACTGCGGACACAACAACAAAACAGTGGTCTATCTAAGCCCCATAATGAACTACAATTAAATCAGTAATGTGACCCCAAAAGTACAATATCAAAAACCAACTGGACAGCCAAACAGAGTAAATCATAAGCTAACACCAAGGTATATCTAGCATCTTTCTAGAACGTCCACATATCAGTGTTCACAATGACAACAACCTTTACCCTGTCAAATGTTAATGTCATAACATGCATTCTCAAAATTGAATGTGCATGTGTATATGTGCGAGATGAGCCCGTCTGTGTCTTTTCCATCATGAGCAGTCAGCAGTTCCAGAGAGATTGTTCACCACACGCCGTCCCTGCAGCTCCCCAAAACCACCAAAATGATCCAGTGATTTGACTGCCACACGCGGGGACACGGGCCAGCGTAACCCGGGTAACAGGACAGAACAGCCCAATGGCGGAGGTAATTGACGACCATTTTCCCCGCTGTCGCTGGCTATTACTGACACTGAGGCCTGGAGGGGAGGCTGAGGCAGACATAGGGACATCACCATGCATCACACAGCCTGGATGGCAATGGCCTCACAAAGGCTATCTGATGTTCTTACAGAAATATACTACACAATATACAGTGAGCTCCAAAAAGTATTGGGACAGTGACACATTATTTGTTGTTTTGGCTCTGTAACTCCAGCACTTTAGATAATACAATGACTATGAGGTTGAAGTGGAGACGGTCAGCTTTAATTTGAGGGTATTTTCATCCCTATCGGGTGACCCGTTTAGAAATTACAACACTTTTTGTACATACAGTAGTCCCACCATTTCAGGGGACCAAAAGTATTGGGACAAATTCACTTATACGTGTATTAAAGTAGTAAAACGTTTAGTATTTGGTCTCATATTCATAGCACGAAATGACTGCGTCATGCTTGTGACTCTACAAAGTTGTTGGATGCATTTTGTGCTTGTTTTGGTTGTGTTTTAGATTATTTGATGTCGAATACAAATTAATGGTAAATAATGTATTGTGTCATTTTGCAGTCACTTTTACAGTTAATAACAATATAATATGTTTCTAAACACTTCTACATGAATGTGAATAATAATGACAACAAACAGCAAATGCATCCATTTGTCAAGTCAAAAGATTAATGTAGTCATTGCATGCTATGAATATTGGACCAAATACTTAAAGATGCACAATGCAGAAATCGCTCCGCCACTTTCTGGTTGCTAAAATTCTAATAGTTTGCCTAATTTCAGTTTATGTGACAAAATGCAAGTATAGTGTAGAGAATCATCGTACCATCTAAACCGCTGTGAAATATATTCTTCAAAAGCACTTTTTTTTTTTCAGTGAAAGACGGAGACGTGAAACTTAAGACCTGGAAGCATAGAAATAGTGCACTTAGAACAGATCTACTGCTAACCAGACTGGACACGTCGCGTGCGCGAGCGTCGCAAATGAAATGTAGAAATCCATGTTATTCAATTATTGCACCCACACTGCTCGCGCGCGCCAACTAGCGTCTGCGACACCAAGGGCTAAAATAGAACGCAAAATTCCTTTATGCATGATGGCGCAATGACAGTGGCAGATCTATAACTTACATTTATATGTGAATTAGGGCAGGTCGCCCAAAAAGTAACATATTGCAGTTTTAACTTTTTACTACTTTAATACACATAATTGAATTTGTCCCAATACTTTCGGTCCCCCAAAATGGGTGGAATATGTACAAAAAGTGCTTTAATTTCAAAACGGTTCACTTGATATGGATGAAAATACCCTCAAAATCACTGTCCCAATACCTTTGGAGCTCACGGGTATACTGCACTTTTATGCTACTACTGAAATATACTGTTGGCAAAATATACAGTCTTGGTGTTAAAATGTAAACTTTCCATGGATTTCCTGCAATAAGACAGTATTCCTTATCACCTTAAAAATCTGTGAGTGTTGTCTATGGCTGTTTGTTCTGTCCTTCACCCTTCTCTCCAGCTCTCTTTTTCTCTCTTCCTCAATCATTTCTCCCCAGATACCAAGTAACTCATTTGTGCATTCACCTGTCTCCTCCTCCATTGTCCATCTCACCATTTTCTCTCTTGTCTCTTAAATACAGTCTTTACTTTCATAGCTTCCTTTTCTTTGCCATCGCAGGTGAAAAAACTACCTGATCACACACCTGTTCTTTTCTCTTGCAACAGCTTGACTTATTTATACATGCACTCACACCATTATCTTTCCTGGAGTCAGCTGATCGGGTCTCTGTGAGTTACCCTAACCTCATCTTGCTGAGATATTCAAATCACATGGCACCTGGGTTTATTACAGGTAAGGTGGCCATTGCATTGTGGTGCTCGTTCTCACGCCAACTGCCGTGGTTCTAAACTTCAGTAAGCGATGAGTGCAAATTCTCAGCTGACGGCAAAGTAGTCAAACCTTTTACACGGTGTTACATACACACACAACTGTAATTTTGCCACTTCATTACTTGACCTTACTTTTAAAAATACGAGCAACATAGAACAGGTTTATGCTTTCCTGCCAATCAATTACTTTTGAGATTGTGCACAAAGTTGCTGGAAGCAGGGAAGAGAAAGAAAGGGAGAGAAAGAAAGAGAGAGAGATGGAGAAACAACTTTTTAAAAGGGACTATGAGAGTAAGGGTGAGTGGACAGGCACAGTACATGCAGTTTGGTCTCAATCAGAATCTTGGCAGTGTTCCAGAATACTCCTGGAAAAGCGCTTGTCATCGGAGAATGGCTCCCGGCCCAAACAGTAATGAAGGTTGTGAGCTCTAGTGTCCCCTCGTTTATGGGTATGTAGGTGTTTCCAGGACAGGTGACACTTTACCTTCCATTTGAGACCACAGACATGGTGGAGAGAGATGAGTCTTTCAAAGATAGCCATAGAGAAAACGAATGTACAGTTGAAGTCAGAAGTTTACATACACCTTAGCCAAATAAAATTAAACTCAGTTTTTCACAATTCCTGACATTTAATCCTAGTAAAAATTCCCTTTTTTAGGTCAGTTAGGATAACCACTTTATTTTAAGAATGTGAAATGTCAGAATAATAGTAGAGAGAATGATTTATTTCAGCTTTTATTTCTTTCATCACATTCCCAGTGGGTCAGAAGTGTCACGGTTGTCATAAGAACGGGACCAAGGCACAGCGGATATTGAGTTCCACATATTTATTCCAAAAGTGAAACATAAGAGGTGCACATGCACAAACACAGGTGGGAAAAATATCTACTTCAATATGATCCCCAATTGAGACAACGGTTACCAGCTGCCTCTAATTGGGAAATATACAAAACACCAACATAGAAAACAAACTAGAACACAACATAGAAATATTAAACCAGAATACCCCCTAGTCATGCCCTGATCTCCTACACCATAGAGAAACAAGGGATCTCTATGGTCAGGCCATGACAAAAAGTTTACATACACTCAATTAGTGTTTGGTAGCATTGGCTTTAAATTGTTTAACTTGGGTCAAACGTTTTGGCTAGGCTTCCATGAGCTTCCCACAATAAATTGGGTGAATTTTGGCCCATTCCTCCTGACAGAGCTCGTGTAACTGAGTCAGGTTTGTAGGCCTCCTTGCTCGCACACGCTTTTTCAGTTCTGTCCGCACATTTTCTATAGGATTGAGGTCAGGGCTTTGTGATGGCCACTCCAATACCTTGACTTTGTTGTCCTTAAGCCATTTTGCCATAACTTTGGAAGTATGCCTGGGGTCATTGTCCATTTGGAAGACCCATTTGCGACCAACCTTTAACTTCCTGACTGATGTCTTGAGATGTTGCTTCAATATATCCAGATAATTTTCCACCTTCATGATGCCATCTATTTTGTGAAGTGCCCCAGTCAATCCTGCAGCAAAGTACTCCCACAACATGATTCTGCCACCCCCGTGCTTCACTGTTGGGATGGTGTTCTTCGGCCTGCAAGCTTCCCCCTTTTGCCTCCAAACATAACGATTACGGCCAAACAGTTCTATTTTTGTTTCATCAGAACAGAGGAAATTTTTCCAAAAAGTACGATCTTTGTCCCCATGTGCAGTTGCAAACCGTAGTCTGGCTTTTTTTACGGCGGTTTTGGAGCAGTAGCTTCTTCCTTGCTGAGAAGCCTTCCAGGTTATGTCGATATAGGACTTGTTTTACTATGGATATAGATACTTTTGTACTTGTGTCCTCCAGCACCTTCACAAGGTCCTTTGCTGTTGTTCTGGGATTGATTTGCACTTTTCACACCAAAGTACGTTCATCTCTAGGAGACAGAACGCGTCTCCTTCCTGAGCGGTGAGACGGCTGCGTGGTCCCATGTTCCCATTTATACTTGCGTACTATTGTTTGTACAGATGAACGTGGTACCTTCAGGCGTTTGGAAATTGCTGCCATGGATGAACCAGACTTGTGGAGGTTACAATTTTTTTCTGAGGTCTTGGCTGATTTCCCCATGATGTCAAGCAAAGAGGCACTGAGTTTGAAGGTATGCCTTGAAATACATCCACAGGTACACCTCCAATTGACTCAAATGATGTCAATTAGCCTATCAGAAGCTTCTAAAGCCGTGACATAATTTTCTGGAATTTTCCAAGCTGTTTAAAGGCACAGTCAACTTAGTGTATGTAAACTTCTGACCCACTGGAATTGTGATACAGTGAATTATAAGTGAAATAATCTGTCTGTAAACAATTGTTGGAAAAATTACTTGTGTCATGCACAAGACATTTGCGGATGGTTGAAAAACAATTTTTAAATTGTTTTTTAAACTTCCGACTTCAACCTTATGTAGGATTACGGTAGGTTTAACCTAATCCCATTCTATGAGCCAGCATCCACATTGTGGATGGGAGTTTTTCCTAGCCACCGTGCTTCTACACCTGCATTGCTTGCTGTTCGGGGTTTTAGGCTGGGTTTCTGTACAGCACTTCGTGACATCAGCTGATGTAAGAAGGATTTTATAAATACATTTGATAGATTGATTGATTGTTAAAGGGATACTTCGGGATTTTGGCAATGAGGTCCTAGTTAGCATTGGCTCGCAAAACTACCTCTAACTTCCTTCACACTGGACACAGAGACATAAAAATGGGTCCATCTGACTCTGGAGGAGTAGATAAAGGGCATCACTGCCAAAATCCCGAAGTATCCCTTTAACTATGAGAGAATTTAGAACATTAAGTAATTAAGTGAGGATATTAACAAAAATCTCAAGACCCGGGGATCCTTTAAGACATTGTAAACCAATAGCATTCACGGTCGGGTACACTCAAATCCTGTACCAATCTACTAGAAGCAACTTGCTAACTAATGAAATATTGGTGTGTAAAAGTTATCACCACATTTTTTTATCGGAGCTTCGGAGCATAACTTAATTCCCTATACTTTCAAAGCCTGAAGCCTCTTGTGAAGGAAGAAGTAATATGTGCCCTTCCCTCCCCTGGTAAGAGACTGATAGGTCAGCTATAATAGCTAGGCAATCACAGATTTGGCAAAGAGCAGCCAAGGAGCCATTAAGGATTAATACCTCCAAGCATTAAGAAAATAAAAAGCACAGATGTTTGGTGCCATTACCGCAGAACACCTTGGTCCATTTCCCCGTCTTTAGATTTAATAAGCTTTATGGTCCCCAAGGCGGCACATGAAAAAGTCTCACTTTACAGTTTGCCACTGTAGATGGCTGTAAATGGCTGTTTATGTTAGCACGGCATAAAATGTCTATACTAAAAACACCAGGACAAAGAAAGACGAGACATCCTTTGAGAAATACAGTGACAATAAGCACTAAACTGTATGGATGAGGTTTGAGGCTGGGGATGTCCTAAAATGGTTCCCGTATCTAGGCCTATGTGAGGTAAGGATTGTCAACCAAATAGATATCTCACAGGACACATTTTAAGACATAGCATAATTACAGTTTTACACATTTAACCCTTATTCCTTACATTTATGATAACCTGATGATTGTGGACTTTCAGGAAACAGCAGAGGGAACGCCCCCCTATCCACATCGATGGAACAGTAGTGGAGAGGGTAGTAAGTTTTAAGTTCCTCGGCATACACATCTCCGACAAACTGAATTGGTCCACCCACACAGACAGCATCGTGAAGAAGGCGCAGCAGCGCCTCTTCAACCTCAGGAGGCTGAAGAAATTCGGCTTGTCACCAAAAGCACTCACAAACTTCTACAGATGCACAATCGAGAGCATCCTGGCGGGCTGTATCACCGCCTGGTACGGCAACTGCTCCGCCCACAACCGTAAGGCTCTCCAGAGGGTAGTGAGGTCTGCACAACGCATCACCGGGGGCAAACTACCTGCCCTCCAGGACACCAACACCACCCGATGTTACAGGAAGGCCATAAAGATCATCAAGGACAACAACCACCCGAGCCACTGCCTGTTCACCCCGCTATCATCCAGAAGGCGAGGTCAGTACAGGTGCATCAAAGCTGGGACCGAGAGACTGAAAAACAGCTTCTATCTCAAGGCCATCAGACACACTAACATTGAGTGGCTGCTGCCAACATACTGACTCAACTCCAGCCACTTTAATAATGGGAATTGACGGGAAATGATGTAAAATATATCACTAGCCACTTTAAACAATGCTACCTAATATAATGTTTACATACCCTACATTATTCATCTCATATGTATACATATATACTGTACTCTATATCATCTACTGCATCTTTATGTAATACATGTATCACTAGCCACTTTAACTATGCCACTTTGTTTACATACTCATCTCATATGTATATACTGTACTCGATACCATCTACTGTATCTTGCCTATGCCGCTCTGTACCATCACTCGTTCATATATCTTTATGTACATATTCTTTATCCCCCTACACTTGTGTGTATAAGACAGTAGTTTTGGAATTGTTAGTTAGATTACTTGTTGGTTATTACTGCATTGTCGGAACTAGAAGCACAAGCATTTTGCTACACTCGCATTAACATCTGCTAACCATGTGTATGTGACAAATAACATTTGATTTGACCCATAAAACCAACTTGTTTCTTACACAACTGTCAACTGTCCTAGATCCTTTTAAAATGCAAATGAACTCAGGGAACCCAGATCCTCACCAGTACCACAGCTAACTCTTTACATTTTTGTAAATTACATTTAACAGACACTTTATCCAGAGAGCGATGTAAAAAGTCTTCACTACCCATTCATTTGATGGGCCTGCTGTGGCTCATTGTAAGGGTATAAAAGGCCTTGATTCAAGTGCAGACTCTCCCATTAAGCTTTTTCAAATGTAATTTCAAGTCCCCCAGGGCAGTGGCCAAACTAGCAATTAGATTGTAAATGACATTGATATTACAGGAGGGGAGGGAGATCAATGATGGTTGAATTACAGGCTTTACTAATCTGTAAATTAACTGCCAATTTGGGGGAGAGAGGGCTGGATAAAATGCCTAAATGGGCTAATTTCCAACCAAACAGGTACTGACTAGGCTATAGAGTCATCAAGAAGTCCCTATTTAGAAATGAAAGGGTTCTTGTCAAGTGTTGATCAGTGTATGTGATTGTTTGTGACTGTGTGTGTGTGTGTGTGTGTGTGTGTGTGTGTGTGTGTGTGTGTGTGTGTGTGTGTGTGTGTGTGTGTGTGTCAGAGAGAGAGAGCAGTAGATACACAGAAAGAAAGAAAGAAAGAAAGAAAGAAAGAAAGAAAGAAAGAAAGAAAGAAAGAAACGAAGAGAAAATGCAAGGGAAGTTATTTCCCTCCTGGCTCCTATTCCCATCAGAGTGTCCATGTCTGTGTTGAAGTAATGAGGCCGAGTGGCGCACTGTGGACCAGTCTGAATCATTAACGTGAGTGATACTGGCAGACCTAGGAGACGCTGAGGCAATGCTGCTCTGCTCAGTGTGTGTGGCAGGTTAGAGGGAAGATTCAGCTCTTATGGGAGATGTACTGTACTGTACTCAACACAGGAAGGCAATGAGACATCACATGCCAAAGGAGATGTTTCCAAGGGGGATGTTAATGTACTCAACACAGGAAGGCAACGAGACATCACATGCCAAAGGGGATGTTTCCAAGGGGGATGTTAATGGTATAATGTATCTCCAGCAGTGATAAGTATAATTTTTGTCTTGATCAGTTGTTGCCTAGTACTGTCATTTTGCTAGATAGGGCCATCTACTTTAAGTGCTGTCTGTCTTCCCAGTAGCCTATTTGGTGTGTGAACTGCTGACTGCTATTCATTTACAGATTATTGCTGACACGTCAACCAGGATTAAGGGGCAGGGACATTTGTGACTTGTTCTTCTGGTAGTCAGTGGCTGTATTGGAGGGGGAGTGGTTTCTCCTCTGCTAGGCAATCAGCAATTAGTACCGGGAGGTGTGCTCTTCATCTATGTAAGGCAATTAGCAATAAGTATTAGTACTTCATTCTCCCTGTTTTCTCAGCGGCAGCTGTAAGCGGAGGTCTCGTTGCAAAACTACGACCGTCGCCGACTGTTCTGCCGAATTGTTCAAGGAAGGAAGGAAGGAGTGAGAGGCTCCAGACCATTCTCTCACTTTAGTATCTTACCTAGTTATTTTCTGATGATCTCATTTTGCTCTTTTGTATCTGGCAACTTTGTGTTTTCTATACCTGTTCGCTCCTCTCTCTGTAAGCTTTACAGACGCTCACCACCCCTTGGCTGCAACCTTTCTAATTTAGTGTACTCTGCTCGCACAACCCATGTGGAATTTCTGGTCTCTGGCAGCTTTTAGAACTGCCTATCTGCGGTGAAGAACGGCGAGTTCATCTCAGTTTATGCTGGCCTTCAGTCCCCTGACTTTTTGGCCCTAAAGGAGACATGGAAAACCTCAGAGAACGCTGCTACTCCAGTTGCTCTCTCCTCATCTGACTAAGTTTTCTCTCATAGTTCGAGAGCATCTGGCCGTCGCGGTGGTGCAAACGGCTACTCATTTTTCCTATGTGGAGATTTTCTATTTTCTCTCACCTGTCCATCTCCTCATTTGAATTCCATGCTGTCACTGTCACTTGTCAACTCAAGCTTAACATTGGTTTGATCTATTGCCCACCAGGTGTACTTAGAGAGTTATTCAATGAGCCTGACACCTTAAGAAGCACATTTCCTGACAATGGCTCACCGCTCTTCGAACTTGGCGACTTCAACTGCCTGACGTCTGCCTTCAATTAATTCCCCTCGTCTCTTTTGACCTCACCCTTTCCCAGTCCCCTACCACTCACAAGACAGGCAATACGCATGACCTCATCTTTGATAGAGGCTGTTTGACTATTAATCTCACTGCAACCTCCCTCCAGGTCTCTGATCACTACTTTGTTTCCTTCTGTATCCCTTTTCTCCAACCCTAGCCACTCAGCCCCTACCCTGTTGCAATGTTTGCTCTCTATCTCCCACTACTCTCTCCCCTTCTATCCTATCATCTCTCCCTTATGCTAAATCCTTTCTCCCTCCTGTCTCCTGATTCTACCTCATCGACCCTACTCTGCATCCTATGACTCGCACTGTCCACCTTCCTCCCAAAACAGGGCTGTGGGCAGCTAGGCAAAACTGGAAAACTAAACTTCCGGAGGACCTATCATCCATTCACCCCTGTTCCCTACCTTCCATTCCCTCGTATCCACTGCAAACGCCACTTTCTATCACATGAAATGCCAAGCTTCTGCCTCTAACCCAAGGAAACTCTTTTCCACCTTCTACTCCCTCCTTAATCCTCTACCCCCCTTCCCTCTCTGACTTTGTCATCCACTTTGAAAAGGAGATTGATGACATCCTCTCCTCATTCTCTCAGCCTATTGAGTCCACTTGTCCCACTCACACAGAACTACCCTACGCCTTGACCTCTTTCTCCCCACTCTCTCCAGATGGAATCCTGCAACTAGTGAGGGAGGTCTGGCCACTGGACAACCTGTCCACTCGACCACTTCCCCTACTCCCTTCTCCAGATCATCTCTGGAGACCTTCTCCAATTCCTCACTTCCCTCATCAACTGATCCTTGTCTACTAGATGCGTCCCCTCTGACGTCAAAATAGACTTGAAAAACACTTGAGCGTGCTGTCTCTGACCAACTCTCTCACTATCTCTCTCAGAACGATCTTCTTGACCCTAACCATTCAGGTTTTATGATGTGTCACTCCACCGAGACTGACTGCTCTTCTCTGTGTCACCGATACTCTCTGCACTGCCAAAGCTGACTCTCTCTCCTCTTTTCTCATCCTCCTAGATCTATCTACTGCCTTCACCACTGTGAAGCGTCACATCCTCCTCTCCTACCTTCTCAGGGCTGGGCATCTCAGGCTCGGCCCACTCTTGGATTGCATCCTATCTGGCAGGCCGCTCCAACCAGGTGACCTGGATGGGATGTATGTCTGCACCTCATACTCTCACTACTGGTGTCCCCCAGGGCTTGGTTCTAGGCTCTCACCTCTTCTCTCTATACAAACATATATTATCTGCAAACATCAAAGCAGTGATTTCTCCTGCAGGTTCATTCTCTACAACATCCGTAGAGTATGACCCTACCTCACACAGAAAGTGGCGCCGGTCCTAAATCCAGGCGCTTGTCATTTCCCGTCTGGACTACTGCAACTCCCTGTTGGCTGAGCACCTCACTTGTGCCATCAAACACCTGCAATTAATCCAGAACGCTGCAACCCGCAGGTGTTCGAATAGTATCTTAAATAATCCTACAGCACACCCCCCCTTACATCACCTCCTCACCCTGAAAAACAAAAAATACTTTTGTGATGGTCACATTTTCTTCTCCCATACTAGTTCAGACTTGCTGGTAGCTACTTTATTAAGGAAAAATGTACATACTATGACTGTGAAATGTGATTGTTCCACCTAGCTATCACTGTTAGGGATAGGGGGCAGCATTTTCACTTTGGATTAATTGCGTGCCCATAGTGAACTGCATCCTACTCTGTTCTAGATGCTAATATATGCATATTATTATTACTATTGGATAGAAAACACTCTGAAGTTTCTAAAACTTTTTGAATTATGTCTGTGAGTATAACAGAACTCATAGGGCAGGCAAATTTCCAAACAGGAAGTGGAAATTCTGGGTCTGGTTGAATTTCAAGTCATCGCCTATTCACATCCAAACAAGATATGGATATGTTCGCACTTCCTATGCCTTCCACTAGATGTCAACAGTCAGTAGAATGTGGAATGAAGCCTCTAGTGTGATGTATGACCGGATGGGAGGGGAATTAGTCACTGGTCTGGCAGAATGCCAGTTCCTGGTTGCGCACATTACTGTTGATATCGCCTGCGCTCCATGACTCTGTAGACAAAAACGAATGCTCCGGTTGGAACGCTATTGGATATATATGAAAATAACATCCTGAAGATTGATTCTCTACTTAGTTTGACCAGTTTATTCGACCTGGAATATAACTTTTTGAAGTTTTCGTCCGAGTTCGCCTGGACCAGCGCCAGCTTTTGGACATAACCGTGCTAGCAAAAGCAGCTAATTGGACACTAGTAATGGACATTAATGAACAAAACAACAATTTATTGTGGAATTAGGACTCCTTGCACTGCATTCTGATGAAAGATCATCAAAGGTAAGGGAATATTTATGATGTAATTTCGTATTTCTGTTGACTCCAACATGGCGGAGAAATATTGTTACGTCTTAGCGCCATTTTAGATTATTGCATGGTATGCTTTTTTCATAATGTTTAAAAATATTTCGAACACAGCGGTTGCATTAAGAACCAGTGTATCTTTAATTATATGTAAAACATGTATCTTTCGTCAAAGTTTATGATGAGTATTTCTGTTATCTGTTATCTGGCATTTCTGAACATGGCGTCAATGTAAACCGAGATTTGTGGATATAAATATGCATATTATCGAACAAAACATAAATGTATTGTGTAACATGATGTCATATGAGTGTTATCTGATGAAGATTATCAAAGGTTAGTGATTAACTTTAATTTTAATTTTAATCTCTAATTCTGCTTTTATGACGATCTTTGGCTGGGAAAAATGTCTGTGTGTTTGGTGGTGATCTAACATAAATATATGTTGTGTTTTCGCTGTAAAACATTTTAAAAATCGGGCACGATGGGTAGATTAACAAGATGTTTATCTTTCATTTGCTGTATTGGACTTGTTAATGTGTGAAAGTTAAATATTTCCCCCCCAAAAAATGTAATATCCCACGCTGCCTTTTTAGCAGAATGTTGGGGGGGTGGCGCTAGCAGAACCCCTAGCCATAAGAAGTGATTGATACACTAACTGTAAGTCGCCATGGATAAGAGTGTCTGTTAAATGACTCAAATGTAATGTAAAGTGTAAGATACATTTCTACCAGTAGTTGCAGCTTCAGTGAGAGCTACATCTCTACCAGTAGTTACAGCTTCAGTGAGAGCTACATCTCTACCAGTAGTTGCAGCTTCACTGAGAGATACATTTCTACCAGTAGTTGCAGCTTCACTGAGAGCTACATTTCTACCAGTAGTTGCAGCTTCACTGAGAGCTACATCTCTACCAGTAGTTGCAGCTTCACTGAGAGCTACATTTCTACCAGTAGTTGCAGCTTCACTGAGAGACGCATTTCTACCAGTAGTTGCAGCTTCACTGAGAGCTACATTTCTACCAGTAGTTGCAGCTTCACTGAGAGCTACATCTCTACCAGTAGTTGCAGCTTCACTGAGAGATACATTTCTACCAGTAGTTGCAGCTTCACTGAGACACATTTCTACCAGTAGTTGCAGCTTCACTGAGAGCTACATTTCTACCAGTAGTTGCAGCTTCACTGAGAGCTACATCTCTACCAGTAGTTGCAGCTTCACTGAGAGCTACATCTCTACCAGTAGTTGCAGCTTCAGTGATAGCTACATTTCTACCAGTAGTTGCAGCTTCACTGAGAGCTACATTTCTACCAGTAGTTGCAGGTTCATTAGCTCGAGTCTTGTCATAGTCATACTGATACCTGTCAAAAAATGTCATATCAGAGCTGAACCTTCGTAAATAAGGCAGAGGGAGGGAGGGAAATTAAGAGTACTCTGACAGGGATAAGGCCGGCTCTTCCAAACTTTAAATAAAGCAACTGTTGAGGCATCACGACCAGTCCTGAGAAGAGATCACTCCATTTGTACGCAGACCCATTGCAAACCCAGAGAGCCTGAAGTCAGTCCAATTCCATGTCCATCTTTATTCATTCACTAAACAGACAGAATATTTGGCAGGGTTAAAACAGCAACCCACTCCAGAGAACAGCTTATGGTCCCAGCTTAACACTTCCTTAGATAAAAGTGAAAAAGTCTGAGGTCCTTTTCACATTACGGCCGAACTCAGGACCAACTGGAAACGTCAAAGATGTCTGATAACTCTTGGCAGATAATGGAAGTTGACTAGTCAATACCTATGTATTATTAAAAACCAAGAGTTCTGACATATTGCATTCATCAAGATGTCCCTCCACGAGATGCTGGAGATATTTAACATTTCCAGTTTGTCTCTGGTTTCCTTTCCTTAGCACTGCAAACAGAAGGCAGCCAAAATGCCTTCAAACTGTGGTAACTGTAAACATATGCTTGTAGGATAATGACAACTATGCACTTAAAAGCTTCAAGTAGACGAGGGAGGAACAGTAGAGGAGAGGTAGGCACTGAACGCCAGGGTGGTGTGGTCTCTGGGAAGGAGTTTAGAGGCAGATGGTGTCCAGTGAGTTTAGGGTACGTTTACAACTTATTGGATTCATGAGCTAAACCATGCATGTAAAGAGAATAGGTTTTTCACTTCCGAAAACCGGAAGTAAACACAACTTATGTATGCAAAGGTAACAGGCAAATAGCATAGGCCTACACCATGCATGCAAAAGTAGCAGGTAGGTCACAGCACAGGTTAAACCATGCAGGAGAGGGCTTACATACCTCCTGGGAAGTGTTCGTTGATGGACCAGTTGTCCACCTGGAGGGTGGCGTTGCCCCCATTCCTGGTGAACCGCACCACATGGTACTTCCCGTCATTCACAGGGGTGCTGCTCTCTCTCACACTGATGTCCATTGTGCCGATGTTAAACGTCACACCGATCTTCCCTTGTTCCTAGAAGAAGACACAAACAAAGAATTCATTTAGTGATTGTTTAAAATTTTTGAACAAATTTTCAGGCGATTCATTTGTTTTTGACAAATTACTATTTTGTGCGTCCCATTTCAGATATAGTTATTACTCTTTTGTTCAAGGTTTAATTATCTTTCTCTCTTTTCATTCTATTCGCTCAGTCTCTAATAAATAATACATTATATTGACCTTAATGGCCCCTTCTGTTGGATAACACACACACACACACACACATTTGTAAAAATCAATGGTGTTAAATAAACCAGAGAGAGAAACTAGATTAATGAGCAGTGAAGGCTCACACAGTCACATAGTGGAAGAGAACAGACTTGACAGTTCAGGTGACCAATTCCACCTACTCACTTTTTTCCACAGGAACCTGTGTTGTGTTACAGCCTGAATTTAAAATGGGATTTTGTGTCACTGGCATACCCACAATACCCCATAATGTCAAAGTGGAATTATGTTTTTAAACATTTTTACTCATTAATAAAACATTTAAAGCTGAAACGTGTTGAGTGAATACATATTCAACCCCTTTGTTATGGCAAGCCTAAATAAGTTCAGGAGTAAAAATGTGCGAAACAAGTCACATAATAAGTTGCATCAACTCATTCTGTGTGCAATAATAATGTTAAACATGATTTTTCATCTCTGTACCCCTCACACACAATTATCAGTGTGGTCAGTTGAGCAATGAATTTCAAACACAGATTCAACCACAAAGACCAGGGAGGTTTTGCAAGTAAGTGCCCCTATTGATCCTGTGTGGCTCAGTTGGTAGAGCATGGCCAGGGTTGTGGGTTCCATTCCCACGGGGGACCAGTACAAACAAATAAGAAAATGCATGCACTCATAAGTTGCTCTGGATAAGAATGTCTGCTAAATGACAAAACATTTATATAATATTGGTAGACAGGTACAAAAAAGCAGATATTAAATGTGCCTTTAAGCATGGTGGAGTTATTAATTTCACTTTGGATGGTGTATCAATACACCCAGTCACTACAAATATACAGGGGTCCTTCCTAACTCAGTTGCCGGAAAGGAAGGAAACTGCTCAGGGATTTCACCATGAGGCAAATGGGGACATTAAAACAGTTACAGAGTTTAATGACTGTGATAGGATAATCATCAACATGGTAGTTACTCCACAATACTAACTTAAATGACAGAGTGAAATAAGGAAGCCTATACAGAATAAAAATATTCCAAAACATGCATCCTGTTTACAATAAAGCACTTAAGTAAAACTGCAAAAGAATTGGCAAAGAAATGTCCTGAATACAAAGCGTTAAGTTTGGGGCAAATCCATACTAATTCTATAACATACCCTTCCCATCTTGCCAAGCTGAAATAAACTGATCCACACCTAGTGTTGCAAAAGTTCGGTAGCTTTCTCTAAATTCCCCAGTTTTCCAGAAATCCTGGATTCTCTGTTTATTCCCCATTTCCAGGAATTCTCCAACTGGGATTTCTAGAAAACTGGGGATTTAGAAAAAGTTAACATAATTTGCAACGTAAAGTTTTAGAACATTTAGAAATATGCTATGTAGAACAAATATGCCTCTCTGACATGCAGAATTAAGATTTAGGGAACAGGGAACAGAATCGAAAACAGGAAGTGATCTCTAGTGTTCCAGAACACTAGAGCCATGGGAACCGGTTAATAACATTAATTTACATTAATTTACATTCAAAGCATTATTTAAAGTCCCACAAAAAAACGCCATCATTGCGACTATGCAAAGCAATCACTCTGTCGCTCAGAAACTTCTCTTCCAGTGTCTGCCTGCCAGCATGTTTTCTAGGCTAGTTAAGTAAACTATAGTTATCACATTTCACATTGGATTTATTAACTACAAAAAGGCAAGACATGTTTTGAATTCTGGTGCTGCATCGCACAGATGCGTGTTAGCAAACTCTGGTCCAGGGCATGGAGCCAACTCTCAGATGTTCAAAGGTCCTCCATATTAGCCGCTCCCCCGTAGGTACACTATACAGTTGAAGTCGGAAGTTTACATACACCTTAGCCAAATACATTTAAACTCAGTTTTTCACAATTCCTAACATTTAAGCCTAGTAAAAATGTCCTGTCTTTGGTCAGTTAGAATCACCACTTTAATTTAAGAATGTGAAATGTCAGAATAATAATAGAGAGAATGATTTATTTCAACATTTCTTTCTTTCATCACATTCCCAGGGGGTCAGAAGTTTACATACACTCAATTAGTATTTGGTAGCGTTGCCTTTAAATTGTTTAACTTGGGTCAAATATTTCGGGTAGCCTTCCACAACTTTCCCACAATAAGTTGGGTGAATTACTCGCTCATCCCCCCCAAGCAGACACCTCAACGGCCCTGAAAGAACTTCATTGGACTCTATGTAAACTGGAAACCACACATCCTGAGGCTGCATTTATTGTAGCTAGGGATTTTAACAAGGCTAATCTGAAAACAAGTCTCTCTACATTTTATCAGCATATCGAATGCGCGACTCGGGCTGGAAAAAATATGGATCATTGATACTCTAACTTCCACGATGCATGCAAAGCCCTCCCTCGCCCTCCTTTCTGCAAATCTGACCACGACTCCATTTTGTTGCTCCATGCCTATAGACAGAAACTAAAACAGGAAACGCCTGTGCTCAGGTCTGTTCAATGCTGGTCCGACCAATCTGATTCCACGCTTCAAGATTGTTTCGATCACGTGGACTGGGATATGTTTCGGATAGCATCGAACAACAACATTGATGTATACGCTGATTCGGTGAGCGAGTTTATTAGCAAGTGCATATTGAAGGCAGCATTTGCGCAAAACTGAAAGTGCAAACCACTGCTTTTAATCAGGGCAAGGCAACCGGAAACATGACCGAATACAAACGGTGTAGCTATTCCCTCTGTAAGGCAATCAAACAAGCCAAGCGTCAGTATAGAGACAAAGTAGAGTCGCAATTCAATGGCTCAGACACGAGAGGTACTGTATGTGGCAGGGTCTACAGTCAATCACAGACTACAAAAAGAAAACCAACCCCGTCGAGGACCCCGATGTCTTGCTCCCAGACAAACTAAACAACTTCTTTGCTCGCTTTGAGGACAATACAGTGCCATCGACATGGCCCGCTACCAAAACCTTCAGACTCTCCTTCACCGCAGCCAATGTGAGTAAAACATTTAAACGTGTTAACCCTCGCAAGGCTGCCGGCCCAGACGGCATCCTTAGCCGCGTCCTCAGAGCATGCGCAGACCAGATGTCTGGTGTGTTTACGAACATATTCAATCAATCCCTATCCCAGTCTGCTGTTCCCACATGCTTCAAGAGGGCCACCACTGTTCCTGTTCCCAAGAAAGCTAAGGTAACTGAGCTAAATCACTATCGCCCCGCAGCTCTCACTTTCGTCATCACAAAGTTCTTTGAGAGACTAGTCAAGGATCATATCACCTCCACCCTACCTAACACCCAAGACCCACTCCAATTTGCTTACCGCTACAATTGGTCCACAGATGACGCAATCACAATCACACTGCACACTGCCCTAACCCATCTGGACAAGAGGAATACCTATGTAAGAATGCCGTTCATCGACTACAGCTTAACACCATATTACCCTCCAAACTCATCATTAAGCATCATGGGTCTCGACCCCGCCCTGCAACTGGGTCCTGGACTTCCTGACGGGCCGCCCCCAGGTGGTGAGGGTAGGAAACAACATCTCTACCCCCGCTGATCCTCAACACTGGGGCCCCATAGGGGTGCGTTCTCAGCCCTCTCCTGTACTCCCTGTTCACCCATGACTGCGTGGCCATGCACACCTCCAACTCAATCATCAAGTTTGCAGACGACACTACAGTGGTAGGCTTGATTACCACAAACGACGAGACAGCCTATAGGGAGGAGGTGAGGGTGGTGTAACCTCACACTCAATGTCAACAAAACAAAGGAGATGATCGTGGACTTCAGGAAACAGCAGAGGGAGCATAACGCAACAGACATAAATATTCCTAGAAAATATTCCTATTCATGAAAATCACAAGCAAAATATATTGAGACACAGCTTAGCCTTTTGTTAATCACCCTGTCATCTCACATTTTCAAAATATGCTTTACAGCCAAAGCTAGACAAGCATTTGTGTAAGTTTATCGATAGCCTAGCATAGCATTTTGTCCAGCTAGCAGCAGGTAACTTGGTCACGGAAATCAGAAAAGCAATCAAATTAAATCGTTTACCTTTGAAGAGCTTCTAATGTTTTCACTCACGAGACTCCCAGTTAGATAGCCAATATTACTTTTTTCCCAAAATAATATTTTTGTAGGCGAAATAGCTCTGTTTGTTCATCACGTTTGGCTGAGAAATCGCCCGGAAATTGCAGTCACGAAAACGTCGAAAAATATTCCCAATTAGCTCCATAATATCGGCAGAAAGATGGCAAACATTGTTTATAATCAATCCTCAAGGTGTTTTTCAAATATCTATTCGATAATATACCGGGACAATTGGTTTTTCAGTAGGACCGATTGGAATAATGGCTACCTCTGTATTTTACGCGAGAATCACTCTGGGAGCCATCAGATGACCAGTGGCGCAATGTAGCCGCTTACGGGTATTCTTCAACATAAATGCGTAAAACTACGTCACAATGCTGGGGAATACGGAGAAAAAGTAATCTGGTTGATAGCCCATTCACTGCTCAATAGGGACGCATTGGAACGCAGAGCTTTCAAAAGATGAGTCACTTCCGGATTGGATTTTTCTCAGGCTTTCGCCTGCAATATCAGTTCTGTTATATATTTGTACAGTTTGGGAAACTTTAGAGTGTTTTCTATCCTAAACTGTCAATTATATGCATATTCTAGCATCTTTTCCTGACAAAATATCCCGTTTACTACGGGAACGTTATTTTTCCAAAAATGAAAGTACTGCCCCCGAGTCACAAAAGGTTCAGCTAACCATGTGTATGTGACCAATAAAATTTGATTTGATTTTTTGTTCAAACCGGTTCAGAACTTTATTACAGTGGAACAGAATGAAAACAATTGGGGTTCTGTTCAGACCGAAACGATTGGAAAAATTGTTTTGGTTCCAACCCCTGCTTCTATCTGCAACGTTAGAGGCCAGGTGTTACTTACAACCTTCCAAAATGTACCGAAATGACGCTAAACCTTGTCAGCATCTCCTTTCTCCAGCCTCTCTTCTGTCAACCTCTTTTCTACTTCCCTCATATTTCCTCTGTTGTTAACCAGAGAGTGAATCACCTCCTTATCTGTATACAAAGCAGAATCTAAGGACAGATGATGAACAGTATCGAGGGAGATGTGTCTCATCATCATGTTGAGTATTTATCACCACTGATCAGAGAAAGGCACTGGGGGGAATCTAGGCCAGGGCTCTCAAGTTCGTTTGGAAGACATCAGACAGGAAGTGGAAGACACTGTACGGATGATCAGTATTAACAGGGGGATTGAAATTGATGAGGAATTGTTCTAGACCAGCATTTCCCAAACTAGGACTCGCAAGGATTTGAAAATAGGGTCGCTATAGAAAGTCGCCTACCGAGTGGCATCGCTACAGACCCGGGTTCGATTATGGGAGACCCATAAGGCGGTGCACAATTAGCCCAGCGTTGTCTGAGTTAGGGGGGGGGATCTGGCCGGCCGGGATGTCCTTGTCCCATCGTTCTCTAGCGACTCCTTGTGGCGGGCCGGGCGCATGCACACTGACTGTAGTCACCAGTTGTACAGTGTTTCCCCCGACACATTGGTGCAGCTGGCTTCCGGGTTATGCAAGCAGTGTGTCAAGAAGCAGTGCGGCTTGGCAGAGTCGTGTTTCGGAGGATGCATGGCTCTCGACCTTCGCCTCCTGAGTCCATATGGGAGTTGGAGCGATGGGACAAGACTGTAACTACCAATTGGATATCACGAAAATAAATACATGTCTGCTTGGTTCATAGAACCGTGGTTGCGAGGTTGTTATAAACAGAGCGGTTTCTGTTTTCTTCCTACAAACGTGGCTCTAATTTTTTGAACGATTTAAGCTACAAAATATTATGACCCCATTCCTGAAAGATAAGCCACTCATTAACTTGTACGTTTCCCTCTACAATTCCCACAAACCTCACAGGTCTTGTTAGAACAAAGTGGACAAGACCAGGCACTAAATCAGACTGGGGAAAAAATAACATCTGTTCTTTTTTTACACAGAAGATCATACACAATTATTGCCTGATGATCTTCTGAACTTCACAATATCTTTCTGATGCATTTCAGTGACAATATGTGATTGTGATGATATGTAGCTTATTGTACAGCCAGCAGCAGTAAGCTTATACAAATGCCTCTCTAGTGAATCGTTCACTATGAATGTACTTAAAAATAAATATATATATATGAGAAAAATGAACTACATAATTAGACATGAAAAATTAGCACACTTCAAGGATCATTGGGGGACTCCTTTAAACAGTGAATAAAACCAGAAGGCAACACTCCATCACCATGGCCCCTTTGAGATATTCCCTTAATGGTGCTGCCATTTAACGCATCTCACTCTAAGGCGAGATAAAGACACAGTGCATGATAGTGATCCGTCCCGTGGAGCGCGGCAGTGCGCTGCAGTGCAGAGCACACAGGGATGGCAGGGTGATTCCTTGGTGTCACCTGCACAAATTGATAAGTGGTTAAGAAATGAACAGAGCTTCCTGTGAGAGAATGGAGTGTAAACTGCTGAGAACATAATGGAGGTTTGGCCCTAGAAATGGCAGCCAAGAGGTGCAGCGAAGCAGAGATGACAAGTGTTTCATCAATAAAAAGCTGGGGTTAGCTATGAGTCAATGTATCACTGATGGAACAATACAAACAGTCTGTTCTTCAAGCAGTACAAACAACTTTCAGGGATAGAACAGAAACATGTATTTTTTTTTTTGTAACGTTTGGCCACATGATTCAAGTCAATATCTTGCGTTGGGTACCAGGAAATATCATGTTCAAATGGCAGTTACTCTGACCCAAGGTCAGGTTTGGGTAGTTACCGATTACATGTGATCAGTTACATGTAATGTGATTGAAAAAAACTAAATAAGATCAGTTACGTTAACAGCAAAAATATTGTCATCAGATTACAGAGACTTTTGAAAATGACCTGATTACTTCTTGGATGACTTTTAAATGTAGAAAAAAAAACTTTCTCTAACATTGAATTCAGCATTGAAAAAAGGGCACAAGTTTAAGTTAGTTCCAACTGAGCGAGTCTGAGCACAAGTCAGAGACCACTATGATGATGCACTAAATGTGTGTGATGGATGATCGATGGCGCCAACTAAACAGACTTTTTGGGACATGAAGGATATTAGCTAACAAAATGACACTACATGTTATAGCTGGGACCCTTTGGATGGCAAATCAGAGGAAGATTTTCAAAAAGTAAGTGAACATTTAAATCGCTATTTGTGAATATATGAAACCTGTGCCGGTTGTCCTCAAACAATCGCATGGCATGTTTTCGCTGTAATAGCTACTGTAAACGGACAGTGCAGTTAGATTAACAAGAATTTAAGATTTCAACCGGAATATAAGACACTTATATGTACCTAAATGTTTAATATCCATACATTTTATGATTATTTATTTGAATTGCGTGCCCTCCAGTTTCACAGGAAGTTGTCCCGCTAATGGGACGCCTAGCCCTAAGAAGTTTTAAAGGGAAAGTAATCCAAATGTAACTGAAAGTAATCAGATTATGTTACTGAGCTTGGGCTCAATCCAAAAAGTTACGTTATGTTACTGAGCTTAATCCAAAAGTTACGTTACTAATTTCAATTTTGGACAGGTAACTAGTAACTGTAACGAATTACATTTAGAAAGTAACTGTCCAACCCTGCCCAAAGGCACGATTTACAATTATTGATAATTTCAACACACACGAGACAGAATGAACAGCACATTCTTGTTTGGACTATGTGGTCTCTTAGATGGCGTATTCTACAAGACATAGCATTGCTAACAGCAATATCAGGGAATTTAAATGTTTTATTTAACCTGGCAAGTCAGTTAAGAACAAATTCTTATTTACAAAGACAGCCTACCCCTGCCAATTGTGTGCAGCCCTATCGGATTCCCAATCACGGCCAGTTGTGATACAGCCTTGAATCAAACCAGGGTCTGTGGTGATGGCTCTAGCACTGAGCTGCAGTGCCTTAGATCGTTGCGCCACTCGGGAGCCCACCAATAACAGGCAAGTGAAAGACATTTTTCGTTGTTGACGTCTTAGGCAAGTTGCTTTATATGAAATGGCCTGATATATTATTTGTCTTAAAAGCCAAAATCTACAAGGAATTAGAACAATTATCAACAAATATGTAAGCCTTTCACAAAGACATTACCTCTTTAACTATCACGACTTCTGCCGAAGTCGGTGTCTCTCCTTGTTCGGGCAGTGTTCGGCGCTCGACGTCGCCGGTCTTCTAGCCATCACCGATCCATTTTTCATTTTCCATTTGTTTTGTCTTGTTTTCCCACACACCTGGTTTTCATTCCCTCATTAAGTGTTGTGTATTTAACCCTCTGTTCCCCCCATGTCTTTGTGTGGTATTGTTTGTTTGTTTGACTGGTACGCGTTGGGTTATTGTGCCCATATTTTGTATTTCTTATGGTTTTTACTATTAAACTGCTCCGGCTATTACCTAGTTCTGCTCTCCTGCGTCTGACTTCCCTGCCACCAGTTTACGCACCCCTTACATTAACATGAGCTAGAGAAGAGTAAAAAGGCAATTTAACTAATGCTAGATAATTGAGGCATTTGGGGTTGGTAGTTTAGTGTTCATACAGAGTTATTTTCAAGCTCAGGCGCTAACACAGTGGTGATAGTCATTTTACCATATTATTAATAACATCAGAAAGGCCTAAAAGAGCATTAAACTCACCTCAACAGTATGCACCTACGTAGGTGTTCATACATTATGCACATTTGAAAAATGTTATACTGCATTCAAAACACATGCGTAATATGTATTTCACATGTACAAAACCTATATAGCACGCGTATAACTATATCAAGTGGTTATAGGGTCCTGCTGGAGGGTAAAAGTGTGTCTCAAAGTCAACTGTCTGGTGTATCTGTTCTATGATCATCTGCTTGAATAGAGCAGACTACGGCTCATTAATAATTTAATCTGCATGCCTTTCTTTTCAGAGCATCTGTGAGACTCAACTTGACACTGACACAATATGGTCTTTGTTAAAAGGAAATCATAACTACAGTTATTATCATCAAGGTCAAGAAATTGTGACCGTATGAAGTGCCTGTGTGTCCATGTGTGTTTGTGCATGTGTTTGTGCATTACTTTATCACAAACGAGTATGTGTGACTTTTCGCGTCTGTCCTTCTCTCCGCAGGCATGCAGAAAAGGAAGGAAGTCTATCCTAGATTACCATGGCAACCCTGAATACTGCATTTGTGTGATATTGCTAAAAGCAAAACAATTATGTTGGGTCAGAAGGCTAATGCCGTTTACAAACGCAGAAAATTAGCGGAGAAACAAAGGGTCACATAACTGCTCGAATTCAGTTATTTTATGGAAAGTTGCATTGTACTTTGCTTGTTGAAAATTGAGTTTAAATTGGTGCATTTAAAGAAGAAAGTAGAGTACCCAAAATGGATGGGTCTGAACATTAAGCTCGCATCTAAGAAAAAGCTATGCGGACAAGATAAGGTCAGCTAACTGGATCATTAGAATAAGATAAATGAAGATAAGGAGAAAGAGCGAGGGAGTAGGAGAAAGAGAGAGAAAGATGGAGAGATAGGGCGAGATAAACACAGACTCCTACCCACTAAATGGATACTTAAAGAGACGCCTAAATCAGCCGACTCAACACTGAACCGCAGAAAAAGCTAAACTTTTAAACGCATTGCTTTGACAATCAGCAGTAACTCCCTCAACATTCTCACAGAGAGGGGAAATAAACCATATGGTTACCATCCACAAACAGTCTTCAAGCTGCTATCACTGGGAGAGGAGGAACACATACACAAACACACACAGGCGCGCACCCCGACTGGGCTTTTTTTAAATGAACGTCAGTGGGTGGGGCAGAACACATGCCAGGGTTTCCATTAGCCGGTAATAGCCGGCTTTTGGACAACAACAAAAAAAAGCCGATAAATAAACTTTCCGCTGGCCAATTGTATGGGAGAAGAAGTAAATAGCCCATTTCGAAATAATGCTTTTCAGCCAATTCATTGATGGAAATACATTTGACTAGTCATGCTTATCGGTCTATAGGTTAATTTGCATAATTTAGTGGAATTAAATTGGAGCGTGCACAGTATATTCGTTATGTATCTTATTTATCACACTCATACGGCATACAGATACAGAGCCTTTGAGTGGAAAATCTGTCAGACAACGCAAGAGCGGCTGCTACAGCATCTCCCACAGCAAATGCATAGCCAAAGAAAGACATTCAAAGTCAGACCATATCCACGTAGGCAATTCTTTTATATCAACTTTCTTTCATTATCCAGTAGCCAAAGGCATAATCTTAGTCATATAAGCAACTCATGCTAGTTGTTGCACATTAGATCTTTCTAAATTTCTAATGGATATTTTCATCTCTGTCACATGAAACTACTGGCAGGTGCAATGCACATTTGACAAAGCTGTTTTCCGGCTAATTGCATTATGGAACGAACATTCGCGCGTAGCCTACTGCCTTGTGTGCATTGCTGCACTTATAATGTTAAGAAATAATAGTTTATCTGTTGCAACAGACTCATTGTTTTTTAAAGTTTAAAAAAAAAGTAGCCTAGGCCTACTTGTTGTATGAATTTGGGCTCTATCGTCCCACAACTGTCACAGAGTCTGTTAGGAATAGGCCATTTCTTTCTCGACAAGCTGATCAAAAGAATTGGTAAACATTTCTACTATCTGGGATAGTAGATTGACATAGGCTAGTGACTTTGCTCATCTTGCTGGCTGAGGAAAAGTACATGTGGACAGTTATTCTAACATCTTCAAATTGTGCATCAGAATTTGGTAAGAAGGACCGCACATCATTGCATCCTCGACTTGCATGTTCTGTTAATATGCATTGCTATTAATCAACATTTTATTTGCGTGGGTGGACGGCCTAATCAGGTTACGCACCCAAAGCATATGGGTCCGGTAAAATGTCTCAAATGTCTCGGTAAATTAAAATGCTGCTGGTCAAAATGTCCAGTGCCATATTTTCCTAATGGAAACCCTGACCTGAACTTACACCTCTTCCATCATCCTGACCAGGTCTACATGCCATTAACACATGCACACACACACACACACACACACATGCACAGACACACAAGCAGGCGCGCGCACCCACGAGTGCACACACATGCACGCTCGTGCACACACACTCAGGAGCTCCCGCGGCTGTGGCTTATGAAGATATCAAAGGTGTTGATGAGGCAGAACGAGCCTTTTAATTTACTGGCTGCTGCCGCTGCTGCTGCTGCTGCTGCTGCTGCCACTGCCGCTGTGCCTGCCAAGCCAGGCAGTATACTGCAAACACAGGCAGATGCCAGTCCATTTTAATCTGCTGAGAACTTGCTTGAATCGACAGTCCCTGTGAGGAGAGGAGGAATGGAGGAAAAGAAAGTGAGGGAGAGGGGGGTGGAAGAGAAATGAAGGAGAGAGGGAGAGAGAGCCAGAGAGTGAGGGAAAATAGAGAAGAAAAGGGATGAAGAGAGCGGTGAGAGCAAGAGAGCTGGAGGGAGGGAACCTGAAATTACCTTGTAATGAATCTGAAATGCTGACCAGAAAGCATGGTCCACACAGGACAAGACAGGACAGGACACTCACCGTCACACACAGGCATGCATGAACTGAGTACAAGGATATGTGCTCCATCATCATTAGTGATATTCAGCTATAAGGCTATATTACAAGCTATTCAATCACTCAATCAAATGTATTTATAAAGCCCTTTTTACATCAGCAGTTGTCACAAAGTGCTTTACAGATACCCAGCCTAAAACCCCAAAGTGCAAGCAATGCAGATGCAGAAGCAGTGGCTAGGAAAAACTCCATAGAAGGCAGGAACCTAGGAAGAAACCTAGAGAGGAACCATGCTCGGAGGTGTGGCCAGTCCTCTTCTGGCTGTACCGGGTGGAGATTTAAGAGGACCATGTGGCCATTAAGGCGAGGTCAAGCTATTCCATCTCTTGTGGGTGGCTGGAGAACGGATGAAAAATGGTACCTAGAGATACATCAATCTAGTTTTGGATTATTTGCACTTATGTATTCTACCTGGAATAAAACTGTCAAAATATCATTCTAAAATGACCCAGTTTTCACTTTTTTTTCAGGAGCGGTGTGAATAACCTGTCTTTCTAATCTATTTTTTCTCTCCCATTTGAGTCATGATTGTGTCTGGACCACATACAGAGCAGCATTCACTCAAACTCACGCTTCCCTTCCCTGCAATTTGTCTCCCTGTCAACACTTTGATTTGTGGAATGAAATTTTAAAAAATAGATCAAGTTTATCTGCAGCTTTAGGCAATGGGTTAATTTGAGTTAATATTGACAGCTACTGCTGGATACTGAAATGCAGAGCTGAGAAGAAAATAGTGAGATATATTTTGATTTACGACTTCTAAACTTTCTTGCTATTAGTTATTTTGGTGAAAAAACACATGGTGCCTTTAGAGATTTATTTTTATTTTGAAAGATTACTCATTTCTTCTTCCCATTCATCTGTCTTGCCGTGACAGCACTGTGGGGTTTCCTAACAGCCGATACAGGGCTCCATTCAACAACTTGCATTACATAAAAACACACCTTTTAAAACGTTTTTTATGTTGTCAAATGACATTGCAGGATTGTACCCATAATATAAGCTTCCAGTTTGCAGTTTAAGACATGCGTGTATTGTTTAATTTCTAATATGGGTCATGATGAGACATGGACAAGCAAGCAACCAAAATACGACACTGTTAAATGCGGATATACTGTTGATATCATGTTGATAGATCTGAAATTTTGACCACTGGCTTGCTTTACCAAAATCGTGACAAAGATGCTGTACATTGTGAGTGGGGATGTGTATTCAACACTGGAAAGGCGAGAACATATAGGTAATAGCCAAAAAAGAGGCTTCAACACCACAGGAGAAACCTCTAAAAGGTATTTTTTTCATCGTTGATGCTTTTATCCCAGCAGCTGTAATGATACCAGAGACAGAATGGTCCCCGTAATTGGCTGGCCCTTGTGTGGGAGTACTGTTTAGGGTACCGAAGTTTACCCAATGTACCGTATCATTACCATGCCTCGCTCTGTAAAAGCACATCCCATAATTGCCGTCTACAGTACTATAGTATCAATCGTGTTCTGAGACTAGAGGGTCCAGGAAGACAAGCAGTGTTCACAGGTGAACGACGCTACATGGCTAAATATTTTGCATTAGTCAGAGAGTCAGCGCTATCTGACACAGAACGCAGCAGCGAGACTTCACAAAAGTTTGTGTCTGTGTGACTGTGAAGAGGGGCTTCAGTTGGAGTTTTAGTGGATTGTAGCTAAACCTCCATGCTTTTTCTTGTCTTGTCTGAGTTCTATTGGAAGGACAGGCTGAGTTATTTTAGAAGGACTGACAGTTCTATTGGAAGGACTGACTGAGATCTATTGGAAGGACTGACTGAGATCTATTGGAAGGACTGACTGAGATCTATTGGAAGGACTCACTGAGATCTATTGGAAGGACTGACTGTGTTCTATTGGAAGGACTGACTGTGTTCTATTGGAAGGACTGACAGTTATATTGGAAGGACTGGCTGAGTTCTGTTGGAAGGACTGGCTGAGTTCTGTTGAAAGGACTGGCTGAGTTCTGTTGGAAGGACTGGCTGAGTTCTGTTGGAAGGACTGGCTGAGTTCTGTTGGAAGGACTGGCTCAGTTATATTGGAAGGACTGGCTGAGTTCTGTTGGAAGGACTGGCTGAGTTATGTTGGAAGGACTGGCTGAGTTCTGTTGGAAGGACTGGCTGAGTTCTGTTGGAAGGACTGGCTGAGTTATGTTGGAAGGACTGGCTGAGTTATGTTGGAAGGACTGGCTGAGTTCTATTGGAAGGACTGACTGAGTTCTATTGGAAGGACGGTACTAGGCACCATTGGTGGTGGCCACCATTTCAAGTAATTAACTGAATAACAGAGATTGGATGGTCGAATCGAACAAAATCCCCCTGATGGTATCTAGCTGTTTGTCTTTCAAAGCCTCTCCCTCATCTGTTTTTATTTACCTGCCTTGATTCCCGTCAGGCTCAAAGTAAACCAGGCTTTCTGTGATCTGTCAATCAAGACAAGGGAATGACAGGTAGAGAAGGCAAACAGCACTGAGACGGACAGGGACATTGCCTCAGCGAGCTGGTGTGGTTTAGAGAGGCGTTTGAAGGCAATCTCTTCACATCTCTACTTTAGTTGACACAATAAGGTTGTTGGGTAAAAATAGTACCTGTATCTTATTAACTTTGTGGCTTGCTTTTTTTTCTCTTTATTGCTAGGGAATCAAATATAATCAGTATTTTAATTCTGGAATGTGATGGGTCTTCAATCAAAACAAACAGCTAGCTCTTACATCTTGCTCAGCCATTGTTTAAATACCATCCAATTAATGATGGGATTGACAGGCTACTGCTTGACATAATAGTAGGAGTAAGTAGTGGTTAAGCACGCACGCACACGCACGCACACGCACACGCACACACACACACACACACACACACACACACACACACACACACACACACACACACACACACACATTTCATAACCAGTTGTCTCATAAATGTTGTAGAAGAACAAAAAAAGATTAGCCTCTCCTTTAGAACAGGTGTAAAGCTCCTCTCGCACCTTTCTCTCCATCTCTCCATATCTCCTCTCCCTCCCTCTCTCTACCTACCTGATGGCTTATCCTCCCCCTGAGAGTGGTCGATTTTCTCCCACTGGCTCTGCAGGTGTATTTTGACAGGCTGTTCTTTATTGTGTGTGTGGTTGCGGTGACCTGAATCTTCAGGCTCCACAATGCTTTCCTCCTCACCTCCAGTGACTGCTTGGAAACCAACAGACTTTCAATTACCTGACTGTCCTTTTCCCATGCTAACTGAATAGGAGAGGGGTAGTATTTTACCAAAGGAAAAAAAAGTTGCGGATACACAGCCCTGATAGACACCCTTTGCTATGGAGCGTGGAGTTGGACACCTTCAAAAGCACTCGGCTCACACCTCAGTTCCCCCTGTTTGTAAGATTTTGAAGAGGGGGGAAATGACGGGTCTCAACCACCTGGTTTTCCAACCTAGAAAAATGTAAAAACACGGTCCAGTTTTGTACGTCTGTCAGTGTTTTTGGAAGGAAGTGCTTATTTACAAGGGTTTTGAACACTTGCATGGAAATGTGTAGCTCTTCTCCTCTCCTGATAGAATAGCCAAACCGATCTTACATTGGCAGACCAGGGTTTCTTACTTATTAAAGAAATAAAACAACAACACTTACCTAACAACTGCCGGCCGCTGTTAGTATACTTTGAAAAGTTTAGAGTACCCCATTGTGAACCACTCAAAACACCCCCATTCGCCGCCTGCCACATAACTTTATATACCACGACTTAAATGGACTGAAATAAATAGGCAAGGCGACACGTCAAGGTGGTAACATCCATTACCATGGCGACAACAAGAAGGTAACAAGCTTTCGCCAGCGGCTGGGCTTTATAAAGTAAACATGAGTGGGCGAGAACACATGCTGACCTGCACTTACGCCTCTCCCTTCATCTTGACCAGGTCTGCATGCCATTAGCACACACACACACACACACTTTCATTTTCAATATGCCTGATTATTTAATGATACTGTAGCATAAAATAAATACTGTGAAATGGACAAAGGGGAGACCATCCTTCCCACTACTGATTCAAGTTTCTCTCTACCCCAGTTAGAGAGCTAGTACCATATAAATGTTCAGATGAAAGGAGTCTGCCTTTACAAGAAGAAAGAAACGGTGTTTCTAACAACTTGGGTTACAGAAAAAAAGTGATAGCTTTTGCATCTTACCGTTTACATCAAGAAAAGGGTGCAATAACACTGCTTCCAAACCCAAAATAAAAGTATAGTAAAGACTCAACCAGCCTATACACAGTTGGACTAAGTTTGTTTTCTACCCTACTTTTGGGATATAATGGATGCATTCACACTTTTATATCATTCTGATTACTATAAAATCTTCAACTAAACTGCCACTATTCTGTGGTTTATTACGCTCTCTTTTGATAATTCACAAAGTAAAAAACTGAAATGGAAATGCTGCCCTTCCTGGATCCTCTCTATATTAAGACGGGCTAAAAAGCTCTTCTCTTTATTTGGAGAGTGGAAATAGACACTCACTTTAATATACATCTCTGTTGAGGACAGAATTGATCGGAGTCGTGCTTAGGGATGGACAGGTGATTTCATAGATGATGGCATAATCATATCCAATCTAACATTATTACAATCTAATGCTTTGAAACTTGACGTGTGACTTGATTGAATAGCCACTGAAGCTTAATTGAAGTTATATTATTTGTGTTCACCTACCAGTATCAAGTCTAGCTGTTCTGAAATCTTACATTTGGCCTACTTTGTCACTGTTGAGAGAGGCCATACATACATACATACATAATTTATATTTAAGGAACATCTTTCCTTATACGAGGCTAGTACTGAGCCGCAAATAACACCTCACGGCACAACGCCTCTCGAACATGTGACCTACTGGTTGTGTGTATGTACTGAAGTATGTGTAACTGATAGATGCACACACACACACACTACATGTTGATGTATCCAAATGCGTGTAAATTGTAAAGTCTTATGTCTGTAATGTATTTTTCGTTATGTCTTAAACCCCAGTAAGACTAGCTGGCGCGATTGACGTCGGCTAATGGGTATCCTAATCAATCAAATCAAATCAAACGTCTGAGCCACATGTCTGTTCAACATACTGTCCTGTAGAGCACCGTATCCACTTTGCCAAACTGAGTGTGATAATTACTGTCTGCGTGTCATCTCTGGCTCGGTGTTCACACAAACACACTCCAACTCCATCTGAAGGTGTGTCTGCATGTAGGAGGTGACTGTGAATAAAGAAATTCAACGAAGGATTTCTGAGAAGAACTCTATCCTCCCGCTGCCCCCTGCTGTTAGCCAATTGGAGAGGTGGAGGTGAGTCGGACCGGCAGCAATTTTCACAGGAAATGATGGCCTGCATACGGTGAACGCATAACAAAAAACATGGACAGAAAACATTCTGTGCCATTTACGGATTAATACATTATCCCCCTGCCTATGTGCGAAAAGAAAATACATATTCAGGCTCGAGAGAATCGCATGTTCTCTCTCTTTGTGGTAAAAGTTTGATGGTGAAGGACAGATTTTTTTTTGGGGGGGGGGTAGAAGGGAGAGAGAAAGACGGATAATAAAAGTGATCCATTGAAAGTCGGAGAACTCAAGTTTCTCCCTTCCCTCTTGAAGCACTGTCTTCGGGGATACGCCTACAGCCCGCCGACACCTCGGCCGTCGTCTCAGAGACAGCTGTTTATGCAAATCTCCTCTCAGAAGCTGCCGGCCATGTTTAAAACATGATGAGTCGTTCAAACAACTCCTTTCAGGGCCAATGACATCACTAGAGCTTCAGCTGCAGGGCTGCTATTATTATCCCGATAATAATAACGCAGCAGCAGAGATGGGGCTGTTTCTCACACTTTACACTCTTTACCTAGAAATTACAGCCCAATTCACAGCACTCGGCAGATATTTGGTAGTGAGCACTGTGACAACGAACACAATGTGAGACCCAGCTCCACTCTCCCCTAGGCTTACAATGATTATCCCTGAAGTTACTGTACACATTTAGAGACTTGGTCCTCCCGTTCTCACATGAGCCTCAGCACTTCCTAAGTATTGGCAAACCCGGCCTGTCACAACGCTATACCTCTGACCACATTAGAACAAGCCAAAACAGAGTGACAGTTTTCCACTTTCTATCGAGAATCCATCAGTGTCACTCAAACGACAGGCTGGCGAGGACGGGGAATGGGAACTGATTAGCCAATGAAATTGAAACCGGCATTAAGGTAGGTCCATCCGGACGCATCCCCCACCGTCCTCTCCAGTTTTCTGAGCCGGTCTATTTTCCGAGTTTTCGCAAACCCGAAACGGACCGGGCGGATCGATAGGCAGCGTTGGACCTGACCTTTGTGGCCAAGTGCATTTTTTTCCATCTTCCTGCTTCATCTCAGGTTGGGTTCGGCCGCTTCTGGAAAACACGCAGCTCAAATTCATTGGCTATCAAAACCGACCACCATCCAATTTAATGCAACTTCCAGATCAGAAATATACCTTAGGGGGATCGTATTACAACTATTGCCTGCTCGCTCTGAGACACAAAGAAGCCTGAAGGGGCTACAGCTAAGCCTGCTTTTCTTCAAAGAGGGAACATATAATTATGACTTCCATCCTAAACTGATTCCATTACTCATGCTGATAAGAAGGGCCAGGGGTTTGGCGAGGGGGAGCATTACACCCCCCTCTAGGCTAACTTCCTAACCTCCTGCCAAATGTATGACCATATTAGAGACACATATTTCCTTCAGATTACACAGACCCACAAAGAATTCAAATACAAATGCAATTTTGATAAACTCCCATATCTATTGGGTGAACTACCACAGTGTGCCATCACAGCAGCAAGATTTGTGACTTGTTGCCAGTGAGGAACAAACACCATGTTAAATGAAACCCATATTTATGTTTATTTATTTTGCACATCGTTACAACACTGTATATAGCCATAATTTCCCTTTCAAACCTTTGTGAGTGTAATGTCTACTGTTAATTTATATTTCTTATTTCACTTTTGTTTGTTATCTATTTCACTTGCTTTGGCAATGTAAACATATGTTTCCCATGCCAATAAAGCACTTTGACTTGAATTGAGAGAGAGAGACGGAGAGCGACAGACACCGTGTGTGTGTGTGTGAGTGTGAGTATGTGTCGGTGTGTGTGCGTGTTAGATTTTCAAACAGCATTAGAGGTAATATTAAACCCTGAAGTATTGATTCATAAAGCCAGGATAATAGAGATGAAAGTTAGGTCTTTCTGAGGAGGGAGGGACACATGAAAGGAAAACCCTCAGAAAGCGTCTGCCCTGATCCTTACAGACTTCCAGAGCATTTAACCTGCCTCGCTGTGACAAGACTATGACTATTTGATATCCTCAGTCAGAGTCTAATGAGGCATCTCTAGTATCTCGGGGTGTCTTGTCATGCTCCCCATAAAAAAAACAATGGGCTTGGTAGCAATAACTGCAAAGACTTCTGTCTTCATAAAATGTCGAATTGGAAATGCCTTGGTGTCAAACCAACATAATTTATGCCCAAACACAATTTTATTAAAATTTTAAAAAAAATAGGAACAAGATGGGACGGGATGTAATCTCACCTCTCCCTTTCTCCTTAGATTCTAGCTAAATCAAACCAATCAATTTGAAATAAAAACTGTTAGAACTCCTTTCCCGCTTGTCTCCAGTAGGTCTTGTTGCTATTTAGATGGCTAGATAACGACTCCCTTTCACAGTGTACTCTATCCTGCTATGGCCCTCATTAGTACGTCTTACATCTGCCTGCTTTATTCATTCGAATGAATGACAATGTGATGTCTTGTTGTCCTGCTTGGTTGATGCAGATGTGCCTTTGATTACTTCCATCAGGGGAGGGAATCAGCTCAGTAAAAAAAATCACAATAAGTGGGTTTACTCATTAAAGCGTCTTTCTATCAATAAATACCTTTGAAGGGAAAATGACATTTTTGACATTCAAATGTTAGTTACTTAGGAGACACTCCTATCAAGAGCAATTTACAGTAGTGAGTGCATACATTCTCATACTGGTCGCCCATGGGAATCAAACCCACAACCCTGGCATTGCAAGCACCATCCTCTACCAACTGAGCCAACGGGGACTCTACCTAAGGAGCTAGCTGTTTTACAAGACCGTTTAGCAAGTGTCTCACTTGTAGCTAATCTGTTTCTGAAAGGAACACACAAGATTTAAATTCACCACCAGTTCGATGAAAACAACAGTCAATGTCAGCTAGGTGGTTTAAAGTCCGATTTTTCCTTTGGAGTGTGTGCCGTCAAGCTTTCACAATCCCAACACAGAGGGAAACGAACAGTTCTATTACACCTATAATGGCAGCTCTCGTCCCCAGTCGAAACAAGCACAGGTAATGTGCTACCTCTCTCCCCTAATGCTATTGCCAGCTGATAGCAGTGGGAGAGTGGGAGAGGGCCCGTGGCATATTGATGCGTCTGCAGAGGAGGTTTTTCTCCTGATTGAAAATCAACGGGCGAAGTGTAGTTATGCTCCCTGCTGATTAGAACCTATCAACACTATAGATTTCCTGTACACTCTGATCTCTCTGCCTTATAGGATTTTATTGGAACACGCGGGGTGGCGACAGATGTTAGTGTCTGGGCTATTTGTCCTTTTTTTCTTGTGTGCGTCCGCTGTCGATACGTGAAGAACGACCAGGTAATGATTCTCAACTCAAAGAGATTGTACTCTCTTTATTTGGCTATAACTATTTAAACGTCTAGCCTAACCTAATTTAACCACGGTTAACTGCAGTAAGTATAGTCCATTTGAGGTTCGCTATACAATAGAAGCGATGCCATAAACTACGGCCATGCATTTGGATTTTTCAAACACAAAATAATAAGGAGGAATATACAGACTACATAAATGCAGCAGGAAAAAAATGCTGTAAATAATTGTCATAAGAGCTCCACTTAAAGCCAGAATGGATATTTTGCCCGACCACCCATGTAAAAAGAAAAACTCTCTGTGCGAGTAGCAATTTGAAGATACATTCAGTTTGGCTCTAATTATACGCTACCCAGCATGCTGTGCAGCGGTATGGAGGAAGTGAAGACTTTTGTCGTTAATGACTAGAGAGCGTTTCCCCACCAACAAATATGCATCTCGGTACAGGGACTCCTCCGTTAGCAGATTACAGAAGAGAGGGGAGAGGAAGAAAGTGAATACAAAATTCCTTTACAAATAACTTTTTTCATCATCAAACTTTCTCCAATTCGTTTTTGAGTTTAGAAGAACGAAAGGGAAAAAGAGGTAAAGAACAAGAAGAGATTCATTGCTGAACTGGTGAAATAAAAATACATCAAGAAGGGAGCTAGCCCAAGTGAGATAGGTAGAAAGCAAGAGAGAGAAAAAGAAAGAGAGCGAGCGAGAGCGAGAGAGGAAAGACTCCTTGGCACTGGTTTATCTAGGCAGATGGCCCATTTGGCTAGAGGAGCAGTCTGGTGACGCCTGATCCTCAGATCGATGAAGACTTTAATCTACAGAGAGACTTTTCATTCTGCCGGAAGAAATATGGCACCACATTACACAGCATTCCTTTGACCTAAGCACATGGGTTCCCCTTGGCTTTGGCCTGCTAAGTTTAGGAAGCACCAGCCTGCTACCGTAATGAGATGTGACTCCCAGATGATAAACTGCCATTGGATGAATCAATTCAAGCCGCAAATTTTACTTGTTCAACGAAATTGCACATCTGGATTTCGCTCAAACAGGTTCTCTGACCATATTGTTGTTGTAACTTAAATGGAGGAATTCTCTACTGAGTCATATTCTGATGCTTTAGGACTCAAAAGCCAAAAAGTTCTATGTCAGGCCACTTCCCCCAGACTGAGAGCAGTCCGTTCATCTTACTGTTGACACCACAGCAGGAAGAGAAGACGATCAAAGACAGCCAGAGGTGGAGCACTTTTGCAGATATACAGTATTGTTGCCCTATGAGCCAGCCAACACAATGAAGATTAACGAGTGCAGTGAGTAAACACTCTTTGTCTCTTGCTTCTGTCTGATTCCTCTAATTCCTCTATCCAGGTTGCCATTTGGGCAGTCGACATCTGCAACAGTGGATGTGACATGTTTGAAGGACAGTGGATGTGACATTTGCCCAGCCTCAGGGGCCCGCGTGTCCACAACGAGGTGGACCTCCATCCCTACTCTCCACAAAGGTCAGAGGATGGACGTTTATCGGGTGAAAATGCCACGTCTTGAGTCAGCCCAAGAGGAACCGACGGCGGTGAACCTGCTAACGCTCCAGAGCCCTGGGGGACAGCAGGGACAATCTGTTGTTTTACCTCACCTCCACTCTCTCCCGCTCTCCTCCTCTCTCTCTCCACCTCACTCTCCGGTCTTTTCTAGCCAAAGTCAGCATGTCAGGGCTGTGTAGAGGACGAGACCCCAGTCTGTTGCATATGTCCCAGAATAAAACACATGACCAATATCATGGTGTGGAATCATTTCACTTTGTTTAAAGGCCAAAACCATGACATTTAGGCCTATCATTGCTATCTTTGATTTGGAACTGCAGGGGGGGAAATGGGGAGTGATTAAAAAATAATGTTTTTTGTTTTTTTTATCAAAAGTTCATATACTGTAGATTGAACAACATCTGAATGATTAAGTGTCTGAACAAACGGTTTGATAGGTCTTTCTTACTTTAATAATATGTTGTTAATAAGCTAGTATGCTTTTGTTTAACGTAGTTTTCAACATGTAAAACAAAGCCAAGTTTGAATCAACCCCTATAATGACACACAAATGTCTCAATTCCCTTAACTGCAGGTTTGTGCTCCAGATTTGAGCCGATTTGGCAGGGCCAGTGTTTGTCCGCCCTTCCCCGGGAAAGAGGTCCCAATTTGGGGTGAGGTGGAGCGGAGAGGGAGGGCATGTATGGAGATCTGGTGTGGTGCCATTGCTTTGACTGCCCGTTAAGGCCGGAGGAGTCCCAACAGACCGGACTCGAGAGCCACAATAAAACAGTGGACAGATGGAGAGGGTGAAAGAAAGGAAGAGAGAACGATAGAGGAACGTGTGTGTGGGTACATGTATTTTTGTGAGTGAGAAAGACAAATTATAGAGGATTTTTCTACCCCATCCATCCCCTTACAGAGAGTGGAGGCATTGAGGCAGCCAGCCATACAGGACAAGGTCAATCATTTATGAACAAATCCAATTAGTTGGAATATACACTACATGACCAAAAGTATGTGGACACCTGCTCGTGGAACATCTCATTCCAAAATCCTGGGCATTAATATGAAGTTGGTCCCCCTTTGCTGCTATAACAGCCTCTACTCTTCTGAGAAGGCTTTCCACCAGATGTTGGAACATTGCTGCGGGGACTTGCTTCCATTCAGCCACAAGAGCAATAGTGAGGTCGGACTTGCAGTCGGTGTTCCAATTCATCCCAAAAGTGTTTGATGGAGTTGAGGTCAGGGCTCTGTGCAGGCCAGTCAAGTTCTTCCAAACCGGTCTCGACAAACCAATTCCGTATTGAGCCCAACTTTGTCTTGAATCGTCTTTAACGTCATTGTATGCTGTAGCGTTGTATGCTGTACCCTTCACTGGAACTAAGGGGCCTAGCCCGAACCATGAAAAACAGCCCCAGACCATTATTCCTCCCCCACCAAACTTTACAGTTGGCTCTATGCATTCAGGCAGGTAGCGTTCTCCTGGCATCCGCCAAACCCAGATTTGTCCGTTGGACTGCCAGATGATGAAGAGTGATTCATCACTCCAGGGAACATGTTTCAACTGCTCCAGAGTCCAATGGCGTTAAGCTTTAGACCACTCTAGCAGACACTTGGCATTGCGCATGGTGATGTTAGGCTTGTGTGCGGCTGCTCGGCCATGGAAACCCATTTCATGAAGCTCCTGACCAACAGTTGTTGTGCTGATGTTGCGTCCAGAGACAGTTTGGAACTCAGTAGTGTTGTAACCGAGGACAGATGATTTTTAAGCGCTCGGTGGTCCCGTTCTGTGAGCTTGTGTGGCCTACCACTTTGCGGCTTAGCCGTTGTTGCTCCTAGACATTTCCACTTCACAATAGCAGCTCTTACAGTTGAACGGGACAGCTCTAGCGGGGCAGACATTTGACAAACTGACTTGTTGGAAAGGTGGCATCCTATGACGGTGCCAAGTTGAAAGTCGCTGAGCTCTTCAGTAAGGCCATTCTACTGCCAATGTTTGGCTTTGTGCACAATTCTATGCACCTGTCAGTAACGGGTGTGGCTGAAATAGCCTAATCCACTTATTTTAAAGGGTGTCCACATGCTTTTGTTTATATATTGTATTAATTCACCAGTGATGATAAAAGCACTGGACAGAGTGTGAAAAATCACAATGCATTAGACTAATGGAACTGCTTTCATTCTGCCAGGCAAACCAACTATACATTATACACAAAAAGGGAGAAAGGCAGCGCTCAGTGGTGTAAAGTACTTACGTAAAAATGCTTTAAAGTAGAACATAAGTAGTTTTGGGGGGTATCTGTACTTCACTATTTATATTTTTGCCAACGTTTACTTTTACTTCACTACATTCCTAAAGAAAATAATGTACTTTTTACTCCATACATTTAGCCTGACACCCATATTACTCATTACATTTTGACAGGAAAATGGTCCAGTTCACACACTTATCAAGAGAAAATCCCTGGCCATCCCTATTGTCTCTGATCTGGTGGACTCACTAAACATCAAATGCTTAATTTGTCAATTATGTCTGAGTGTTGGAGTGTGCCCCTGGCTATCCGTCAATAAAAAAAAATTAAAAAATTGTGCCGTCTGGCTTGCTTAATATAAAGAATTTGAATTGATTTATACATTTACTTTTGATACTTAAGTATACTTAAAACCAAATACTTTTAGTCTTTGGTAATATTTTACTGGGTGACTTTCACTTTTACTTGAGTCATTTTCTATTAAGGTATCTTTACTTTTAAGTATGACAATTGAGTACTTTTTCCACCACTGGCAGCGCTATAGACTCTGATTCTTTATGAGTATATCTAAGAGCCAAATCTATAAAGAATAACAATTTTAAAAATCTCTCAGTGACCCTACTGACGACCCTATCGAAATTCACAGCTTAATTATTTAAAGGGCAAGACAAAATACAAAGACTGTGTGAGTATAAGTTTGTGTGTGCCTGTGTAGATGTTCAATTAGGTAAGCGTGTGTGGTGGTGTGTAGCGGCGCATGTGTGTGTGTAGATGTGTTATTTGGTATGCATGTGTGTGTGTAGATGTGTAATTTGGTATGCATGTGTGTGTGTAGATGTGTAATTTGGTATGCATGTGTGTGTGTAGATGTGTAATTTGGTATGCATGTGTATGTGTAGATGTGTTATTTGGTATGCATGTGTGTGTGTAGATGTGTAATTTGGTATGCATGTGTGTGTGTAGATGTGTTATTTGGTATGAATGTGTGTGTGTAGATGTGTAATTTGGTATGCATGTGTGTGTGTAGATGTGTAATTTGGTATGCATGTGTATGTGTAGATGTGTTATTTGGTATGCATGTGTGTGTGTAGATGTGTAATTTGGTATGCATGTGTGTGTGTAGATGTGTTATTTGGTATGAATGTGTGTGTGTAGATGTGTAATTTGGTATGCATGTGTGTGTGTAGATGTGTAATTTGGTATGCATGTGTGTGTGTAGATGTGTAATTTGGTATGCATGTGTGTGGGTGTGCAGCATATGCGTGTGTGAGTATGTATGTGAATCTAGCATAATTACACAGTGGGTTCCAAAATTATTGACAACCTTGATAAAGATTAGCAATAATGACTGTATAAAATAAATCATTCAAATATTCAAATAGCTATATTGTAAGCAAAGCAATAATGGGTATTTTGTTTAAAGCTACAATATGTAACTTGTTGTGTGACCCAACCAAATTCACAGAAAAAATGTGAGTTATCGACCACCTGTCTGTTCTTTTTCTATCTGTGCTATTTCTATGCTTCCCATTCTTACGTTTCATTTTTGCTTCTTTTACTTTCGGTTTTGTACACCAGCTTTACACAGCTGAAAATACAATATTTTTGGTTATGGAAAATATATTTCACAGCGGTTTGGATGGTACTATGATACCCTACACAATTACTGCAAAATTATTGACACCCCTTAAGAGTCTTATTTTTTTTATTTTTTTTACCTTTATTTAACTAGTTTATAAATAAAGTAGTCAAATGTTCCTAGTACGCAATGACTACATCAAGCTTGTGACTCTACAAATTTGTGTAATGCATTTGTAGTTTGTTTTGGTTGTGTTTCAGATTATTTTGTGTCCAATAGAAATAAATGGTAAACAATGTATTGTGTCATTTTGGAGTAATTTTTTATTATAAATGAGAATATAATATGCTTCTACCATGATTACAGATAATCCTGAATGAATTGTGAATAATAATGAGTGAGAAAGTTACAGAGGGTCAAATATCTTACCCCCAGATTCGCTAACCTCATGCATGTCTTGGGGTATGACCTTTGACCCTCTGTAACCTTCGCACTAATCATTATACACAATTCATTCAGGATTATCCGTAATCATGGTAGAATCTACATTCATGTAGAAGTGGTAAGAAACATATTATATTCTTATGTACAATAAAACTCCAAAATGACAAAATACATTATTTACCATTAATTTCTATTGGGCACAAAATAATCTGAAACGCAACCAAAACAAACTGCAACGTTTCTAGAGTCACAAGCTTGATGCAGTCATGGGAATATGTGACCAAATACTAAACTTTGGATTATTTTATTTACAATAACCTTTAGGGGTGTCAATCATTTTTACCTCTACCTTTATGAAAGAAATATATAGTTATTGTTAAACAAAATCTTTTTATCTGAGAAATTGTATTAGTATAAAATAAAATAGCAAAACATTTTGCTGAGTACTTATTTATGCGTGTGTGCAAACTGTGCATATGTGTGTGTGCATGTGTGCGTAAAGCCACTGCCAAGGCTAGAAGATCCTTCCAGGGAGATTGAAGGAAATCTAGCATGATGAGATGAGATCAGCACTAACAGGAGGAGAGCCACCGGCGTGCAGACCACTCGCCACACACACACACACACACACACACACACACACACACACACACACACACCTGACGTCACTCTGTGTTACTCATATAACAACATCAAAACACAATAATCTAGAACAGAAAACCACAAAATCATCCACATCATGTGAATTAATCTCCTAGCCACTGTCCTTTTACACGTCAGCTCCTCATCGGATATAACCCAATGCAACTCGTATACAGTGGTAGGGATACATGGTGAGATGATGACAGAGAAAGAGAGAGAGGGAGAGAAAACGAAGCAGGAGAGAGACAGAGAAAAAGAGAGAGAGAGAGAACGAGTGAAAGAACAACAGAGAAACGGACATAGAAATAAAAGATACAGAGCAAGAGTATAGTGTAACTTACGATGTGGAGCATGAGATAGTCTCCCAGACCCGGAGCACTGTCTATCCGGACCAAGATGCCATCCTTTAGAGAAGTACTGAACCCTATGGTCAGTCTGTCTGTGCGCGTGCTTGGCCTCTCGTTGGCTGGCCAGTTGAACGTAATGAGGCCTCCTCCTTTCCCAAAGATATAAGTCATCCCAGCTGAGGAGAAATAGGAGAGAAAGAGAGAGAGGCAGAGGATGAACTAAAAGGCTTTGACAGGAGGAATAGTTTTTCAAAGCGAAGTGAGAGTAGGATAATGTGAGCCCATGATCCCACCAAACCATTTTTATTGGAATATGGGGTTGATTATTGATGTTTGTCCTTTGTCCTTTTTTGTAAAGAATCATTTCACCAAAATGTTTGGTGAAGAGATGTTCTTTGCTAAGTAAAATATGAATACACAAACCACACACACTCCAGAAATGATGATACCAGTGAGCTGTGATGTGTGATGTACACAGCCAAATTACTACACGGCGAAGCACGGGAGCAAAACACTGTTCATTTTTATTATTGGCATTCCATTCCATTAAAGTGTTGGGGACCAAGTAGGCCAAAGTCTTTGAAAACATCAATTTTGGGAGGGGGGTGTAAGTTGTCTAGTTCTGCCTCACCTGGTTCCTGAACCCAAGTCTCACGAGAGGTTTCGGAATGACTAATGTTCTCACCTGGGTCAGATAAGTCGTAATTCACCAGCTGATTTTCTCTATCCCAGACCCCATGGGAAATACTGTGACCTATACAAGTTAAATATAATTCCTTCCAACAGGGATTAGCAATAGAGGTTCTGAGGAATGAATTCTCCAGTTCACATGTATTATACATGAAAGAAGAAAGACCCCAGGAGAATGTCTTTAGAGTGGAAATCGAGCAATATTCCAAATGTAATGTGAATTGAGCGAACCCAAACACACAGAGATGTACTCTGTTTCTGTAGTTGTAGAGAAGTTCAAGTAGTTATTGGGGCGAGAGACAGTTCATAGCCATGACTTTTGTGTGTATGTGTGTGTGTGTGTGTGTGCTTGTATGTCAGTGTGCTTGTGTGAGTGTATGTGTGTGTGGGCATGCTTGTGTGTGCGTGCGTCTTGTGCATGTTTGATGGCATGCATGTGTGTATTCTAAGGCTATAAGGACCAGCTGGCTCTACCTCTCCCTCTCTAGTTGTGTGTCAAGTAGAACAGCTGGCCCTCAGTGGGAGCATGGCCACATCACATAAACATTTACATAACATTTGCATTTAAGTCCCAGCATTTGCACTTCAGACAGGCCTACTGTAGAGTACAAACTACACAGGGTACATATACTATTTACAAAGTATCAATGCATCAGAACGCAGTAGGCGTTGCAAATATATCACTCATCTCTTCTCACAGTCCATCATAATCAAGGAAGCTCCTACAATACACCGTCGATGGTCTTATTTGACTTCTGGTGGTTAAATAAGCAGCACCAGGCATGCCTCAGTTCTTCTCTTTCCATTGGGGGATTTGGTTGCCCTGTGATACTGAATAATATATGCAATCATTACTCAATTAATCAATGAAGAACCATTTACTTTCAGAAGTGCCCTTGCAGCCTTGTTGAGAGGTGCTTCAGAGGTTAAGCAATATATACTTTACAGCTGCAAAAGACGAAAGAGAGACCGTTTGATGGAGGCAAGATGTTGAACTTTGAGACTTTGCAGTGTACATGTCAAAACCACAGATCTTCTGTTGATGGCATGGTGCCGTTTGATAAAAAATTTGCTTCACCTCAAGCGCAACAATTTGACTCAACAAGAACTGCAAATGCTGCTGGTTTTTCACACTAAAACAGTTTCCTGTGTGTATCAAGAATGGTCCACCACCGAAGGACATCCAGCTAACTTGACACAACTGTAGGAAGCATTTGCATCAACATTGTACCTTGTAGAGTCTGTGCCCTGACGAATTGAGGCTGTTCTGAGGGCAACAGGAGGTGCCACTCAATATAAGGAAGGTGTTCCTAATGTTTGGTACACTTAGCTTAGTATAAAGTACGGTTTTAATAGAAAGTGGTCAAAGGGAGTTACATCCTTTTAGACAGATTGGTAGATGGATAGATAAACCAGCATCAGGTGGCAGCGAAGGAACTTCATAAACCAGATTATAAAATAATAAAAAGTCTGTGGGCTCCATCCGATTAAGACAACACAGCAGGGCCATTTCCCATCCTGCTGCCCAGCAGAAATGCATGATGGCATTGGCCTGAGCCCAGGCCCTGGCGGTGATGGTCTTGCAAGCATTGGGGTGAGACGCAGTGCCAAAGATGATCTATTATATTGAAAAGATAGCCGTGACCGCTCTAACAATGGAAATACATGTCCTCAATGATTTTAGGCAGGCGAGATCAGGTAGGACCATTCTAGGCAATGAGAAGGCAGACACGTGCGCGAACAACAGGCACAACTGAGTTGTTTTCTCTAAGTTGCCGGAATGCCACACGCAACCACTTATGTCTGTATATACTTATGTCAGCATAAACATTATGAAACTTCTATTAGATCAAATAAGCCTCCCGTAATTCGGCACTCTCATATAGACCACCACACAAAAACAGGCTTCTCTCACGAGGACAGATTTTGGGCGGAGTAAATCCTCTCGTTTCCCCTCTTCCTCTCTGGCTGTACCCTATGACTGGCTGCTCCATGGCTGATATACTTATCTTGTTCTCATTAAGAGGAAGTCCAGTCACTGTTTCTAGTGAAATATTCTGCATGAAAGATAGCTGAAAAGGAAGAATGGGTATTTACGGTTTACTACTCGAACGCCAAAATAAACTGATGTGTGACGGTACTCTAATAAACTGGCCAAGAATGAGGCGGGAGATCTTCTATTGGAATGATCATTATACAGTATTTCACTGACTGTATGAATAAGGTTCTCAAAACGCTTCGTCATGCTTAGAAAAGAGAGTTAGATAACTCCACTCAGAGTTACGCAAGCGGGGATAAAGTGCATTATCAATAATTGAGCTTAGAGTGACTGTGACTCTTGGCGTTCTTATCAAAATCAGAGAGGGGGATTACTTAGACATCTTAAGATGTGTCATACGATGGCAAGACGTCTTTAGAAGATCCACAACCCGAAGACCAAAAAAATATAAGAGGCAACATCATCGTGAGTTAATTTCAAGTTTCAACAAACTTTTTCAATTAGTTTAAATACACTTTTCTCAAATGACAGCAAGTTGTTTTACCATTCAGACACCGACCTAGACACACAATGACGCAGACGCTTTTAAAACAATTAAAGACCAGAAAAGTGCCTTCCTGTGTGCGTATTGATGAGCATGATGCATTTTCTTCATAATGCTTTCCAGGTATGCGCATAAATTAATAATGTGGCAGAACGTTTAAAAAAAAAGAGAAGATGGCCTGAACCGCTAACAGCTCCACAAAAGAGGTTCTCTTTTCAATGCGACGACGTGTGCACCTATAATTGAATAATATGGCTTTAAAACTACTAATGGGTATAGTCAGAGAAACCTGACAGGCAATTCAGTTGGGAGACCGCTCTTCGAGAAAAGAAGACAAGACTGATGGTTTGGTTTGAATTTCCATGAACTGATGCAAAGACTGGATAATGGCTTTCTAAGAATTGTTTGAAAAAGAAATGCACCACTTATGGTTTAAATGTAATGTTCTGTGACGATGTGCGCTGAGAGTCGGGAAGCAAGTTCAGGGAGTGTGTGTTTTAATACATAAACACAACACCATACAAAACAAGAAACACTAAATGCACACAGACATGAAACGGAAACAATAACGCCTGGGGAAGGAACCAACGGGAGTGACATATATGGTGAAGGTAATCAGTGAGGTGATGGAGTCCAGGTGAGTCTGATGACACGCAGGTGCGCGTAATGATGGTGAGCAGCCTGGTGACCTAGAGGCCGGAGAGGGAGCACACGACGCGCGGAACCTGCCACAGGACGCAGACCAAAATGACGATCCCGGGGATCAGGAGTGGACCTGTCACCTCTGCTGAGGCGCGGGAAATTTGTCAATCCGGCTGAGACGCAGGAGCATGGCGACGGTACCCCTTCCCCGGCGGTTTTGGCTCCAGCCACAGGACGCCAATCAAAGGGACGATCCCGGGGATCAAGAGCGGAGCGGTTACCCCTGCTGATCCCAGGGATCAAGAGCGGAGCGGTTACCCCTGCTGATCCCAGGGATCAGGAGCGGAGCGGTTAACCCTGCTGATCCCACGGATCAGGAGCGGAGCGGTTACCCCTGCTGATCCCAGGGATCAGGAGCGGAGCGGTTACCCCTGCTGATCCCAGGGATCAGGAGCGGAGCAGTTACCCCTGCTGATCCCAGGGATCAGGAGCGGTTACCCCTGCTGATCCCAGGGATCAGGAGCGGAGAGGTTACCCCTGCTGATCCCAGGGATCAGGAGCGGAGCGGTTACCCCTGCTGATCCCAGGGATCAGGAGCGGAGTGGTTACCCCTGCTGATCCCTGGTATCAGGAGCGGAGCGGTTACCCCTGCTGATCCCAGGGATCAGGAGCGGAGTGGTTACCCCTGCTGATCCCTGGTATCAGGAGCGGAGCGGTTACCCCTGCTGATCCCAGGGATCAGGAGCAGAGCGGTTACCCCTGCTGATGCGCGGGAATTTGTCGCCGTCTGGAGCATGGGAACCTGACGAGCCGGTGGAAGCAGGGGAGCCTGGTGATCCGGCGAAGGCATGAAAGCCAGACGAGCGGCTGAGGCAGGGGAGCCTGGCGATCCGGCTGAGGCATGAGAGCCTGACGAGCCAGTGGAGGCAGGGGAGCCTGGTGATCTGTCTGAGGCATGAGAGCCTGTATCGGCTCCCGGACCCAAAGTCATTTCCACTGAAAAAAATAAAAAAATAAAAACTCCCTGATTCTTCCCTTAGGTGAGGCATTATTCTGTAACGATGTGCACTAAGAGTCGGGAAGCAAATTCAGGGAGTGCATATTTTAATAAATAAACACAACATAATACAAAACAAGAAACAGCTCACAGACATGAAACAGAAACAATAACGCCTGGGGAAGGAACCAACGGGAGTGACATATAAAGTGAAGGTAATCAGGGAGGTGATGGAGACCAGGTGAGTCTGAAGACGTGCAGGTGCGCGTAATGATGGTGACAGGTGTGCGCCATAACGAGCAGCCTGGTGACCTAGCGGCCGGAGAGGGAGCACATGTGACATGTTCTGACCCAGAGCAAAAGCTTTACCACCATCACCCCATTACACATTTGATCAAAACCTGGCATTCGCTTCCAATAAAACCACCATAATTTTCTTCTCTGTTGAAGGCCATAAGTGTTTACTTATGTCTCAGCATCGCCTTTATCCAACCCGGTGGGTTGCCAGTTCAAATCCCGGATGCGACTGGAAATATCTTGTGAATATCAAAGATGCCATTGCCTGTCGTTGTGCCCTTGAGCAAGGAACTTTACCCACACAACAACAACTCCGGGCGCCCATCACTCTCCTTCTTGGTCAAATAGCCCTCCTTCTTGTTCAAACAGCCCGGAGGTGTGTTGGGTCATTGTCCTGTTGAAAAACATGCTTCATGGTGGGAACCACACATGCAGAGATCATCCGTTCACCTATTCTGTGTCTCACAAAGAAACCAAAAATCTCAAATTTGGACACATCTGAGCAAAGGACAGATTTCCACCGGTCAAATGTCCATTGCTCGTGTTTCTTGACACAAGCAACTCTCATCTTCTTATTTGTGTCCTTTGGTAGTGGTTTCTTTGCAACAATTTGAGAATGAAGACCAGATTCAGGCAGTCTCCACTGAACAGTTGATGTTGAGATGTGTCTGTTACTCTGTGGAGCATTTATTTGGGTTGCAATATGAGGCTGGTAACTCTAATGAACTTATCCTCTGTAGCAGAAACTCTGGGTCTTCCTTTCCTGTGGCGGTCCTCATGAGAGCCAGTGTCATCATAGCGCTTGATGGTTTTTGAGACTACACTTGAAGAAATATTCCAGATTGACTGACCTTCATGCCTTCAATTAATGATGGACTGTCATTTCTCTTTGCTTATTTGAGCTGTTCTTGCCCTAATATGGACTTGGTATTTTACCAAATAGGGCTATCTTCGGTATACCAACCCTAACTTGTCACAACACAACTGTTTGGCTCAAATGTATGAAGAAGGAAAGAAATTCCACAAATTATCTTTTACCAAGGCACACCTGTTAATTGAAATGCATTCCAGGTGACAACCTCATGATGCTGGTTGAGAGAATGCCAATAGTGTGCAAAGCTGTCATCAAGGCAAAGGGTGGCTACTTGGAAGAATCTCAAATATAAAATATATTTTGATTTGTTTAACACTTTCTTGGTTACTAAATGATTCCATGTGTGTTATTTCATAGATTTGATGTCTTCACTATTATCCTACAATGTATAAAATAGTAAACATTAAGAAAAACCCTAGAATGGGTAGGTGTGTCCAAACATTTGACTGGTACTGTATGTGTATATGTGTGTCTTTCGGAGGGGTTGGGTTAAGAGGAAGTTGAATTTCAGTCGGACCTTCTGTGCAATTGACCAATAAAGTGATCTTCATCTCCTCATAGTGATTGAAATTATGTTCCATATTTTTACGAATTAAGGTGTCAATAACTCATGCACAAACACACAAAGCCTGCGTGTCATAGCACACTCGACCTCATGCATGTAAGATGAGAGTGTGTGGTGGTTTGCTTTCATCTATTGAAGATCATATCAGACACACACACACACACACACACACACAGCCATGTACACACACAGATATGCACACAGACAAGTCATCACTTGTATACATACATATGTTCACTTGCCTCCATGGATACACAAAAACAAAAACACACACACACACACTCACACTCCGAAAGACAGACTTTCCAAGACATAGCAATCTGCACACTTGGACACACATGCACACACACAATCCCAGATCTCATACAGTTTCTAAAATGGAAAGCTTTAAGCAGTTCAAGCCCCCCCATGGGATGATCTTGAGAGAGGAGCAGAAGTATTGTGAGAGAGTCGAGGGCTTTGACATCTATCAGCTGAGCAATTGGATTCCAGATCTTCTTAGATAAGAGACTGATTGGAGTGGGAGTTTAGTGGAGAGAGAGAGGGGGGGAGAGATGAAGAGAGAGAGAGAGAGAGAGAGAGAGCCTGACGAGAGTGCGACAAACATCCATCTCCCCCACCTTCACAAGGCCAACCATTTTGCCATTTATCAGCAGTTAACATGATTACATTAAGACTGATGCATGGAAATTAGGCCAATTAGTTAGATATAAACCCAGCTAAAATCAAAGGGAAACTGAGCGACGAACCATAGAGTGATGCCAAATCAAACGTAAGCTTCCTGTACTATTACCCACTGTTGATCACTGGTATGTAGGTCAGAGCTGTGGTCAATTCTATTTCATTTCCTTGGAACTCAGCTTGGAAATGTCTCCATAGCAGAGGTGGGGTCAATTCCATTTCAATTCCAGTCAGTGGAATTTAACATGGAGTATTCCTATTGAACTGTAATGCCATTCCCGAGTTCACATGAGGTTACTTTGGATGAATTGGGATGAATGACCCTAACTCTCATTACCAGTCCTGTAGGTGGGTTGATATCACCATGAATAAACAGCAGAGGAAACATCTCTCAGGCACTGATGATTACATATGGCAGTTATGTACTGCTTGTTGTGCACAGCATGTCTCTTCCCGGGAGTTATTCCTCTCCTCCTTCCCCCCTTTTCTGCTGTCATACTGTGACTACAGGGGAGTAACGTTACGGCTCAGAGCGACGGGGAATGAAGATACCGCTCAGAGAGCGAGGGAGGAAAGGGAGGGGAGAGGAGGTGGAGGGGAGAAAGAGGTAGATTGGAGGGGAGGGTACAGCCAAGCAATATCAAAAGTGTCACCGTGTGGTGTAGCATCGCAGCTGGTGAAAATGGGATAAACTGGGGAGGCAGAAGAGAGGAGAGATGGGATTTTGATAGAGCCTGTTTTGTAGACGCCACCTTTAGACCTCAAAAGAACATCATTTTCAAAGAAACTTTGCCCACAGTTCTCTGAGGTGTGCTTCCCCACGACCGGGGGGGGGGGGGGGGGGCTGACGGGCTGACGGACATGGACCACAGCTACCAAAGTACAGAGACTGACAGAATTAATGAGGAGAGATGACTTACGCACAAATTGAGGAGGGGGTAAGAATGAGGGGAGAGACACTCATCTAGTGTCCCAGAGAACTTTCCAAGGGACCCGTCTTTCATGTGAAATATATCACCGATATGATGATGAAAACACCATAGTTACAGTATGTATATCATTCATCACATATATCAAATCAAAGTCAGTTTTAGTATTTGATGTAAGTTAAGTGTGGGAGCCGTGTCTTGCCGACCCACAGAATGCCAGATAGCCTTGTGAAAGCAAGACCAGGTTGAGTACCAGACAAAAGGAGTCATTGATACACAACCCTTAGTTGTGATCATTTCTCAGATGGCGTAGTCAGCTTGGGACCGTTTCTATTGTTTACACATTGTGGAGTCCAACAGCTTGCCGGGCCATCTGTAGGAAATGGCTGTGAGGACCGGGGAGACCTGAGGGAGGTTGGCGAGATAGCCGGGCTGCAGTACAATGTGCCATTTCAGCATCTCCTTCATCCAATTGTTTGCAGTTTGTTTGGTTCTTTGGGGACTTACAAAATTGTATTCCTTTTCAAAATAGGGACCATTGAAAAGAGTGATAGCTTACATGCCACATTATGAAAATGCCATGGCGGCAGGTAGCCTAGTGGTTAGAGAGCTGGACTTGTAACGGAAAGATTGCAAGATCGAATCCCTGAGCTGACAAGGTAAAAATCTGCCCCTGAACAAGGCAGTTAACCCACTGTTCCTAGGTTGTCATTGAAAATAAGAATTGGTTCTTAACCGACTTGCCTAGTTAAGTAATGGTAAAATGACATAAAAAACAATTGAGTATATATTAGGGCAGGCTGTTGCAGTGACCATATTACCGCCACACCAGCAGTCATGAGTCAAATTCCTGTCACTGTAATCTCCTTTTATGCACTCTGGTCGCTCTTGGCCTGGTACTCCGGGCTCCATTGTCCCTCTAACCACTCTGACATCAATGGAAATACAATTAAAATCACATCAAACACATAATCAAAACAGTCTCATGCTTTAAAAACTCACCTCACTGTAATAGATCAATTTGAAGAAAGAAGTTCAACAACTGGTTGAAGCTGAGTGGAAAACAGGGTCGTTGTGGATGATGTTGGATGAATTCAAAACAACCAGACACATATTGCGGCGTATGCTTACGCAATGTTTGCGCCGTTATACAAACACAGTTTGATAGCCTATTACGCAGGCAGAAAAACCACCCCAAAAAACCATAGATTTAAGATGTCTTTGGTACATAAATGGTCTAGACTATATTCTAAAAATGAAACAAATTCTAGTATAGGACTTTGAGTGTGGACTGTATTATGATGCATACTGGATGGTCTGGTAACATTACGCTACGCTACGCTCATTTATACATGAGTCTGGGGACTACGGTAGACGATGCTGTTGGTTCATTTACTGTGCATGGCGGTTTACAGAGTTGACCTACAATGAAAGTTTGTATTTGATTTTGAATAGCCTAGTAATAAGGGCTTTTTTTTCTTCATTTTAATAGGCTGACACAGTACCTTTAGCCACACAATATCTCACCAACGTGCGTTTCCATCTCCTCTTCCTCGTGAGAGGGGCTGTCAACAGTTTAATGAAATATGTTTAGTTGTGCAAACATGTTACTATCGATGTTCCCGAACAGATTTCACTTGGTTTACCAAATGAGGCACTGGGTAGCTGCAAGAACAGCGTTAGAGAGCTCATGACATAGAGAGTTTGGGCGGAATATCACCTATCGCGAAGCAAAAGGCTGAATGCTCCTGAAACAGTGGTAGATGCGTGGAATGAAATACGTCTTCTTATAAGGCCAGACATTTCTATATGCAATCCCGTTTGAAAGCAGAGTTTTGATGGTTGCCACTAAAATGAGGAGGATCCTAGCATATTTATTTCTCAGCTGCTTATATTAAGCACATGCTCTGTTCTGCATAATTTAAAAACTAACCAAGGGAACGCAGCCTCCATTCGCTATTCGAGTGCATATCTTTTTTTTTTTCCCTGCCCCTGTTCCTGTCCATTTGATAATGGTCCATTCCAAATCGGAACTACTTTTACATATCAGTAAAATGTCAGATTAAATTGAGAATAAATAGTCTGATGGGTGAAAATATGATCACTTAATGAGAGAACAGCGTGTGCAGGCTGAGGCAAGGAACAGAGCGCAAGCTTTCAATTGCCCATAGTGGCATCATGCAGGCCAAATACAGTATGTTTTGATTTCTAAGACATTATGAGGTTTGGCTCATTCACAACTAAAGTTGACAAATAACTCTAAATCTAGCTCATAGGACCTGTTTCAAATGATTACTTTTACACTCAACATAGCCCTTTCATATCGTATCCAACTCGTTCTGGAATAGGAAAAATATATGTTCTATTTTATTCAGCTTATATTCTTATTACTATGAAATCATATAATATAATGGCTCGAGACTTCTAAGTATTTTTGGTCTGCTAAATGAACTAGCCTACAGCCTATAGCAATGGCGCATAGCCAAATAACATACAGTATGACAGAATCCGAGCCCGAGGGTTTGATAATCACATGCACAGGGTTGCAGGTGTGATTGCAGTGTACAGTGAAAATCCAAAATGCAGGACTACATTTGAACAAATTATGAAAATGGTAATAAAAAAAATAATAAAAGAAACAGAAATAGCACTAAATTACATAATGCCAACTTTGGCAGTGATGACTAAATAACAGCTGTGGCTGACACATATTCTGTTCTTCTGAAATAAATGTTATTCAAATCATAATGTTTATTTAGACCTGCCTAAACTAAATAATGGATTTATTGTGAGGGTGTATACTAAATTGATTTCTTAAACTTTTTTATGTAGCTGTTCCAAAGTGGCTTGTATGCGTGGAACCCTGGAGATGCTAAACGTGTTTATGTTAATTAACGGTCAATTACCGTGAGACCGGCAGTCATTTGCATGACAATACCTCGCTGACAACATTTCACCTCGCTAAATAATCTGTCTGCACAAATATGACATTTGGCAAGTGTACTGTGCATTCGAAATCACACACGTGTTTGCACAGATGTAGGATACGCCTTCAGACTACAGGTAATGAGATCAAACAGTCTCGAGGGTAGAACGACATCAGGGGCCACAGGAATCATTGCTACAGCTCGCACTGCCATCTGCACAAGACAGCTTCTATGACAGAGGAGTCAATTGGCCGGGGGTGGTTGGCCTGATAGCTGGGCCACAGTCAGAGCACAATGTGCCATTTCAGTGGATTCTCAGTCCGCAGGCAGGCAGCGAGGCTACCCTGGGACAGCATAACTGCTGCTGTCATGGCTTCCCTGCGTCTGCGTGGCCAATCAACAATAGGTGGTTTGTAATGGACCGTGGCCTGCCTTGAAGTCCCTTCAAAAGCAGCTGGAACCGGTTTGCTCGGTGTGTGAGCGACTGTCAGCAATTCCACTGCAGGAAATGCAGTAGTGGAGTCTCTGATGTTCACTAAGGTAGCCTACTGTGATCGCAAAGACAGACATATGAGGTGTAGTGGATGTATTAATACCATAGACATAACTGCTGGTAAAGTTGACTGCTGATCAGATACTGCAAGTAAACTCCAAAGACTAGTGGATGCTTTAGAGAGGTTGTTAAGGAGTATCTCTCTATTCAGTGGCTTTTGAAGGTGGGATGTTGGACAGAGGAATGAGATGGGTGGATTCTAGTATTGGTACAGTACCTACCCCCCACCACCAGCCCTTTCAATGTAAAGGACTTTGAGCGGTTGGACAAATAATATGTGATCCAGTAACAGAGATGGTGAGCAGAGTAACATGGTAGGAGCACTTTGGGATAGTTCACGGATCACCGTAAGGTTCAATCCCATCACCACGGAAACAAGAGTGACAGGGAAGGTCAGAGTTCCGAGTGTTCTGAGGTGACGCAAGATTCCCTTCCTTTCAGAGGGAGCCTTCAAACGGAAAATTATTTTCCGGTGAAGAGGATGGTGGGAAAGGAGGGACCATTTATGAGGGGAGATATGAACTGGTGATCTGGTGAAGTCGCCCACGTCTCACAGGCAACTGACAGAGGAAAGGCTTTGCGCTGCGGAGACTGGACAGCACGAGAACAGAGAGAGAGGTGAAAAGGGAGAAAGATGGAGAGGTCAGATAGAAAAGCAAGCAACACTTTGAGACTCATCTCTGCATCACCATCCAATAATGTTCAAGCGCAGTCGACCCGTGTGAAAAGGAAACGTTACTGCATGGCTAATCGAACCTGTTTGAAGATGTCTAGTTTATATCTGGTCTGTGACAGTTGGACTTTCACACTAATCGCCACAATCACTGCTAGAAAAATAAAACCATTTCCACTTGTATTAAAAGTGGCCAAATCACTTAAACCTAGCTTTCGGCTTAAATGTATTCCCTCTTAGGAAAGACTTCAAACACCTGGCGGGGAATCACGCCATTAGCATTTCCGTGGCACCGCTAGGCCGACACCCCATCGCAGTGTGACACTGATTGTTCACCCCAGATAATTGGCCATTACTTCTACTTTTGTGCTCGTATTCCCGCCTGTGATTTGATAAGGTTATATCAAGACAAATAGCACAATTTTACCAGGGAGCCATTTCGAAAAGAAAAAAACAATTGAGAAATGTACTTGAGCTGGGGTTCATTTTTTCTCCCTCCCTCTAAAGCGTGTCCATTTTAAGCATTCGGTAATGAAATAAAAACGGATTTAACATTCTGCAGGCTCTTAAAAATGGGATTTATTTCATCTGATTGTATCAGAGGGGACCAATAATGGCTGATATCACACTGTGATAATATCGCAAATGTTTTCCAATTTGTTTCAAAAGGAATAATCTGTGTTTTGAATTCCCTCCCTCTACAAGTCTTGTTCGTTATTTTTCTCAAAGACAAAACATCGCAACGGCATAGAAGACAAGGCGATAACCTCGTCCACAGAGGGGACTTTCTGTCTGAGATGTCGACAGCTATAAAGAGATGGATCTTGGCCTTTAATGTAATCTGGAGTATCAGTAATGTGTGACTTAATGGTCATTGTCTCCTGGCCTTTGTGGCCTCGCTCTGTAATGTAACATAAATCCTCATTAGAGAGAGCCTTTCCGGGTGTATTAGGGCCTCACACTCACAGACGACTTTCTTGGTCGCTGTCAGCAGCTTTCTTACCCAGTTTGTGTAGAAAGTGTTGTGTGTATGTGGGAGGACTTGATGTGTTGTCTGGTCAGCAGCCTGACCTCTCTGTATGTCTCTCATTTAAACTGGCAGGCTGTGTGGAGAGATGAAAAGGGTTCAGCCATGATGAGGCTGTGTGTAAATGCTTTTTCGTATCTGATGAGGACTGCAAATTCTGAAATACTGAACCTGAGACAATGGACTCTCTGTTTTAGGGCATATTACTTATCATCGTCTTGCCATGAAATGATTAATTGATCCAACATGCTTTGGAGAGCTTTCAGTCCAAATGTAAGGCCAATCATGTCACTTTCAAAAATATGGATCACAAAAGGAGAAGAAACTATCAATCTGTAGACCGTTAGCTATGTTGGTTGTCGTCACTTCAATAGGAATATAATTTATGGAAAAACTAACTGGGGTAGTGAGAGGGAGAATGAAAGAGAGAGAGAGAGAGAGAGAGAGAGAGAGGAAAAACAAGAGAGAGGAAAAGCAAGAGAGAGACACAATGAGGGAGAGGAGCAAAAGAGGGACAGATTTAGAGAGAAAGTGAGAGATAAAGAGATAGAGGGACTGCTGAGGAGTGAGGGGTAGAGAGAGGAAAAACGGAGATATTTGACAATGCAGATCTAATCCTTCTACAGTATGAGTCATACAGACTAGTGTACTGGACCCTCTCTCTCTCGGACTCAACATGGATCAGAGGGTCTGTGTAAATCCATCTGATGTTCATCGGATCTAACATGAGATGCCGCTCCTCTTCTCACTTGTCTTCCTATATGGTGTGTGTAAGATGGAACTCCTATTGTGTGCAATGACATGGGGGAACACCACAGTACCACAGCTGTTCCAGATATTTTTAACCCCTTTCTCTTGAAATGCACCATTATACAATACAGACCAGGTGCAGGTTAAGTCAGGGATGTTGCATTGAAACTAATGAACAGTGTTTGTGTGTCCTAGGATGCTCACCGGTGGCTCCTGCTAACTGTTAACCCTTTGCACACACGTGCACTCACACCCACAAGCAGTTACTCACACGTCAGCTTTTTTTCGACCTGGTGTAAAGAATATTGGAGAGAAAGAAAATAGAGAGGGAAGGGGGAGAGAGAAAAAGGTAAAGCAGAAAGATTGAGAAAGAGAGAGAGTGAGAAGGCAGGCCAGAGGTAATGTGGTGTGTTAGCCCCTGATAGTGCTGGTCTTTGTTTGGCCTCCGCTCTCCTCAACAACAATGACTACTGCCGCAGTGGATGAGCACACCTGTGTGTGTGTGTGTGTGTGTGTGTGTGTGTGTGTGTGTGTGTGTGTGTGTGTGTGTGTGTGTGTGTGTGTGTGTGCGCGTGTGTGGGTGCACGTGCGTGTACAATGCGCATTTGTGTGAGTCTTTTCTGTTCCTCTCTTGCTCTCTCGCTCTTCCCCCACTCTCCTGCTCTCTCTCTCTCTTTTCCCCCACTCTCTTGCTCTTCCCTCTCTTCTGTGTGAAATAAGTCACTCTGCTAAACCTCTTTCCCTTTGAAGATGTGTTTAGAAGAAAGGGATGAGAAATTAAAGAAAGGAGGAATGGCACATGAAAGGAGGAAAAACAGTTTTGCACTGGCAATTCATCCGGGGGGAAAACTGCAGGCTGTGCTTTGGACTGTGAATAAAACATTGACTATATGACACAAGTCTTCTAGGGACAGAGGCAGACGGCAGCAAACAAACACGAGCACTGTGATTAGTTCTGCTCATCCTTCTGCTTGGGAGCCAGCCTGATTTGACACAGACAGTTGGGAGTGTAAAGGAGTGTTTTATTTGGGGGAACACTGCGTTCTCAGTGAAATGTATGTGCGAACTACACACACCGTTTTGTTAAATTTGAAATGCTTCAAATCCTGGTATAGAGGTCCTGCTTGGCCCCAGCGCTACCCTCTGTGGCGCCTTGCGGTCGGATGCCGAGCAGTTACCATACCAAGCAGTGATGCAACCGGTCAGGATGCTCTCGATGGTGCAGCTAGAGAATATTTTGAGCATCTGAGGGGGAATAGGTGTTTTCATGCCCTCTTCACGACTGTCTTGGTGTGTTTGGACCATGATAGTTTGTTGGTGATGTGGACAAGGAACTTGAGGCTCTCAACCTGCGTCACTACAGCCCCGTCGATGAGAATGGGGGCGTGCTTGGTCCTCCTTTACCTGTAGTCCACAATCATCTCCTTTGTCTTGCTCACGTTGAGGGAGAGGATGTTGTCCAGGCACCACACTGCCAGGTCTCTGACCTCCTGCCCATAAGCTGTCTCATTGTTGTCTGTGATCAGGCCTACCACTGTTGTGTCGTCAGCAAACTTAATGATGGTGTCGTGCGTGGCCACACAGTCGTGGGCGAACAGGGAGTACAGGAGGGAAATAAGCACACATCCCTGAGGGGCCCCATGTTGAGGATCAGCGTGGCGGATGTGTTGTTACCTTCCCTTACCACCTGGGGGTGGCCTGTCAGGAAGTCCAGGATCCAGTTGTAGACGGAAGTGTTTAGTCCCAGGGTATTTAGCACAATGATGAGCTTTGAGGGCACTATGGTGTTGACCGCTGAGCTGTAGTCAACGAACAGCATTCTCACGTAGGTGTTACTTATGTCGAGGTGGGAAGGGGCAGTAGGGGAGATTGCGTCATCTCTGGATCTGTTGGAGTGGTATGTAAATTGTTGTTGGTCTAGTGTTTCTGGAATGATGGTGTTGATGTGAACCATGACCAGCCTTTCAGAGCACTTCATGGCTACAGACGTGAGTACTACAGGGTGGTAGTCATTTAGGCAGGTTACCTTGGCGTTCTTCAGCACATGGTCTATAGTGGTCTGCTTGAAACATGTAGGTATCACAAACTCGGCCAGGGAGAGGTTGAAAATGTCAGCGCATGCTCTGAGTATGTGTACTGGTAATTTGTCTGGTCCTGTGGCCTTGTGAATGTTGACCTGTTTAAAGGTCTTACTCACATTGGCTACGGAGAGTGTGATCAGACAGTCGTACGGAACAGCTGGTGCTCTCATGCATCGTTCAGTGTTGCTTGCCTCGAAGCGAGCATAGAAGGCATTTAGCTTGTCTGGTAGACTTGCATCACTGGGCAGCACGCGGGCTGGGTTTCCCTTTGTAATCTGTTATAGTTTGCAAGCCCTGCCACATCCGACGAGCGTCAGAGCCTGTGTAGTAGGAGTCAATCTGTGTTGACGCTTTGCCTGTTTGCCAAAAAACACTATGTATTTTCATGAAATAAAAGGACCGATATGGACATGTTAATAGTTAACAAGTATGCTGTTTATACAGCAGTGTGTATATTTGTGTGTGTGTGTGCCTGTATTTGTCCCTCGGGGTACGACTAGCTGTCTGTGTTCACCGCAGTGGTGGCAGGACTGATTTTACACCTGGTTGGGCGAGTGTGTGTTTGTGTGTGACGGGGTTGATTTCATAGCTGGTTGGACGTGTCTCTGGCGGTCAGAAGTCCTAACTAGAACACGACAGACATGCAGAAACGCTGCCTGAGAGAAGTCAGAAAAGGACGGACAATTCATGGATGGCCACACACATCTAAATGATCTTCTATAGGTGCTCGACGAGCTGTCATGTTTTAGTGTGCTGGGGTTACAAAGAACATGTTTCTCATTGCATGCTACATCAACCATGAATACACACTTTTACGAAGTAATTATGATCTGCAAAAGAGGGGACTAGGGAATTAATTATGATTACAGTAACAATTCAATATCTTAAATGTTCAATTGCTTAATCAGATTTGGTGTTTGGCCCCTATTTGAATTATAATCCTACTTATACTGCGATTTGAATTCAACTGATACCAAATGGATCTGTTGACAAAGGGATGGTTCTATGGATTTAAATGGACAGATAATAAATATCTCCAATGTCATTGAGTTATTTTAGTCAAATCTCATCATCTACTGCAGCTAGATATTGCCTTAGAAGTATTGTGCTGAGATGGCTTAAATTACTATAACGCAACTCTTTTTTTATAATGGTTCTCAATGAGAGCTAATGCAATATATCACTACAGTTCAACTAGACTGGAAAATCTAAATCAAATCAATAATACAATGAATAACAAAGCAATATTTATTTAAGCAAGTCAGTTAAGAACAAATTCTTATTTTCAATGACAGCCTAGGAACAGTGGGATAACTGCCTTGTTCAGGGGCAGAATGACAGATGTTTACCTTGTCAGCTCGGGGATTCGATCTAGCAACCTTTCAGTTACTGGCCCAACACTCTAACCACTAGGCTACCTGCCACCCTATACAAGGAGTACGGTGGTGAGTCAATGTGCAGTCAAAGTACACGAGACATGAACAAAACACGTCTTCACTGCTACGCCATCTTGGCAACCAGTATAGATAATAAACAGAGTAGCAGCAGTGTTGGTATTTGAGGTAATATGTACATGTAGGTAGGGTTAAAAGTGACTAGGCACCCAGTATAGATAATAAACAGAGCAGCAGCAGTGTTGGTATTTGAGGTAATATGTACATGTAGGTAGGGTTAAAAGTGACTAGGCACCCAGTATAGATTTTTTTTTTCACCTTTATTTAACCAGGTAGGCTAGTTGAGAACAAGTTCTCGTTTACAACTGCGACCTGGCCAAGATAAAGCAGTGTGAACAGACAACAACACAGAGTTACACATGGAGTAAACAATAAACAAGTCAATAACACAGTAGAAAAAAAGAGTCTATATACATTGTGTGCAAAAGGCATGAGGAGGTAGGGAAATAATTACAATTTTGCAGATTAACACTGGAGTGATAAATGATCAGATGGTCATGTGCAGGTAGAGATACTGGTGTGCAAAAGAGCAGAAAAGTAAATAAATAAAAACAGTATGGGGATGAGGTAGGTAAATTGGGTGGGCTATTTACCGATGGACTATGTACATCTGCAGCGATTGGTTAGCTGCTCAGATAGCAGATGTTTAAAGTTGGTGAGGGAGATAAAAGTCTCCAACTTCAGCAATTTTTGCAATTCGTTCCAGTCACAGGCAGCAGAGAACTGGAAGGAAAGGTGGCCAAATGAAGTGTTGGCTTTAGGGATGATCAGTGAGATACACCTGCTGGAGCAAGTGCTACGGGTGGGTGTTGCCATCGTGACCAGTGAACTGAGATAAGGCGGAGCTTTACCTAGCATGGACTTGTAGATGACCTGGAGCCAGTGGGTCTGGCGATGAATATGTAGCGAGGGCCAGCCGACTAGAGCATACAGGTCGCCGTGGTCGGTGGTATAAGGTGCTTTAGTAACAAAACGGATGGCACTGTGATAAACTGCATCCAGTTTGCTGAGTAGAGTATTGGAAGCTATTTTGCAGATGGCATCGCCGAAGTCGAGGATCAGTAGGATAGTCAGTTTTACTAGGGTAAGTTTGGCGGCGTGTGTGAAGGAGGCTTTGCGGAATAAAAAGCCGACTCTAGATTTGATTTTAGATTGGAGATGTTTGATATGAGTCTGGAAGGAGAGTTTACAGTCTAGCCAGACACCTAGGTAATTATATATGTCCACATATTCTAGGTCGGAACCATCCAGGGTGGTGATGCTAGTCGGGCGTGCGGGTGCAGGCAGCGAACAGTTGAAAAGCATGCATTTAGTTTTACTAGCGTTTAAGAGCAGTTGGAGGCCACGGAAGGAGTGTTGTATGGCATTGAAGCTCGTTTGGAGGTTAGATAGCACAGTGTCCAAGGAAGGGCCAGAAGTATACAGAATGGTGTCGTCTGCGTAGAGGTGGATCAGGCAATCGCACGCAGCAAGAGCAACATCATTGATATATACAGAGAAAAGAGTCGGCCCGAGAATTGAACCCTGTGGCACCCCCATAGAGACTGCCAGATGACCGGACAACATGTCCTCCGATTTGACACACTGAACTCTGTCTGCAAAGTAGTTGGTGAACCAGGCAAGGCAGTCATTAGAAAAACCGAGGCTACTGAGTCTGCCGATAAGAATATGATGATTGAAAGAGTTGAAAGCCTTGGCCAGGTCGATGAAGACGGCTGCACAGTACTCTCTTTTATCGATGGCGGTTATGATATTGTTTAGTACCTTGAGCGTGGCTGAGGTGCACCCGTGACCGGCTCGGAAACCAGATTGCACAGAGGTGAAGGTACGGTGGGATTCGAGATGGTCAGTGATGTGTTTGTTGACTTGGCTTTCGAAGACCTTAGATAGGCAGGGCAGGATGGATATAGGTCTGTAACAGTTTGGGTCCAGGGTGTCTCCTCCTTTGAAGAGGGGGATGACTGCGGCAGCCTTCCAATCCTTGGGGATCTCAGACGATATGAAAGAGAGGTTGAACAGGCTGGTAATAGGGGTTGCGACAATGGCGGCGGATAGTTTCAGAAATAGAGGGTCCAGATTGTCAAGCCCAACCCAGGTTTTGCAGCTCTTTCAGAACATCTGCTATCTGGATTTGTGTAAAAGAGAAGCTGGGGAGGCTTGGGCGAGTAGCTGCGGGGGGGGGGGGGGGGGTGCGGAGCTGTTGGCCGAGGTTGGAGTAGCCAGGAGGAAGGCGTGGCCAGCCGTTGAGAAATGCTTGAAGTTTTTGATTATCATGGATTTATCGGTGGTGACCGTGTTACCTAGCCTCAGTGCAGTGGGCAGCTGGGAGGAGGTGCTCTTGTTCTCCATGGACTTTACAGTGTCCCAGAAATTTTAGGAGTTAGAGCTACAGGATGCAAATTTCTGCTTGAAAAAGCTGGCCTTTGCTTTCCTGACTGACTGCGTGTATTGGTTCTGCACTTCTTGAACAGTTGCATGTCGCGGGGACTATTCGATGCTATTGCAGTCCGCCACAGGATGTTTTTGTGCTGGTCGAGGGCAGTCAGGTCTGGAGTGAACCAAGGGCTATATCTGTTCTTAGTTGTGCATTTTTTGAACGGAGCATGCTTATCTAAGATGGCGAGGAAGTTACTTTTAAAGAATGACCAGGCATCCTCAACTGACGGGATGAGGTCAATATCCTTCCAGGATACCCGGGCCAGGTCGATTAGAAAGGCCTGCTCGCAGAAGTATTTTAGGGAGCGTTTGACAGTGATGAGGTGTGGTCGTTTGACTGCGGACCCGTAGCGGATACAGGCAATAAGGCAGTGATCGCTGAGATCCTGGTTGAAGACAGCGGAGGTGTATTTGGAGGGCCAGTTGGTCAGGATAACGTCAATGAGGGTGCCCTTGTTTACAGATTTAGGGTTGTACCTGGTGGGTTCCTTGATGATTTGTGTGAGATTGAGGGCGTCTAGCTTAAATTGTAGGACTGCCGGGGTGTTAAGCATATCCCAGTTTAGGTCACCTAACAGAACAAACTCTGAAGCCAGATGGGGGCGATCAATTCACAAATGGTGTCCAGGGCACAGCTAGGAGCTGAAGGGGTCGGTAGCAGGCGGCAACAGTGAGAGACTTATTTCTGGAGAGAGTCATTTTAAAAATTAGTAGTTCGAACTGTTTGGGTATGGACCTGGAAAGTATGACATTACTTTGCAGGCTCTCTCTGCAGTAGACAGAACTGCCAAAGGGGGGGAGTTGCAATCTTGACGGAAAATGTTATAGTTGGGTATGGAAATCTCAGAATTTTTGGTGGCCTTCCTAAGCCAGGATTCAGACACGGCAAGGACATCAGGGTTGGCAGAGTGTGCTAAAGCAGTCAGTAAAACAACTTAGGGAGGAGGCTTCTGATGTTGACATGCATGAAATCAAGGCTTTTTCGATCACAGAAGTCAACAAATGAGGGTGCCTGGGGACATGCAGGACCTGGGTTTACCTCCATATCACCCGCGGAACAGAGGAGGAGTAGTATGAGGGTGCGGCTAAAGGCTATCAAAACTGGTCGCCTAGAGTGTTGGGGACAAAGAATATAAGGAGCAGATTTCTGGGCATGGTAGAATATAATCAGGGCATAATGCGCAGATAGGGGTTTGGTGGGGTGCGGGTACAGCGGAAGTAAGCCCAGGCACTGGGTGATGATAAGATATGCTGTATCTCTGGACATGCTGGTTGTAATGGGTGAGGTCACCGCATGTGTGGGAGGTGGGACAAAGGAGGTATCAGAGGTATGAAGAGTGGACCTAGGGGCTCCATTGTAAACTAAAACAATGATAACTAACCTGAACAACAGTATACAAGGCATATTGATATTTGAGAGAGACATACAGCGAGGCATAAAGTAATCGCAGGTGTTGATTGGGAGAGCTAGCTAAAACAACAGGTGAGACAACAACAGCTAATCAGCTAACACAACAACAGCAGGTAAAAGGGCGATGACTAGGCAGAGAGGGTCAGATTAACTACACACAGAGCCTGAGTTTGCGGCTGGGGCCGACAGATAAAAAATAAACAGAATGGAGTACCGTGATTAATGGACAGTCCAGCAGGCATCAGGAATGTAGCCAAGTGATCATAGTGTCCAGGGGGCAGCAGTAGATGGAACAGGGAACCCGCCACTACGTTAGCAGGCGACAAGGCGTTTAAAGTTAGTAGTCCTCCGACGGAGGCCGGTTGAAGGCACAGAGGATGGAGTATTCGTCGGCAGACCAGTCGTGGTGGTGCGGCGGGGAGCCGTGTCGACAGAGAATCCAAGCCAGATGGCGAAAGAGGTATTGTAGAATTTAGTTTGCTGGCCGGGAGATGCGCCTGGCTCACGGCTAACTGGTGCTAGCTTCGTGGCAGTGTCATTAGCCACTGTAGCCAATCGGTAGCAGCGGTGATCCGGTGCCAAGGTCCAGAGTTTACAGTAAGGATCCGGTGGAGTATCGGGCTCTGGCCGTGTATGAGTGGAGTTCGGGTGAACAGCTGAGTAGGCCGGGAGGTGGGCCTCAGGGATAGCTTCGGTACTGGGTGCCACGGTGAGCTAGCTAGCTGCAAGCTGTGAGCTAGCTAGCTGCAAGCTAGCTGTGAAGATCAGAAGTAGTGGTCCAGGGATTACGGCAGGAATCCGGCGTTGTTGTGGAGAGACAGTCCGATACTAGTAGACTGGCGAGTATTATCCAGGCTAAGAACAGGGCTGGTGTCTGTGTAGAAGGTAAAAGCCGCTAGCAGTGGCTAACAATGACTGAATAGCTAATTAGCTGGTTAGCTTCTGGAGGTTCTTGAATGAGTTCTAAAATTAAAAATAATAGCAATACTGTATCATATTGGGTGAGGCAGGTTACCGGAAGGTATAATCGAATTAAAAATCGAAAAGAGATTGAAAATAAAATTGAAATATATATACAAAAAATACGAAAAATACAAAAGTACACGAGACATGAACAAAACACGTCTTCACTGCTACGCCATCTTGGCAACCAGTATAGATAATAAACAGAGTAGCAGCAGTGTTGGTATTTGAGGTAATATGTACATGTAGGTAGGGTTAAAAGTGACTAGGCAACCAGAAAAGATCATAAACAGAGTAGCAGCAGTGTTGGTATTTGAGGTAATATGTACATGTAGGTAGGGTTAAAAGTGACCAGACAACCAGTATAGATAATAAACAGAGTAGCAGCAGTATTAGTGGAGAGTGTGAAAGTGAATGTGTGTGTGTGTTTGTTTGTTTGTTTGTTAGAGTGTCAGTGTAAGAATGTGTGAGTGTGTGAATCCAGTGTTATCCCCAGAGCCTTCACCCAAATTTCAACAATGAATATTCAAACCAAGCAAAACTACTAGACCAAGCATGTCTCCATTGGATGCAAGATGAGCAAGTGAAGTAGCTAATTTGTTGTGTTTGGTTTCTTAATAGAACAGACTACCCACCTAAGGCGTACAAAGCATGTTAATTAGTACTGGAAGTCCATGTGCACATAAACGCTTAGAATTGCACACGCACACACACGCACACACACACACACACACACACACACACACACACACACACACACACACACACACACACACACACACACACACACACACACACACACACACACACACACACACACACACACACACAATGAACAAAGTTATACACAGAGGCAGATGTGAAAAGAGGTGCAAGGAAAATTATATATAGAGAGAAAGAGGCTGACAGAGAAAAAAACACATGAAGTATGGTTCTTCCCAACAACACCTTGTGCACTCATGTTGAAAACTCACATTTATTCAATTCACTTGGATATATGACATCATTCATACGGCCCACCTGAACTGAATAAGTCAGTTATGGGTATGCCGCTCCATCCATCTCCCATCGCTGTGTCTGTGTGTGTATGTGCATGCCCCATTGCAGCAATAACTAATCATTTCTCACAGTATGTGACTGAATCATGGCTCCTCGGAACTAGGGCGTGAGGGAAGGAGGAAGGGAGAGTGACAGTAAGACGCTGAGACAGAGGAACAGACAAGGTGAAAGAGAGAAGAGGGCAGTAGAGAGGTGATGGATCAAGAGAGGGAGAATGTGCGTGTGTAGGAGAGAGGAAGACACAGAGGTTGATGCAAAAATGGGGAAAATAGAGCTGGAAAGAGGCCACTAGGGAAGGAGAAAGAAATCATCAATAGTATGTTTATTTACTTTTGCCTGAAATTGTGCAGTCTAGTTTCTCAGAGTTCTAGATGTGCCGGTACATGATGTGATCTCAAGCCCTAACAAGGACACAGGAATGTATCACAGAGCATATAATGATTTCAGCCACATCAATAGGAACTAAAGACATACAGCAAAACAATGTGTGTACGGTTGAGTGTGCCAGTGGACACATCAGCTCAATCAGCAGTGAACAGTTCAACTGTCGGTATGATTTGTAACTGGCCAAAAACAAAGACACTGCTAGCTGGGAATCTGTAAACCTAACATCTACAGTTGAATTCGGAAGTTTACATGCACCTTAGCCAAGTACATTTAAACTCCGTTTTTCACAATTCCTGACATTTAATCCTAGTAAAAATTCCTTGTCTTTGGTCAGTTAGGATCACCAATTTATTTTAAGAATGTGAATAATGTGAGAATAATAGTAGAGAGGATGATTTATTTCTGCTTTAATTTATTTCATCACATTCCCAGGGGGTCAGAAGTTTACATACACTCAATTTCAATTAGTATTTGGTAGCATTGCCTTGATGTTTACCTTGGGTCAAACGTCTAGGGTAGCCTTCCACAAGCTTCCCACAATAAGTTGGGTGAATTTTAGCCCATTCCTCCTGACAGAGCTGGTGTAACTGAGTCGGGTTTGTAGGCCTCCTTGCTTGCACACGCTTTTTCAGTTCTGCCCACACATTTTCTATAGGATTAAGGTCAGGGTTTTGTGATGGCCACTTGACTACTGTGTTGTCTTTAAGCCATTTTGTCAACATTTTGGAAGTATGCTCACTGTCCATTTTGAAGACCCATTTATGACCGAGCTTTAACTTCCTGACTGATGTCTTGAGATGTTGATTCAATATATCCACAGAACTTTACTTCCTCATGATGCCATCTATTTTGTGAAGTGCACCAGTCTCTCCTGCAGCAAAGCACCCCCATAACATGATGCTGCCACCTCCATGCTTCACGGTTGGGATGGTGTTCTTCGACTTGCAAGCCTCCCCCTTTTGCCTCCAAACATAACGATGGTCATTATGACTGAACAGTTGTATTTTTGTTTCATCAGATCAGAGAACCTTTCTCCAAAAAGTACAATCTTTGTCCCCATGTGCAGTTGCAAACCGTAGTCTGGCTTTTTTATGGCGGTTTTGGAGCAGTGGCTTCTTCCTTGCCGAGAAGCCTTTCAGGTTATGTCGATATAGGACTAGTTTTACTGTGGATATAGATACATTTGTGCTTGTTTCATCCAGCATCTTCACAAGGTCCTTTGCTGTTGTTCTGGGATTGATATGCACTTTTCGCACCAAAGTACGTTAATCTCTAGGAGAGAGAACGCATCTCCTTCCTGAGCGGTATGACGGCTGTGTGGTCCCATGATGTTTATACCTGCGTACTATTGTTTGTATAGATGAACGTGGTACCTTCAGGCGTTTGGAAATTGCTCCCGAGGATGAACCAGATTTGTGGATGTTGACAATTTTGGCTGATTTCTTTTCATTTTCTCATGATGTCAAGCAAGTTTGAAGCTAGGCCTTGAAATACATCCACAGGTACACCTCCAATTGACTCAAATGATGTCCATTAGCTTCGGAAGCATCGGAAGCTTCTAAAGCCATGACATCATTTTCTGGAATTTTCCAAGCTGTTTAAAGGCACCGTCAACTTAGTGTATGTAAACTTCTGACCCACTGGAATTGTGATACAGTGAATTATAAGTGAAATAATCTGTCTGTAAACAATATGCTTGTGTCATGCACAAAGTAGATGTCCTAACCGACTTGTCAAAACTATAATTTATTAACAAGAAATTTGTGGAGTGGTTGAAAAACAAGTTTAATTGACTCCAACCTAAGTGTTTGTAAACTTCTGACTTCAACTGTAGTATGCATAAAAGAAAAGCCTAAAACTAGATCCCCTACATACTGGTCAGGGGAGGTTCTATTCTGCACTGATCAACCGATCCAGAAAATGTGGAGGAGGAGTTAAGATGGCGAGAGAGGGAGCAAGCAAGAACATTTCAGATACTATGACAGAAAAAGACAGAAATGGGTATAAAAAAAGAAGCTAAACAGCAAGTCCCTATAAGGAACACAGAAAAACCGAAAACAAGAATAATGAGAAATGTAAAATTTAACATGGTTCCAAGCCTCACGTTGCCCCACCTGGCGTCATGCGGGCCTGTAGATAAGCCTGGCATGGAGCAAGGAAAGCACATCAAACGCACCAACAAAGCACCATGCCTCCTTTGTCCCAGTGTCCATTGTGCTAATCAATGCAGTCCAGCCTTTCTCCCACACCTTAGCCCAGCACAACACCTTTGTTTCCCTGCTGAGAAGATCAATGCAAGCACACAGAGTCGCTCAAGGGACCTAATACAACCAGATTAGATAGTGTTTAAGGGATTTTTTCCCCCCAAGAGAAATCATTATTATTTTGTGATTTTCTCCTCGTGCGAATGGGGAGTTAGAACACAGCAGGTCAGACTGTGCAGGGAAGCAGGATGTTCTGTTCTTATCTGTGTGGGTGCAGTGTGCGTAACATTAAAGACTGCCCCTGTCCCATACCCACTCAATGTCGTAATATGATCATAATATGGTTGTTAAGCAGACAACTTTCATCCATAGAGAGTAACAGGACGTACATACAATACAGTCGCTAGTGAAAGTCTACACACCCCTTGCACAGTGTTCACAATTTGCTGCCTTAAAATTAAAACAAAAAAGGTAAGGTGCAAGCACTGCGTGCATATTATGTGTGCCAAACAGGTGCTGTTAGATTAAATATACATTTTCTGACCATTTGGAACAAATTATAAGCATTCCAGAGAGTCTGTTGTAACGATTTTTCTGGGGGGTAAAGCTTAAAAACAGTCGCATGCATTCGTGAATGCAATTGCCGAAATGTAACGGTTTATTTATTGTTTACGTTAATTACTCAAGGGTTGCTGTATTATTTTATTTTGAAACAAAAATGCTAGATTGCATTTTAAATAATGAATGTACTTGTATGCTGTGTGATGACATGAACAAATTAATCATTGACTGATACAGTGGCCTATATAAGTATTGAAAAATAGTAAGTTACAGTACTAAGACTAAACAGGATGCGCTCTTAAGCCGACAGCTTGATGTGGGTTTTACAAGGCTGCTATACTAAGCCTACTAATGATAACGACATTCATTCTCTTTATAACAATGAAAAAAATAGTAATAACAATAAGGAGGGTTAATATTATTATAAATATAATTTATAATATAAATATAATTTTTCGGACAATTTGGAACAGTGTTAAACAACACTAAATAAATGATAAGTAATACCAGAGAGGCTGTTCTAACGGGAAGAAAAAGTGTAAAGCCTTTATTACAGCATAACTAAGATTCAATACAGCCGAATTTGTGAAATTGTTTCTCCTACATGTGGTTGTGTGAGGCTTAGAGCTCAAGGAATCAGTAGGCTAGTAAACAAACACTGAAACAGGCAACAGAAGCAGGATCTGTCTTATTTCTGTAGATATTTTATTTTATTTTATTTTTTTACCTTTATTTAACAAGGTAGGCTAGTTGAGAACAAGTTCTCATTTGCAACTGCGACCTGGCCAAGATAAAGCATAGCAGTGTGAACAGACAACACAGAGTTACACATGGAGTAAACAATTAACAAGTCAATAACCCAGTAGAAAGAAAAGGGAGTCTATATACATTGAGTGCAAAAGGCATGAGGAGGTAGGCGAATAATTACAATTTTGCAGATTAACACTGGAGTGATAAATGATCAGATGGTCATGTACAGGTAGAGATATTGGTGTGCAAAAGAGCAGAAAAGTAAATAAGCCTGGCACATGTAACAGTTAGGTTATGTTATTATAGACATGAATAAGTTGGGGTTTCCTCTTTCATCACTTTCCATCGACAAATGAGGCATGGGCTGTTTTCTCATCTCATAACTCTGCCGCATTGTTCTCAAAACCAATATGGTGGTTATCTTTGCTATTATGCACATAGCAACATGGTCTAGGAAAAGGATCCAATTTAACAGCGCAAGGATGTTTCAGAACTGCGGACAGCGACCACTAAAATCATATTTGTATTACTGCTGCACCCTTGTCCTTAACCATAAACAATTTCAGTAGCACATATCTTAGAGTGATAGATGTGCCATCTCCACAGCCTCCACAGACAGGTGAGAATCAGACAGGTGTTTTGTACACCATGATTTTTTTTTTTTTTTTTTTTTTTTTGCTAGTACTCGACTAAAGAAATCTTGGTTGACCAACATCCTATTGACCAAACAATTGACCAGTCGACTAAATGGGTTCAGCCCTACACGCGATTATGGACTGCCCTATTCAATTCAAACCACAGGTTTTCAATCAAGTTCAAGCCCAGAGACTGAGATGACCATTGCAAAATGTTGATTTTGATGTGTGCTTGGGGTCATTGTCTTGCTGGAAGATCCACTTGTGGTGAAGTTGCAGCCTCATGGCAGAGGCAACTAGGTTTCTGGCTAAAATGTTCTGGTACTGGATAAAATATATGATGCTGTTGACCTTAGCAAGGGCCCCAGGACAAGTGGAAGCCACCACCATATTTTACAGTCATATTTTACAGTCTGCATCTTTCTTTTGACACTAAATCCACAAACATACAGTACCAGTCAAAAGTTTGGACACACCTACTCATTCAAGGGTTTTTCAAACTATGAAATGACACATAATGGAATCATGTAGTAAGCAAAAAAGTGATGACAGCTTTGCACACTCTTGGCATTCTCTCAACCAGCTTCATGAGGTAGTCACCTGGAATGCTTTTTCAACAGTCTTGAAGGAGTTCCCACATATGCTGAGCACTTGTTAGCTGCTTTTCCTTCACTCTGCAGTCCAACTCATCCCAAACCATCCCAATTGGGCTGAGGTCGGGTGATTGTGGAGGCCAGGTCATCTGATGCAGCACACCATCACTCTCCTTCCTGGTCAAATAGCCCTTACACAGCCTGGAGGTGTGTTTTGGGGCATTGTCCTGTTGAAAAACAAATGATAGTCCTACTAAGTGCAAACCAAATGGGATGGCGTATCTCTGCAGAATGCTGTGGTAGCCATGCTGGTTAAGAGTGCCTTGAATTCTAAATAAATCACAGACGTGTCACCAGCAAAGCACCCCCACACCATCACACCTTCATGCTTCACTGTGGGAACCACACATGCAGAGATCCGTTGACCTAGTCTGCGTCTCACCAAGACATGGCGGTTGGAACCAAAAATCTCATCAGACCAAAGAACAGATTTCCACCAGTCTAATGTCCATTTCTCATGTTTCTTAGCCCAAGCAATTTTCTTCTTATTGGTGTCCTTTAGTAGTGGTTTATTTGCAGCAATTCAACCATGAAGGCCTGATTCATGCAGTCTCCTCTGAACAGTTGATGTTGAGATGTGTCTGTTATTTGAACTCTGTGAAGCATTTATTTGGGATGTAATCTGAGGTTCAATTAACTGCTGATTTCTGAGGCTGGTAACTCTAATGAACGTATCCTCTGCAGCAGAGCTAACTCTGGGTCTTCCTTTCCTGTGACGGTCCTCATGAGAGACAGTTTCATCATAGCGCTTGATGGTTTTTGCGACTGCACTTGAAAAAACTTTCAAAGTTCTTGACATTTTCCGGATTGACTGACCTTCATGTCTTAAAGTAACGATAGACTGTCATTTATCTTTATTTATTTGAGCTGTTCTTGTCAAAATATGGACTTGGTCTTTTACCAAATAGGGCTATCTTCGGTATACCAACCTAACTTGTCACAGCACAACTGATTCCATGATACTACATGATTCCATATGTGTTATTTCATAGTTTTGATGTCTTCACTATTATTATACAATGTAGAAAATAATAAAAATGTATCCAAGAGTATCCAAACTTTTGACAGGTAATGTATGTAAATGTGTGGAGTTTGCTAGGAGGCATTGACAATTGGACTGAAACCGGTGCAATAGTCAGATGACATGAAAATTGAGCTCTTTGGCCACGCACAGCATTGGTGGGATTTGCATGCAAAAACAGAATTCATGACGTAGGCTGACTCGTTTCCAATAGGCTATCGTAAAGCTGACAATCAGAGAAAGGTGGCAGCTGTGTCATTTACATCTTTCTTGCCTAACCTTTTCCTTGTCGAAACGCTCCCATTATTTTTGAGTTAATCAAGGAGAAAGATAAAAACATTTTAGTCAAATGCAAACTCTGCAGAGGCAGCATTGATTTCTTAGTCTAGAAACACCACATCAATCCTGAAAAAGCATCTGGAGGTCGTGCACACAGTCACAAAGCTGGTAGCCAATGTTACATAAATATGTGAAACATGAGAAGTCTTTACACAATATGATAATAAACAAAACTGCATAAATCATGTTTCCAAATATTCTAACAAAATGTCCATATAAACAAGGACCTATGAGAAGTTCATAGGAACATGTCAAATTGGGTGACAAATGAAACCTAAGAGTCTATATGTTTGAGAAATGAAGGCATATATAATCATATTTCAACCATTTTCCATCCTAAAAGTTAGGAATAAGCAAAGGCTTTGATTTCTAGTCAAATAGATGGAAAAGGGAGTCTTAAAAAGCCTCTACAAGACGAAGTCTTAAAAGCTATTAGAAACAAAACAAAATAATGTTGAAGCAAAGACCCCTGCCAACTAATATCAACACTTGTATTTACTTTTGAACACATTTTTCTGCCTTCTTTAAGTTTGTATCATTAAGCTATTTTCTAATTTCTCTCCCTCATGAGGGAGAATAATGAAAGTTCACAGTAACAAAGTAACAAATAAAGGTAGACCTATCAATTAGTTAGTGTTTTTACTGATATGAATTATCTAATTCATTGTTGTTAAAAAGTTATTCAGAATTTTGGAAAAATAGGTACAGAAATTTCTGCAATTGAATATTCTGCAATGGGAAATCATTGTAGTCACAAACCACAGTTGGGTTCACAATACATGTACTGTATTGTACTCTACTATATTCTACTTTACTGTACTATACTGAACTCTACTGTTCTGTGCTGTACTGTACTCTACTGAGTCCTACTGTGCTGTACTTTGATGTCCAAACTTGTGAAACATAGACACCTGTGATTGGTTCAGATTTTGTCCAGTCCGGACCAACCAGATTTGGTCTGGTTTGGGGGCAGATCTGATTGAAATAATAGCTAGTGTGTAGAATAATACCCAAATATGCAAAGGGATAATGCATATTTATACCTATTTATGATATATCTCCATGAAAAGCATGACATTCATATCCACAATTCTGCATTTCTGTGTATTGGAATTGCCCAATTCAAAACAGCAAGGTAGGCCTATAGCGGAGCTCTGTGGTGCTAAATGGACAGCGTAAAAAGGTCAAATAATGAGTAATGATATGTCAAATATTACTTTTCATGCAAAGTAATATTGTAACGTAACAATATTACTTTTCTTAAATGTAACGCGTAATATGTAATAGATAACTTTTTCAAGTAATGAATCCCAACACTGATCAACAGTGCCAATAAATCTTTATTTACTATTGTTTTTGTCAAAATTGCTGAAACTCAGTATATTTGGTTTGGACAGCAATATTCAAACCTTGTCTCTGATTTTCAAGCAGATTTAAGTGAGGACTGAGACTGGACTATCCAGAAATACTCACCACCTCTTGAAAAGCAATTCTGGAGTGTCTTTGCATAAAAATGTCTCTTTCCAAGGGTTAGGTTTTCAGAAGACTGAGGTGGGTTTCCTCTAACCTTTTACCTGAGCTATGCTCCTTTCATTATTTCGTTTGATCCTGATAAACTCCCCAGTCACTGCCAGTGACAAGCATACCCATAACATGATGCTGCCCCCACAATACTAAGCTATTATCAACAGCGACCCTGGAGCAATTAGGGATAAGTGCCTTGCTCAAGGGACAAGCAACAGCTTTTTCACCTAGTTGGCTCAAGGATCTGAACTAGTGACTTTTCTCTACGCATAATGACTACTTTTAACAAGGCGGCAGGTAGCCTAGCAATTAAGAGTGTTGGGCCTGTAACCAAAAGGTCGCTGGTTTGAATCCCCAAGCTGGAAAGGTTGAAAAATCTGCCTTTTTGCCCTTAAGCAAGGCAGTTGCTCTAAACAACAACTGCTCCCCAGGTGCCGATGATGTCGATTAAGGCAACTCCCTGCACCTCTCTGATTCAGAGGTTGGGTTAAATGCAGAAGACACATGCAACTGACTGGGTATCTCCATTTCAGTTAGTGGCCTAATGCTCTAACCGCTAGGCTGCCTTCCACCCAAGATTCACTATGCTGAGGGTTTTGACTAGGCATTGGATATTATACTGACCACTACAGAACACATGTATAACCAACTTCACACAATATGCTGTGTGAATAAGTTGAGTGGTCAAAAAGTTGAGCACCTCAACTGAAACCAATATGTTCTCATTATATAAACATTCTGACATTCAACCTTATGTCATCTAACCTAAAATGAAACAGCCTGATCAGATTGAACTCAGTGTCCACAATAGACAAGTGTTGGAAGAAGAAAGCGACAGATGTGATAAGGCTGGCTCGGCCATTTTGTCCCATTGGGAGTAACACTGTTGTCTGTCACTTCTTTGACCTCTCACATTCTACATATTTGCTGACAAGGGAAAGTGGCCTGAGTGCCTGGCACCATTAGAATCCTGGTGACAGATTCACATGGCCTTGAAGAATTGTTCTTACATGACATCACCTCGTTCAACCATTGTTGCGTTAATGGAGCATGTTCTGATTTCCAGAGGTATGAAAATTTGAATGTCAAGTCATGGAATGTTTGGAGCTAAAATGGGGGATAGTTTCTTTCCCACAGGCACGGTCACAACCACATTCCAATTGCATTTGCAGCGCGGATAAAGTGTCAGTAAGAAACAAGCCAATTATTCACTCCTCCCTACAGCTACAAAGGCCATTATCCAAAAACACACCTTGAGAGCGGGACGTTCCACCGTTTAAATTGGAGGGTGTGTCTGTGTTGCCCCTGTGGTACGTTTGTAGTTTTCTACTGCAAATCAACCCTCCGGGCTATGAAATATACCCTCGTGAAGGTCTGATAGCATGCCGATTTTATACACTTTTAATAAGATAAAAAACCATCACTAAGACTTATCCCGATAACTAAACTGAGTGTATTTTCTCCCCGTCTTCGATGACAAGACATTCTATTTTGAAAAACAATGCACCTTTCTGAAGAGTAGCAGGTGATGCACAGCAGAAACGTGATAATGAGAGGAGTTAATGTGATACAAGCATCTGCCCACATTCCTCAGATTAGCATGGGAATAAAATAAGGGGGAAATATTGAACTATTGTGGATATATCCGTGTGGATTATAGCAGGATTAGGACAGATGATTACAAGGCATCTATTAATGAACACATTGTATAGATGGCTTCACTGCCTGAATCCCAGGATGAAACACAGTATATGTTATCTGACTGGTAACTAGAGAGCTCTCTTTGGAAATGAAGATGTATTTATACACAACACACAGGCCTTTACACATCAACATAAAAAGTGGCCGTTATCTTACTTACTGCAGTTTGCACAACACAGATGCATTGAGACCTTTCCTTTCTTCTCTCTTCGTATGAAGTCAATCTATTCAGGAATTACTTGACAATCACGTACTACCTATTCATAACCAAGAAGCAGAAAAACAGCAATACTGTGTTATAAAATAAACAACACCATCTTTACTAACGATTCGTATTGACCTTGGACTGTAACCACCAGTAACACAACATCACAAGCTTTCACTCTACGATTAAATTTGGAACTGGTCTGACTGGTTCTTACAGTGCCTTCGGAAGGTATTCAGACCCCTTGGCTTTTTACACATTTGTTACGTTACAGTCGTTTTTTCCCCTCATCAATCTACACACAATACCCCATAACGACAAAGCAAAAACAGGTTTTTAGACATTTTTGCCATATTCAAATTTTAAATATTACATTTTATATATTTTCAATATTACATTTACATAAGTATTCAGACCCTTTACTCAGTACTTTGTTGAAGCACCTTTGGCAGAGATGACAGCATCAAATCTCAAGGCTACAAGCTTGGCACCACTGTATTTGGGGAGATTCTCCCATTCTTCTCTGTAGATCCTCTTAAGCTCTGTCAGATTGGATGGAGAGAGTCGCTGCACAGCTAGTTTCAGGTCTCTCCAGAGATGTTCAATCGGATTGAAGTCCAAGCTCTGGCAGGGCCACTCAAGATATTCAGAGACTTGTCACGAAGACCTCCTGCGTTGTCTTGGCTGTGTGCTTAGTGTCGTTGTCCTGTTGGAAGGTGAACCTTCGCCCCAGTCTGAGGACCTGAGCACTCTAGAGCCGGTTTTCATCAAGGATCTCTTTGTACTTTGCTTCGTTCATCTTTGCCTCGATCCTGACGAGTCTCCCAGTCCCTGCCGCTGAAAAACATTCCCACAGCATGATGCTGCCACCACCATGCTTCACCGTAGTGATGGTGCCAGGTTTCCTCCAGACATGACGCTTGGCATTAAGGCCAAAGAGTTCAATCTTGGTTTCATCAGACCAGAGAATCTTGTTTCTCGTGGTCTGAGTGTCTTTAGGTGCATTTTTGCAAACTCCAAGAGGGCAGTCATGTGCCTTTTACTGAGGAGTGGCTTCAGTCTGGCCACTCTACCATAAATGCCTGCTTGTTGGAGTGCTGCAGAGATGGATGTCCTTCTGGAAGTTTCTCCCATCTCCACAGAGGAAGTTACCATCGGGTTACCATCGGGTTACCTCAGAGTTACCATCGGGTTCTTGGTCACCTCCCTGACCAAGGCCCTTCTCCCCTGATTGCTCGTTGGGTTCAATTTCGAATCTCATAGCAAAGGGTCTGAATACTTAAGTAAATAAGGTATTTCTGTTTTTTATGATGGGGTGTCTATTGGCTTTGGTTCAACCATGGATCCGTCCTCAACAGGAACCACACCAACAAACCTTTCCCCAGAATTTCCCCAAACCTGACATCACAGCGCCTTCCTGAGCCATTTGTCTACAGAAATAAATAAAAAACAGTGGCATGGACAGTGGCAAGCTAATTGGTAATTGGATACATCCCCGACAGCACAAACTCATGCTAAACAAGCACAGAGACCATGTGTCAGTAGATCTGACAACATCTAAGAGAGGAGGGGAACTGGTTAGAGAGGAGCCGTCAAGCTCAATTTACCACGGCGCTTGGGATCAAAGCGTCACATCAAGATGGATGGTGCCATGGTTTGTCTTGATCAGCCCTCTGACACTCTGTAATCATGATATGTGGCTTAAAGTAGCGCAGAGCGGAGGTTCGTAAAGGCCGCTCCTGATTATTCTACTCAAGTGCACCTACCCCATTTGCAAAGGGAAAACGTGTTCGCGGGTAAGAGTGTGTCTGTTATTGTGTTATCTTGTGTGTGTGTGTGTGTGTGTGTGTGTGCGTAAATGCATGCCTGCATGCGTGTGTGTATATGTGTGTAGGTTAGACAGACCAATAGTTTAATGGTGTGGTCTTTAAGGCCCGTGTGTGCTCTCTACGTGCTCTGAGCCGATCCCTGGATTTCAATTTCAAATGCTTATCACCTTTTTGCAGTAGAAAGCCAGCCTGATTCAAGGTCCAATCCACTCTGTGTCTCTCCATACCTCTCCATTTCTCTTACATACAATATCTGAAGTATGTATTTTTTATCTTCCTTTACCATTTCTACCTCTCTTGTTCTCTCAGCCTTTTACTCTCTCTATCTGTCTTTTAGTCTTGACACCTACTAAACATATATGTTAAACTGCATTACACTGAGTTCCTCAAGGAATTATATCCTAATTCATTAGAACACACTGTCTGCCAAACAAAAACGATTTATTTAAAAGTTTAACAAACTGTACAACTCTATGCACAATGACTACTTTGAACAAGTTTGCAGTAAAATAAATCATAAACTTTTACTGGAAAAAGTACGCAGTAGCAAAGTTTGTTAGTAGAATACAACTGAGGAAGACTGTACCGTAATTCTGTTACCAATCTTCCTCAGTTACCAAACTTTATATCTTCACAGTTCTTCCTGTAAATGTGTTTTTGCTATATGTTCAGTGGGAATTGTTAAAAGTGGTAGCGCATAGAGTTGTATGGCTGAACATTGAACTCAATTGGTTTTGTTAGTGTAACGTCTGCTTCCAACTCACACCCTCAAACACGTAGATCCCCTGAACGCAGCTCACTTTTCAGCCCACTTCCAGCTCACACTCTCAAACACCTAGATCCCCTGAACGCAGCTCACTCTCCAGATCCCAATCACCGGAAGTCTACACACCTGTATGTCATTATCACACACTATTTAGTTCAGTTCTCTGCACCCCATCACTGTGAGGTATTGTTTGTTTTGTGACACGTCTTTCAGAGTGCTGTTGAACCTGTGAGCTACTCCTCCCGTTTATGCCTCACTAACGACGCCTTTTGCCCATTCCCTGCCTGTACAGTAGCCTATCGGATTTCCTGTTATCTACCTATTGCCCGATCTCCCGGACTATGTTACTAGCCTTTTCCCAGCCTGTACTGTTCCCCTTTTGGAGCCCCTGTGTATGACCTTCTGACACAGCTACCTACCTACCTGCCTCCTGTGGTCCTTTGCAATAAACATCTGCTGCGCCCTGCGCTTGAAACCAGCTCTCTGTCTCCCCTCATGTTCATTACAGTTAGGTAATACAATATAAAAGGAAAAATCTGAGTCTCAGCGTAAATAACATTACCATGGAATTGCCCCCGGTTAAAAGAGCGAGCAAGGAAATCATTCATGAGGTGAGTGAGTAGAGAAGTGTTCTATTTAAAAATGTCACCCCTCATTATGGTCCAAACACACTCCAGATGAATTTAGTTCACACACATGCACACACACATCAATAGCATTGCCTGGGCCATTGAGGTGGTGCGATGGGTTTGATCACACCATCTGGATCAACACTGCTCCACAGTGAACCAGCTTGGAAACACAACCCTGTCTTCACACCCCTGTGCTGCCACGCCATGGCAAGACCTGCTGCCTTGAGATGAATGATCATCCTCTAACAACACTTCATGTAGCTCTACCACTGAGCTTAAGTAACCTCCTTTCTTAGGACTATCTTTCTGTCTGTCTACTTGGGTAAAGAGAATAAGAAGCTAAACTGTCTCGTTTACTGTGCTTTGATTCTTCCTTGATGACACATGTTGTAACACACACACACACACACACAGCCTGGGATGCTTTCGTGTCTCCCGCCCACACACACTTCAGACTGGAGCAGCATCAAGACAAGTCACCATCTGGAGTGTCTACACTGGCAGAGCAAACAGAGTCATCTACCTATCAGGACTAATGTACCAACACACAGAGATAAGTGTAAATGTGCTTAATCGCATATTCTGGGAAATTAAATTAACATAAATGTGAGATTTCAAACTGAGTACTTCCATGTAGTCTGGCCCAGGAGTGTGAAGGTGAACGGAAAGGCACTGGAGCAACGAACCGCCATTGCTGTCTCTGACTGGCCGCTTCCCCTCTCTCCACTGGGATTCTCTGCCTCAAACCCTATTACAGGGGCTGAGTCACTGACTTACTGATGCTCTTCCATGCCGTCCCTAGGAGGGATGCGTCACTTGAGTGGGTTGAGTCACTGACGTGATCTTCCTGTCTGGGTTGGCGCCCCCCCTTGGGTTGTATCTTGGCGGAGATCTTTGTGGGCTATACTGGGCCTTGTCTCAGGATGGTAAGTTGGTGGTTGAAGATATCCCTCTAGTGGTGTGGGGGCTGTGCTTTGGCAAAGTGGGTGGGGTTATATCCTGCCTGTTTGGCCCTGTCCAGGGGTATCGTCGGATGGGGCCAGTGTCTCTCGACCCCTCCTGTCTCAGCCTCCAGTATTTATGCTTCAGTAGTTTGTGTCGGGGGGCGGGTGATACACCCCTCCTAGGGACAGCATGGAAGAGCATCAGTCTGTTATATCTGGAGTATTTCTCCTGTCTAATTCGGTGTCCTGTGTGAATTTAAGTATGCTCTCTCTAATTTTCTTTCTTTCTTTCTTTCTTTCTTTCTTTCTCTCTCTCTCGGAGGACCTGAACCCTAGGACCATGCCTCAGGACTACCTGGCCTGATGACTCCTTGCTGTCCCCAGTCCATCTGGCCGTGTTGCTGCTCCAGTTTCAACTGTTCTGCCTGCGGCTATGGAACCCTGACCTGTTCACAGGACGTGCTACCTGTCCCAGACCTGCTGTTTTCAACTCTCTAGAGACAGCAGGAGCGGTAGAGATACTCTGAAAGATCGGCTATAAAAAGCCAACTGACATTTACTCCTGGGTGCTGACCTGTTGCACCCTCAACAACCACTGTGATTATTATTATTTGACCCTGCTGGTCATCTATGAACATTTTGGCCATGTTCTGTTATAATCTCCACCCGGCACAGTCAGAAGAGGACTGGCCACCCCTCATAACCTGGTTCCTCTCTAGGTTTCTTCCTAGGTTCTGGCCTTTCTAGGGAGTTTTTCCTAGCACCGAGCTTCTACACCTGCATTGCTTGCTGTTTGGCGTTTTAGGCTGGGTTTCTGTACAGCACTTTGAGATATCAGCTGATGTAAGAAGGGCTTTATAAATACATTTGATTTGATTTTCATTGTCGCCAGAATAGGTCATTTAGTGGATTTGATTGGTGACCAAGTCCAAGTCTCTTGTGGCAGCTCCTTTTCATCTAATTAGTTGAGTTTCAGTGTGGCCCAATAAGGCAAACTATGGGACAACCAAAAATCTCCCTGAAAGATGTTGAATTTCAGTGTGGCCAATAAGGCATCCTGTAGGACAAGCAAAAACATCCCTGGGAGATACATCATTCTCAGAACACACTGGCCTTGTTAATTCCGAGGTGCCTTACTGCAGGTGGACTCACTGGGCTGTGTCAGCACACACATGCGCGCACACAGGCACACACACACACACAGCTGTCCCCGAACACTCTTTGAAGAGGGCAATGATTTGGCTGATCTGGCCTGTGTACTAGTGGTTCAAAATCCTACATGACAGGTTTGTTTATTACAAGACTACAGCAGAAGAAAAGAAGGAAAGAAAGAGAAACGAGACAGATCTGCTCACAAATCACCCTCATCAACCTCTTCACTGATACTGCAGATCAGAGGAGGCTGGTGAGAGGAGCTGTAGGATGGGCTCATTGTAATGGCAAGAATGGAATAATGGAACGGAGTCAAACATGTGATTTCCATATGTGTGATGTGTTTGATACCGTTCCATTAATTCCATTCCAGCCATTCCAATGAGCCTGTCCTCCTATAGCTCCTCCCACCAGCCCCCTCTGCTGCAGATCATGGTCAATTGCCAAGGTTTTCATATGGTGGTGAAGGGGCAAGGGGGGAAGAAACATGTTTTGTAGATGTAAAAAAAAGTTATCTGGCAGTGGCTGAATATGTATGTGTGAGTGAGTGAGTGAGTCACGAACATTGTTGTAAGAATCACACCAAAATGCAGCGTGGGTCTGGTTCATCATCTTTATTTAACGTGAACCGGCAAAAAACAATAAAGAAGAATGAAACGAACGTGAAGCTATGCAGTGCTCAAGGCAACTATACACAAACAAGATCCCACAACAAACAGGTGGGAAAAATCTGCCTAAATATGATCCCCAATCAGAGACAACGATAGACAGCTGCCTCTGATAGGGAACCATACCAGCAGCTACTCTTCCTTGGGTCCAGTAACACTAAGGCAGTTATATAACATGTTAAATATTACATGACATTACATTACATGTCCTAACACTTTTCAAAATACAAAGTGTTTTTTCTGTGGCCACTACTCTACTATCACAATACAAAACCCATGTGTATGTGTGTAGAGTGTGTGTCTTATCATCTGTATGTGTGTCTGTAAACCTGTGTGTGTGTCTCTTTATCTGATTCTACTGCCTCCATCAGTTACCTGATGTGGAATAGAGTTCCATTTGTGGCATATCTTGTGGTGGTATGAGTGGGTGTCCGAGCTTTGAGCTAGTAGAATAGAATGTTATACAGTGCCTTGCAAATGTATTCATCCCCCTTGGTGTCTTTCAATTTTTGTCATTTAAATAGATTTTTATTTGTATTTCATGTATGGGACATACACAAAATAGTCCAAAACGGTGAAGTGAAATGAAAAAAAATGACTTGTTTCAAAAAATATATATTATTTTTTAAACGAAAAAGTGGTGCGTTGCATATGTATTCATCCCCTTTGCTATGAAGCCACTAAATAAGATCTGGTGCAATTACCTTCAGAAAACACATAATTAGTTAAATAAATCTAAGTGTCACATGATCTGTCACATGATCTCAGTATATATACACCTGTTCTGAAAGGCCCCAGAGTCTGCTTCACCACTAAGCAAGGGGCACATCCAAGCAAGCGGCACCATGAAGACCAAGGAGCTTTCCAAACAGGTCAGGGACAAAGTTGTGGAGAAGTACAGATCAGGGTTGGGTTATAAAAAAATATCTGAAACTTTGAACATCCCACGGAGCACCATTAAATCCCTTACTAAAATTTGGAAAGAATATGACACCACAACAAACCTGCCAAGAGAGGGCCGCCCACCAAAACTCACGAACTAGGCAAAGAGGGCATTAATCAAAGCGGCAACAAAGAGACCAAAGATAACCCTGAAGGAGCTGCAAAGCTCCACAGCGGAGATTGGAGTATCTGTCCATAGGACCACTTTAAGCCGTACACTCCACAGAGCTGGGCTTTACAGAAGAGTGGCCAGAGAAAAGCCATTGCTTAAAGAAAAAATTAAGCAAACACAAATGGTATTTGCCAAAAGGCATGTGGGAGACTCCCCAAACATATGGAAGAAGGTACTCTGGTCAGAAACTAAAATGTAGCTTTATGGCCATCAACGAAAACGCGATGTCTGGCGCAAACCCAACACCTATCATCACCCCGAGAAAACCATCATGCTGTGGGGATGTTTTTCATCGGCAGGGACTGGAAAACTGGTCAGAAGTGAAGGAATGATGGATGGAGCGAAATACAGAGACATTCTTGAGGGAAACCTGTTTCAGTCTTCCAGAGAATTGAGACTGGGACGGAGGTTCACCTTCCAGCAGGACAATGTCCCTAAGCATACTGCTAAAGCAACACTTGAGTGGTTTAAGGGGAAACATTTAAATGTCAATGAAATTGAGAATCTGTGGTATGACTTAAAGATTGCTGTACACCAGCGGAACCCTTCCATCTTGAAGGAGCTGGAGCAGTTTTGCCTTGAAGAATGGGCAAAGATCCCAATGGCTAGATGTGCCAAGCTTGTAGAAGCATACCCCAAGAGACTTGCTGCAAAAGGTGGCTCTACAAAGTATTGACTTTTGGGGGGTTGAAAAGTTATACTCAAGTTTTCAGTTTTTTTGATGTCATGGCTTTAGTGGTTTCATGGTTTCCAGAAAATGATGTCATGGCTTTAGAAGCTTCTGATAGGCTAATTGGCATCATTTGAGTCAATTGGAGGAGTACCTGTGAATGTATTTCAAGGACTACCTTCAAATTCAGTGCCCTTTTGCTTGACATCATAGGAAAATCAAAAGATATCAGCAAAGACCTCAGGAAAACAAATTGCCTGGTCTGGTTCATCCTTGGGAGCAATTGCCAAACACCTGAAGGTACCACGTTCATCTGTACAAACAATAGTACACAAGTATTAACACCATGGGACCATGCAGCCATCATAACGTTCAGGAAGGAGATGCGTTCTGTCTCCTAGAGATGAACGTACTTTGGTGTGAAAAGTGCAAATCAATCCCAGAACAACTGCAAAGGACCTTCTGAAGATGCTGGAGGAAACAGGTACAAAAGTACCTATATCCACAGTGAAACAAGTCCTATATCGACGTAACCTGAAAGGCCTCTCAGCAAGGAAGAGGCTACTGCTCCAAAACCGCCATAAAAAAGACAAACTACGGCTTGCAACTGCACATGGTTTGCAACTCAAGTGTTTTAGTACTATATCTCTTGACACAATGATGACAATAATCATGGCCTCTATACCTTCAAGTTGCATACTGGACCCTATTCCAACTAAACTACTGAAAGAGCTGCTTCCTGTGCTTGGCCCTCCTATGTTGAACATAATAAACGGCTCTCTATCCTCTATCCATGTGTACCAAACTCACTAAAATTGGCAGTAATAAAGCCTCTCTTGAAAAAGCCAAACCTTGACCAGGAAAATATAAAAAACTTTCGGCCTATATCGAATTTTCCATTCCTCCCCAAAAAAATGTAAAAGGCTGTTGCGCAGCAACTCACGGCCTTCCTGAAGACAAACAATGTATACGAAATGCTTCAGTCTGGTTTTCGACCCCATCATAGCACTGAGACTGCACTTGTGAAGGTGGTAAATTACCTTTTAATGGCATCAGACCGAGGCTCTGCATCTGTCCTCGTGCTCCTAGACCTTAGTGCTGCTTTTGATACCATCGATCACCACATTCATTTGGAGAGATTGGAAACCCAAATTGGTCTTACACGGACAAGTTCTGGCCTGGTTTAGATCTTATCTGTCGGCAAGATATCAGTTTGTCTCTGTGAATGGTTTGTCTTCTGACAAATCAACTGTAAATTTCGGTGTTCCTCAAGGTTCCGTTTTAGGACCACTATTGTTTTCACTATATATTTTACCTCTTGGGGATGTCATTCGAAAACATAATGTTAACTTTCACTGCTATGCGGATGACACGCTGCTGTACATTTCAATGAAACATGGTGAAGCCCCAAAATTGCCCTCGCTAGAAGCATGTGTTTCAGACATAAGGAAGTGGATGGCTGCAAACTTTCTACTTTTAAACTCGGACAAAACGGAGATGCTTGTTCTAGGTCCTAAGAAACAAAGAGATCTTCTGTTGAATCTGACAATTAATCTAATGGTTGTACAGTCATCTCAAATAAAACTGTGAAGGACCTCGGCGTTACTCTGGACCCTGATCTCTATTTTGAAGAACATATCAAGACCATTTCAAGGACAGCTTTTTTCCATCTACGTAACATTGCAAAAATCTGAAACTTTCTGTCCAAAAATGATGCAGAAAAATTCATCCATGCTTTTGTCACTTCTAGGTTAGACTACTGCAATGCTCTACTTTCCGGCTACCCGGATAAAGCAATAAATAAACTTCAGTTAGTGCTAAATACGGCTGCTAGAATCCTGACTAGAACCCAAAAATGTGATCATATTACTCCAGTGCTAGCCTCCCTACACTGGCTTCCTGTCAAGGCAAGGGCTGATTTCAAGGTTTTACTGCTAACCTACAAAGCATTACATGGGCTTGTTCCTACCTGTCTCTCTGATTTGGTCCTGCCGTACATACCTACACGTACGCTACGGTCACAAGACGCAGGCCTCCTAATTGTCCCTAGAATATCTAAGCAAACAGCTGGAGGCAGGGCTTTCTCCTATAGAGCTCCATTTTTTATGGAATGGTCTGCCTACCCATGTAAGAGACGCAAACTCGGTCTCAACCTTTAAGTCTTTACTGAAGACTCATCTCTTCAGTGGATTATATGATTGAGTGTAGTCTGGCCCAGGAGTGGGAAGGTGAACGGAAAGGCTCTGGAGCTACGAACCGTCCTTGCTGTCTCTGCCTGGCCGGTTCCCCTCTTTCCACTGGGATTCTCTGCCTCTAACCCTATTACAGGGGCTGAGTCACTGGCTTACTGATGCTCTTTCATACCGTCCCTGGGAGGGGTGCGTCACTTGAGTGGGTTGAGTCACTGATGTGATCTTCCTGTCTTCCTGTCCCCCCGAAGATCTTGGGTTGTGCCTTGGCGGAGATCTTTGTGGGCTATACTCGGCCTTGTCTCAGGATGGTAAGTTGGTGGTTGAAGATATCCCTCTAGTGGTGTGGGGGCTGTGCTTTGGCAAAGTGGGTGGGGTTATATCCTTCCTGTTTGGCCCTGTCCGGGGGTGTCCTCGGAAGGGGCCACAGTGTCTCCTGACCCCTCCGGTCTCAGCCTCCAGTATTTATGCTGCAGTAGTTTATGTGTCGGGGGGCTAGGGTCAGTTTGTTATATCTGGAGTACTTCTCCTGTCCTATTCGGTGTCCTGTGTGAATTTAAGTGTGCTCTCTCTAATTCTCTCTTTCTTTCTTTCTCTCTCTCGGAGGACCTGAGCCCTAGGACCATGCCTCAGGACTACCTGACATGATGACTCCTTGCTGTCCCCAGTCCACCTGGCTGTGCTGCTGCTCCAGTTTCAACTGTTCTGCCTTATTATTATTGGACCATGCTGGTCATTTATGAACATTTGAACATCTTGGCCATGTTCTGTTATAATCTCCACCCGGCACAGCCAGAAGAGGACTGGCCACCCCACATAGCCTGGTTCCTCTCTAGGTTTCTTCCTAGGTTTTGGCCTTTCTAGGGATTTTCCTAGCCACCGTGCTTCTACACCTGCATAGCTTGCTGTTTGGGGTTTTAGGCTGGCTTTCTGTACAGCACTTTGAGGTATCAGCTGATGTACAAAGGGCTATATAAATCAATTTGATTTGATTTGATGACATGGGGACAAAGATCATACCTTTTGGAGAAATGTCCTCTGGTCTGATGAAAAGAAAATAGAACCGTTTGACCATCGTTATGTTAGGAGGAAAAAGGGGAAGGCTTGCAAGCCGAAGAACACCATCCCAACCGCGAAGCACGGGGGTGGCAGCATCATGTTGTGGGGGTGCTTTGCTGCAGGAGGTACTTGTGCACTTCACAAAATAGATGGCATCATGAGGGAGTAAAATTATGTGGGTATATTGAAGCAACATCTCAAGACATCAGTCAGGAAGCTAAAGCTTGGTCACAAATGGGTCCTCCAAATGGACAATGACCCAAGCATACCTCCAAAGTTGTGGCGAAATGGCTTAAGGACAACAAAGTCACGGTATTGGAGTGGCCATCACAAAGCGCTGACCTCAATCCTATAGAACATTTGTGGGCAGAACTGAAAAAGTTTGTGCGAGCAAGGAGGCCTACAAACCTGACTCAGTTACACCAGCTCTGTCAGGAGGAATGGGCCAAAATTGTGGAATGTTAAACAATTGTGAAGGCAATCCTACCAAATACTAATTGGGTTTATGTACACTTCTGAACCACTGGGAATGTGATGAAAGAAATAAAAGCTGAAATTAATCATTCTTTCTACTATTATTCTGAAATTTCATCTTCTTAAAATCAAGTGGTGATCCTAACTGACCTAAGACAGGGAATTTTTACTATGCTTAAATGTCAGGAATTGTGAAAAACTGAGTTGAAATATATTTGGCTAACGCATATGTAAACTTCCGACTTCAACTGTAGATGGGAGAGGTTAAGGGTAGCTGAAGGCTGGGATGAAAAACAAACAAAAGATAACCTAAGTAAAATATACTGTCCGTGAAATGTATGTAATATGAAGTATGTATAAGACGGAAGTGGAAGCTTAAGTATTGTTGTCCATTAGTTGATACCAACTAAGGGAGTGGTGGTAGGGTTAGGGGAAAATAATAAAGAAGGAAAATATATTGAAAAATATATATATATATTTAAAATTAAAATAAATATATATATATATATATATATATATATATATATATATATATATATATATATATATATATATTTACCCCCCAAAAATATATATGGGGGATTGGAAATGATGCAGACAATTACATTGATGGAAGCCACGATCTATATGCAATATTAAAGCCGATTCTACCACTTAATAAAAAATGTAAATGTAAAATAAAATGTAAAATAAAAAATACGATTCTCAGGAAACAGCTCTAGTAGTAATCTATTGATTAGTAATCAATGTATTCCTGCGGGGGAGGGGGATCTTACTGGGGAATACATCTACATGTATAAATTGTGGTGGCCACAATTTAGCAGTGGCAGTGTGCCACTAAATATTTAGGAAGAGTTCATAATTTCATGGAGCATGTGAAGAAAAAAAATCACATGGAAAAAGTGGTACGCAAGTTAGGTTGAAAAAACGGATTTCCACCAAGTCAAATTAATTTATTGTGTTAGAGGTTTCATGATGCTTGTATCTAAACCAAAGTTGATTATTTTAAGATTGTTCTATACATCAGTTGGGGTCTCTAAGCTTACATATGAGGTTTAAGCTTACATATGAACCTAGCATGAAAGTGCATCCTTGTGGCTGTGTAGGCTAATATAGTCAAAACGTTTGCCTTTGGGTAAGTTGAGACAATTGCAAGTTGAGCAAATTGAAGTGTTTTCTCTCCAGGGGTAATGCAATGTACCCTCTACACCCTGTTTGAGAGGCTTCCCTCTGGCCGGCGCTTCAGTATGCCCATGGCCAAGAAGAACGTGTTCAAACATTTATTCGTTCCATGTGCTGTTGGACTACTAAATGCAAAGTAAATTGTATCAGGATATGTTCTTATCTATCCAGTGCAGTTGGGACAGCTGCCGGTTATGAGTGAATGTATTAATGTTCTCTATGTTGTTAGTGTATGCAACATGATGGTTTAAATGTGTATGATGTGAGAATGTATTTGTATGTGGTCCTTTTAATGGAAGCTGGATGGGCAATAAAGTTGTATTCTATTCTATTATCGCTGAGATATGAGGTAAGAACAGGGCCTGGCCTATGTTAAAAGTGTTTTAAAAAGTACAGTGTTTGTTAGGTGTTAAGCCGGTGTAAAGATATGCTTTACAAAAAGGAATTGCGATTGTGTTGAATACAGAAATGTGTAAGTGGCTTAACTTACCCTGTCCCACGGTTCAATTTACCCCATACTTTTTTTGGACAAGCTATGTTTTCAAAACTGTAATGTTTGAATTAATTCTGATTATACTGAACTTATAACTGTTTTTTGGGGGTGGGATTGGCATAGGGTGTGGGGGGTCCATGGGTTGCTTTGGACATTTTTTGGGGATTCCACATGTCTTATTCATTAGTAGGAAGAAGTTTGGTCCAAATCGGATGTTGGGTAATATATTTCTTGAATATTATCTGAATCCTAGAAATTAAAATGGCCAATTTTTATTTTATTTTTTGTCAGTTAAGAACAAATTCTTATTTTCAATGACGGCCTAGGAACAGTGGGTTAACTGCCCTGTTCAAGAACGACAGACCTTGCCAGCTCGGGGATTCAATCTTACAACCTTGCGGTTACTAGTCCAACGCTCTAACCACTAGGCTACCTGCTACCTGCAATTAGTGTGCAATCAATTAGCTTAATTTCTCAGAGATAAAACTTCATTTCAACAATAGAATGTTTCAGGAATGCCAATCTTACCTGTTTCAAACTACAGAAAGAATTTCAGAACAATCTGAGAGGGTGGGTGTCATGGCTTGCTGAAATGACATGGAAACGACTCATGTCTGCCATTTCCTCTGGAGGATTGATATGAGTGTTAGCTCGGCAGCAGGGTGAGAACAAGGGAGGAAAAGAGAGGAGGCAAGAGAGTTGGAACTATTCAGAGAGCTCATTCATTTTCAGAGGTGAATTAGACTGGCAGCGTTTGATCAGGTCTAGCACTCACGGAGTAAAGTGATGGACAGCTGATTAGGAAGCCTTCGGCTCTTCCTATGGTAATCACAGGTGTCTTTGAGAGCCATGAGAATGTACTCCTGGTGTGTGTGTGTGTTTGTTTGTGTGTGTATTGATAATAATTGCCTCAGAAGCATTAACATCAGCCAAATCGAAAATGTATCATAAGACAGTACAGATGTTATGTCAGTCCGGGAGCAGAATTTTTACAGACGTCTTCAAGTAAGGTGTTACAGTTATACTGTATGTGAGGCACTTTTGTAACTCTCTCTCTCTCTCTCTCTCTCTCTCTCTCTCTCTCTCTCTCTCTCTCTCTCTCTCTCTCTCTCTCTCTCTCTCTCTCTCTCTCTCTCTCTCTCTCTCTCTCTCTCTCTCTCTCTCTCTCTCTCTCTCTCTCTCTCTCTCTCTCTCTCTCTCTCTCTCTCTCTCTCTCTCTCTCTCTCTCTCTCTCTCTCTCTCTCTCTCTCTCTCTCTCTCTCTCTCTCTCTCTCTCTCTCTCTCTCTCTCTCTCTCTCTCTCGATTTAGCCCCAGCCGCATTCTCTCTCTCTCTCTCTCTCTCTCTCATGATTTAGCCCCAGCCGCATTAATCCCATTATAAGTACATATCCTCTCCTGAACCAATAGGGAACTGTTTATTTGTCTTTAACACAATATGCTAATACTACGTGGGAGTAGTAATTCAAATAACATGCCCCAAACGCATTCCCCAAGAATGCGCTACAGACAGTCACTGCCCACTCCACTGCCGTTGAGAGCTGAGAACATGGCTAATGGCTAATGCATTCCCCTATGGTTCCACACCAGCTATTGTTCTACTGTACAGTAGAGAGCGGTTTGTAATGATTGTATTTTGTGGTGTTGTAAGGTGGAGGTTGTGTGTCGGTCATCCAGTTGTTTCCTGGGTTTGAGTTAGCGTGGAGGGGCTAGAGCTGAATACAGCAGGAAGGGATGAAACACACACACACTCGCAAACACACACTTGCAAACATAAAACTTGCAAACACAAGACTTGCAAACACACACACGTGCACACACACAGGACAGAAGCTAGCGGCATACATATTCAGAGGCTTTGTAGAAAGGTAGATTACTCTTCTGATGTGGCTGTATGCTTTGCTGCAGTATGTCTGGAGGTGTGAGTGAGTGAGTGAGTGAGTGAGTGAGTGAGTGAGTGAGTGAGTGAGTGAGTGAGTGAGTGAGTGAGTGAGTGAGTGAGTGAGTGAGTGAGTGAGTGAGTGTGCGTGTGTGAGTGAGTGTGTATGTTTGTGCCTTATGATGGTAAAACAGATTGATTAATGGGCTGGTAGAGTTTTCGCAGTTTGTGTTTGATGCTCATTAAGTCACTTTTCAAAGAAGTAGAAACTACTCACACGCGCACACACACACGGACACGCACACACACACACCGACGCTCCCAGCGCCCCAAACACACGCACACACACATACTTGGCCCCTAAACCCAAACCAAGCAAAGCTGTTTGTAGCTGTGGAAAATAATGATGATTGTAATAACTATGACAGAATGAGGATCAAAAGGTTTCCCGCAGCAATCACCAAACACTCACTTATCCTAGCAGACTGCTTTGTAATATATGGGTTGTGCAACAGCAAAGGAACACTTAAAACAACTCCAACAGAATGAGGAATCAGCATAAACACTCACTCGCTCCAAATTGACTGAAACAAAATATTATGCGTGGGAAACACAAGAGTTCTCTGGTAATGCATTTATGTACAGTATTCATATGTTTGTGTACGAATGTATTGGAGGTGTTTTATACCACTCAATTCACTCACTTATTATTCCCCACAGTAACTCCTTTAGTGTATATGTTGTGGATTATGTAATGTAAATGCCAAGTTCATGGTCAATGTGGCAAAGTGCCGATCCAAGATGGCCGCCATGTCACCTGAAAGCTCACCTTAGGGGACCCGGTTGTCACCAGCTGAACACATTAAGATGGCTGACATACACACACCACACCAGAAAGAAAGAGGCGAAGCAAGAGGGTTTACCGCTGCCAAAATCTGTCCATGAAAATAAGACCACGAAGTGAGGAATTTTTGTATTGAGGGCAATGAGTGTCGAATTTGATCAACACGATATAAGTGGGCGTACGTGGTTGCATGGAGGTGAGATCAGGAGGGACCAAAGACAGTACAGTGCTTCCATCTTTGAGGACATGTATTTCCATTAGTGGCATGGCCGATTAATTAGGGCCCATTTCAAGCTTTCATAACAATCGGTAATCAGCCTTTTTGGACGCCGATTATGGCCGATTTCATTGCAATCCACGAGAAGACTGCATGGCAAGCTGACCACCTGTTACGCGAGTGCAGCGTCAAAAGGACCTTGTGGCTGCAAGGAGCCAAGGTAAGTTGCTAGCTAAATATTATAAAAAACGATCAATCTTCACAAGTTAACTACACATGGTTGATGATATTACTAGGTTAACTAGCTTGTTCTGCGTTGCATATAATTAATTTTTCATCGAATCACAGCCTACTTCAACTTCGCCAAACGGGTGATGATTTCACAATAGGCATTGCCGAAAAAAGCATAATCTTTGCACAAATGTACCTAACCATAAATATCAATGCCTTTCTTAAAATCAATACACAGAAGTATTTTTTTTTAAACCTGCATATTTAGTTTAAAGAAATTCACGTTAGCAGGAAATATTAACTAGGGAAATTGTGTCACTTCTCTTGAGTCAGGGTATATGCAGCAGTTTGGGCTGCCTGGCTTGTTGCGAACTGTGAACTAATTTGCCAGAATTCTGACATAAAATTGAAGGTTGTGCAATGTAACAGCAATATTTAGACTTAGGGTTGCCACCAGTTTGATAAAATATTTAACGGTTCCGTATTTCACTGAAAGAATAAACTTTTTTTTTTCTCGAAATTATAGTTTCCGGATTTGACCATATTAATGACCAAAGGCTTGTATTTCTGTGTGTTATTATGTTATAATTAAGTCTATGATTTGATATTTGATAGAGCAGTCTGGCTGAGCTATGGTAGGCAGCAACAGGCTCGTAATCACTCATTCAAACAGCACTTTACTCGTTTACTGCGTTTGCCAGCAGCTCTTAGCAATGCTTGAGGCACAGCGCTGTTTATGACTTCAAGCCTATCAACTCCCAAGATTAGGCTGGTGTCACGCCTTGGTCATAGTGTTTTGTGTTTTCGTTATATAGTTGGTCAGGCCAGGGTGTGACATGGGTTTATGTGTTGTGTTTCGTAATTAAACTGTTCTAAGTGATCGAAGAGAATTCATGAATCTGAGTCTCTCTGACAGGAGCCCATTGGAATTCACAAAACCAGCTATACAGTCTTTTCAAACCCAGGCCATTTCTTAAAGCGTAAATATAATGAAGCCTACTGTCATGACGTCGGCCTGGGGGTAGGTTTATGACAGTCATAAATACCTCTTCCCCCCTTTTTCCTCTCTCTACCCTACTGATGTTACATTTGTAAACCCCTTGGTTAACATAGAGATTCTGGGAACATCAGAAGGTGGGGGGAAATGAAATATATTCTGGTAATCCGACCAATTGAACATATGAGGTGGTACTTTATGAATATGATGTCAGTTCGGTTGTCATCTGAGACATTCTCATCAATGATAAGATGACAAACTCTACAGTGGAAAGTCTACCTATCAGAGTTGTCGTATTCACATGGAATTGTTGTTCAATTTAAATGTTTGAATATAAAATTATTCGTGATGGGATGAAATGTGATTTTAGCTTCTAAAATGTGAGAATTGGGTTTTCATAAGGTTAGGGCTCTGCTCAATCAGTGGCCCGACCCTGTAAAGAGTCATGGGTTATAAAACTTTTCAGACACACCCTTCTCGCTCCACTATATAAAGCCTTGACGAAAATGTAACCTCCTGTTCCGAGGATGTGAGGACGACGGTCCGATGTCAGAAGGGTTCAGATAATAACTACAGAACGAAGCCAACATCAGTGTGAGCTTTGGTTGCGAATGGTTTGAACTCTTATTCACTACAGAAGTGATACCTCCTAGTCGTTGAGTTAGCAACAGCAGCTGCAAACGAGGGTTAGAAGGAACAGAGTATCACGTCTATCACACAACGACGTTACTACAACGTATCCAATTGACCACCAGAGACATTCTTCAAAGGACAAAGGACTCGGTTTGGCAACACGGCCTTCCATCTACCAGCAACCTACTGAAGCGCAGCTCAGAGTAAATATTTATTGCATTTTCTTTTTCCAAATGGGCGGTAATTTAGAATGCATAAGATACTGTATTTACGATAGTACAGCTTCTTCCTTTGGTCCTCAGTCTTCCCACTCTTTCACTCAAACCCAGCCCTTTTCTTTTGTGTAACCAGCTGTCATATCTGTTCTGCCCGCTAGGGACGTTTTCCTTTATGACGTGATTTGTAATCAAGTTATGATTAATGTGTATGTGTAATTCTGTGTGATTAGTTAGGTATTTAGTAAATAAATAATTAAACTGAATTTTGTATTGCTGATTCAACTTGTTAGCCAGGGTTCGTGAAGATAACCAAGAATTTACAACTATCAGATGAGACTGAATTAAGGTGACGATTAATATTGACTGCTATTGATGTAAAATATTACTAGGTCTTTAAGAGTTTATTCGGAAGATAACATCTCTATAAATATTATTTTGTGGTGCCCCGACTCTCTAGTTAATTACATTTACATGATTAGCTCAATCAGGTAATATTAATTATGGATAAATATTTTATAGAATAGCATGTCATATCACTTTATCCGGCATAGCCAAAGACACGACACTACCCTCCAGCAAAGTGGACATTTCAGATAATCATAAGATATTTCAGATCTTTCAAATACTTGGAGCGTTGGTTTAAGCCTGCATGGAATGCCAGATGGGTGAAGTTCACACTTCTAGAACTAATCCATTGGTTCCAATGCACCAGCCAATCAAGCACAGCTAAAACATTTGAAAGATTTCAAATTTTATTTGAACCCAGGTCTGCTAACTAACCACCCACTCCAGATATTACCAGTTGTCCTGACCTAAGGCCCCAGGTTACATCAGTGTGACCAACTGCTGTCACTACCTCTAACAGCGACTGACAGAAAATAAACATTTGTGAATACATCTTCAGGTCAGTGGAGTGAGAGAGAGGGTGATGGTGGAGCGAGAGAGAGGGTGATGATTGAAAGAAAGGGTGACGGTTGAGAGAGAGAGAGAGGGTGACGGTGGAGCGAGAGAGATGGTGATGGTGGAGCGATTAGAGAAGGTCACACGTTTAAGTAATATGTCAAGTTATAAATGCAGCAAAAAAGTCCCTTTTTCAGGACCCTGTCTTTCAAAGATAATTCGTAAAAATCCAAATAACTTCACAGATCTTCATTGTTTCCCATTCTTGTTCAATGAACCATAAACAATTAATGAACATACACCTGTGGAACGGTCGTTAAGACACTATGATCAGGGGCGTTGTGTCACAGCATCATCGGACTGAGCTTGTTGTCATTGCAGGCAATCTCAACGCTGTGCGTTACAGGGAAGACATCCTCCTCCTTCATATGGTACCCTTCCTACAGGCTCATCTTGACATGAGCCTCCAGCATGACAATGCCACCAGCCATACTGCTCATTCTGTGCGCAATTTCCCGCAAGACAGGAATGTCAGTGTTCTGCCATGGCCAGCGAAGAGCCCGGATCTCAATCCCATTGAGCACGTCTGGGACCTGTTGGATCAGAGGGTGAGGGCTAGGGCCATTCCCCCAGAAATGTCTGGGAACTTGCAGGTGCCTTGGTGGAAGAATGGGGTAACATCTCACAGCAAGAACTGGCAAATCTGGTGCATTCCATGAGGAGGAGATCCACTGCAGTACTTAATGCAGCTGGTGGCCACACCAGATACTGACTGTTACTTTTGATTTTGATTAGTTATAAGTCTTCCAGCCTGTCAAACAAATGCTGGGCTGTGAGGCTCAGCCCCACTGTCGGGGCTTCTTTAGTCATACAGAGTGTTTTCAATGTGCTCTCCAACCCCTCCAGCTATTCTCTCTGCTGTACCATTTACCCAGGGACCTCAGGCTTTCTGTTCTACCACTCTCTCTGTCCCTCAGTTCTACCTCTCCCTATGTCTCTGATCTCCCTCCCTCTCTCTGCTCTCCCTCCCTCTCTCTGCTCTACCTCTTCTCTCACTACATATCAGCACTCTCTTCTCCCTTTCTCTATCTGTACTCCGTCTCACAGCTCTTTCTCCTCACTAACTGAGAACTGAGACATTTGTCATCCAGCATCTGCTGTCTTTTCAACTGTCATGAGGAAACTGTGTGAAATACAAAGTAATAAAGTAGTAATAATACAAAAATGGTGTGTGTGTCATGTCATAAGAACATGTTGACGTTCAGTTTTCACATACTGTACTCTTCAGTTCTCTGGTGACATGTGGGTGGATGACAGAAACTTCAGCTTTGACAACTTATGAATGGTCCTTTCAATATGGAAGGAGCTGGGATGGCAGATGGCTTCGTGTCACTGATATACTGAGAATAAAGAAAATATTCACTTTACACATGACCATATTTCCTCACCAGAGAACATGATACATTAGTGGTTATGAATAGTGTACTTTGAAGCACACTACCTATTCATAGCTCTACCTAGTTAGTATTTATTTGCAACATTTGGTTGACCCGATTCTGGAAATAATCATCAATGATTCATAATGATGTGGACAAATGTAACATTTTCAGGTCATTTAGAGTCACTGTAAGCAAATGCATTGCAAAGAAAAAAGTCTTATAAAAATACCTCACTATCTCTCTCCCTCCCTATGTCTCCCCCTATCTCTCTCTGTATGAGATCCTGTTATGAGGTCTCCTCCAGTGTCTTGCCGAGTATGATAATCCCATACTGAGGATTCGGGTCTAAACGTCCCTTTGATCCTACACGTTTCACTCTGTTCCTTCACTCTGGGGTCTGGGGATGCCCTGGGTTCCTCTGGGAAAGAATGCTTAGAGCAGAAAGAGTTTAAGGGAAACTATCCTCCATGATGGAACTGGAAGTACTTTGACAATAGCATTCAAATGTGGATTCTTAGTAGAATGTCATTGCCTTTAGTGCCCAGCATGGCAAATATCATACTGGGTCTCAAACTATACACCCAAGGCTCTCACCAAAAGAGACATATAAAGGTCATATGTCCTTTGCTCTGAACTCCATCCTAATTTCCTTTCAGGCTATTCCATGCATTTATAACAATTTAATGTAACAAGTTATTTGTAGTATCAGCCTTAAACATACACTGAATGAACTGAGCGTTAAAGATTCTGTTAATGAATGGACTAACAAACTGGGAGAACCATAAATCAAGTAACGAGCTAACTCACTTAATAAAGTGTCGAAAGGAGTCAAAGGTTGAAAAATAATAAAAAGGGCCACTTGGTGGTAACACAATCGCTTATTCCAGTGCAGCCGTCTCCCATCTGTTCTAATGGAACTGAATTAGAACCATCCATTGTGGGAGCCAATTACTTCTTGTCTGAACTCGTCCATAGTGCCTGTTTTTCAAGTCAAATGCAAGCTAGTTAATCAAATCGTATAGGACGGAGAAAATAAAAACTCTTAAGAATATGATGTAGGTGATTGAAGTCAGCGAAGGGGAAGACAATAAGTAAAAGTGAAAGTAATTTCCGAACTGCTTTCTCTTTTATTATTCGACTGAATTATGGAAAATGATGGAAATGCAGATGATTGTAAGATGTGTTTAACTGTTTCTTTTGGCAGAATGGTAATATGAGGCTATTATTGCAATTATGACCAATTATGTTTCATATTTTACCCACTTTATCAAGAAGGGGCATGAAAGTCTAAATTAAAACAAGTCAGCCATTAATAAAAAATAAAAATGCTCAACTTTTTTACATTTTACAACCTTTTACATCTTTACAACCAGTTCAATGGGTTCAGAGCGTACTTCTCCAAGATGTCTGATAGAGGGGGAGAATTAGACCTTTCATTTAGGATACCTTTAAACAAGACAAGATTTCATTAACTTTACATTTCTTAAACCAAGTCAAGACGATGAATGAAAAGGACTGGACCCCAATGGCCCATTGGTTTCCCTGCCAAATATATACATAACTTTGTCTGATTTAAATCAGAGTGTGCCAGTGATTGCTTCGATGTCTGAATTGAGCATCTCCAAAACCCATTTGGTTATAGATCTCACAGCCTGCTCACATAGAAGAGTGCAACATCCATATTACATTCAATTTCCAGACTTTAAATAGATATGTCTGAATAGTGAGGGGAATGGATAGAGTACTCAGGTAGCCTATGCTGGGTACCCCTCTAGCTTGTGAAATTACATCTGCAAAAAAATCATGATCAGAAATCTCTCTCTCTCTCGGAGACATCCACTGTGCTGCCTGTCCAGCTAAAGGGGCTTGGTCTGGACATAGCCCCTCCCTCTCTCATCTCTCTAATGGCTGCCCAAAACACTTAGTTCTGTGCCACTGGCAGGTACAGCAGCACCAGCCCACTTCAAAGGGGATTTTGATTAAGGCCATCTATCCAACTGTGACCACTGGCAATGCTCTAGCAAACCACCTAGTTCAGGCAGGTGTGCAAACATCCTGTTTTCTTCGATACTGTATGTTGCCTTCCTAAGCCGCGAAAACAGGTGTAACAAAACAACACCATGGCAGTTATTGTTGTATACCCACTAATAAGCTTGGTTTGGAGACAAAGGCGACAGACAGATCATTACGTCTGAGGGACAAATCCCTGGCCTTTTGCAATTGCCTTTCTACAGGTCGTTATCCCCTTTACGCATCATGCCTTCCCAGTCACAGCAAACTCTATGCTCTCTTATTAAAGAGGTGGGAGAACAGGAGGCTGATTAGTCACATACACTCACACACGCGCACACACATGCAAGCATGCTCGCAGGCAGGTGCACACATATACACAAGCCTATATAGGCATCACACACACACTCATGTAGCTGGGGTGCCGCGCCAATGTCCGATGGTTTGTTGCATTGTGTTCTGGCGCCTTAAATAAGTCATGCTGAGGGTTGGCTTAATTGACAGCTCTGAATCACAGGGCGAAAGGAAAGGGAATATCAGAGCTGGACGTCTACAGGCTATATATTTGCTGTGCCTCCCCTCATTCAGATGGAAACAGCTCTGCCATACATTCCCAATATGATATAATACATAGGATAGAACATTACAATAGGACAGAACATTACCATTTAAAAAAAGGCTTTAAGATCAATAGCTAATAGAATAAGGCACCAATGTTGAAATATGAATAGATAACATAGATGGCAGAATAGGAATTAGTGATATAAAAACAGAATGGTTCAAATAGTGTTTCACAATAACAAAGCCCCTCAATGTAATTCAAAATTAACCACAATATGAATAAAAAGTGTTTACGAAATCACAGATATAAATACGAACCACGTTCTCAATTAGTATTTTAATAGAAGAGAAAAAATCCTATCTTAAAAAGGACGTTCAATGAAAAAACAATGTAACCTACTTTAGGCTCAATGAATGAGTCAATTAGTCAAATGGCTATTGAATCTGATACAGTTGAAGTCGGAAGTTTACATACACCTTAGCCAAATACATTTAAACTCAGTTTTTCACAATTCCTGACATTTAATCCTTGTAAAAATTCCGTCTTCGGTCAGTTAGGATCATCACCTTATTTTAAGAATGTGAAAAGTCAGAATAATAGTAGAGAGAATTATTTATTCAGCTTTCATTTCTTTCATCACATTCCCAGTGGGTCAGAAGTTTACATACACTCAATTCGTATTTGGTAGCATTGCCTTTAAATTGTTTAACTTGGGTCAAATGTTTTGGGTAGCCTTCAACAAGCTTCCCAAAATAAGTTGGGTGAATTTTGGCCCATTCCTCCTGACAGAGCTGGTGTAACTGAGTCAGGTTTGTAGGCCTCCTTGCTCGCACATGCTTTTTCAGTTCTGCCCACGAATTTTCTACGGGATTAAGGTCAGGGCTTTGTGATGGCCACTCCAATACCTTGACTTTGATGTCCTTAAGCCATTTTGCTACAACTTTGGAAGTATGCTTGGGGTCATTGTCCAATTGGAAGACCCATTTGTGACCAAGCTTTAACTTCCTGACTGATTGTCTTGAGATTGTCTTCAATATATCCACAATTTTCCATCCTCATGATGCCATCTAGTTTGTGAAGTGCGCCAGTCCCTCCAGCAGTAAAGCACCCCCACAACATGATGCTGCAACCCCCATGCTTCACGATTGGGATGGTGTTCTTTGGCTTGCAAGCCTCCCTATTTTTCCTCTAAACATAACGATGGTCATTATGGCCAGACAGTTACATTTTTGTTTCATCAGACCAGAGGACATTTCTCCAAAAAGCATGATCTTTGTCCCCATGTGCAGTTGCAAACCGTAGTCTGGCTTTTTTATGGCGGTTTTGGAGCAGTGGCTTCTTCCTTGCTAAGCGGCCTTTCAGGTTATGTCGATTAAGGACTAGTTTTACTGTGGATATAGATACTTTTGTACCGGTTTCCTCCAGCATCTTCAAAAGGTCCTTTGCTGTTGTTCTGGGATTGATTTGCACTTTTCACACCAAAGTACGTTCATCTCGAGGAGACAGAACGCGTCTCCTTCCTGAGCGGTATGATGGCTGCGTGGTCCCATGGTGTTTATACCTGCATACGGTTGTTTGTACAGATGACCGTGGTACCTTCAGGCATTTGGAAATTGCTCTCAAAGATGAACCAGACTTGTGGCGGTCTACAATTTTTTTTCTGAGGTCTTGGTTGATTTATTTTCATTTTCCCATGATGTCAAGCAAAGAGACACTGAGTTTGAAGGTAGGCCTTGAAATACATCCACAGGTACACTTCCAATTGACTCAAATTATGTCAATTAGCCTATCAGAAGCGTCTAAAGCCATGACATAATTTTCTGGACTTTTCCAAGCTGTTTCAAGGCACAGTCAATTTAGTGTATGTAAACTTCTGACACACTGGAATTGTGATAGAGTGAATTATAAGTGAAATAATCTGTCTGTAAACAATTGTTGGAAAAATTACTTGTGTCATGCACAATGTAGATGTCCTGTACGCCCACCTCATGAAAAATTAGTTTTAATGTCTCCAACCTAAGTCTATGTAAATTTCAGACTTCAACTGTACATGAATAGACAAAACACACCCACATATTTCATACAGAATCTCCATACCTGAATCACAGGGCATAAGGAAAGGGGACATCAGGGCTGGGTGTCGTACAGGCTATATATTTGCTGTGCCCTCCCCTGTCAGAAGATGAAAACTAAACTGAACCAACGGTAGCTAGCCACCGGACACTGAACGCTAGCAAGGCGCTAACATTAGCCTGCTAGCAAAATAGCTTCGTCAAATTACTTCTGGAAAACAAACTTATAACATGAAATCCTGACTGATATTGTATGAGTAAAGTACAATGTTTTCAGTGGTTACTATGTCCATGTAGTGAGTTTTATCAAATAAAAAATGGGAGGGCGGAGAGGACACAGCCTACTACCTCTTTCAGATGGAAACAGCCCCGAACGAGCTCACGTGCGCAGCGCTGACGTCACACACAGAGCCCAACAAAATACAAGGAGATTCAACCAAAAACAAATGAGGGAAACTGGTGATTTGGTGAATATTCATCACAGTTTACTAACTCCTGTTACACTCACACAGGTGAACACATCCATACTCTTAGAAAAAGGGTTCCAAATGGGTTCTTCAGCTGTCCACACAGGAGAACCGTTTTTGGTTCCAGGAAGAACCCTTTTTTGTTCCAGGTAGAACCCTTTTGTGTTCAATGTAGAACCCTCTGTGGAAAGGGTTCTACATGGAACCCAAAAGGTTTATTCAAAGGGTTCTCCTATGGGGCCATCCGAAGAACCCTTTGGGGTTCTATATAGCACCTTTTTTTCTAAGAGTACACACAACAAGCTGGTCAGATGCTGTAGAAAACCCCAGCAGAAGTCTCTCAGAGGTGAGAAGACAATCGTTTTTTTCTCGTCCTCCTTTTCCATTGCAACGCACCTTTGCAGTAGAGTCTGTACCGGTACTCCCTGTATATAGCCTTGCTATTGTTTTTTTTTACTGCTGCCCTTTAATTATTTGTTACTTTTATTTCTTATTTTTGTAGGTATTTTTCTTAAACCTGCATTGTACGTTTTATTAAGAAAGTTTTAAGTAAGCATTTCACTGTTGTATTCGGCGCATGTGACACATGAAATGTGATTTGATTTGAGTATTTTTCTCTTATTGTAATGAGCTGGGCTAAAACAGCCCAAAGTCGCCAGCACCACACAGCGTGCCATGCCTCAACACTCTAAAGCTAAGCCTGAGCGCACCTCCCGTCTCACCTAAGGTCTTTGCTGAATTTGTAATTAAAATGTTGCTGAACGCAGGCTTCCACACTCAGCTACTTCTGCCTCAAAAAAAAAAAACAACAACACTTCTCCTTTTTGGGGGTAGAAGCGACTGAGTAATGTGCTAAGGATTTTAGAAAAGTGGAGAAACTAGTTTCAATAAAAGATGTCCATACATTTTTAGGATAAAAAATTGCCAAGCCAGCCAAGACAATGAGGAGGTCTGAGGAGGAGGAGGCGGCGTAATTGATCAAGCTTTGGAGGTCAGATGGTGAGAGCGAGAGGGCTATGGAGAGAGAGAGGGCTAAAGAGAAAGAGGGCGAGAGAGAGATGTCGCTTCAGGCAATGGAATGTCCCAGATGAAGGGGGGGGGGGGGGGGGGTCGACAAGTTGCTTCAGCTATCACACAAGTAGTAAAATCAGTTATATGGATAAAAAAAGTTATTGTCTAGCCCTGCACACACACAAACTCAGAATATACCCTCTTCCCCAGTCAGCATTTTGCTGTAATGGAATAACTGCTGTGGCGCTGTCAGAGAAGGGTCCCGAATAATTGCAAAATAGCTGCACACTTATAAGTTCCCACACGCTCCCACCAAAACACACCAGCACTATGCAGCCCAGTAATTAAATTGTATCAGAGGACCAATAGAGCCCTATTGACACCCTTCTCTCTCCCTCTCTTCCCTCCTCTCCAAACTCTACCCCTTTTCCCCCCTCTTCTCATCCCCTTTCCCCAGCGGACAGCTACACCACAGAGTTATTACTGCCAATCAGCTAATGCACCTGATGGCTTTGAAGAAGACTCTCTACAATTAGCAGCTATTAGCACTGGGTCCCTAATCCGAGCCAGAAATATGGCAAAGCACAGGAGAGAGGAGAGGAGAGTGGGTCTTTTTCGCTGTACAGTTTTTTCTCCATCTGTTCTCTAGTCTTTTTCTCTTTTGACCCTGTGTTTGCTTCTCTTGCTTTATGTCCCTTTTCCCTTCAATAAATTATATTAAGAGCTGCTTTAAGATTGCGGTTTACGCAGAGAGAGATTAATTAATAATCTACTCTTAAGGGAATTTCGTTCCTGGTTGCTTAAGGTTAGGGTAAAGAAATGCAGGTTCGAGTTTAGGGTTAGGGGTTTAGGTTTTAAGAACAAGTTCATTTATGTCAAAAGTGTAACTCACCATGGCCACCCCTTAGAGAGGCTGGCGAGCGGTAGATAGAGATGGGTGCAGATGAGTGATGCCGCGTCCCGTGGAGGTGATGCTCCGGGTGGGTATAGGACGTAGCCTGCTCCTGAGGTCCTGCGGCAGCCACGCTGTTATCCTGCCTCCCCCTGGGAGAAGAGCTCCACACAGACCCAGCTATACATCCCAGAGTCAGAGACCACATCCAGGGGCTCAGGCGCAGGCGGAGAGGACTGGGGTGGTGGTACATACCCCCTTCCCCGGAGCCCCGCGACAGCGCGAAACCGGAGGGACGAAGCATGATCCAAGCCCAAAGGACTGACAACAGATGTACGGCACGGGGGAAACTCTACTGAGACCAGGCTCATGATGGACACATCCCCATACTAGGACCACTACGAACCCACGTCCACTTGGTTTAGCTCCTGTACCCGTATTCAGGTCCGGCTTCAGTTTCAACTAAACACACAGCACTCCAGCTCGGAGTCGTTCCGGGGGAGAGGAGTCAGAGGATCTCTATATTGCTTTTACACCCCTTACACTGACATTGTGCCCGGAAAGCAATCGGAGGTTTCAATCTCCTACAGAATTTCCCAGAAGAACAGCAAATTTAAACTCAAATTAGAGAGCTATTCTCATGTTCTAAATTGTCCAAGGGGAAAGTACATTGGGTGTATCTTTCTTGCTCTCACAATCTTCACGCTCTTTGCCCCGAAGGTAAAGCAAAATAAGTGTTTTCTCCTTCTCGCGCTTCTCTTTTCCTCAAGGAAAGGAAAATCGGATGACTTTCTGTGTCTCCCTCTCTGGACCTTTGTGTGTCGTCGTGTACAGCTGCTGCTGCTCTTCTGGCTGAGAGCGTATCTGCTGCGCTCACTCTCTCGCTCTCTGATGTGGCGCACTCTGCGTGTGTCTCGAGCAGCTATCAGTCGCACATGGCAGAGCGCCGCTTGTCCCTTTCGCTCTCTCTCACACACACACACACACACACACACACACACACACACACACACACACACACACACACACACACGCACACACACACAATCAGCACAGACGAAGAGGAAAAATATAACCACCTGGTTTATCACCACTCATCCACATCCGTATAGAATAAATAACCACTGTTTTGAAAACAAAACAGCACATCTATCACCTAACATAAATACCACTTTCTCACTGTTTGCTCTGTGGCCACTGGTCCACTGTAGCGCTCCAAAGGTGCTGCAATATAGACACCATGGGCAGAAAATAAATCCCCTTTCTTTTCTCTTCTCTTCTGTGTGTCTCAGTGCCTCATACTCCTCTCTGGGGGGGAGGAGTGTGTGTGGGGGGGGGGTCCTGGTGATTCCACTCACCCCCTCTGTCTCAGGCTCAGCACCTGAACACAGCCTCCTGCTCTGAAAGAGAGAAGAAGGGATCCTAATCGGATCCTTCACTGGATACAGCAGGCAACAACACTGAGAGCATGAGTGAGAGAAGGGAGGTGCACAGGCAGACAGAGTGAGAGGAGGAGAGAGAGAGAGAGAGAGAGAGAGAGAGAGAGAGAGAGAGAGAGAGAGAGAGAGAGAGCTCAGGTGAAACAACACAGTGGGAATGGGATGGGAGGGTTCAAAAGGGTGGGTGGGTGGTGCAGAAGGAGAAAAAACAAAATGGGCCAGCTTAATGCAAATCCTCATAGAAAGCAGAGGAGGGGGTGGGGGTGGAGAGGACTGCTGCAGAGAAGGGCAACTAGCGGTGTTCAGGGGAGGGAGACAGAGTGAGAGGGAAAGAGATATGGAGAGAGAGGAGTGAGACAAAGTCGGAGAGAGGAGGATGAGACAGAGAGAAAGAGAGAGGGGGGACTAGAGAGAGAATACTGGAAATGTGGTAAAGAGAGAGAGAGACAGAACTAAAAGCTGAGTGTGGATATGCGCTGCCAGCTCAGCCGTCGACAGAATCGGAATCAAATCGCTGTCTCCAGCCACGTCCCGCGCGATGGCAAACCAAAACTGACAAGGGAATATTCTAATGGAAAAGCTTTTGATCCTAACTGCTTTTCCGCAGTCCTGTTCCCCTCTGATCGCATTAGGAAACCAGCGGCTCCCACCACGCTTCCCAAAATAGGAAATTAGGGAACACTAACGAGCTTAAGGTGCATGAGAACCACTGATGTTTCCACCCGTAATAGAACAAGGCTCTCGGAATCAAATTAGGACAATGCATTCGGTGCTATTTCAACCATCCATTTGTGACTTTTCCAAAGGAACTACTGGAAAGTGTAATGCTGATGCATGACATGGGAAATCAGATTAGGTCCTGGAACTACGTTTTTAATGTAAGCTTGTACCCACAATGATCTAATTCTCTTCATTTTTACATTTCAAAAATACATTTAACTAAGACCTGACACATGCATTGTAGTCTATGCATAATTCAGACATTTCTTGCATTTCAAAATGAAATAGCATTACAAACAAAATGCCAGGGAGTTCAGACCTCTGTTAATCTATGGTTCTATCAGGCAGAATCAGAATACAGTGTGTGTGTGTGTGTGTGTGTGTGTGTGTGTGTGTGTGTGTGTGTGTGTGTGTGTGTGTGTGTGTGTGTGTGTACTGTACCTATCTATCCATGGGCCAATGTGGGGCACTGGCTGCATGCAAATCTCGGCTTAATGGACATTCAAATTCCGAGGTGGGACTCCTGGTCTTTGGCTCTGGGTTTGATTATCTCTGTCTGTGCTCTACATCTCAAACAGAGAACTAGTCCACTATCGGGAATATCAAGAGTGCTCTGAGTAATGTCTACTCTTTCCTCTCCCTCTGTATTCAATGAGAGTCAATATTAAACAACAGAAACTGTCTGGGTTCAGTGATTGCTTGGTGTTCCTCTGGCCCAGTGTTCCTCAACTACATTCCTCGAGTACCCCCAACAGAACACATTTCTGTTGTAGCCTCGAACAAACTCACCTACTTCAACTCACTGAGGGCTTAATAATTAGTTGACAAGTTGTCCGTGGCTACAACAAAAATGTGCAGTGTTGGGGTTCTTGAGGACTGGAGTTGGGAAACATTGTTAAAGACAGCCAATTGACTCCATATTGCTCAGATGAGAAGCAGATTTCCAGTATGTGTCACTACCTGCTTATGGAGTCTCTTCATAACTTCATCCTAACCCTACGTGGTAACAATTATTCATGCAGGTCCTCATATAGAGAGTAGAAAGAAACGCGAGAAGAGAAATTGCATGTGTAAAGGGGGTTGAAAACCAATAACTGTGTAGGTTAAGTATCAAGAAGAAAAAAACCTCAGAGCTGGAAAGGTGCTCGTTTATCAGAACTGCTATTTTTCTGTCCCATTAAATTCAGACACAACTCTTTTGTCGAATACATTTGGCCCAAGGCAATACTAGAAGACAGGTTTTTCCAATGGTGGTACACAGAGAGGATATTTTGGGGGGGTTTGTTTATAATGAGTCGAAAACATGATTTATGTATCACAATAATAATCACGGGAATGATTGTCATTTCAGCTAGTGCATACAATCTACTAATGGAACATATAAATCAATAATTTGCATCCAGTGGTACAAATAGCTTTAATGTAGCTAGGATGAATATGTTCTTCTCATCCATCAACCATTTTCTTTATATGGTATATATGTTATACACTCAATATGCAACATATATATATATATATATTTTTCTATCTCTCTTACGAACATGTAGAAACACACACACAAAATGTCGGTTTATTTGCAGTTTTTAAATAACTAATTGAATTTGTCCAACTCATCATAGATAGGCGCAGAAAATGTGGTAATTAACTACAATGACCAGAATCCATTGCACCTACAGCTGCCTGTGGGCCAGCAGACAAATATGGAGAGGAAGAGCAATACAGAGACACGAGAGGGATAGAGAGCAGTTGCATCCCTGAAATTTCTAAGTTTGACATATTATTTTACTACACTGATTCCACAATTGAAAGTGAGTATATCCTAAATCTCTTGACTTTATTAGGAACATTTTTCATCTGATTTGGAAAACTATTTAGAGTCATTAAATCATATACGTAACAAAAGGTCAAAAAAATGTATTTGCTACATGTCTGTATTTGAATTGATATAATGTGGATTTGTGTTTTTTTCTCCTCTTATTTCTTTGTGGAATCCCTCTGGCTGTTATGTTTATGTTTTTCATGTTACTGTTTAATAAAAAATAAAAATAAATCTCTACAAAGGGGCCAGTTCTGGTCTAGAAGCATGATTTCAACTGCTCCTACAGTCTTGCTTCGGTACTGCAGTTTAACATACACGCGGCCCAGAAAGACAATTTCCATAGACAGCCACATAGACGAGTCAGATTAGAAAATTCCTAATAACGTCACCTTTGTGCAGAAAACATCGCTGAGACAGATTGTTCAAATACTCGTTGAGGACTATTTTTTTCTATCACTCACAGCCGAAGTTATTAAAATTTTAAATTTATCCAATGTCTGCCATGTTTTTTTTCTCCTGAAATTAGAAAATCGGCGCGCCTTGAGCTGCTCCCTGTGCATGCGCAATGAGTGCTAATGCGCATGTGATGTCGGTCCATAAATCAGCGTATGCGAACGCGAGTTGATTACCTTGAAAACAACAATCAGATTATCTTGGACGCAGTCTCCAGTTCTTTATACCTCAGTGATCTCTACATAACAATACATCTAATTGATTGATAGTTGTTATTTAGCTGTGTTAAAAGTATGCCTTATCTACATTGAAGAACTACTGAAATAGTGATTTTGTCAGACAGCAGGCAGCTAGCCAGCTAGGCTAGCCCACCAGCCTGAAGGATGCCTCTTCAGGGAGCACAGAGATACTTTAGCTGACTGGCTGGCTGCTACTACCTGAGCGGAGACGAGATGATGACTTGGAATTAAATAATAAGTCATCGAATAACATAAAAAGTGATATACACAATAACTGAAATATTTGACTAAAGTCAAATATTGGTTTATTAATAAGTGATAAGCAGTACATGGGCAACAACTACCATCATTGGGGTTTTATTAATGAAATAATAAAGACATCGTACTAAAAACAAATATGTAATATACACAACCAAAATATTTGAATTTAAAAAAAAGTAATGTGAATAAATATGGTTAGAGCCTAATAAGTGATACAGTAGTAATGGGCGTTCACTACCATCAATTATTCTATTCTGTGTTGTTACAGTGTTGAACCATCATAATGCATTTACCATTAAAAAACAACAAATCTAAAATGAAATTAAAAAATGTGATTCTTATTCAAAAACCGAAACGAAACCAAGCGCGCGCACACACACACACACACACACACACACACACACACACACACACACACACACACACACACACACACACACACACACGTGTGGCTAAGGCCTTCCTGCCAAACTTGCCACCCAGCTTGCAATGTACCCCTGACAGGAACTGTCACCATCTCCCTCCCCTCAATGCAATCTTCCACTAATTGTATGGAAACACATGAATCACTTTAAATGTGGTCATGAAATATGTAACAACACAAGCCTAACTGTAACTTATCCAGGTAACAAAACGGTTTGACCACTTTTCTTCTTGTCACTGGCAGAAGCACAGGTTTGGAGACTAAATATAGCATAACATTAATTCTGCTTTCTCTGTTAATGTGCAGGAATCTGCAAAGACAGTTCAAAATACTATTACCAAGTCCTAAAGACATACTTTTCATGATGTCGTGGGAAAGTTTACAAACCATCCAATTACATCCAGCATATAACCTGACCATGACGTCACAAAGTACATTATAATGTCACTGAAACCAATGTTGCCTTCTGGGGAAGTGCTATGTCAGATGTGATGGCGTAAAGCAGATAAAACATGTGTCTCCTCATGAATGGAGAGAGGAGATGGACGTGGTAAGGGCTAGAGAGGCTGATCTGTATGCATGAGAGACTGTTTGCTTCAGCTGGCCTGTCTTTTGTTTTGTTTCGCGCCTGAGGGGAAAGACTGGCATTTGAACTGCATGCTGGATACATTACAGGAGAGAGCTATGGTCAGCAGCATGCCTAGATAACGCTCCCAGTTTCACACCATGTCAATCTCTTGACTATACAGTCCGCTCTATGGGAAGGAGACAGAGCATGTGAATGGCAGACTACATTTATTACTACATTTGTTGACTGACCTACATGGTCTTAAACTCTGTCCACTAACGCTGATAGCACACATTTACATTTACATTTAAGTCATTTAGCAGACGCTCTTATCCAGAGCGACTTACAAATTGGACACGCAGTAGTTTTGGCTCAGTGCAGTCAAAATGCATGTGTTTGCATTTTGTGTTTAGTATCATATTGTACAACAGCTGATAAAACTAACACCGTAAATGTGTGGAATAATTTGATCAGTGTTATTTCCTGATAGTTGGTTGAAAATGCAATCTACACAGGACGTTCTAATCAGCAGGTTTGCATGAGAGGGAGTTTCGGCTTTTCTAAATTGTATTTTTTTATTTTTTTATATTAAGACCTTTAGCTATGAAACTCAAAGTTGAGCTCAGGTGCATCCATTGTTCATCCCTTGGGATGTTTAAACAACTTGATTGGAGTCCACCTGTGGTAAATTCAATTGATTGGACATGAGTTGGAAAGGCACACACCTGTCCATATAAGGTCCCACAGTTGACAGTGCATGTCAGAGCAAAAACCAAGCCATGTGGTTGAAGGAATTGTCCGTAGAGATGCAAGACAAGATTGTGTCAAGGCACAGATCTGGGGAAGGCTACAAAAACATTTCTCCAGCATTGAATGTCCCCAAGAACACAGTGACCTCCATCATTCTTAGAGCATGAGAAACAAGATTGTCTGGTCTGATGAAACGAAGATTTAACTATTTGTTCTGAATGCCAAGTGTCACATCTGTAGGAAACCTAGCACCATCCCTACAGTGAAGCATGGTGGTGGCAGTATCATGTTGGGCGATGTTTTTCAGCGGCAGGGACTGGGAGACTAGTCAGGTTCGAGGGAAAGATGAACGGAAAAAAGTACAGAGATCCTTGATGAAAACCTGCTCCACAGAGTGCTGAGGACCTCAGACTGGGGCGAAGGTTCACCTTCCAACAAAACAACACTAAGCAGCCAAGACAACACAGGAGTGGCTTCGGGACAAGTTTCTGAATGACCTTGAGTTGCCCAGCCAGAGTTCGGACTTGAGCTCCTCATCCAACCTGACAGAGTTTGAGAGGATCTACAGAGAAGAATGGGAGAAACTCCCCAAATACAGGTGTGCCAAGCTTGTAGCATCATACCCCAGAAGACTTGAGGCTGTAATCGCTGTCAAAAGTGCTTCAACAAAGTACTGAGTAAAGGGTCTGAATACGTATGTAAATTTGATATTTCAGATTTTTTATACATTTGTAAAAATGTTGAAAAAACCGTTTTTGCTTTGTCATTATGGGCTATTGTTTGTAGATTGAGTGAAAACAATATTTAATACATTTTAGAATAAGGCTGTAACGTAACAAAATGTGGAAAAAGTCAACAGGTCTGAATATTTCCCGAATGCACTGTATACCACTCCCAGACAGTCCTTGCAAAATTATTGCTTAAGAAATAGTTTTTAGCTACAAAAGCAATTTTTTACAGTAAGGTACTTAATTGACACCCAGAAATGTTTCATATTGATATAAACATGGCTGCATTGGGCCTTTAAATATGTAGTATAACTAACCTTGGGGTGCTCCAAAGTTAATGTCTTGTTTCATTGGGGAAAGGGATAGAACCGACCTTGGATGAAATAGATGATGCAAACCACAAGCGACACAGGTTAATTCCAATATTTACACATTTATATTAATTATTTTAATTAATATGCGTTTTTTTTTGTGCGTGTACATGCTTGAACGTTTTTGTTTGTCTGTCTGTATGTATCTGTGTGTGTTTTCATGCATGCATTCAGATTTGTGCGTTTGTCTATGTAGATAAAATTACAGTATGTTATCTATTTGTTATACACACAAATACATCTTAGCTGACACTACTGCTGAATCCATCACCAGCCAGTGCACTGTATTAACAGTTGAGCCAATAAGGGGAATTACAGCAAATCAATAGGACACAGCCTGCTTATCACTAAAGGAAGGCTTTAGTGCCTTGGTCATAGAAGAGGAGAGGTCAAGGAGGATCGTTAGCTCAAAGGCTGGCGTGTTTCTTTACTGCTCACACAGGCAAACATGCATACGCAAACATCACACACACACACCTGCTTCCCCCGTCATCGCTGTGTGTGTAGAGTATGCAGAGAAAGACATACGTTATACTGTAGGCCTACTGCTATTTCTTTACAGTCCAGTCAATAACTTAGACCACATTGAATGTTAGAACATCCTGACAATGTTCATTTCCACTGACCCTCTGTTCCCTAGTCTATCACAGTGTTCACGGTGAGAAATGGATATGGCAGTGACTGTATGCAGATTTGTTAGCAACTAATAGAAGCCATGTGTCCTGGTGGGAGAGAAATGACAGTGTCGCACCGGCTGCAAAGCCTATCATCTTTTAATGTCATCGCACAGGACATCATCTGATTCCACTAATACATGATTCAAGAAGGAATGCATGTCACTTTTCAGAATATTTGGAATATAGAATTTGGAATGTAGAATATTTTATATAATTTTAGAATACAGGACATTGAATGTGGACTTTAACTGTTTTAAATGAGGGAAAACAGGGATTTATTGTGTTAATGAACCAATTTGAATTCATTCCATTCAGGCTTTCGTCGCTATCACATATATTTATTAAAAAACATTAACATGATTTTTTACCTTGCCAGTGGTAAAAACCTCACCTAATTCTCTATGCCTTCACTTTCTTGTTTATTTCTTTGCATCTATGTCTCCCCTTCATATGTTTCATTTGGTTTGATCCACATGTTTACCCAATACTTCCTCTATTCTGGAATGTGTTTTTAGAGTGTGAGCTCTGCTTGTTGGATATGAATTACACAAATACTATTAAACATCAATACACCACAACGCGTACCTTATTAAAATCTATTTGTGTTAGTGTCTTTGAGTATAAAGCAACTAAGCTGCTGTAGAAATCTAGCTGAGGATTTCATTGTACTGCATTCTAGTCTAGGTTTGGCCTTGGGTATATATCCACTTGCTTAATGGGTAAAACAAAAATAGTTCAAGTCTAACATATTGTTATTGTTGTTGTTTTTTGCTCTAAATGCAGCAAACATAATCGCCCTCTCACATATGCATGCTCCAATCTCTCCAGTACTTATTATTTTACTGTGAAACAGACAGAATTAATGCCAAACTTGTTTCCTGGGACCAAAAAAAGACCATAAAAGAAAATTACTTAGTGGATGATTGCCTTCAGTGTTTTCCACCTGCTTAAAAGGCAATAGCGTTGGTGATATATCCCCTGCTCTGCAATGCTATGCTTCCAGGCAGGTGTTCTGACGATTTGACTAAAAGAAAACAGATGAAAATTAATCTTCAGGAGAAGTGCATTCAGCAGTAATGGGCGGGCTTTATAACTAAACTGGTTAATCAATTTTCCACCTCACTGAGGCAGGAGCGTTCTCCGAACATTTTTCACAGGGTTATTTTTTTTTATCAGGACGAGAGTTGCAAAAAATGAACGCTCTGTTTCAACGTGTAGGGACATTATTTTCAGGAAGGAAATACCGTATGAGACCGTATATTTTTTTTCATGCGTATAATATGTCTCTGTGGAACAGTAGGTCTTAACAGAGTTCAGACAGAATTACATCATCTTACATTATACATCATGTACACTACCGTTCAAAAGTTTGGGGTCACTTAGAAATGTCCTTGTTTTTGAAAGAAAATACATTTTTTGGTCCATTAAAATAACATCAAATTGATCAGAAATACAGTGTAGATATTGTTAATGTTGTAAATGACTTGTGGCTGGAAACGGCTGATTTTTAATGGTATATCTATATAGGCGTACAGAGGCCCATTATCAGCAACCATCACTCCTGTGTTCCAATGGCACGTTGTGTTAGTTAATCTAAGTTTATAATTTCAAAAGGCTAATTGATCATTAGAAAACCCTTTTGCATTATGTTAGCACAGCTGAAAATGGTTGTTCTGATTAAAAAAGCAATAAAACGGGCCTTCTTCAGACTAGTTCAGTATCTAAAGCATCAGCATTTGTGGGTTCGATTACAGGCTTAAAATGGCCAGAAACAAATAACTTTCTTCTGATAATCATCAGTCTATTCTTGTTCTGAAAAATGAAGGCTATTCCATTCGAGAAATTGCCAAGAAACTGGTACAACGCTGTGTACTACTCCCTTCAAGAACAGCGCAAACTGTCTCTAACTAGGATAGAAAGAGGAGTGGGAGGCCACGGTGCACAACTGAGCAAGAGGACAAGTGCATTAGAGTGTCTAGTTTGAGAAACAGATGCCTCACAAGTCCTCAACTGGCAGCTTAATTAAATAGTACCCACAAAACACCAGTCTCAATGTTAACAGTGAAGAGGCGAGTCCGGAATGCTGGCCTTCTAGGCAGAGTTCCTCTGTCCAGTGTCTGTGCCAGCATCATGGAATCGCCTCTTCACTGTTGACGTTGAGACTGGTGTTTTGCGGATAATATTTAATTAAGCTGCCAGCTGAGGACTTGGGAGGCATCTGTTTCTCAAACTAGACGCAAAAGAAGGACATTTCTACGTTACCCCAATCTTTTGAACGGTAGTTTATATACAGTGCCTTGGGAAAGTATTCAGACCAATTTACTTTTTCCACATTTTGTTACGTTACAGCCTCCTTCTTAAATGGATTTAATAAATAAAAATCCTCAGCAATCTACACACAATACCCCATAATGACAAAGCAAAATCAAGTTTGTAGAAATGTTTGCAAATATATTCAAATTTAAAAACAGAAATACCTTATTGACATAAGTATTCAGACCCTTTGCAATGAGACTCAAAATTGAGCTCAGTTGCATCCTGTTTCCATTGATGATCCTTGAGATGTTTCTACAACTTGATTGGAATCCACCTGTGGTAAATTCAATTGATTGGACATTATTTGGAAAGGCACACACCTGTCCATATAAGGTCCCACAGTTGACAGTGCATGTCAGAGAAAAAACTAAGCCATGAGGTCGAATGAATTGTCCGTAGAGCTGCGAGACAGGATTGTGTCGAGGCACAGATCTGGGGAAGGGTACCAACACATTTCTCCAGCAGTGAAGGTCCCCAAGAACACAGTGGCCTCCATCATTCTTAAATGGAAGAAGTTTGGAACCACCAAGACTATTCCTAGATCTGGCCACCCGGCCAAACTGAGCAATTGAGGGAGAGAAGGACCTTGGTCAGAAGGTGACCAAGAACCCGGTGGTCACTCTGACAGAGCTCTAGAGTTCCCCTGTGGAGATGAGAGAACCTTCCAAAAGCACAAACATCTCTGCAGCACTCCAACAATCAGGCCTTTATGGTAGTGGCCAGACGGAAGCCAATCCTCAGCAAAAGGCACATGACAGCTCTGGTCTGATGAAACCAAGATTTAACACTTTGGCCCGAATGCCAAGCTTCACGTCTGGAGGAAAGCTGGCACCATCCCTACAGCGAAGCATCACGGTGGCAGCATCATGTTGTGGAGATGTTTTTCAGCAGCAGGGACTGGGAGACTAGTTAGGATTGAGGCAAAGATGAACACAGAAAAGTACATAAGAGATCCTTGATGAAAACCTGATCCAGAGCGCTCAGGACCCCAGACTGGGGAGAATGTTCAGCTTCCAACAGGACAATGACCCTAACTCACAGCCAAGACAATGCTGGAGTGGCTTCGGGACAAGTCTTTGAATTTCCTTGAGTGGCCTAGCCAGAGCATGGACATGAACACGATCGAGCATCTCTGGAGGGACCTGAAAATAGCTGTGCAGCAACGGTCCCCATACAACCTGACAGAACTTGAGAGGATCTGCAGAGAAGAATGGGAGAAACTCCCCAAATACAGGTGTGCCAAGCTTGTAGCGTCATACCCAAGAAGAATCAGGGCTGTAATTGATGCCAACGGTGCTTCAATAAAGTGCTGAGTAAAGGGTCTGAATACTTATGAAAATGTGATATCAGTTCTTTATTTGTAATAAATTTGCAAAAATGTCTAAAAACCTATTTTTGCTTTGCCATTATGGGCTATTGTGTGTAGATTGATAAGGGGGAAAACTATTTCATCAATATTAGAATAAGGCTGTAACGTAACAAAATGTGGAAAAATGTATGGGGTCTAAATACTTTCCGGCACTGTACGGTATTGATCAGTGAGAATTGAATTTGAGCTGACATGAGTGTCTCTCTGTTTTACAACGTCTGTGTGGCTTTGGATTTACAATGATAGGGTGGGACTTTTAAAAATCAATCTGATTGACAGGAGCGTGTAAGGGACGGGTTGAACTAATCGAACAATGACACGCTTCAAACCAATCAAGTTTTTTTTAACTCATTAAAAATGACAACCATGTTCCTTTAGTCTGCCTCTTTGCCCAAACCCTGGCAACAGCATTGAGAGCTTGAGACTATAAGGTTCTACAGTATCTGCAAAAAAGATGATTCTGAGATAAGTGGCTTTACTGTTCCAAACCCTCATTGGTTTGAATGGTGTCAGCAATTTTGATCTTGTATTCTTTTGAACTTAACAACATGAATTGGGGATATTTAGAGTACTATATAGGTAGACAAAATTGAAAAGAACAAGGCTTTAAATATCATTAACTCAAATTTGACAAAAATGCTGACAGAACCTTACAGTCCAAAGCTATCGAGCTCCGAAATCCAATTTGAGGCTGCGATGATGTCTCTTGTCACACTGCTTCCTCAGAAGTTGAGCAATTTGACCTGATCAAAAGCGGGGAGACAAGTATAAACAAGAAATAATTTCTAATTTGCAGTTATCACTCTCCCAGTGTTGCCTATTGCCAATTGTGCAAGGGACTCTTCCTGTTTAGGTCTGATGCTGCTCCTCTCTCTCTTTGTTGAGGTTTCTGTCAGCAAGACGGCATTTGCAAGAAAGGAAAAAAAGAAAGAAAGTTAGGAACATGAATCAAAGGGAAGCAGGAAGTTTGTCGGTGGTGGTGTGACAGGCTGATACAATTATCAGCTGTGTACAATGCTCTGAGAAGCACGTAACCACGGGAACACTAATTAGCATTCTGTTTGTGAAGTTCCCCCGGCTTCCGCTCAGCATCTAATTGAAGCGATCAACGATCATTATTAATTTGTGTCTAATTGGGGTTGTTACATATTGATTTTGGGGAGAAAACATCTCAATAACAGAGGAGAAGTCTGGAGTTCATCGTAGATGCTGCCGGATGCTCGGAAGGCGAGGAAAGGACATTTAACAGCAAGGAAAACTGCTGTCCTTTGGGGTTATGGATTTGCACGTTTTTTTGTGAAACTGGTTGGTGTTATAGAGACAAAGGTCACTTGGTATTTCTAAGCAGCCATATTCAACGTGCAAAGGATATTAGAATTCAACAATTCATTTGCCAACCATGAACATCAAACAAAGATGACTCCAACAAACCTTCAAGGACACACATCTCTGAGGAAACACATCATTGTGATGTAGTTTATTACAAAATCATGGCTTTTGTCAGGTCGCATATTTTAAGGGGTGACTTTCTAAGACATTGCAATGGCGGCTATATCCGCGCGCTGTATGTAGCACAGAGGCAAATTGGGAAGGACAGAGAGGAACACAATTGCCAGGACCAAGACATGGAGAATAAAAAAAGTGAAGAGAAAAATCGAACAGGATCACACCGTCAGAGGCAGAGCCCTTAAGGAATACCAAAGAGAGGAAATAGGTTTGCGGCCTATTTTTTTTTATTAGATTGTAATACCTCTCTCACTCTCTCTTTTCCTATTATCCTCTCTCTGTCTCTCACCATCGCTCTCTCTATCTGACTGTAGAGCTTTGGGGGCCAAAGACACAATCGCGAGTGCGAGAGAAAGAACCATCTTATCGTCTCTTGCAGTATCAAAGGTCGTCATATTTCATCATGCCATAAGACAAGAGAGATATCTATCTCCCTTTCAAGTGTAAACACACACCGTGGAGCCAGGAGTGAAACCTGCAAACAAAGGCAAGCCTCTGTGGGCAATAACATCTGCTATCTCCTTTGAGATGGAGTACTGCGATAACAAAGTATTCTAATTGATTTCTCTGCCTCCTCTTGTCTCCTGGTGCATGGTAATTGAATAGGCCGTTACTGTAAGAGATTAGTTTTGGCCTTGGGCTGTTCAAAGAACTGGGGTTTAAGGTACAGGCATGGAAACACGCAGTCTGTAGTCAATCCCTGATGTATTGTTACCCACAATTGGACTTTATTGTTTAAACTTCCTAATGCTAAATCTGTAACTTACAGTATGTCACAGGTAAACATCATGTTCAGGCCTGCAACAACTGAAATTCCGGGGCAGATTTTACGAAGACTTTTCAAGGCGATTATTGCTCCATTCACACTAACTTTCCAAAACAGATCGTTGTGTGAGAAGCTGCCTTTGATAAAACAGTGGGTAAATAAAAAACAATGTCAAACGTTTGCAGAGAACACAGCAAACGCTGATGAAGAAGGCTATTTGATGGAATATCAGCCATAGCCTGCTATAGAGTTTGTCCAACCAGTACTGTAGTACTTGAAAGATACAAAATTAATAAGACACAGTATGCTCAATGATTGATGTTTCCGGACATAAAAAGCCAGTGTTTAGTATGAAATGTACACTGCGAGCCAAGTAGCAGCTAGCTAGCAATATACAAACACCACAGGGAGATTTCCAACAGAACTGAACAGAGTGAGCCTCTTTGTATCTTTGACATTTTGTCTGAGTGTGTTGGACAGCTTCCAGTAAAATGACCCAGGAAGAAAGGAAGATGGATGCCGCTGATAGTGGGCTATCAGTCCGCCCGCCCATCACTGTGCCTGGGCACATTCATCACCCGCTCCCACTGTTTGTTCCCCGGCCCACATTAAGGGCCCTTACATTTGAATCCTCTTGATCTAAATAGAAATTGATTTATTGTCGTCGGTAGCAGGCTCCGGTGCTCGTGTCTGACATTGGAAATTTGTTCTGGCAGTGCTCCTGCTTTTTCCTTTCTGCCGTTGTTCTCTTCCTAGAACTCGGAATGCTAACTAGGAAGTGGGAAGCTTGGGAGCAGATAGGCGGAGGTGGAGGCAGTGTTGCGTGCGTTTGAACCGCATTGCTGTCGTTGAAGATGTCGCCTCATTTAGACTCTGATGTATGAACTCTACATTTGATGTGGCAGATTGAGGTTCTGTATGTATTGTGTCTAAATGTATATGGGGGAAACAGCAGTAGAATACTCCCCAGCATGGGCTACAAGGCATTATAAACTGCCAGATACATGGAATAACTCAATTTAACATGACAGACAACCGGAATTAACAATAAGTCTCATCTAGGGTTTGGGTACCATTTTGTGAACGCCGTACTTCAATAGTCATATCAGGTGAAGAAGCTAAAAAGCTGTTTACAATGACCTTTTCAATGGTAATACTGGACTGACAACACACCAAAAGTGTCCAAAACATCATCAGACCTTTACTGCATTAATGATTCAGTTACAACACACACACACGCGCACACACACACACACACACTAGAGGGCAGAGGATGCAGGCTGGTGCAGAGCTGAGAGGTTGAACATTGACGTGGCTCTGTGCCCTGATCGTTACAGCGTGGGGTAATAGAGCCCAGTGATTCACTCTACTCACCTCCACATAAACACTTCTAATATACATGGATGTTTTGCAGTTTGGAATGACACATTAACAGATGACACACATAGCCATGAGTGTGCACAGGATACGTAGGCTTGGTACTGTATCAATGGTCAAAATACATACAAAAATGAAAGGATCTGGTTTGTGAATGGTGTTTTCACAGTATTAAAGTATTTTTCATAGCAAAGTAAAAGCCTACAGTGGACTGAGTAGGTGTACTGTTGGATACCTTTGTGTGAACTCAGGGTCCTGAAGTGACCATGATGTGACCTTAACCAAGCCAAATGACATGGTGCTGTATAATGACAAAAAATTGACTTAATGGAAATAATGCAGACCGATTGACCTGTTTCAGCCTGCAGAGCAAGAGGAAACCACTACTTCATAATTTACCTGTTTCAGCCTGCAGAGGAAGAGGAAACCACTACTTCATAATTGAATTTCCCCCTCCTTTTTTCCTTTTCAGAGAACATTATTTCAAAAGAGTTTTAAATTAAAGTGAAATGAGTGCTAGCTATATCACAGTTCTGCAGGCCCTGGCACTTTTCTGCCGGATTCTTTGAGATTGCCATGGAAACGGCCCTATCATCGTCATGGCTACCTTCTGCCGCTTCATGTCATTTTCCAACGTGTGAGGAGCACTGATAGTGCCCAATCAATAGCCGGGGAAAAGAAGGGGGGAACAAACGGAGGGGGGACCCTCATCTTTCTGCAGGGAAGTGTCTGGCACCTGTGCCCGCAAGCTGTGGGAATGGATGAGACAGGAGGCAGGGGAGAGAGAGAGAAAGAGAGAGAGTGTGAGAGAGGGAGATTGAAAGAGTGAAGGAGGGAGAGAGAGCTGGAAAGAGTGAAGGAGGGGAGAGAGCTGGAGAGAGAGAGAGAGAGAGAGGGGGTTGTGTGTCTGTGTGTGTCAGAGAGAGAGGGGTAAAATAAGATGGGTAAAGAGGGAACCATGCTTTCACACCTTGAAGGCACTGACACCATGAGGCCATTCTGTATGCGGTGTCAGCTGTGTGTCTAATGGATGAGAGTATCGTAGACAGGAAATAAAGAAAAATGTCCTACTATTCAAACTGACTCTAAGCTCCCAATTCGGCACTGCTGCAACCTCTCTCTCTCTCTTAACTATCTCGCTCTCTCCTCTCTCTCTCTCTCTCTCTCTCTCTCTCTTTTAACTCTCTCTGACTCTCAACCCTCTCTGTCTGCTTTGCACCTGAATATTTCAATCATGCTTTCTTCGCTCACATATGCAGCGAAGAAAGCATGTTGACTCTGTTCTATTTCAATTGCCGTGAACGTTCTCTTTGCCCTCTACTTACTCATCAAGCCTCATCCACATTGTTGCACATCGACTGGGAAAGAAGCTGCCTTCATCAGTGGTTAATAAATTATATCCTCACTATCTTGCTACATCGCTGCATCCTTATCACTTTAACTATCACTTCTTAACTACAAAAAACACAACTGCACATGTACCTACATTTTCGAAGCACGTCTGCTGTTAGGATGGTCAAAGACACAGTACATCATAGTACACCATTACAACAATGACTGATTTCCACTGAGAGTCCACTTCTAGCTTACATTAACACCAATGTCTTTAAACTCTGCTTCACCTAGACTGAGAGACACATACTTAAAAGGGCAAAAGTCAAATCCAGTGATTAGTTGTATGCACATCCTGGGTATTTGCCAGGAGTGATTTTCCTGGTATGCACATCCTTGGTATTTGCCAGGAGTGATTTTCCTGGTATGCACTCCTGCGTTGCCACAGTGGGATCATTTATTTCTCTCTACCCACATTGCTCCACTAAACATCTCTTTTGTTAGGTTCTGTTACCCATCCTTCTAGTGGCGAGATTAACCATCCATTTCACATGACAAGGAGGAGAGAGGGCTTTACGCTGACGGTTTTGATTGAAGAGTAGTGATGGACATGGTGAAAGAGAGAGAAGTCCAGCTACTCTTTGAAGTTACTTTGTTTAGCTGAAATTCAGTAATTCCCCTTCCTAAAAAAATTGGACACACTAACTAATTGGAATGTCTTATTATTCCCCAGTACTTCTCAGACCCCGGTCGGGTTCTGAAAATGGTACCGCCTATATCAGACACCCTCTTAACACTAGAACCGCTAAAGCAGTCATTTTAACTGCTCATGAATTAAGTGTTTTATTACTCCCCCCCCCCCCCCCCCCCGTCCTTGGCTTTTCCTAAATAAATCTATATAACACACTGTCATTGTTAGAATCGTAATATCACAAACAGAACTGGAGTTATAAGCAGTTTTAGAAGGGCATGTCATTTTTTAAAATGGTTTTCCCCATTGCCCCTCCTTCTCCCAACAGTAGGGCCTGCTCCACTCATTCTTCAGACAGTTGAAAGTGCAGTGCCCAGCTCATAATCACCAATACAATTGCCTCCCACTGAACCTAAACTACACCGAAACTAATTTCACACTCATAACAACAGATGAAATAAATGAAGAAGGGGTGAGTTGATGAGCTAGGGGAAGCGAACGATGCATAATTATGTAATCACCAACTGTGAATGTAGAACAGGGCGGGCCATTCTATTGATCCATTCTAATCATAGTTCTAATCTTAATGGTAGGTACCCTATATCAGTTCACCGAATCTAAGCGTTCTTATCAGTCTACTTCTGGTATACTTGGAGTCGGCTACACAGGGAGAGAGTGGGTAATTGTACATGCTGAATGGCTTTTCATATCTGGCAAAAGGTACAGATCCGGAAACAGGTGAGCGAGTGAACGAGAATGTGGTGATGAGGTTTGTGGAACTTTGTTGGCAAGAGTATATGTCACCATGGACAATTTCTTCACAGTCACTGGCGAACAAGTTCCTTGCAAAGAAAACAAGTCTGGCAAAATAAGGCACCTGCACAGCCACTGTACTCCACAACGGTGCTGAAGAACGACAAGATAATGGGGACACAATAAAGAGAGAACCGGACACTATTACGTACTACAACCAAATAAAGGTATGTCAAAGTGTGTCAAAGTGTGTGAAAGGAATGTTACCAAGATGTGTGTCAACTGTTAGGACAAGCGATAACAGCCAAATTAAATCCAACTGATGCTATTGCGTGAAGACTCACACAAGCACTTGCTGATAATAATTTACTATTTTTGACTACTGTCATATCAACAATTGTCATTATTGCATTTGTGCTGAGTTTCACAATTTATCAAGGCCACTTGGCAATTATACTGATGTTTAGGCTACTGATATGTGATGGCACCGGAGGGGATGGCTGCCGTCTTATCGGCTCTTAACCAACCATGCTTTTTTGTTTGTTTGTTCGCGTTGTTCATAACTTGTTACTGTCTCTTATGACTGAAAAGAGCTTCTGGACATCAGAACTGAGATTATTCACCTCAGATTAGACAAAGAGTTTTTCTTCAATGAGTCGGATGGGGGGGATATACTACAGACACCCGACCAGGCCCCGATCCCCGTCATTCGCTGGACAAGGAAACAGAGTTTTCACGGAGACCAACGGAACATTCAAAACTGTAATATCTTGTGTTTCACCGAGTCGTGGCTCAATGACGATATTGAGAACACACAGCTGGCGGGTTATACACTATCAGCAGGATAGAACAGCAGAATCTGTTAAGACATGGGGCGGGGGCCTATGCATATACGTAAACAACAGCTGGTGCACGATATCTAAGGAAGTCTCGAGGTTTTGCTCGCCTGAGTTAAACCTCGATTATCTCATGATAAGCTGTAGACCACACTATCTACCTAGAGAGATTTCATCCATATTTTTCATAGCTGGCGCTCCTAGTGGCAGGGTACTTTAATGCAGGGAAACTTAAATCCGTTTTACTTCAATTCTATCCGCATGTTAAATGTGCAACCAGAGGAAAAAACATTCTAGACCACATTTACTCCACACACAGAGATGCGTACAATGCTCTCTCTCGCTCTCCATTTGGCAAATCTGACCATTTATTATATCCTCTTGATTCCTATTTACAAACAAAAATTAAAGCAGGAAGCACCAGTAGCTCGGGCTATAAAAAAGTGGTCAGATGAAGCAGATGCTAAACTACAGGCCTGTTTTGCTAGCACAGACTGGAATATGCTCCTGGATTCTTCTGATGGCATTGAGGAGTACACCACATCAGTCACTGGCTTTATCAATAAGTGCATCAAGGACGTCGTCCCCACAGTGACTGTACGTACATAACCCAACCAGAAGCCATGAATTACAGGCAACACTCGCACTGAGCTAAAGGGTAGAGCTGCCGCTTTCAAGGAGTGGGACTCTAACCCGGAAGCTTATAAGAAATCTCGTTATTCCCTCCAAAGAACCATCAAAGAGGCAAAGCGTCAATACAGGACTAAGATCGAATCGAACTACACCAGCTCTGATGCTTGTCGGTTGTGGCAGGGCTTGCAAACTATTAAAGACTTACAAAGGGAAACACAGCCGAGAGCTGTCCAGTGACACAAGCCTACCAGATGAGCTAAATAACTTTGATGCTTGCCTCGAGGCAAGTAACACTGAAACATGCATGAGAGAATCAGCTGTTCCAGATGACTGTGTGATCACGCTCTCCGCAGCCGATGTGAGTAAGAACTTTAAACAGGTCAACATTCACAAGGCCGCAGGGTGGGTGGATTACCAGTAAGTGTACTCCGAGCATGCGCTGACCAACTGGCAAGTGTCTTCACTGACATTTTCAACCTCTCCATGTCTGAGTCTGTAATACCAACATGTTTCAAGCAGACCAACATAGTCCCTGTGCCCAAAAACACTAAGATAACCTGCCTAAATTACTACCGACCCGTAGCACTCACGTCTGTAGTCATGAAATGCTTTGAAAGGCTGGTCATGGCTCACATCAACACCATTATCCCAGAAACCCTAGACCCACTCCAATTTGCCTACCACACCAACAGATCCACAGATGATGCAATCTCTATTGCACTCCACACTGACCTTTCACACCTGGACAAAAGGAACATGTCACGCCCTGACCTTAGTATTCTTTGTTTTCTTTATTTGTTTTGGTTAGGTCAGGGTGTGACATGGGTGATGTATGTGTTTTTGTCCCTGTCTAGGGGTTTTGTATGTCTATGGTTAGTTGCCTGTGTCTGCACTTGTTTATATATAGCTTCACGTTCGTTTTGTTGTTTTGTAAAGTTTGTTTAAGTGTTCTTCGTTTTAGTAAATAAGAAGAATGTATTCACATCACGCTGCGCCTTGGTCTCCTCCAAACAACGAACGTGACAGAACACTTATGCGAGAATGCTATTAATTGACGACAGCTCAGCGTTCAATACCATAGTGCCCTCAAAGCTCATCACTAAGCTAGGGACCCTGGGACTAAACACCTCCCTCTGCAACTGGATCCTGGACTTCCTGACGGGCCGTCCCAGGTGGTAAGGGTAGGCAACAACACATGCGCCACGCTGATCCTCAAAACGGGGGGCCCTCAGGAGTGCGTGCTCAGTCCCCTCCTGTACTCCCTGTTCACTCATGACTGCACAGTTAGGCAAGACTCCAACAACATCATTAAGATTGCTGATGACACAACAGTGGTAGGCCTGATCACCAACAATGATGAGACAGCCTATTGTTAGGAGGTCAGTGACCTGACCATGTGGTGCAAGGACAACAACCTCTCCCTCAACATGATCAAGACAAAGGAGATGATTGGGGACTTCAGGGAAAGGAGGAGCACGCCCCCAATTCTCATCGACGGGGCTGCAGTGGAGCAGGTTGACAGTCGTGAAGAGGGAAGGATAACACATATTCCCCATCAGGAGACTAAAAAGATTTGGTATGGGTCCTCAGATCCTCAAAAGGTTTTACAGCTGCACCATCGAGAGCATCCTGACTGGTTGCATCACTGCCTGGTATGGCAACTGCTCGGCCTCTGACTGCAAGGCACTACAGAGGGTAGTGCGTACAGCTCAGTACATCACCGGGGCCAAGCTTTCTGCCATCCAGGACCTCTATATCAGGCGGTGTCAGAGGAAGGCCCTAAACATTGTCAAAGACTCCAGCCACCCTAGTCATAGACTGTTCTCTCTGCTTCTGCACAGCAAGTATTACCAGAGCTTCAAGTCTAGATCCAAGAGGCTTCTAAACAGCTTCTACCCTCAAGCCATAAGACTCCTGAACAGCTTATCAATTGGCTACCTAGACCATTTGCACTGCCCCCCCCCCTTCTCCGCTGCTGCTACTCTCTGTTATTATCTATGCATAGTCACTTTAATAACTCTACCTACATGTACATATTACCTCAATTACCACGACACCGGTGCCCCCGCACATTGACTCTGTACGGGTACTCCCTGTATACAGCCCCGCTATTGTTATTTACTACGGCTCTTTAATGATTTGTTATTCTTATCTCTTACTTTTTGGGGGGGTATTTTCTTAAAACGGCATTGTTGGTTTAGGGCTTGTAAGTAAGCATTTCACTCTAGGCTGTATTCAGCGCATGTGACAAATACAATTTGATTTGATGTTTTCATAATTTGACCGCGTGTCTTGACTGTGCGTCTTGATGGTTGGGTTATTATTATTTTTGGGTTGTTATAAAAATAAGCTGTTACCATGTTCTGACACATATGCTTTCTGTTTAATAGTTTTAGCAAAGGCACTCCAAAAATAAAATTGATTGAACATAATTTCTGTGTTGTCTGTGTTTTTTTGTTTTTACATATTGCCCGCAGTAACATAAACTAATGAAAATGCTATTGTGTTATAAAACATTTCAATGTATTCTAATGTTACCCAAGTCCTTCATAAACACAACCAAATGATTATTTTTGTGATTGCAAATGACTGCACATTAGCTTGAAGGGGTGTCCCTCAAAGCCCAGCAGTTCCAGTGTTAAAGGGGTACCTTGGTATTTTGGCAATGAGGCCATTTATCTACTTCACCGAGTCAGGTGAACTCGTGGATACCATTTTTGTCTCTGCGCCCAGTATGAAGGAAGTTAGAGGTACTTTCGTGAGGCAATGCTAACTAGCGTTAGCGCAATGACTGGAAGTCTATGGCACCATTGACTTCTAGCAGACTTCCAGTCGTTGTGCTAAAGCTAGTTAGCAACTGCACTAGACCTAGTTAGCATCTTCCTTCAAACTGCACACATATCCACAAGTTCATCCTAATCTGGAGAAGTAGATAAGGGGTTTTGCCAAAATCCCGAAGTATCCCTTTAAGTGCAATTCCTTGTTCCTGCTCCTCAACCCCACTCAAGGCTGAGCTGGGGAACATCTGCGGACGCGTTCAACTTTCATGAGCCTTAAGACTGCTTTAGGCTTTTAACCACTGTAATGTATTTAACGCATGCATGACTCTCATCCCACCGCCCGCATTAACGGAGAGGGGACAGGGGGAACCAGAGAACGGTGGAGAGGAGAGGATGGAGAGAATGTGGCGACTAAGGCTGCTAAATAAAGGATGAGGTGATAAAGTGAGGGAGTGGTACGCGGCTGCTGCCAAGACATCCCATTTAGAACTATCCTTCAAATATTTATCTTCGTCAGGCTACTCGGCCATCTGAGACAGATATTGTTCCCTCTCCACATAACAAATTGATGGTGTGTGTGTGTGTGTGTGTGTGTGTGTGTGTGTATCTGTGTGTGTCCCATTCCTTTATGAACAGCCCCCGAAGACAATCTTTTACACTTAACGTCCATCTCGACAGAGCCCCGACTGCCATCAGCGAAGCGTTATGGGTCACTCGTAATGCCTGCACTGTGTGAGTGTTTATGTTGACACAGTTTTATTAAGTCAAGACCTGTTTCAGTGCCTCAGGCTTGTTGTTTTCCTTCTACCGAGAAGAACAGCGTACCAGAAGTGATTTGACTGATGCGGCGTTTACGGCGACGTGAACGCAGTCCATTCAGAACAGCACACCACCTCACAGTCAATACAGTTTAGAACGGAGAGAATTGAATTGAATGCCTTACACAATGAAGGAGGGAAGAGCAGAACCAGCCAGATTTGTATTTTTTCTCCTCTCTAAAACAGATTAGAATTACAGTGTAATCCTATTATAGAGAGTGTTATTCATTTTGTTGTGTTCCCACTGGCCCATGTGTAACTGCCTGTGTTCTCTGGCTGGCAAGGGAAAGGTTATTTGCAGCTGTATAGCATTGGGGAGAAAACATTCCAGCAGCTCTTTTCCTCAGACCTGCACTACTACATCTCTGTTGTCACTCATTATCTTGTTTTGGATAACAAAGCAGTTGTGTGTCTGAGTCAGCACTAAGGGGTATTAGAAAAACACAATAATAGTCACTGAGACAAGATTTTAATCCAGTGCCTACTGCAGAGGAAACAGAAGACAAGAAAACACTCCCTCTGATCATGTATTGTAGGCACACGTACGTGCACAAAGGCACACGTCTGATGGCATGCATACAAACACATGCAAATAGAAATGAAAAACCAAACAGACACCCATGCATGCACACACACAAACACACACCCTAACTTCACAGAATTCCCTACAATAAAGGAGGGGGAGAAATTTGTTTCAATTTGTATTCTAGCAAAAAGCAGCATGCCATGTATTCACAGGCCAGTTGGTATGCATATATAACTTGACAGAAATCACAAGGTGTTATGACAGAAACAGCCAGGTCGGCTGCACCCGAATGAGGTTTTAAGGGAGAATTCTCTTTGCTTCATTTGCCCTCTCTATACTAACTCTTCACTTTCAATTAGAGACGAGAGATTTTCACTTTCCCCCTCCATCTTGAAGCCTCTAACCAACCCCTTTCTTTTCTTCTACCTTCTCAGCTGAACCGTGTGGCAACAGTTAATACCATCCCTGCTTTACGGCGGCCCAATCATTATCTCATAATTCTTCATCATTTCAGTCATAATATGTACCATTTGAATTGTCATGCCGGGTAATGGATTAGCGCTCTAGCGCTCGATTCCACATTCATTTTTTTCTCAATATGTGGTTGACAAGGATTCATTTACGAGGGTAATTCTCTGAGCGTATGAAGGGAGTGAATATGGAGGGGAATTGTGTGCTGAAACTAATTGGGACCCGTGTTCAAATGGAAAATGCATTTTGTCACCCCGGTTGGGAACTATTTACATTTTGTCACCCTGGTTGGTAAATATTTACTGATGAAAGTTAGGTACTGTTGAATGCTAGCAAAGGCTAATGTTTTTGGCAAACTGGGTTGCTACAGTACGGTATCTACAATGTCTACAAAAGAGAAATGAGAAAAACTCACATACGCCCCCAGTTATGTCAAGCACCTAGATACTGTACATTACAATGGCCCATATGATCCCGTTATGAACATTATACTGAACACTGTACTGTCCTGTGAAGTTACAATAGCGCTGGAAGACAATGTCAGCCGACTCAGCTTCTTTGATCTGGAGTCATGGATGGAAGGCAACATGACATGTTGTAGGTTACTTCCCCATTCCCCCCTCTACTCATAATGAAATAACAGTTGCCTATAATGACGTCTCATTATTAAAGGGATACCTCGGGATTTTGGCAATGAGTAAATGTTTATGTCTCTGCGTGCTGTTTGAAGGAAGATGCTAACTAGCGCAATTTCTGGAAGTCCATGGGTATCTGCTAGCATGCAGATACCCATAGATGGGTCTTCAGGGGTGTCCAATCCTGTCCCTGGAGAGCTACCTTCCTGTATGTTTTCGCTCCAACCCCAGTTGTAACGAACCTGGTTCAGTTTATCAACGAGCTAATTATTATTAGAATCAGGTGTGCTAGATTAGGGTTAGAGTGAAAACCTACAGGATGGTGGCTCTCTAGGAACAGGGTTGGAGAGCCCGGGTTTAAAAGGATCAGTCACAATATCTGCAGGGCAGCTTCTGTGCGCCTTTGTGCGTGTGTGTGTGTGTGTGTATGCACAAGTAAACGTGTGTGTGTAAGAGAGAGAAAGAGAGTGTGTGTGTGTGTGTGTGTGTGTGTGTATGTACAAGTAAACGTGTGTGTTTGAGTGTGTGTGTGTGTGTGTGTGTGTGTGTGTGTGTGTGTGTGTGTGTACAAGTAAACGTGTGTGTGTAAGAGAGAGAGAGTGTGTGTGTGAGAGATTGTGTGTGTGTGTGTGTGTGTGTGTGTGTGTGTGTGTGTGTGTGTGTGTTGTAAACAAATGACTTCATTGCCAATCTTAGATTAAAGCTTTACGATAAAGGTTTTCGCCTACTGTGACATGTAGGTAATCTCATTGAAATTATAAAACGTATAATTTACATGGATAGTTTCAACATCAATTGCATTGGCATCTATTAGAGTAATGTAAATACTATGACGAGAGAGAGTACATAGAACTTTATTAGAGATAGCATTTTGCCTGGCAGAGGCCCCTAGGTACTGCTGGATCCTGCTATCTTAACACGTATTGATAGACACTAATTATTTGTTGCTAATGCTAGCTGAAGTCCCTTCATTATGTTGGACCTGCTCTCATGAAAATGTAATCAAAAGTAAGTGCAGGAGACTGCTTTGTTGATGTTAGAAACATTGTCCGACTGGTATTGAGGGAATTGTGCAGTTTACAGGTGAAAATGGTAAAGACAATGCACACACACACACGCACACACACTGGGGCAGGGGTACTCAACTGCAGAAAAGTCTGGTGGGAGGAGCTATAGGACGGGCTCTTTGTATTGGCTGGAACTGAATAAATGGAATGGAGTCAAATGCAGTTGAAGTCGGAAGTTTACATACACCTTAGCCAAATATATTTAAACTCAGTTTTTCACCATTCCTGACATTTAATCCTAGTAAAAATTCCCTGTCTTAGGTCAGTTAGGATCACCACTTTATTTTAAGAATGTGAAATGTCAGAATAATAGTAGAGATAATGATTTATTTAAGCTTTTAATTCTTTCATTACATTCCGAGTTGGTCAGAAGTTTACATACACTCAATTAGTATTTGATAGCATTGTCGTTAAATTGTTTAATTTGGGTCAAGCTTTTCAGGTAGCCTTCCACAAGCTTCCCACAATAAGTTGGGTGAATTTTGGCCCATTCCTCCTGGCAGAGCTGGTGTGACTGAGTCAGGTTTGTCGGCCTCCTTGCTCGCACACGCTTTTTCAGTTCTGCCCACAAATTTTCTATAGGATTGAGGTCAGGGCTTTGTGATGGCCACTCCAATACCTTGAGTTTGATGTCCTTAAGTCATTTTGCCATAACTTTGGAAGTATGCTTGGGGTCATTGTCCATTTGGAAGACCCATTTGTGACCAAGCTATAACTTCCTGACTGATGTCTTGAGATGTTGCTTCAATATATACACAGAATTTTCCAACATCATGATTCCATCTATTTTGTGAAGTGCACCAGTCCCTCCTGCAGCAAAGCAACCGCAAAACATGATGCTGCCACCCCCGTGCTTCAAGGTTGGGATGGTGTTCTTCGACTTTCAAGCCTCCCCCTTTTTCCACCAAACATAACGATGGTCATTATGGCCAAACCGTTATATTTTTGTTTCATCAGACCAGAGTACATTTCTCCAAAAAGTACGATCTTTTTCCCCATGTGCAGTTGCAAACCATAGTCTGGCTTTTTATGGCGGTTTTGGAGCAGTGGCTTCTTCCTTGCTGAGCGGCCTTTCAGGTTATGTCGATATGGGACTCTTTTTACTGTGGATATAGATACTTTTGTACCTGTTTCCTCAAGCATCTTCACAAGGTCCTTGTTCTGGGATTGATTTGCACTTTTCACACGAAAGTACGTAAGTAGCTCTAAGAGGCTGTGTGGTCCCATGGTGTTTATACTTCTGTACTATTGTTTCTACAGATGAACATGGTACCTTCAGGCATTTGGAAATTGCTCTCAATGATGAACCAGACTTGTGGAGGTCTACAATTTTTATCTGAGGTTTTGGCTGATTTCTTTTGATTTTCCCATGATGTCAAGCAAAGAGGCACTGAGTTTGAAGGTAGGCCCACAGGTACACCTCCAATTCACTCAAATTATGTCAATTAGCCTATCAGAAGCTTCTAAAGCCATAACATAATTTTCTGGAATTTTCCAAGCTGTTTAAAGGCACAGCCAACTTAATGTATGCAAATTTCTGACCCACTGGAATTGTGATACAGTGAATTATAAGTGAAATAAACTGTCTGTAAAACAATTATTGGAAAAATTACTTGTGTCATGCACAAAGTAGATGTCCTAACCAACTTACCAAAACTATAGTTTGTTAAAAAGAAATTTGTGGAGTGTTGAAAAACAAGTTTTAACCTCTTGAAACTAGGGGGCACTATTTTCATTTTTGGAAAAATAACGTTCCCAAAGTAAATGGTCTAGATTTCAGGACCAGATAAAAGAATATGCATATAATTGACAGCTTAGGATAGAAAACACTCTAAAGTTTCCAAAACTGTAAAAATATTGTCTGTGAGTATAACAGAACTGATATTGCAGGCGAAAGCCTGAGAAAAAAACAATCAGGAATTGACTCTTATTTAGAAACCTCTGCGTTCCTATGAGTCGCTATTAAGCAGTGAAAGGGATATCAACCAGATCCCCTTTTCTATGGCTTCCCTAATCTGTCTAGTGTCACAAGACATAGTTTCAGGCTTTTATTGTGAAAAATGAGCGTGAGCGACAACATTGCGTCAGTGGTCAGCTGGTGGCTTCAGAGTGATATGTGCGTAATAGACAAATGCGGCCATTGTTTCTCTCGCTCCTACTAAGAAGCCAACTGACCCGGTTGATATATTATCGAATAGATATTTGAAAAACACCTTGAGAATTGATTATAAAAAACGTTTGCCATGTTTCTGTCGATATTATGGATCTAATTTGGAATATTTTTCGGCGTTGTCATGACCGCAGTTTCCGGTGGATTTCTCAACCAAACGTGAAGAACAAACGGAGGTATTTCAGCTATAAAAATAATCTTTATGGAACAAAATGAACATTTGCTGTCTAACTGGGAGTCTCGTCAGTGAAAACATCCGAAGATCATCAAAGGTAAACGGTTAATTTGATTGCTTTTCTGATTTTTGTGACCAAGCTTCCTGCTGCTAACTGGACATAATGCTATGCTAAGCTATCAATAAACTTACACAAATGCTTGTCTTGCTTTGGCTGTAAAGCATCATTTAAAAATCTGAGATGACAGGGTGATTAACAAAAGGTGTTTCACTATATTTCACTTGTGATTTCACGAATATGAATATTTTCTAGTAATATTTTTTGTTCGTTGCGTTATGCTAATTAGTGTCAGTTGATGACAATTCTCCCGGATCCGGGATGGGTAGTTCCAAGTTAATGACTCCAACCCAAGTGTGTGTAAACTTCCGACTTCAACTGAATGTGGTTTCCATATGTTTTATGTGTAGGATACCATTCCATCTACTCCATTTCAACCATTGAAATGAGCCTGTCCTCCGATAGCTCCTCCCACGAGCCCTCTCTGCTCAAATGCTATTTTGGAAGGTCAGTTCACACAAATGTGTGGTAAAGGTCCAGATGGATATTGTCATTGATCAGCTTAGTAACAAAACCCCCACCTCGCTACCCATGCGACCCCAAAATGTTCACACCCCTCTTGTTGGCAGAGAGAAAAATATTTCCTGAAATTCTACACATCTTCCATGTCTGTGATCATATGATTCCAGGAGTCGAATTCCGACCATATGTTTTTAAAGTTGGGACCCGAGATCTATATTAACCCATTCTGGGTCCGTATCCCGCACTCGGTCAGCCTGCACTAGGGTGAACTGACGTCCTCGATTTCAGGGACAGTCCCCGGTTTTAGTGGCCTGTTCCCAGGTAGAGATGTCCCCGAAATTAGCCTCAGAATAAACTACTCTGAAGTTAAATTGAGGCTGATATTTCAATAATAAAACACTGAATGCATTGAGATTTGCATGTAAAAATGTTGTCTATCCCTGTAGGCCTAACAAACTTGTTTGCTCCTGCGGCATTGCCGCAGACCTTTTATGAGAATGTTTGATCAGTGAAACAAACATTGCAACCATTGAATGAACAACTATGCCCATGGCAGGAAGTGCATGCATAGGCTACTAAACAGATGATTCTAAAACAATAGTCTAAGATGGAGAAAACTGTGGAGGGGTAATCCATTTCTGTGTTTAAATAATACAAGTATTGAAAGGAATATAGTGGAAATGTATAGTTAAATATAGTTCAATGCTATTGTTTATAGTAGTTAGTTAAATATAGTTCCAGCTAAGATGCCCACAAAATCTGATCTCTTCACACACACACACACACACACACACACACACACACACACAGAGTTTTCAAACCCAGAGACGCAACATCCCGATACTTCCGGGAACGCATCTTGAAGCAGACTCGACAGAACAGACCAGGGTTTGCATTCGGCAAGTCAATGGGAGAAGTGAAAAATATGTCCTTAGTTGTTCATTTTCTCGAATTCTAATGGCAAAATCTAGATTCAAGCCAATGTCTTAAAGTAAACATTCCAGTGGTTCAAGATTTCTATGAAATATGAGTGAAATAGTTTTCCTTCCCATAAATTGTACTTAAGTATGTTAAAAAGATTTTCTGTGTTGGAATGGTGTCAAGAACATGATTGAGTTAACATAATATGAACTTTTAAAAGGGAGATTTTCACTGGGCAGTTACTTTAACTAGCTGAACCTGTCATTACTACAACCTTGTGAAAGTGGCAAACGGACACGTTTTCATTTTTTATATCAAAGGAGTGCAGTCCGGCTCGACACGACGATGTGTTTCTGCGCATGAGCTATGCTCTAAAACGTCGCCATGACGTCGCCACGAAGAGTGCTTTGAGATTTCTGCTGGAGAAGCAGTTTCTACACATCTTCATACTGTACTGTCTTTGATGGAGTGGAGAAGTTCTCTGACCTGTGAAATCAGAGCATGGCCATCCCGACCAAGGCCAATCAGTCCAATGACTGGCTGATCGCGTTCTGTCATAACCTTCAAACCGGGACCTCGAGGACAGAGCCAATCACTGCCAGGTCAGAGGATTCTGAGAAAGCACTATAAAGTAAATATTTCTAACTGGGGGTACTGTAAGTGGAAATAACTATTTGTATGTAAGTTACCACTTATTCTACCCAACTATGTGGTAGACTGCAGTTTGTGCATTGTTTTAGTATTCTAATTGGTAGCTTGGTACTAATGGATCTTCAATCAACAATCAAAACCAGTATCCAGTATTTTCCCGGGTAAGGAAAAGCAATCTTACAGTGTTTTGGGCTCCCGAGTAGCGCAGCAGTCTAAGGCACTGCATCTCAGTGCAGGAGGTGACACTACAGTCCCTGGTTCGAATCCAGGCTGAATCACCCTGGGGTATGCCAAATGTCATTGTAAATAAAGAATTTGTTCTTAACTGACTTGCCTAGTTAAACAAAGGTTCAAGAAAAAAAGAAAAAATAAGACCATGCTAATTTAGACCCAATTATTCTCAAAGTGTGATTAATGTATGATCAAATATCAACACCTACTAACATTAAAAAAGGTGGTTTTATCGGCCTCCCGAGTGGCGCAGTGGTCCATCGCTGTGCCACCAGAGACTCTGGGTTCGCGCCCAAGCTCTGTCGCAGCCGGCCGCGACCGGGAGGTCCGTGGGGTAACGCACAATTGGCCTAGTGTCATCCGGGTTAGGGAGGGTTTTGCCGGTAGGGATATCCTTCTCTCATCGTGCACTAGCAACTCCTGTGGCGGGCCGGGCGCAGTGGACGCTAACCAGGTGCACAGTCTTTCCTCTGACACATTGGTGGCTTCCGGGTTGGATGCACGCTGTGTTAAGAAGCAGTGCGGCTTGGTTGGGTTGTGTTTCGGAGGACGCATGGCTTTCGACCTTCGTCTCCCGAGCCCGTACGGGAGTTGTAGCAATATCACGAAATTGGGGAGAAAAGGGGGTAAAAAAAATAATTTTTAAAGGTGGTTTAGCATTAGAAAAACACGTGTTTTCACTGAACATGTTGTAACTGAATGTATTCAGCGTTAAGTCGCTAAACCACAAATGTTAATACGTTTGGAGTGCACTGTGATAAATGTTGATGTCCCTTTCTGAATTATGACTAGCGCCCACTGTAACCTAAACCTATTGATTATCTTCTTATGCACACACCAACACCCATGCTCCCTAGAATCGCTGAACAATGTGTCTCATCCCATGCATGCAGCATGTAGAGCGCAGCTCACTGCTTATTCCCCAAAGGAGGCCCATTTAAAAACATGCTGCCTCCTCTCTCTGAAGTATGGAGATCGCTGAAAATTACATGAAGTTACTACTGTACATACCTGCAAGGCTTATTTAAATATTACATTTGAAATCTGGTAGGTCTCAGAAGAACATTTTAAAGCGCATGATGTACATACGCCTATATAATAAACTGTCAACCAGCTAAGATATCTCTTTCCACTAAAATCCCAGCTTGATCTTTTCGTGGAACTCACTTGGAATTTCAAAGTAGAGTCTCAAGTAATTCTGGATTGGATTCCTGATTACATTTCAATGATATGTATGGCTAGGTCCTTTGTCTTAACACCAGTTTTCGTAATAATGCTAAACACACAGGGATCCGCTCATTTCAAACAGTGACTCAACCTTGTACATATTCTTTTTATTTACAGCAACGACCTGGGGAATAGTTACAGGGGAGAGGAGGGTGGATGAATTAGCCAATTGTAAACTGGAGATGATAGCTTCACGAATCAAAGCTCCTATATGACATATATAACACACAGTGAATGTAAAACTGTTGTGACCACTGAAGCTGATTAGCTTTATTATAGGAAATGCCAAATTCATCCATTTTATTTTGAGAACGGCTTGGTGTAATGCCAAGGGAGCATACGCTCAGCTTTTTCACAACAATTTGCATATTTCTCATCAATTCACTGCAATTTCACAGCAATGCTCTTTAGCAAACAGGCCAGACTTTTTGTTCTAACTTCGTGGGCTTTTCATGACAAATAACAGCATTTTGCTTCCAGTCCAACCGACAAGTTATCCTTAGACACAGGCCATTCCTTCACCATTATAATGTCTGTCATTCTTTCTGTCATGTCCTTAGCTAGCAGGAGAATAATCTACGTAATTCCCTGTAACAGGCTAGTAAGTACAGGCAATTACAATATGCAAAACGTTTCTATTTCACACTCACATCCGTCTCTACACTCGGAAGGCAGAATTGGAACGCAGTAAGTGCTATATAACTACCTGTACACACTTGCTACAAGTGGATAACACAAATTACCCTTTTATTGTATATAATAATATCTTATGTAAAATATTGCCATGGTAACTGGTTAGCAGCTAACAGCTGCTCTGACCAGATCTCAGTAGCCTATACATTCAGAGTTAGAGATTTTCTGGACCATGTGTGCACAAACTGTGCAAAACAGATGGCCATAATAAACATTCTGGACAGAACACAGAACACTAATTAAAGATTCCCTCTGTCCAATAGCAGACCAGAGGAGAGGACAGCCCATCAATAGGCAATGTTATTCTTGTATGCTCGGACACTGAGAAGCTATGGGTCAGGCTGGAGTTAGTGCAGCCAGAGGTGGCCTTATATCCCTTTAAATTAGTCGGAAATTACAGGAAATTGAGTCGTAGATTAGAGGAAGTGGCCCATTAAAGGGGATGGATCTTCCTTGGGCTGGGGAGGTCACTCTAAATGGACTAATCAGGGGTAGAGGGATCACTTCTCTGGGGCTGGACAATAACGGAAGATCACCGAAGCTATCCGCATGCAGCTCATACATCTTTGGTTGAAAGTATTGAAACAATAAATTGTTTGACATTTTAACATATGTACCCCCAAAACTACAAAATCAAAATGGTCTTTCTCATCTCCTCATTCATCCTTCATATAATCTAATATGTTTTCTTCTGTGTTTTATTAGGATTCAATGTCTGCTGTTTGTTGGTGTGTTCCTTGGGGCCCGCTACCCACAATACCATTCTCTGCAGATATTCCAGATATTCCTTGATTGGCCACTGTGGTCTTGTTCCCAAACAAAAGGCCCCAAGAAAGGGCTGTCCAAAAAACTCCTGCTAAAATCGATTGACCCAGTCAACCATAACGCTTTTACTCTCTACTTTAACTCAAGCATTGGCACAGTCAAAAAGGACTGAAGAGAGAAAGAGTGAGAAAACAAGAAAGAGAAAAAGGAGGAGAGAAAGAGAGATGTTTATAAGTATGTGTGTTAGTGATGTGACAAATGTAAACATTTTCTGAACGTTTAAACAGATTTTTATTGGTTTTCCGTTAAAACAATAATAACAATTAATAAATTTCCATGTGAAATCACAATGCAGAATATGGTCCTATTGCGTATGACTGTTAGGGGGCAATGAAGTTCTATCTACCTCAGTCTGAATAGGCTGAATCTCAAACCGGACACTTGGCCCCTAAGCCCTTTCTTGAGTGGCCACTTGCTGTTCGATAGTGGTCACTCCAGTCTACAAGTGTTTTGGCCACAATTTGCATTGAAACGATGTGCACTCAATCTCACAACTGCCAATTATCAATATTCAAACATTTTAAATCCATTCGCGAACATTGTCTCCCGCGACCTATCTTGTGCATGCTTGCTATGAAACATGTGCATGGGGCCAGACACAGACGCATACTCTGATAGACAGTGAGAAAGCATACAGGTCGCCGGTGATTTCATCAGCTAATTTAGCTTGTTGTAGGCTTCCTGCTGCTAGCTAGCTTCACTGACAAACAGTGGGATTGAATGTTAGCTAGCTAGCTAAGGATATTGGGCACTGCACTGATAAACAGCATGTAGCTTACCTACGATAGTTTGACAGCTTGCTGATGAAGTTGTAGACATGTTCCCAGCAGTCAGTCCGTACTTCAGCATGTTTACAGCAACAATCGCTACATTGTAATGTCGGGTCAGCTAAAAACACCGCAGCAGACTTGATTCTGTACTGATTCGGGGCAGAGCAGGCTGTTCGCTGCTGTCGCTAGCCTTTTTCTGCTATTTTTCCGATTTAAGGACGATGATTTGCCATGGATACATATCTCCTTCTAACATTACAGAATTGTTGCGTTAGGTACTACATTAAATGTTTCCCTTAATGATTATAATCGGGACCTGTTAATGGTACTTTTGTGACAACTTCACTGGGATTTTAATTTTGTGGAAGATAAAAAAAAACAATGTTTTTCGGTTAGGGATTTTCTCTTAATGTTAACGTCCCAATTTTGTTTAACTTTTAAATGTTCACACACCTAATGTGCATCATTGGAAGAAAGACACAAATCCTGTTTGAGAATCAAATAAAATTGAGTCCCCTGTGACTTAGTTGGTAGACCATGATGCTTGCATCGCCAGGGTTGTGGGTTTGATTCTCGTGCGGGACCAGTATGATTTTCTTTTTTAAGTACGAAAAATGTAAGCACCCGCTACTGTAAGTCGCTCTGGATAAGAGCATCTGCTAAATTGAAAAAAAAAATGTAATGTCAAAATGTGTCAAAATCAGCAGCAATGTTTTGAACCGAAAGACAGCGGAGAAGAAAGAGAGGAGAAAAAAATGGGTCATGGTCGAAGTTGAACGCGAGAATGTCTTTCAAAAGTGAGGCCACAGACTCTGCGGCACAATTGAGACAATCCTTATCTGGAGGCAGGGAGGAGAAAGACTTCTTTATTATAGAACAGATTAAATGTAATGGCTGACAACTTGTCAGGAGTGGAGAGGTGCCCTCACCTTCAACAACGAGACAGAGAGGGAGAATTTTAGTTGAAAAAAAAAAAATTGTTGAAAAAAAAATAAGATCAAGAAGAAGTGATTGAAATATGTTCCAAATCAGCAGGTCCACACACACACTCCCTCTGTGTCCATCCCTTCCTTCTCTCTCTCTCCAGTTATACCTCCTTAGAGCTCGATAATCCAAATCCAGGAGACAGAAAGATAAAAGCGCTACAAACATCCCTGTCTGCCAGGTTGGGACGGTCTCCTCAGTGAAAGGAAAGCTGAGGTATTTATTTCTCAGTCATCCGTGAACTGTTCAACCCACAGTATTGTTGTATTTATACCCACCCCAAGCACACCACTGGCCTACTAAAACACTGTCATGATACCCTCAACCTGCTACCCACTGATAAAGTTCCCTACAAATTGAACTTAAGAGCCGATTGCAATTTTTACGTTAATCATTTTTTTTAAATTTTGTCTGCAGCAAGTGTGCAAATACACATAATAGAGGAAAAATACTATTTGGGTGGAAGAGCGATGAGAGAGAGAAAAGAAAGAAATAGAATGTTAGAAAGAGAGAAATATTGTCTCCACCACTGCATTCTGTGTTTAGGCATTGCAAAATTATTTTCCCAATGGACATTTGCATATGAATGAGAATACAACAGTGCTAGAGGAAGAAACCCAGGGTGGCCCATATAATGGGTTTCCATTTATTCAAATTTATCAGGCAAAATTGGTTCAGTAGCTAATGAAACGGTCTCAGAGCAGCTGACCTTTTTCAGCCTGGCTTTTCTAAAAAGACGTCGGGTCACGAATGGGCAGGTGTGTTTGTGTTTGTGTGTGCGTGTGTGTGTGTGTGTGTGTGTGTGTGTGTGTGTGTATGTGTGTGTGTGTGTGTGTGTGTGTGTGTGTGTGTGTGTGTGTGTGTGTGTGTGTGTGTGTGTGTGACAGTAAGGACTGGGTTCTGTGTATTCAGGGACTGAACAATGCCAACGTCAATGAAAAATAAAGCCCTCTACATCTTTTCTCCACCAATTCCAGCAACAATTGCAAGCCAATAATGGGGAAGCTCTCTGTCCCAAAGACAGCAGATTGTCCACTACAACTCCGCAGCAAAACTCTCTCACCCCTATTCAATCAAACTCAGAGACCGGGCTTTGAGGATAAGATGAAAACTTGCTTTCTTGAACATTTCAGCATTCCTCTGGTACTTAGTCTTAGAGATATGTCAAATTATATACTGTAATAACCAATTAATACCTGTTTTATTGTTTTGACAGTCCTCTAACTGAGCTAAATCAATGCACACGTCAGAGATAAAGAACTTGCTACCAAATAGTGGCAACTGTTAGGTAAAGTGCCCAGTGTTAGGTAAAGTCCTGGTCAGATATCCATGGTTCCCCGCTGTTGACCCACAAAAAAAATCCGCTGGTGGGTGGAATGAAAACCTTCTTTCAACCCACGGGTTGGCTCGCGGTTCAGAACAATTATATGTGGGTCGGAAACGTTTGTTGCATTGTGTTGCAAATTCCATTCTGTGAGCAGACATATAGGTTACCAGCCACACATGCAGTTAATCAGGGTATTGTCCATTACTTATGTGGTGCTGAAACATATGTTTTATAGCCCCACGTGAGAAAACGTTAGGATTAGCCTTCTCTCCCTGGCTAGCCTGACTCACACAAAAATAGATAACATTACCAGAGAAATAAAACGATTATGAAATGCATTGTGGAAACAGGTGCTGCGTATGTGAAATCTCTGGTTTGGGATTTTGGAGCCATTGTGGACAAGAACAACAACCCGGTAGATGGATACACAGCCTACCAAAAGTGCAAGCAGGTATTTTTTACGATAGGCTAATTCAGTTTATTATCAGTTACATTTTTACTTTAATTCAGGCTTTCATTCATTTAGACCACAGGCCATATAAAGTTTAAACAGGTGTGGCTGGTAAAAGTGTGAGTATGTCTATAGCCTACTAAAATAATGTATTTTTATGTTCAATTCTGGGAATTGTTTATTTAAGCTTCAATTAAACTGTTTGATTATATAAACACTGTTGAATGTAAAGGTCTTGTTTTGCTATGTCGCCTATCGACTCTCATCAGGTAAGAAGACCCTTTTTTTCCCTGAGCGATTTGAGTTGTCAATGTGCCACATCTCATTGCGAAAACACAAATATATCGTTCTTAATTCATGGCATGATTTCATTTTATCCAAATGTTGAATAGACATGCAGACAAATTCATGTAGGGAGGGGAATAACTGAATACTACTCTGGAGTCATAAAAACAATCAAATCAACCGGCTCTCGGAACAACTCTATGCAGGTGGGTCGGATTGCAGGATGAAAACCGGTGCTGATGTCGGGTATCAGGTGGGACTCTGAATTGATGTGGCTGGAGTGGGATGGATACTTTTCAAAAAAATGGACCCGTGTGCAGGACTATACTCTAAATTTCCACTTTAAAAGGCAGAAATCCACATTTAAAAAATCCTTGGTAATAAAGAAATCATGACTGATTAATGCAAAATCATTTCGCATATTAATAACTAGTTCAAATGCCAGTTGGCACTCAAAATTTAAAGATAAACTACATAATTTAATGACCATTTAGGTGACGCATGTATTATCATTACTGATGCATTATTAATGTTGCAATATGAATAATTTATGTTTGGTAATACAAAGAACACTGAGTTCTGACAGAGAGGGATAGAGGGGCTGTGGGTCGCTACGGTAGCACTGTAGGGTTCCCTACGACTCCAATACAATTACCAGAGCAATCAACCAGCGACTACAGTCAACATCAGGGCCTTTTTAAGAATACTGACATGAAAAAATAAGTTGAGACACTTGTCTTGTCTTGAAAGCCCTTTTAGTAGTAGAAGAGAGATAGGAGATTGTTAAAGAATGACTCATTTGCATCTTTGTCACACAGTGGTGAAATGGCACTTTCAGAGCTGGGGTGATTACATTAGGATTCTAGAATCGAGTTTGCACTATTTAATTCATTTTCTTGTGTTAGGTTGACAGTATTCAAACCCTTTACCTTCCATGTAAGAATTATTTAGAAACAGAATACATTCTTATACTTACTGTTAGTGATACACCGATATTACATATCCAATATTTTCCTTGCCAAAAACTGATGCCGAAAACAGATATTTAACATTTTAGCGGCTTTTAAGCATTCTAGTTAACACACACACGGACGCAGCGGTCTAAGGCACTGCATCTCAGTGCAAGAGGCGTCACTACAGTCCCTGGTTCAAATCCAGGCTATATCACATCCGGCCGTAATTGGGAGTCCCATAGGGCGACACCCAATTAGCCCAGCGTCATCCGGGATTGGCCAGGGTAGGTCGTCATTTTAAATAAGAATTTGTTCTTAACTGACTTGCCTAGTCAAATAAAGGTTACACACACACACACACACACACTACACTGGCCAAAAATGTATTTTTTGGGGCATTACGACTGTCCCCATTACCAGTTAAACATCATAAAAACCTATTTCTTTCACTTACTTGTTGTTTCGTTGTTCATTTGTTCAGTCGTTTCATTCTCAACCAGGATTTCATCATACATGTCAAGCAGTGAAGTTTCAGCTCTGTCTGTCCGTGGCTTCTCTTCCTCGGTCAGCGTGTCCGTTTCCATCTTGTCCAGCTGTGTATATAACATTTCACGTAAACCCTGTTTCTTGTCTGCATCGAAGTAGCGGCCCTTGTACATAGCATCGAGCATGGTGGCGACAGAGTAAAGAGAGAATGCCATGGGGCTGATATCGCTGGTCCAAATATGTCAGTCTTGAAGCTAACAGCAGTGACATTATTACTGTGTAACTCCGGTAGAGCAACATCTGAAAAATAGTGCACTTGGTAGTGTGTTCGACCAGTCGGCGAAAGCCAACATCACCCACGACAGAGAATGGTTGATTTGTCAAGGGCAATGAATTCCATTATCTTGGCGTTAATGGATTTCGCCTTTGAGTTGTCTCGCTGAAATGTTCTTACTCTTTCAAATGACTGCTGTTCTCGTTGACTGCTTGTTCCACACAGCAGACATTGTGTGGGCTAGGCTAGGAATGCGTTGTTGCACGTAAGTGCAAAATTTAACGAGGTGGCATTACGTCATCTACCTACGTTATATAGGTATGAACGTCAGCTTTGACATCGGTTTTGCACATTGGCGTTAAACTAGACATCGGGCCGATGTCGATGTTGGCATTTTTAGCTAATATTGGCCAATTCCGACATCTTCACCGATATATCCTGCATCCTTACTTACACGTATGTGTCTTGTTCACTCAACAAACTTTAGAATTAGCTCATGTCTTTAACCGGAGGCCATTTCCCATGATCTCGCTCCAACTGAGGAGTTATGATGAATCTGATATTTGTTCTTATTTGTGTTAGTTCTCAGAACTGAGAGAGGGTTCGCAGCAGCAGTGGTCATGTCCTGGGGTGAGTGACATTGTGTGGATGTCATTAACACTCTCTGCTTCCCTTCGTCCTCCTAGTGACTTCTTCACTGGCTAAGGGTTGAGTCAGAGGAGTCGTGAGGACTCATTCACCTCAACTCTACTCAGCCTTCTCACCCCTGACAATGCAATGTGTTATAGTGTTCCATTTTCGTTTGCTACCTGATGTTCTCAACTTCAGATGTTCATTGTTATTCTGTTACCTGATGTTCCAATGCTCAAGTGTTCAATGTTTTTTTATTGACGGTCCAGCTTTGAATAGACCAAAAAAAACTGAAGAAGCTTGGTAAACATCTGGAATAGGAGGAGGAAGTGTGGCTTACTGGGGTGAAACATGTGCATTCTATGACACAGCGGTAATGACAAAGTTGATTGGTTAAAGCGACTTGTTCACAAAATGCGAGCTGTTGTTCGTTCTGTTGTTCTTCCTTTCTTTTTTCCAATGCAAAAGACACCCAGATCCTCGTCTGTGAGTTTGTTTTTTGGAACGCTACACAACCTGACAGCCGCATCATGTTGATTACCCATTCAGAATCCGTGCGGTATCTGGCGTTCATAAGCAGTGGGTAACAAGTCAAGTAAGTAGCATGATGACACATTTTTGTCTCTCTGTATCCCGAAAGGGATTTTTACTTCAACCTTTTCACAATGCAGCTACAAAAGGAAATGCACTAAAGCCTACTCTAGAGCTACACATTCAAAACAACAGATCAAAAAAAGAATAATTATCAACAAGGACAGAAATAGCAACCTCAGAGAATTGGAAGAAAATTCTGTGCTTGAACAACATTTGGCTTTTCAACTTTTCCCGCTGCTCCACACACTAAACCCAAAAGAAAGAATCCGCAACAAAATCGAATGAATTGTTACCTCAGAGATTTTCCTTATCTCAAAACTTTCGTTTTAACCTTCCAACAACAACCGACGTTACAGTCCACCTCTCAACACCTCCCCATCCCAAACCACAGCAATGCTAAATTACATTCTTCCCTTTTTTGGGTTGTTGTGTTTGACACGTCCTTCCTGATGTCCAAAGACGTGTGATAAATAATCTGAGGACGTCCTCTGCAATAAAGCCAGTTAATTCCAGGGGGGTCTAAATCTCAGAGCCCGCTGCAGATACTAACACAACAGTTCCATTAAAGCAAAATTAAGCGCCACAAAGGCATTCGCCTCAGCAGAACTATACAGGGCGGCCTGTCACATTAACATAAAGCATAGCCCTCAGAAATTATTAGCGTCTCTAATCTCGAAACACTCAGACGCAGCATTGCACTGTTCAAATGACCTGTCCACGGTGATGCATCGCTGTTTTTTCCACACATACCTCTTTCTCCCTCTCTCTCGCTCTCTCTCCAGATTAATGTGAGCTAGAACAGAGAGGCACAGACTAATGGGAGGGCTGGAGCCTTAACTCCAGTGTGAATTCTACACAGGCTGTTGAAGGTCAACCAACACATTATCCCTCTGCTTATCAAAGCTGCATTACCGCAGCGCAAACCACGCTCACATTACACCTGAGACGGACTCACACTGATGCCCTCTCCATTGTCTCTCTACTACACCGCTCCCTCACCCACCCCCATCGCCACCCAACAAAGGGGCAAAACCCTGACATGATATTATGAAATGAAGCTCATCTCGTTCTGATAACACGGCCTCCACCTCTGTTCTTTCCCGGACCAGTGACCATGACCAACCCACAGTGCAAGGGGAATGGATTAAGAAACGTAGCTAGCTGTGATTAAAGTTTTTGGCCGCTGTGCATAACGGCATGGCTTTATGGCGTCGGTGGGGGGGGGGGGGGGGGGGAATCAATGAGAGTGATCTAGCGCGCGGCAGGACAGATATAAAGAGCAGTCATGGGGAAAATAGACTGTCACCCCGCCGACCGCCCTGACTGTCCACTCGCCCCACCAGCCACCAGTCACCTCCATCAACCCCAACCATCACCTGCAGGATCTCCCCACTGGGTCTGACAGGGCACAGACAGACTCCCATGTGGCTGGATTGGCAGATGGCTAGGCTAGACGGACATTATAGAAAGGATAAAAAAGGGTATATCTACTAGATGACCATGTCAAAAAGGATAATATGGGTACCATTGATGAGATGGAAATGTAAGAAAGGATACAAAGACTCCTCCTCTACCAACAGTGCCAGAGATTGACAATGCCGTGGCTCTCATCAACCCTGCCTGGTTGTCAGTAGCAGGGTCAATGTTCTTGAATGTTCCAGATGTAAATAGAGTATAAGGAACTGTCATAGCTCACCACAACTGTTGGGTGCAGAACTAACGTGAATGAGTAGCTGTCAACTCGTTTATTTTCTACCTGGAGTAAACCACCTGAACTCACCCACTGAACACACCCCTGTGTGGTTCAGACAAGAGATGACGAAGAGTAACAGGCTGATAGGGGATGAATAAAAAACGCCTATGGTTCAACAAGTCATGAAGATTTTGGTGAGAATCTACGGGACAACAGAGGGTCCCTGAAAGCCATGATGCTCCCAGAGGATAAGACTGGCCCTTCTACTTCTTCCACTTCCATGTTTCAAAGACCAATCCAAAACAAGGTCATCCAGCTTTTTAAGTTCATTGTTTTCATTGTCTCAATCAAGAGAGAGAGAGAGAGAGAGAGAGAGAGTGAGAGGGGCAAAGCTGCATTAGCGTTGATGAAATATTCAGAAGACATTTCAGTCTCTAAGAGAGATGTTAAAAAGACAATCCGGAGAGGAGTACATGTCAGCTTGTGAAGTGAACATCAAATTCCTCTTTCTCTCATTGCTAAAAAAAAGACTTAACAATGAGCTTCTCTGACTTAACTACTGATGCTTTTTTCAATGGCTAAGGGTCCCATATATCTGTAGCCATATGCTAACAATAGCAACAGAGAACAGAATAAGCCATTAATAAGATGGGATATTAAATAAGTAGCTATTTCTGAGCTGCGCAGGCAGGCGTGGACGCACCACCACTGCACTTTTACTCTCGCACGCGATAGGCTACTAAAATCTTTCCAGAATGCGATCTTTTCATTCATACTACAATATACTTTACATTAGAGAGGTCTTTACAAATCTGTGATGGATGCAGGAAACACACACAAAAAAGATATCTAACATTTAAGAGTTTGTATTCTCAGTGGTAGTACTGTTTGCCAACTAGGAACTTCCAAACTTACGGTGCATTCGGGAAGTATTCAGACCCCTTGACTTTTAACACAAGGCCTTGTTCTAAAATGGATTAAATCCTTTTTTCCCCCTCATCAATCTACACACAATACCCCATAATGACAAAGCAAAAACAGGTATTTTAAACATTTTTGCAAACATATTAAAAATAAAAAACTGAAATATCGCATTTACGGAAGTATTCAGACCCTTTGCTATGAGGATCAAAAATTGAGCTCAGGTGCATCCTGTTTCCATTGATCATCCTTGAGATTGTTCTACAACTTGATTGGAGTCCACCTGTGAAACATTTTATTGGTTGGACATGATTTGGAAAAACACACACTTGTCTATATAAGGTCCCACAGTTGACAGTGCATGTCAGAGCAAAAACCAAGCCATGAAGACGAAGGAATTATCTGTAGCACTCTGAGACTGGATTCAGTCAAGACACAGATCTGGAGAAGGGTAAATGTCTGCAGCATTGAAAGTCCCCAAGAACACAGTGTTCTCCATCATTCTTAAATGGAAGAAGTTTGGAATCACCAAGATTCTTCCTAGAGCTGGCCGCCCGGGTCCAACTGAGCAATCGGGGAGAACGGCCTTGGTCAGGGAGGTGACCAAAACCCAATGGTCACTCAGACAGTGCTCCAGAGTTCCTCCATGGAGATGGGAGAACCTTCCAGAAGGACAACCATCTCTACAGCACTCCACCAATCAGGCCTTTATGGTAGAGTGGCAAAATGGAAGCCACTCCTCAGTAAAAGGCACATGCCACCCTGCTTGGAGTTTGCCTAAAGGCACCTAAAGGACTCTCAGACCATAAGAAACAAGATTATCTGGCCTGATTAACCAAGACTGAACTCTTTGGCCTGAATGCTAAGCGTCATGTCTACATTGAAGCATGGTGGTGGCAGCATCATGCTGTGGGGTTGTTTTTTAGCGACAGGGACTGGGAAACTAGTGAGGATTGAGGGAAAGATGAACAGAGCAAAGTACAGATAGATCCTTTTAACAGGACAACGAACCTAAGCACACAGCCAAGACAACGCAGAAGTGGCTTCGGGACAAGTCTTTGAATGTCGTTGAGTGGTCCATCCAGAGCCCGGACTTGAACCCGATCGAACAACTCTGGAGAGACCTGAAAATAGCTGTGCAGCAACCCATCAAACCTGATAGAGCTTTAGAGGATCTGCAGAGAAGAATGAGAGAAACTCCCCAAATACTGGTGTGTCAAGCTTGTAGTGTCATACCCAAGAAGACACAAGGCTGTAATCGCTGCCAAAGGTGCT